>NC_143263.1:27995374-28661088 GCF_984573655.1 Nuphar pumila | reverse complement strand
CATGGTTCTTTTATGTCTGTCTTCAAAGTAGGTTCAATTACTTGTGACTCTTATTCTAATAGTAAAATTAATCTTTCTTAAGTTTATCATATTTCATCTCTTGCTATGAACCTTACTTCTGTGGGTCAAATTACCAAACTTAACTGTAACTTCTCTTATGTTGGTTGTGTTGTGCGGGATCAGTTGTCAGAGAAGAAAATTGGGATTGACTATAGGAAAGGAGATCTATACTACCTGGATTGGATCGATATGAGAAAGTAGAAGGAAGTTAAAATCGGATATGGAGCTTTAGTTTTAGATGAATTTGTTTTGTGGCACCAGAGACTGGGGCACATTTCCATCTCTAGGTTGCAAAGTTTAGTGTCAAGAACTTTTGAAAAATCGAAGCTAGTTATGTCAAATCATGTTAAAGATTGTGTGAGTTGTAAATTGGCCAACAGTCATGCTCTACCATTTAAGTCTAGTGATAGGGAGTCAGAAAGTCCTTTTGATCTGGTTATTCAGATGTATGGGGCCTTTCTCCTATTATGTCAAAAGGAGGATCATCCTATTTTATGACTTTCATAGATGATTGTACAAGGTTTATTTGGATATACTTTATGAAAAATAGAAGTGATCTTTTTGAAAATTTTAAGTGCTTTTGTGCCATGGTTGAAAGTCAATTTGCAGATAAGATTAAAACTTTGCGTACTGACTCTGGTGGTGAATACATTAGTTATGTCTTTGAAAAAAATCTTACAAGAGAGAGGCGTGGTTCACTAAAAGTCCTCTGCGTACACTTCTGAGCAAAATGGTGTAGCTGAGAGGAAAAACAGACATATCTTGGAACCAACAAGAGCTCTTCTGTTTGGAGGACAAATAACTAAAGTGTTTTGGGCAGATGCAATTTAATTGAGCATTTATCAGATAAATCTGGAGTACATAAAGGCATATCTCACTTTCAGAAACGGTATGGAAAAGTTTCAAACTATAATATATTGAAGGTGTTTGGTTGTGTATGCATTATTTTGCTAGCTAAGTTATCTTCTAAAGCTGTCAAATGTTGCTTTCTTGGTTTTTTCGAGGGCCAAAAAAGATAAAGTGCTATGATCCGGTTGGAAAGAAAGTGTGGAGACACATTGTGTTTAAGGAAAATGTGCTATATTTTAGTCAGTTTGGAGCAAAGTCAGAAGATGAGTTTGACTTGTCCGTTTTGGTTCCTTTTGAATAAAGGGAAGATGGGAGAGAGAGGATGGAGAGTCAAGGGAAACAAGTTCTAGTTCTATGAGATAGGTTTGGTCAGACCTACTCAAGGAGACATAAGGTGTGATTGAAATTCCATTTTTAGATCAAGTAGAAGAGCAAGGAAGTGAATGGGCCAATCTTGATCTCATTTCTGCGACAAGTGATCCTGCATAACAACAAAATCTAGATTTTTGATCCTCTTCTTCTGGTCGGGTACGTAAAAGTCTTGGATTCTTTGTACTTCTGTCTCGTTTTGTGTCATGAGTCTTTTGCACCTTATCATCGTGCTTTCTTAGCCTTAATCCATTCCTATGTTGAGCCTTAGTCCTATGTAGAAGCAGCAGGAAATGAAGAGTGACAAAGAGTCATGGTTGATGAAATGAATGCAGTTGAAAGAATGCAGACATATGATCTAGTAAAACTCTCTAAAAAAAAATATTATGACAAAGGCAGATGGGTCTGTAGAGAGATATAAAGTCAGATTGGTAGCTAAGGGCTATAATCAACGTTTTGGAATTGATTTTGCAGAAACTTTTGCTCTTGTGGCTCACATAACCACAATTCGTACATTGCTAGCAATAACAACCATGCAACAATGGGACCTTTGGTAGTTAGATGTCAAGAATGCATTCTTGAATGGAAATTTACAAGAGGAAGTGTATATGAAATTATCACAAGGATACTCAGATCCTGAAGGCAGTGTGTAGGCTTCACAACGCTCTATATGGTCTCAAACATGCACCTCGCGCTTTGTTTGTGAAGTTCAGTTCAACAGTGAGGTTACTTGGTTTTGAGCATAACCACCATAATTCTGCCTTGTTTGTGTCTTCCTCTCCTCTTGGAAGGTGTATATTGCTTCTTTGTGTAGATGATATGATTTTCACTGTGAATGACATAAAGAAGATCGAAGCGACAAGAAAGAAACTGGCCAATATGTTCAAAATTAAAGATTTGGGGCGGTTGAAGTATTTTCTTGGGCTTGAGATAGCCTACTCTAAAAGCGGATTGTACTTGTCCCAACTTAAGTATGCTACAGGTTTGTTTGTGAAAGCAAGATTGGGAGATCACTCAAAACAAGTAAATTCTCCCATGGAGGCGAACTTAACGATGAGGACAACTGATGGTGTTGAGTTAGAGGATCTTGTAGTATATAGACAGTTAGTTGGGAGCTTTATATATTTGACTATATCCTGACCGTATATAACTTATGCAGTTCATGTAGTGAGTCAATTTATGAATGCTCCTAGATCAGTTCACTTAGCAGTCATACTCAAGATCATCAGGTATGTCAGAGATTCTATTCACTATGCCATGTTTTTCTCGTCTTTATCTGACAAAGAGTTGAGAGCCTCCTATGATGCTGATTTGGAGGCTCCACTAGAGATCGTCTTTCCACTATAGGGTTTTGTGTTTTGCTTGAAAGTTCCATGATCTCGTGGAAGAGCAAGAAGCAGCAAAGGGTTCCCTTGTGACAATGAGCGTTATTCATATTGGAAAGAATTCAGAGTTTCATGAGTACACTAAGCACATTGAAATAGATTGCCTGTAATGAAATATGCGGAAATAAAAACAATGTCTTACAATGGATATTCACGTATAAAAAGCAAAAGAACAAGTCCAAAAAAGGACATACACAAAAGCCAACAATGGCTTGCAAACGTAAATTCTTATAAATGCAAGAAAGGGCTTGAAGAAGAAGCCAATACTTTACAAAGGGGGATACCCCATTTATTTATAGGCAAGAAGGAATGAGAGAGAGGGAGAAAAGTAAGAGAAAGAGACCACATTGGGAGGCCCAACAAGGTGTCGTTGGGCTCCCAACGGTCACAATTGTGACCGTTGGGGGTCCAACGACTCTTAGTTGGGACCCCCAATGTGAATGTATTAAATGCATTTTTAGGAAAAAGAAAATAGAAAAATAAAAGAAAGAAAAAGGAAAATAAGAAAAGAAAAACAAAAATGAAAAAAGACTACAATGTCCCTATTGGACATAATTACAGGAATACCCTTATCAGGTATGATTGAATATATATATATATATATATTGATTACATGTATTTTAACACCCTCCCTCAAGCTTTACGGGGATATAACCAAAACTTGTTGAGAAGGAACATAAAACGAGGAGCAACGAGGGCTTTAGTGAAGAAGTACGCCAACTGGTACTTGGATGTAACGTAAGGCAGTGCTATGGTTCCTCTTAGGTATTCATCACGAACGTAATGACAATCCATCTCGATGTGTTTAGTACGCTCATGGAAGGCGTGATTGCTTACGATATAGATTGCGCTTTTGTTGTCATAACACATCTTCGAAGGAGTAGTGATGACTATGCCCATATCACTGAGAAGACTTCTAAGCCACACAAGCTGCATGGTTGTAGTGGCCATTGCACGATACTCCGCTTCTGTTGAGGACAATGATACTTTGTGCTGCTTCTTGCATATCCAAGAAATCATAGTCACCTAAGAAAACACAAAAACCGGTAGTTGAGACTCTATCATTGGAATTTCCTCCCCAATCAGTATCAGTATAAGCAATTAAATCAAGTGATGACGAAGAGGAAAGAAAAACTCCCTTAGTTATGGTGTTTTTGATCTATTTGACTATCTTTAAGACTGTACTCATGTGCACAGTTGTAGGTGCATGTTGAAACTGACTGAGTGAACTGCACGAGCTATGTCTGGCCGAGTGATGGATAAGTAGGTTAGAGACCCAACAAGTTGGCGGTAGGGAGTAGGATCCTCGATGAGTGTTCCATCTTCCAACCTTAACTTTGTATTGATAACTTCAGGGGTTTCTGTGTTCTTATCATCGGAGATGCCAGACTTGGAACAAATGTCAGCAACAAGTTTCATCTGAGAGAGAATGTACTCTCGGGGAGAGTACGCTACTTCAATTCCTAAAAAATATCTTAAGAAACCAAGGTCAGACATGTCAATTTTTTTTTAAAACTTTCTTAATATCATTGATTCCTTCCTCGTTACTTCCAGTGATGATCATATCATCAACATAAAGTAGTAGAATAACTACTGAAGACCCTGCACTTTTCACAAACAAGGCAGTGTCAGTATAGCATGAGCGAAAATTCAAACTTGTCATTACATTGCTAAATCTATCATGTCAAGCCTTTGGAGCTTGCTTTAACCCATATAATGCCTTTTTAAGTTTGAGAATTTTATTTTCACCAATACATACTCCTGGTGGAGGATCCATGTAAACCTCTTCATTTAATTCACCATTTAGGAATGCATTCTTAACATCTAATTGATAAATAGGCTATTTTTTAACTGACACAACCACAATAAGAGTCCTAATACTAGTCATCCTAGCTACGGGAGCGAAGATTTCTTCATAGTCTATACCGTATTCTTGAGCGTATCTTTTTGCTACCAACCAGGCTTTATAGCGTTCTAATGACCCATCACTTTTAGTTTTAATTTTGAAGACCCATCTACATCCAATAGATCTCTTTCCAGTGGGTAAAGAGGTTATTTCCCAAGTTTTTGCCTTTTCAAGGGCATTAAGTTCTAAGTTCATGGCTTCAACCCACTAGGGAATGTTTTTGGATTCATTATAATGTGAAGGTTCATGAAAAGAGTGTAATGCAATTAGACACACTCTATACTTTGGTGTTAGAGACTCATAGGAAACAAACCTATTAGGAGGATTGGAGATTCGGTTGAATCTCCTTAAAGAGGTTTCTTCTATGTTGGACCCTTGCGAGTATTTTTCTAAGGCACTCATGGGAACTTGTTGACCACGCCTAACATAGGTTTGGATGGGTCTATCACCTTCATTTTCAATATTGTTAAGAGGAATATCCTATAGATCATTCAATAAATCATTAGAGATTTCCTCTTCTTGAGGAGTCACATCTTCTTGAGAGAAAAGATCAAATAAGAAAGCATATTCGCTTTCGTCAATATTTTTAGTTTTCTCAAAACCATTTTCATTTTCTAAAAAGGTTACATCTTTAGACATATATAGTTTGTTATTTTTAAGGTTGAAGCATCTAAAACCCTTTTGATTTTCTCCATATCCTAAGAAAACACATTCAATAGCTTTAGGAGATAATTTATCTCTTTTATGTGTAAGGACAAAACATTTACACCCAAA
The DNA here is from genome assembly GCF_984573655.1 of Nuphar pumila. Taxonomy (NCBI): domain Eukaryota; kingdom Viridiplantae; phylum Streptophyta; class Magnoliopsida; order Nymphaeales; family Nymphaeaceae; genus Nuphar; species Nuphar pumila. The sequence goes on along the minus strand of NC_143263.1, from coordinate 28,655,745 downwards.
AAATCTTAATCTATTGAAATCATATGTTCTTTCAAATAATTTTTCATATGGAGATATATTTTGTAAGGATGAAGATATCATTCTATTTATCAAGTAAGTTGAAGTTAAAGCGGCTTCGGCCAAAAAATTCTTTGGATTTTTTTTGGAAATAAGAAGTGTCCTAGTGGTTTCCAAAATGTGTCTATGCTTTCTTTCGGCTAGACCATTTTGTTGGGGAGTCCTAGGACATGATCTTTGATGACAAATTCCATTTGTTTCTAAATAATTTTGAAATTCATTTGATAGATACTCTCCACTCGAATCGGATCTAAGAGTAGAGATATTACTTGAAAATTGATTTTTGACTATCATATGAAATTTCTTGAAGAAGTCAAAGACTTCGAATTTTAAATTGAGAAAATAGATCCACACATATCTAGTATAGTCATTGTTGAGACTAAGAGGCTTTTAGTAAATAAGTTTTTCTAAACTAGAGGTTATTTGAATTTTAATATTTAATGAGGGACCTAGGTGTAATTTTGTTCCTTGGACTATCTCTATTTAATATAGAGATTAGCCCTAATTCATTAGAACAAGTTCTCTTATTGTGCAACCGTCTCTCTCTCTACCTCGGTTTCTGCGCATCTCACCTTACCTTCTACATGGTATCAGAGCAATCGACCTTGGGAGCATGATCTCGTGCCCTGCGCCAAGTTTGAGTGATTACGGAAAAGGTGTGATCGATCTTTGTTTTGAAATAAGTCATATAGATCTGATAACAGATCTGAGATCTGACAAATGTCATGACTCAGATCTGTAATCAGATCTAATGGTTATGGTGAATATCTATATCCATGTTGATAAGTACGAGTGTTGTGCAAAAGTCATGAAATTGATTTTATTTTGGCTGTCGTGATCTATATGGCTGGGAGCAGTTGTCGTGAATACCTTTATCCATGTTGATAAGTACTAGTGCTGTGCAAAAGTCGTGAAACTGATTGTGTTTTGGCTGTCATGATGTATATGGCTGGGAGCAGCTGTCGTGAGTTGAAAAAAAAAAATTTCGTGCTCATGTTATCGCTGGTTGTGCTCAGATTCTATTTGGTGAGCAGCTGTCGTGATCTCTAGTCTCTGCGAGCTCATAGTATTGATTGGTCGTGCATCTGGGTGTTGTGTCGTGATCTTTTTGACTCAGCAAGCAGCTGGGTGCTGTGTCATGATTTTTTTCCAGCAGGCTTGAAAGCAGTCTCTGCGTGCTCATATTATTGTTGGTTGTGCATCTGGGTGCTGTGTCGTGATCTTTTTGACTCAGCAGGCTTGAAAGCAGTCTCTGCGTGCTCATATTATTGTTGGTTGTGCATCTGGGTGCTGTGTCGTGATCTTTTTGACTCAGCAAGCAGCTGGGTGCTGTGTCGTGATCTTTTTAACTCACATATTATTGTTGGTTGTGCATCTGGGTGCTGTGTCGTGATCTTTTTGACTCAGCAAGCAGTTGGGTGCTGTGTCGTGATCCTTTTAACTCAGCAGGCATGGTAGCAACATGTTAATATAATTTTTTTTGGAATCAGCAGGCGTGATTCCCTGCTGTGTTGAAAAAATATTCTGTTTGTGGGAACCGTTTCTTTTGTCGTGGGATTCTGTGTTGAGTACTGCTACTGGTTGTAGTAGTGGCTGATGGGTGATGGTAACACACGCTATGTCGTGTTGGATGTGTGATCTTGATTTGCAACCTATAGCCATCCTTGGTTGAGGTGGAGGGTTTTGGTCAAGTTTCTTTAAAATTATATTTGAAGTTTGGATCTGAACAGTCGAAGGTCGTGTTTCTTAGATTTCATTGGTGAAGTCAAAACTTGATATAGTCGGGTTCGTAGTTGATTGTGGGTGTGCGCGTGTGGTTGCTCCTACATTTTGTGAATCAAGCCCATTAGTTTATATTATGGCTCAAGTGGTTAAATCAGATGCAGATTCCTCCAATGATTATGTAACTCTTAGCAGGGCTGAATATGACAAGCTCCTTGCTTTACGATCATCCAATTCGAAGTCTTCTGTTACGGAGGTTGTGTGCTCGGCAGGTGATGGCCCATCTGGTCAAGGTGGTAGGTGGATCATTGATTCTGGAGCCTCTGGTCACTTGTGCGGAAATTCGAGTAACTTTTTGAGTTTGAAACCTGTGACTGGTCAAAAAGGGGTACGTCTTGCTGATGGTAGCTCTTCCCCAATTGTAGGGCAGGGAAACATGTCTATTACCCCTACTCTTCAATTGTCGCATGTTCTTCATGCTCCTTCGTTTCCACAGAATTTATTATCCGTCAGTCGAATGACAAAAGATTTGAATTGTAGAGTGATTTTTGATCCTATGGGGTGCACCTTTCAGGACTTGCTGACGGGGAAAAGGATTGGTGGCGGCTATGAGGAAGGTGGTTTGTATTTCCTACACCAACCAGAGGTTTCAGCCTATTCTGTTGTTACATCATCCTCAAGTCCTCTATTGTGGCATCATCGTTTAGGTCACCTTCCAGTGACAAAACTTCGTCGTGTCATTCCTCATATACCTCCCTCAGTTTCTTTTCAGTGTGAAACATGTCAATTGGGAAAACATTGTCGAAGCTCTTTTCCCTCCAGTCAGAGTCCGTCAAGTCAAGGATTGTTTCATCTTCTTCATGTAGATGTGTGGGGTCCGAGTAGGATTCCGAATAGGTCTCGGTGTCGTTATTATCTAGTTATTGTTGATGACTTCTCAAGGCTATCATGGGTGTTCCTGTTAAAAGATCGGTCTCAAGGTCCTGTCATTCTTAAATCTTTAATTGCTGAGATAAAAACTCAATTTGACGTATGTGTTAAAATTGTTCGCACTGATAATGCTCTTGAGTTCAAATTCAAAGACTTACTTCAATTCTACTCTGTTAATGGGATTCAACCTCAATTTACATGTCCCCATACCTCCCAGCAAAATTGGGTGGCTGAGAGGAAACATAGACAAATCCTTAATGTTGGTCGGTGCCTTATGATTCAATCCAATATGCCTGCTTCATACTGGGGCGATGCGGTTTTGACAGTCGGGTTTCTTATAAATCGCATGCCGTCAAGCTCTGTTGAAGACCATATCCCAATTCAAATTCTCCATCCAGAGGCTCCTCTCTTTCCTACCCCCCTAAAGTTTTTGGATGTGTGTGTTTTGTGCATAAGCTGGGTCCTGATCGAGATAAACTTGCTGCGCAGTCTATTAAATGTGTTTTCCTTGGGTATCCTAAGAACCAAAAAGGATATCGTTGCTATGACCCTATATCTCATAAAGAGTATGTCAGTGCGGACGTTACCTTCTTTGAGTCTATTCCTTATTTTTTAAGTACTACTCCAAGACTACAGGAGAGCCTTGGTGATATCCTTCCTCAGCCAATTCCTCCTTTTCCGTTAGAGTCGCTTTCTCCTCAGTCCTTGTCTCCATCGTCAGGTGTGTCTCGCTTCCGAAACCCTCCCATAGTATACACTCACAGGGTTCCTCCTACCTCCATGTCGCCATCACCTCCTTCTCCTCAGGTAAGTATTTCTGAGCATACTGTTGTTCCTACATCTGATGATGATCTTCCCATTGCTCTGCGCAAGGGAAAGAGACAGTGCACTCTTTATCCCATCTCGCAATTTGTATCAGAAGTTAATCTTGGGGCATCTATGAAGAATTTTATTTCTGCTCTGTCTGCCTCCTTTGTTCCGCTTCATCACAGTCAAGCTCTAGTCGACTCCAACTGGATGCAGGCTATGCGTGATGAGATGGATGCCCTATGGTCTCGAAGCACTTGGGACTTGGTTGATCCTCCCACAGATGCAGATATTGTAGGCTGCAAATGGGTATATAGCATTAAATATAACTCGGATGGGTCGATTGAACGGTACAAAGCCCGGTTGGTTGCAAAAGGCTACACTCAGACTTATGGTGTTGACTTTTTTGAAACTTTCTCCCCAGTTGCTCGTCTTGGCACTATTCGTCTCGTTCTTTCTGTTGCTATGCACCATGGATGACCCCTGTTTCAGTTGGATGCCAAGAATGCCTTTTTGTATGGGGATTTGCATGAAACTGTCTACATGCAACAACCCCCAGGCTTCGAGGTTCAGAGGGAGTGTCAGAAGGTGTGCAAGTTGAAGAAGGCTATTTATGGCATGAAGCAGAGTCCGCGGGCATGGTTTCACAAATTATTTAAGGTAATGTCGAGTTTTGGCTTTGTCAGGTCAGCTTCAGATCACTCCTTGTTTATCAAGAAAACCAGTGCTGGAATTGTTGTTATGGTGGTATATGTCAATGACATCATATTAACAGGGAGCAGTGCCCAAGATATTTCTGCCACAAAAGATCATCTTCAAAAACACTTTGTTACTAAAGATCTTGGTCACCTTCGATATTTTCTGGGTATCGAAGTTGCAAGAAACAAAGAGGGCTTAGTGTTGTCTCAAAGAAAGTATGTGTTGGACTTATTAAAAGAGACTGGAATGCTAGGAGCTAAGCCAGCTAATATTCCAATAGATCCAAAAACTCACATGTTCAATGAGAAGTCTGAGTATGTGGATAGTGCCAGCTTTAGATCCTTGGTGGGTAAGTTGCTATATGTAACTGTTACTAACTGGGATGCAGCTATGATGGTTCTTCGGTACTTAAAGGCATCTCCTGGTAAAGGTCTGTTGTTTCAACGAAATCCATCTTTGGACGTTGTTGCTTACACTGACGCAGATTGTGCAGGATCTGTTGAAGATAGGAAGGCAACATTTGGATTTTGTGTGTTTGTGGGAGGAAATCTTGTTACCTAGAGGAGTAAGAAACAAACCGTTGTAGCCAGGTCGAGTGATGAATCTGAATACCGAGCAATGGCCCAGACTGCAGCTGAGATTATGTGGGTAAAATCAGTCTTGACCGAACTTCAGGAGAAAGTATCCCTACCTATGTTGATGATGTGTGACAATAGGGCTGCTACATATATTGCCAACAACCCAGTGTTTCATGAAAGGACTAAACATATTGAAGTTGACTGTCACTATGTTCGCGACTTGGTTCAGGCTGGGTATATCTGCACCGATCATGTATCTTCCGAAGATCAAGTAGCTGATGTTTTTACCAAAGCCCTGGCGAGACCAAATTTCTCAAAATGTTGTGACAAGCTGAGCATGATTGATATCTATGCTCCAGCTTGAGGGGGAGTGTTGAGACTAAGAGGCTTTTAGTAAATAAGTTTTTCTAAACTAGAGGTTATTTGAATCTTAATATTTAATGAGGGACCTGGGTGTAATTTTGTTCCTTGGACTATCTCTATTTAATATAGAGATTAGCCCTAATTCATTAGAACATGTTCTCTTATTGTGCAACTGTCTCTCTCTCTACCTCGGTTTCTACGCATCTCACCTTACCTTCTACAGTCATCAATGAAAGTAACATAATAGGAGTATCCTCCTTTCGATATGACCGAAGAAGGGCCCCAAACGTCCGAATGGACTAACTCAAAAGGTCTTTTGGACACAAAAGTTCTATTTGGAAAATGAGTGGATTTCATTTTTCCAAAAATACAATTCTTGCAAATAAAATGTTTCTCATTACAAAATTTCTTTCCAAAAGGAAAGGAGTATATTTTTGAGAAAATTGGATGTCCGAGTCTTTGGTGTCAAGTTTCAATATTTTTATCTTGGACATGATTACAAAAAGAGTTAGTGAAAATTGAGATCTTATATAGAGCAATCCTTAAAAAAGGCCTTATATGAACTTAAGCAAGCTCCTAAAGCTTGTTATGATAAATTTAGTAATGTATTAATCAAGCTCCTAAAGCAAGCTCCTAAAGCAAGGTCATATGGAAGCTGTGAAGCGCATTTTACGATATTTAAAATGAACTATAGGAAATAGACTTGTTTATCGTAAGAACGATAACCTGCATAGAGGGCATGGACTCATCACTTATACAGACGCAAATTGGGCAGGGGATCCAGATGAAAGACGATTTGTCTCTGGATATTGTGTATATATTGGACACAATTTAGTGTCCAGGAGTAATAGAAAACAAAAGGCGGTGGCACGGTCAAGTACAGAGGCTGAATACAGGTCGATGGCTGCAGGTACGACGGACACTACATGGATTAGACACTTATTGAGTGATCTTGGAGAGACAATTATTCGATCATTTCTTCTATGTGACAATCAAAGCGCAATAAACATTGCATGTAATCCTATTCAACATAGCAGAACGAAGCACATTGAGATTGATCAACATTTTATACGGCAGAAAGTCGAGATGAAGGAGATAGAACTACGTCATGTTCGAACAGAAGATCAAGTAGCAGACTTGTTTACCAAGGGGTTAACAGGACAACAATTTTGGTATTTGAAGAGCAAGTTGTACATGCTCCAAGACCACGTACAACTTGAGGGAGGGTGTTAAAATATGGTATGCGTATGGATCTGGATCCAGATCCATACGCACGTTATGTTTTATCTTTTAACACATGCTCAATGCCATTTCATTAATGGCATGTCTGTAATTTTTCCAGCATTTATATTTTTCCCTATTTATAATGTTTAGGGCTGGGAGGTTGGGTTAACGTGCGCCGCCCCTAGCCATTGTGAATCTCCCTCTTCTCTCTCTCTCTTTTCTTAGTTCTTGCAGTGAGGGCTGAGCCCACAGAGAATCTCATAGAAAAAGGTGGGAAATTACAAACACGTCCTTCAACACAACAAGCACTTGGCCCCTTGATCAATTATGAACAATACGCTCTAAGGGTCCCTCACTTTGATACCATGTCATGAAACAAACGGAAGTTCAAAAGAGAACCCACTAAGGGCATACACAACAAAGTATGCACAAGCAATAGTCCGCCAAGGGATAATACAAGAACTAAGTAGGAAATAATCACAAAAGCACAAAAAGTGCAAACAATAGCCACTATGGGAGCACAAAAAATTAAAATATCTCTTTATTCCCTTGAACAATGCTTGAGAAAGTGAAGAAGGGGTTTAATCCGTCTTTAAATAAGCACATTGGAGCCATTGGGATGCTCCTAACGGCTATAAATGTAGCCGTTGGGGAGATCCCAAGAGCTATATTTGATCCAATATCAATATGCCTTTACATGAAAAATAAATGGAACAAAAAAGAAGAAAATATACAATGACTAAACTGCCCCTAATATTTGTAATACTAATTACAAACATGTAAAAAGACAAAAGTATCCCTACATGGGCAAACTTATTACAATGATAAAAAACGTAAATAATACATATATATTAATATATGTGTATGTACAAATATGTATTTTAATCATGGTTGTACATATCGTACAATACAGTACGATACATATCGTTACTTTTGTGTTTTGCGATACGATACACACTCGTATCACGATACGAGTGTGTACCATATTTGTATCAGGTGTATTGTATGATACACCCATGTATCGTGCTATATCATATGATACAGTGTCGCCGCAGTTAAAAAAGGTTGAAAGTTGTATTTTTTTCATTTTGGGTTTAAAAGGCCTCTTGAGGGCCGAGTTCTCCATACTTCTAGAGTCCGTTAGAAAGGAACCCACACACCCTAAGTTCTGTGAGATCGATTTGGAGGCCGATTCGTGCTTAAGCGAGGGCTTTTGTGATTTTATCAAGAGTGTATTTTCATCATTTTTTCACTCAAGTGGGTTAAGGTACAAAATCTCTGTTCTTTGATTCTTATTGAGTGTTTTTGGGGAAATGTGTGTTTGGTGCTTTTTATTTTTTGCTTTTTATTGAGTTTTTTAATTGGTTTTGTTTTATATATCTTTTGATGTCGTCTTCACGTTCATCTCATATTAGAGATGATCTTGCATGGCAATACTAAAGAAGCATTGATGATGTACCATGACTAACATTACCATTGAATTTGAGATGTTTGTTTTGTGATGCTACTATTAGAGGTGTGATGCATGGATTTAAGCAACATATTGCAGGTCAATATCAAAAAGTTCATCCATGTGATTCTCCATCTATTCCTGCAACTTTTCGTGCTGATATTATTGTTGAAATAGAAAAAATTCTAAGAAGAAGAATTTTGCAAAAATGCAAAGATGAAGGACTTCCAACCATTGTTCTAGATTCTGAAGACAATGATGATGATGACCCACTTGCCAAAAAAATGGCCCAACATAAAAAGATCATTGAGTAACAGTTGGATGCTGAACTGAGGAAATACTATCCTGATGTTTGACAAATAGGCTCTACAAGATAGTTTAGTTTTAGGATCTTTATATTTTAGAACTTTAGAGATGAAGATTGGTACGTAAGATGTTGGTTAAATGTAATGTTTTTAGTTATCATGAACTCTTATTTGTTAAATGTAAGGCTTTAATTGTGTTTAAAATTTAAATTATGTAGTTATCTTTTATTTACATTGTCAGTTATAAGTTGCATGGTTTGTTATTAATTTAAATTATGTAGTTGCCTTCATATGTGAATTTATGGTTGTATTTTGTGCAATTCATCATTGTTTTATGTGATATTAATTTTTTTATAATTCATGCTAACATTTTCTGATTTTTTTTAGTTTTTTTGTTATTTTTAAAAAAATTTATTAAAAAATTACTATACGATACAATACGGTGTTACTTTGGGCCCAACCGATACGGGTAACGATACAATACTTACAATCTTGATTTTAACATTGTAATATCATATCATATCATAAAAAATCATAATTTTTGATTTTTTTTTAAATTTTAAAATAATCGTAAAAATAAAAAAATTTAGCAAAAAATAAAAAAAATCATAACACACAAAACAATGATGAAATACACAAAATGCAACCATAAAATCACATGAGAAGCATTTATGTCTCAATGAGCTACATAACACATCATCAATCATCAAATCTCACAAGAACAATGCAAAATAGTAATATCTTCAATTAAAAACATGCCACAAGATTCCTCAAACAACAAAAAAACCATGTTTATGAATACTTAACAGTTACAAATTACAATGCATAACCAAGTTTTTAAGAAGTATACCATCAATTATCATCATCATCATTATCTTCTTGTTCTTCATCTTTTTCTTCTCCTTCGACTCTCAAATCATCTCCAATATACGTGGGGTCTTCGTCATCTACGTCCTTAACTCCCTCCACGTTTATCCATTGAATATTTTTTTTACCTTAACTCACTTTTTTCAGGTGAAAAAACGGTGAATATGCACTCTTACTTGATGAAATCATGAAAGCTCTTTCCCCGGCACAAAGATCGACCCCCAAAACGGTGTCACGGTTCCTAGGGTGCGTGAGAAGCTCTCTAGTATGTTTTATGCTAATGAGGGTTTTGAACCTCAAAAGCCCTTTAAAACCCAAAAACTTAAATCCTCGGTTTTGCCCCTTTTAAAGTTTGCCTGTACCATATCGTACGATACACACGGATGTGTATCGTATCATGCCCTTGCATCGATATGATAATACAATACGCCATGATACAGACAACACTGAGTGATAGAGCCTTTGATTGCATTATTTGGAGTCTGAACAATGGTGGTTTGACAGGATTTGTGCAGCAGTTCAGATTCACTCTGTTTTCTGCTCTGCTTAGTGATAGTTTGAGCTTGCAAATTCTTGAAATGATCTGCATTGTGTACATTTGCCTTCCCCAACTCTCTTTTGTGAGATGTAATTGGTTCCAACATGGATATAACATGATTTAACATCAAAGCAGCTATTGTAGTGCATGCACATAAATCTGGAGATTATTCATTTTCATGCATTTAAGGACCTGCTCTTTTAGGTTCTACTTTTGATAAGAGGACTCTTACATTATCTTTAGACCTAAACCATGATAGTGTGTTTCAGTCCTATTTGTTGTTTCCTTCATTTTGTTTCATTACTAGAGTTGCTTTATTCAAAAACTATATGTATCCTGGTCTTGTTGCTTGACCTAAAAGGCACCTGAACTAAGTTGTGCAAACTTCAAGTGTTAAGTCCATTTCTCCTTTCCATTAGAATGTCTTCATATACTAAACTTACATTACTCATAGGATTGTTACTTTTCTGCTTTATCATATGCTCTTGTATCCATTTTTAAACAACACACAAAACTATCTAGCTTGATGTCCTGGTTGCTACTCTGAAAAGGATAATGCTAGTTGCACTTATGTTGTCATTGCTGTACTTGTTGCTACTGTAACTTTAACGAGCTATAAATTGGGGATATCATTGTTTCCTTTTAGTTTCTCAAACTTCTGATTCTTGCTATAGGTTGAGACTGTTGCCCAGTTTGGTGTAATTTTTCTTCTATTTGCACTGGGGCTCGAGTTCTCCATGACAAAGGTTAGCTGCTGTGTGCAGATGCATGTTTTCTTCATATCTTGTGTGTGTGTGCACGCGTGCACGTGTATGCGTGTTTTCATGCATGCATGTGTGTGTGCAGGCATGCATGCATAGTTTTTTTTTATCATGTTACTTTTTTGGTTGTGAATTGACTTGTTACTTCATGGTTTCTGTAGATTCGTGTAGTTCGAGCAGTTGCTGTTCTTGGAGGGATACTCCAAATTTCTCTTTTCATGTGCTTATGTGGCATAACTGCCTCAGTATGTCCGAAATCTTGACTATTTTGGAGACCTCTTTGCATAGTCATTTCCTAGTAAATTTGATTCATCAGGTTAATGCACTAATAAAATTAGTACAACACATATAGTTTCCAGATCAAAAGACTGCTTCTACTATGAAAGTGTATGGTGTATCTGCTAGAAATAAATCCCTTCATACTTGAACAATTGAACATCAGATGCCATTGTCAGTGTGGCTACATATTTTGGGTTTGAGTTTGCATATTTCAGAGCTGATATGTGGAAACAGTGGGAATGTGAAAATTAGAAGTTTTGAATCATGGTAAAACTATAATAGACTGAACTTAGCTTGTTCATCTTTTATTTCTTATGGAAGATTTAGAATCTATGCTTTTTAATATTTTCATGAAGCATTTGGATTCAACTCCATGATTATTTATCTAAAACAAAGTTTTCATGAATGTTCATTTGATTGAGCTGAACTTTGAATGATTTTTCACTTCTTTGATCCAATATAATTTGTCTGAACTGTAATTTTTTGCCCATCATGTGCCATGGTTTATTTGGTGATGCTATTTGTGGAGATATGGTAGGAGACACACCAAATGTTCATGCACAATCTATGGTTCATTTTTTACATACTTTCTATCATGACCTAGTTGGTATTCAAGCATGAAACGACCTTGCTCTCTCCTAGCCCTCTCTTTTTTTATTTACATATTTCTGGTATTCGTTGCATATATCTATGTACTTTTGTATATGTTTATTTTTATGAGGCACTGCACGAATTGCATGCTTCTCTAAAATACATTAAGTAGGTACTGCAACCTTCCATGCTGATTATTTCTTGAAGCTATTTGGCTTATTATATTTCTGTAATTCTCCTACCCTTACAACATCTCGACCATTTCTTTGCCAATGATTTTAGGAGATAAGGCTCAGCTGTTCTAAGTAATAAAAGCATGAAACTACATCCCTCTGTTTTTTGGTTGCGAAGTATAGGATGCTTCTGCTTGTTCCAATTGTGAGAAATATCTCTGTTCTCTTAACTAATGTTCTATGTGCTTTTTGCAGTTATGTGGTGGCAAACCCTCAGAAGGAGTATTTGTGGGCACATTCTTGTCTATGTCTTCAACAGCTGTGGTAGTTTACCAAACCCTGTGTTATAATTTTTTGTGATGCCATCCCAACCATAGTTTAACAAATTAATGTTGATTTTTTTTAGGATATTGATGGAAAATCATGAACACCTCTTAACTGTTTTTTTGTTTATGATTTTTACATAACGAATCCAAGGACATCCTGGCTATGATTTGGAATGGTTGCCACTTGTCATGTTTCTTGGTGAAACCTAAAAGAAGTGCTTTTAGATACATTAATGATTCATTTTCATTTTGCTGCCTCATAAAACCCAGTTGAGCAACTATTGATTATCACATACAACAACAACAACAACTACTACGCCTTCATCCCAAAACAATTGGGGTCGGCGATATGAACCAAAAAAGAAAATCATTCTGTGTCTTCCACATGAATCCTTCTCCTCCAATCATTTCTATCCAATGCCATGTCCTCGGTGAGGTTCAAAGCATTCATATCCTTTCCTATCATCTCCATCCAAGTCTTCTTAGGCCTACCCCGACCTCTTTTAACTAATATATTTTCCCATTTCTCCATCCTTCTAACTGGAGCATCATTAGGCCTTCGCCGAATATGTCCAAACCACCGTAAACGATTCTCTCTCATCTTATTTTCAATGGATGCAACGCTTACCTTCTTACGTATCTCCTCGTTTCGAATCTTATCTATTGATTATCACATAATGCATGCATAATGACACAAGTTTAAAATGACAAAATATCGGCAGCCAAAAACTCTTGTAAAATAGAAAACTTTCAAAAAGCAAAATATTGGCAATAATATTGATAATCACATAATGCATGCATAGTGACACAAGTTTAAAACGGAAAAATATCGGCAGCCAAAAACTCGTGTGAAATAGAAAATTTTCAAAATGCTCACATTTTTGGCAAAATATTGGCAATAATAAAAAAATTAAAAACAATTTAAAAATTAAAAAATGTATGAAAATACAAAAAAATATTTAAAAATAAAAAATTCATAATTTTTTGAGATAAATAGCGATTAAAAACATTAATATCGCATTTAAAATGTGATATGTATGTTTTAACAAAGAAATTATGATATTTTGAAAATATCGCAAGAAAATACTGTTTAAAACGTTTAGGTAATTCTTGCAATATTTTCATAAATATCGTAATATTTGTCGCACTGAATGCATGCAATGAATTTTTCCCTAAAATTTGAACCATAGCAACACCCATTTACCTAAAGTGGTTTCCTGCTGCATTAAGTGCAGGACACATTGCTGTTTTTTTCTGGAAAGAGCTTTTGAATGCTTACACACATTTTGAGAGTTGCATGCGTTTGAATTCTTATATCCTTCATAGGTCCTAAGAATCGTCAGAGTCCAATACAAAACCAAATCTGGACCAAATCCAATCAGATTCTATTTTCATTGCCAAATCCGACCCCGCTATTTAATCAGATGTAGAAATTCATGTCGTAATCAAGCCATATTGTATAAGCATTTATGCACAAAGTCTGTAATATGTTGGAAGATGATTACTCATCCACCTCTACTTCACAGCCTGTAAATGCATTAGCTAAATTACTAGCTGCATTAATTTGTGAAGCCTGGCATTTACAAGCATCTTAGTTTGAAAAGTTTATGTTTGTCTTCAAGCGACTTCCTTTGTGGGGTACTTTTTAAGATTTAAATTGTGAAGATAAATTCCTTTATGTCATGCAAATTTGTTCCAAACTATCTAGCATTTTGCTGACTTGGAAGCTTATTTTGAACAATTCTAGATAGAACTTCTCTTGAGGAAAAGTTGTACTATTCATTTCAATTTAATATCCCAAGAGATTATATCTTTTTGACAAGCAGACTGTTCTTTCTTATTCAGGTTTTATATCTTGTTTAACAAACAGACTCTTTTTTCTTATTCAGGTTTTGAAGTTCTTGATGGAAAGAAACAGTGTCAATGCACTTCATGGTCAAGTTACTGTTGGAACCCTTATCCTCCAGGTAATAACTTTTCTCTTTCGTGTTATTCTTCAGTTTACATGTTACATGGTATTTAGAGATCAGTGAGAGCTGTCCTTGCAAACCAGGATTGTGCTGTTGGATTGCTGTTTGCACTTCTTCCAGTTCTGGGTGGTAATGCTGGAGTTCTTCAAGGAATAATATCCATGACTAAATCGTAAGTGGCTTAAACTCGGCATGCCTAACTTTTCTCTTAACTGCATTTTGCGAAATGTAATTCTGTTGTGTACTTGTCAAGATACGGAATACCAGATATTTTTACAAATTTTCTTTTTAGATATATATGTTTAATTGTTGATGTTCACAAAATTCAGTGGATGTTGACATGTTTGGGTAGTGTGAGTCATGGTAACATTATCAACTATATATGGCCAATGAATGTGTGTTATCACTTCTTCCACCAAAACATTGCTGTAATAGAAAATACACGCCAAAACTTGGCTATCTATATGCCACTGTATATGACTCAAGTAAAAGCACAAAATTTACACTTACCTTTTCATCCAATGTCCAAACAAAGCACATGCTAATCAAGGGATATCTGCAAATGGTTGGAAGGTGTTGAGATTTATGTATCATATGTATATTATCAATTTATCATCCTTATGTGCTGCCCTTTTTTTGTATTTATATGTACATAGCATTCTTTTCAGGGGTATTTTTACATTTTCTGAGGTAGTGTAGACTGTAGAGTCAACAGTTTTTGTCTTGTAGTGGGGTAGAGGGCATATCCCTTTATATGGCTGTATTCTTCTCTTTTCAAACAGAATGAAGTTTCTTCTTGTTTTTGCTCCTCTTTCACTTTTGTTGTTTCAGTCTTAATATGGTGTCAGGGCCATTTCAGACATTGAGAGAGTGATTTTGTTGATCATTTGGAAGGGAAAGAGAAAAAACTCCATTTTCCGTCATTAGAGTCCCTGCCTCGTTTTTCATGCCCTAAGAAAAGGATGTCTGTATAAAAGTTGCAGAATCACTTGATAGGTAGACATTTGCTAGATCTTGATTTTAGAAGACCAAAGAATAAAAAATCAGTTCGATCAGAGCTGTATTGGATTTGTTTCAGATTTTTCAAGTATTTTTTGAAATAGTGGTTATTAGAGTGCAGATTTGATGTTTCTGCACATTGCAGCTTAATCGATGATTTTTGATAGTTGCAACTTATGCTTTAGGGTTGTTTTTGGTATTGGTTCCTCAGAAAACTGATTTTGGGAAGGATCTTGGCATATTTCGGAAGTTTTATACTCGGTTTCGGTTGATTCTTGCAAGCAGTAAACTGGTTTACTGTAGCTGAAGGTATCGGCATAGTATATTGCCTTTCTTTGGTTGTATATGCATTGTTTTTTAGTGAGTGAGGATAATGGTGCATTTCGGTGTCATTGACTGGTTTAGCTAGTCTTTGAGCAGTTTTTCCATGAGATTGTGCATCAGTAGTTTAGCGTTGGTCTTGTATTTGGGTGTGTGCAAGTGTTATCTCTCTTGAAGTCTATTGATGCTATTGTATTTGGCTGTGCATTTGTTTGTTGATGCTGGGTCATGAATCTTGCCATTAGTTTTCAATTGTATGGTGTTTCTTGTAATGAAATATGCAAAAACACAAAATAAGGGCTTCTAAGATCATAAACACAAAGTGCACATGCACTAAGTCCAACTAAGAGACAATACAAGAGCACAAACAATCACCTCAATAGACCTTCCAACCTCAAAAATCAAGTGTATCAGCTTATAGAACAAGTGCATAATCACAATGCCACATAGGGGCAAAACAAACACACAAAAAGTGTGAATAACCAATGGGTGCACATAACTCACTTCATTTGAACATCTTTTGTCTACATAAAATGACACTTAAACAAAAGGCATAATAGGAGGAAACACGCGATGTAAGAGAGCTTGTAATGAAAACAAATTAATGTCATCAAAAAGATAAAAAAGAAAATTTACAAATCAAGGCAGAAATATTAAATTCTACAACCTTTCGAAACACTATGGTTTAAAAAATCGATAGCCATCACAAATACATATAATTATAAGTATCCATAATATGAATGACCAAATATCCAAATAAGTGATACAATACACCAATGGCCAGAGATCAAACAAACGTTCGTTAGAGCCAAACTATAAATCGACGATCTAAACTGACAAAACCGAGATGTACACAACTCTGGTTCAACAAAAACAAGGCCAAAAACAAAAGATGCATCATATAAAATATCTGTGATGAACAAAACAAATGCCATAAGAAGACAATAAATACTCACGGAAATCAATTTCGAAATAAGTGAGTTCATATATAAGAACCGATTTGAAAATACAAAGTTTCAAATCAAATCCAATAACGGTAGATGAAAACTTAGAATGAAAATAGTGCAATCATATGCACAAGATATCAATTGATGTAATCATATGCATAGTTAATATAAGCAAGTTATATAGAGAGGTAGCTCAATCTAGATTACAAGTTACTATGAGACAACAATGGCATATAACATTAAACAAGGCCAAAACATATATAGAGATTCTTAAAGAACTATATAGAAAACTAAGTGCATACACAAGTACAACTAATCATGGATACTCACAAAGAGATTCAAAACTCATATATATGCAATAATTTTAATAACTTAAAGCCACATATCTTATACAAAAGCTAAGAAGAAACACATAAGATATGCGTAGGAACACATTTAAGCATATATGCAAGTGATAGATTAAGGCACTAAGGGTATATACCAAAGAGACCACAATATAAAAAATAATATTTTATAAATAACAAGTATGTAATGAATCAAGAGTTTTTAATCAAGAACACATGTCCACCAAAGATGTAAGTGGACAAGCACGTCCATCGATAATGGACAAGTACTAAAGTGAACCATGAGAGAAACACTTATAACACCCATAAACGGCAAACACAAAGAAGTTTTTCATAATTCTCAACTTAATATTTTATTAAAAAACTACGTATGCAATAAAAACATAATATTTAAATCTCATGCAAAAAATGTAAGATAATTTTTATTAAAGAGCCACAAGACTAAGAAAATAAGCACAAACGGACCATCAATAAAAACACCCAATAACATAACTATTGTCTCACAAAAGGTATTTATTAAAGTGAATGACTCCCATAAGAAATTATGGTCAATACCTTAATACCTTATGCATAATACCTTATGTATGAATAGGCATTCATAGGCATTCCCATTCATCATGTAAGGCAATCACAAGTGCACAAGGATAAAATATCAATATAAAAATTATTTATTCATAAGCTAGATTATAATTTTTAATATTTCATAAGCTACTTTAAGTTTCACATAAGAATACACCAAGAATAAAAAGAGAAAAATTAAACACAATTTAAGCAAAATTTCATTATTGTGAAAGACACAAACATAATTTCAAATTATTTTAAAATATATGATAAATTTTTAAAACGAAACAAAACAAAGTTCAATAATAAATACGAACATGATTTGACATTTATAACCATAAATTGTTAAAATAAAGCATCTAAATGCCAACAATGCATGTTCAAGAATACTAGATCATATATGTACATATCAAATAAAGCAAGTTTTGAAAAATGAAGATTTAAACTAGATCTCATAAAAGCATACACATATAATTTCACAAGATCAAACAAACATTATAAACCTTATAAAATATTTAATAAAAATAAATCCAATGATAAATTTTTTTAAAACATTTAAAGATTTTAGTTTTTTATAAAAATAACAAATAATTTTTCAAATATAAGAAAAATGAGTGATTTCTCATGCATAATGCATGAGATAGATAACACAAGTAACACTTAAAGATATAAGATATATACCGGGTCGAGATTTTCCTTGAATTCAAGTTATACAACAATCACGAATCCTTCATGAAGCACGAGCTTGAATAAAAAAATCCCAATATCCAAAAGCGGCAAAATACCAAAAAAGATTTCTTGACTCTGATACCATGTAATAAAATATGCGAAAATACAAAATGAGGGCCTCTAAGGGCTTACAGGATCATAAACACAAAGTGTGCATACACATACATAAGTCCAACTAAGGGACAATACAAAAGCACAAAGGCACAACACAAGCACTAAGTGCATTCAAGACATTAAAGAACTAAAGAGAAGAACACAAAACATAAAAAATATTTATCTTATTGAGCATGAATGCTTAAGAGAAGCATTAAGAAATGAAGGGGAAAAAAGCCCCTATTTATACACATATAAGAGTGAGGGAGGCTTCAATAGAGCTGTTGGACTATTTCAACAGCTATAAATATAGTCGTTGGACTGTTCCAACACCTCTATTGACTAGTCAACTCTAAGTTGACTAGTCAAAAAATAACCCAACATCTCTATTTGGTATTTGACCAAATAGTCCCTATAAAAATAGAAAAGGACAAAAAGAAAAGAGTAAAATAAAAGTACTAATGTGCCCCTAATGTGCACAGCCTATTACAAAGACTGAAATGACCAAAATACCCCTAACAGGTATTTACCTATTACATCATTATAAATAAAAATATATATATACATATATGCATACATGTACAACTTAACATTTCTTGCATACCATAATGAAATAAGAAGTGAACAAATAGATGCCACTTATGGGCTTACAAGATTACAAGAACGTGCACACAAATACAACGCCTCTTGTGGGCCAATACAAACAATAACACATGCCTCTTATGGGCAAGCACACACATAAAATAAATAACTATTATTGCTGAAAATGCTTAAGAAAATCATTGAAAAAATATGGGAAAGACTCCCATATTTATAGATGTTACAATGGACTTGAGAGGCTAGCCAACTAACCGTTGGGCTAGTCCCAATGACTATAACCTCATAAACATAAAAAATAAAAAGAAAAATAAAGAAGACAAAACTGCTCCTAATGGGCACAACCTATTACATAAAAAAGGAAAATAATAAAATACCCCTAATGGGTATTACCTATTACAAATACAAAAAAACATTATATAACTAACTATATATACACATAACTATATATATATATATATATATATATATATATATATATATATATATATATATATATGCAAACACATTATATATATAGCTATGTATATACAACTTTAACACATATATGTAGTGATCTGGGAGTGACTCTCTTGATATACTCCTTGGGATTTTACTGTAGCTGTCACATTGCAACTTGTGTAGTTGAGGATTCTTCTATTAAGATATATCATATATATATGTGTATCATATTTATTGTCTTGTAATAGGTTATGCTTTCTAGGGGCATTTTTGGTCTTTTTATAGTATTGTAATAGGTATTGGCCATTAGGGGTAGATATGTCTTTTTTATTCTTTCTTTATCTTTTTTATTTATATTAGGGGCATTATGGTCAAATGACCATAAAATCGTTGGGAGCTCCCAACGGCTATATTTATAGCTGTTAGGGATCCCCCAATGACTCTTTTGGAGCTCCCTTGGCCCTCTTGTAGTGTATATAAAGGGACCTCTTGTCCCTATTTTTCTAATGTGTTTCTTAATCATTTTATGATAAATAAGCTCCATTATTTTAGTTATTGTGCTCTCTTGTGCTAGCCCATTAGTGGCTTTAGTGTGTTCTTTTGAACTTGTGTATTTGTCACTTAGTAGCTTGTGTATTGTCCCTTGGTGGACCAGTGCTTGTGCACATTGTTTTTGTTCTTGTATGCCCTTAGTGGCCTTCCATTGTATTCTTTTTTGTTCTCATTGCACTTGTAGCCCTTAGAGGCACTCTTTTGTTTCATTACATGGTATCAAAGCTATAAGCTCTTGGGATTTTCATGTGCTTCTCCAAAGTTTGTGGTTGTGGTAAAGAAATGGACTTCTTCAACTTTTTGCTCTACTCTCCAAAGATGACCGAAAGAGAACCCGTGACGGTAATCACCTTCAAGCTTAATGATTCAAATTATCTTAAATGGGTCGCCGCTATGGAAAATCATCTCAAGGGTAAAAACTAAAAAGCTTTGGGGTATGTGAATGGCACTACTTGTGAGCCACAACTCATATTCACAAAAATTGATGGAGACCAAATTAGAGCTCTAATGACGAAGAAAGAGAGAAGGCCCTCAAAGAATACCACATCAAGGTGAATAATTGAGATACCAAGAATGCTCAAATCCCATCTTGGTTCCTAGATAGCATGAAACTAAAGATAGCCGCCACTATTGTAAAATTCAAGTGAGCATGTGATGCTTGGATCTTTATCAAAACATGTTCGACCACCCTTTTTACTACAAGACAAAATTGATTGACTTTTACAACTGAAAAAAGTACATGAATGCCCTTATAAACAATGATATTTACAAATATATAAAAGAGAAAAACTATGTACAATGAATCGCATGTATTACACTATTTAACACTCCTCAAACAAGAGATGATGCAAGAAAAACCGTCCCATGTTTGGAAAGGAATAACTGAAAGTGTAATGGAGCAAGACTCTTGGTAAAAATATCTTCAATTTTATCTTTTGAGCCCACATGCTTTAGGGATATAACACCATCCTCATATGCCCTCCTGTTTAAGTGACAGTCTATCTCAATATGCTTCATTCTCTCATCAAACTCTGGATTTTTTGTAATGTGAATGACACTCATATTGTCACAATACAATGTAGTACTCTCGGAAACTAAAACACCAAGCTCTTACAAAAAACACCTTATCCAAATGATTTCAGTTGTAACTTGAGCCATAGCCCTATATTCTGCCTCAGTTGTTGCTGCTTTTTGCTTTTTCAAGAGATCAAAAAGCTTTTAAGAAAAACATAAAATCCAGTAGTAGAAGGTTTCTAGTTTATCTTTCAAAGTCTGAATCACAAAAAGCTTCAATGTTTGTAGAAGATGAAAAAAAAACATCCCATAGTGCATGGTATCTCACCTACTGAATTATTCTAAACACAACAAGGTGAATTAAAGTAGGAGAAATCATAAACTGACTGACAACATGAACTGCATATGTGTTATCGGGTATGAAAATAGTTAAATATATCAAGCTACCCACTAACTCCTTGTATATCACTGGATCCTCTTTCTCCCCATCATCAACTCTCAACTTAGTGTTTGCCTCAATTGGAGAAGCAACTCTCTTACTGTTGTAATGAAGTATGCGGAAATACAATTACAAACTGCACAAGCACAATTACAAATTCACCAATGGACAATACAAAGGCACTACACAAGCACAAAGTGCATACAAAGACTTCAAAGAGTCAAAAGAGAAACACAAGAGCATAAAAAATATTAATTTTACTGAGAAGCAATGCTTAAGAAAAGCATGAAAGAATAGGGACTAGAAGTCCCTTTAAATAGGCTACACAAGAGAAGGGAGCTCTCAATAGTCGTTGGGGGCTCCCAACTACTCTATGGTCCAAAAGACCATGGATCCCCTTCACTATTACAAAAAGACAAAAAAGAAATAAAGAAAATAAAAAAATACGAAATTGTTTTACCTAGTGAACACCTATTACAATAAAAGGAAAAGATTAAAATGCCCCTGGTGGGCATTACCTATTACAATACTGTTCATAACAATATATATATATATATATATATATATATATATATATATATATATATATATATATATATATATATATATACTTTAACAGCTCCCCTCAAACTTACAGTGAAGTTACCGAAAGTTTATCAAGGAGAAAAATAAACTGAGGTGCAAGAATAGCTTTAGTGAAGAAATCTGCAAGCTGGTACTTCGATATAACATACAACAACTCAATAGTTCATCTCAGGAAGAAATCCCATTTGATAAAACATTCTCAAACTTGGCAGCCTCCCAAGCATAAGGAACAATAAGAGCCTCATACTTCTTTTTCTTTAACATAGGACAAGTTTTCTTCATATGACCAAGTTTTTTACAATAGAAGCAGCGAACGAAACTCATGTCACCTCTCAGTCCCCCAGAATTACCCCCTCCGAGTGTATTAGACCTTCCATCTACTCCAAGGTTCTAAAATCCTTACCAAGATGGGATGACTGAACCCAATTTGAATGCCCATAGACTTGCTTCAGGTACCCCCAGGCATCCTTAGCTGTCTTGCACTTCATCACATTGATTGCAATATTTTGCTCAACGGAGCCCAATAGCCATAATTTTACTTTTGCATTGTCCTCCCATTCTACAATATCAATATCATAATTCACATCTCCCTTCTTTGGCTTTGATTTGGTACAATCCAAATACTCAGCATATCCAAATTTTGCCCAATAGGCATAATGTGTTCCATCTAACTTCACAAGAATGATTAGAATATTTTCCTTCACCATCTTACACCAACCCCCAAACTACAATATAAACTGCACAATAGCTAATGTGCAGCAACCAAGAGCACAAGTATGTTGTCTATATAAACCTGCCTCAAAGGAATAATCTCAAGATAGCAAATATCACACCCAAGACAACAGCCAATAGAATCCTAACACACTGAGTCACAAAAATAATTCAACCAAGACTCCAAGACTCAAGAAAATGCACCAATTCCAGTAACAAACTAGTGCCAGATGACAAATATCACAATACACAGTGATACCAAGAGATTAACAGAATTTTCTTCAGCTGATATAGCTAATGCATAGTTAGCGCCAGAAATATGACCCACAAAATTCAAGAAAATGAAATTGAAAGATTTCACACCCAAAACCAATCAATAGCCCCTTACTCAAATACAAACAGAATCCACCCAATTGATATGCATATCAGACATGCACAGTTAAAGACCAATTACCGCCCCTAATATCACCTCAAAAAATTTAATAAAACTCCTTCAAAACCGCAAAATATGAGTCCAGATGGGTTTCAATTGATGAGTCAACCAAAAATGACCTGAATAGTGTGCATATGAGCCATTAATGGCCCTTAAACAGTTCAGAATCAACGGATTTCACCAAACTGGTCACTGTTCATGCCAAAATCCAGTAAAGATAGGAAAATCATTTAAAATCCAATGACCATGATTCTTGATTATTTAACCTTCTGAAATCAAAATCTTAGCAAATGCCTACCTCACTCAAGGGTTTTTGCGACATTTGTACGGACATCCTCTTTTTAGGGCACAAAAAATGAGTTAAGCACCCAGCTGACTGAAAATACAGTTTCTTTCTTCACTTCTCTCCCATTCAGATGATCAGCAAAACCCTTCTCTCACAATCATGTATGGCTTTGATACCATTTCAAAGATAGAAGAGAAGAGACAATAGGGAGCAAAAACTCAAAGAAATTTCCTTCTATTGAATAATGAGAGACTACACAAGATAAAGGGGTCAACCCCCCTTTCTCCTATAAGACAAAATTGATTGACTTCTACAACAATTGAAAAAGTACAGGAATGCCCTTATAAACAATGATATTTATGAATATATAAAAGGGCATCGTTATATACAATGAAACACATGTAATACGATATTCAACACTTATATTGTGACAATATGAGCACCATTCATATTACAAAGGATCCGGAGTTTCATGAAAGAATTAAGCATATTGACATAGATTGTCACTTTACAAGGAGGGCCTATGAAGATGGAGTTATCTCCAGAGTTGCCAGTCGGGGAAGCAGGAGCAGGAAGCGATGCAGGAAGCGTGGGGCAACTTAGAAGCGAACCAGGAATCGTCTTGAAAGCGACTTAGGAAGCGAACCGGAAGTGACATAGGAAGCAAGGGGGAAGGGAGGGAGAAGTGAAAAAAGTAAGAAAATTTTTAAAAAATACAAAAAAAATAAAAAAATAAGGGGAAGCGTGCTTTCCAAATTTTTTTGCGCTTCTCCGCATGTTTCGAAAGCGCCACGTTTCGTGCTTTGGGAAAACATGTTTTCCCGTATATTATGGCGCTTCGGGTAACCCTAGTTTTCTCACTTGGTCATTTGGGATCTAAGGATCAAATTGGAGATGTGTTCACCAAGAGTCTTGCTTCTTTATTCATTTCCAAACTTGGGATGATTCCACTTGCATCATCTCAAGTTGGAGGGAGAGTGTTGAGACTTATGTATCATATGTATATTACCATCCTTGTGTGTTGCCATTTTTTTTGTATATATAGCATTCTTTTCAGGGGTATTTTTGGGGTATTTTTGCACTTTCCCAGGTAGTGTAGAGTCAACAGTTTTTGTCATGTACTGGGGGTAGAGGGCATGTCCCTTTGCATGTCTGTATTCTTCTCTTTTCAAATAGAATGAAGTTTCTTCTTGCTTTTGCTCCTCGTTTACTCGTTGCTTCTGTCTTGATATATGGGACACCCTAGGTTGTAATGATGAAAACATTTTCTCTTTCAAACTCTATTGAGTGTTTGTGGATTGGTTGTAATGGGATTCCTAAAAACTTAAACAAGTTCACCTCTATTCTTTTTATCATTTCTATATATGTTAACCCTATATATAGGGTTAACATTTTCTACAGTCGGTTGTAGGTACAATCGACCTAGCAAATGGACAAAACCCCCATTGTTTTTTTCCTCAAGTCTAACACCATAGATGTGAGCTACATGTTTTATTTAGTGGAAACTGACTTTTGGATCGTCAGAAACTGACCTGTATATAGGTTTTTCCGGTGATCCAAAAATCAACGGCTATAAAGCATTGATTTTTCTCAACTCATAAAAACATGTTTTTTCGTCGAAAAAAACATGATCCAAGTGTTGATTCCTACTAAATCAAGCATGCTGAACACATCTATGAGGTTAGATTGTGTCAAAACAACTCAGATCGTGAGATTCAAACTCGATTGTAGGTTCAATCAATTGTAGCAAATATAAATCCATATATATATATATATATATATATATATATATAACAATTTACAAAAATATGCCCAACTTTTGGCACATTTGCAAATTCACACTCAATGTTTCAAAAATTACATCTAACAGCATGGTTTAAGAGGTTAATTTCGAATGACCGTTTGGCT
Source organism: Nuphar pumila (assembly GCF_984573655.1). Taxonomy (NCBI): domain Eukaryota; kingdom Viridiplantae; phylum Streptophyta; class Magnoliopsida; order Nymphaeales; family Nymphaeaceae; genus Nuphar; species Nuphar pumila. The sequence continues at coordinate 28,631,145 of NC_143263.1, read as the reverse complement.
AATGGTAAGCAACAGAAAGCATCATCTGGCATATGAAATTACTTTTATACCCTTTGACAAGTTCAACCATCTATATGCCCTCCTCTCCTCCCTCAACTCTTTGTCTCTACTACAGCGACCAATGCAAAAATGAGTCTCTCTCTCTCTAAAATCCTAGACGATCTCTTTCTTTCTCTGCAACACTAGACAAATTCCCCAATAGAAGTCTCTGCAATGCTAGGTGAATGCCGAAATAGAAGAGATCATCAGATCTGAGCCATCCATTACTGAAAAGCTAGGGTTTTGATTTCCATATACAACAAGATTATCAAGGGTAGATTGCCAAATGGAAAAGATCATCATATCTGTAGTGCTTGATCCATGCAAAAGAAGACGCTGCATGGGTGGTTTCTAATAGAGGTTTAGGTATTAACTGTGTACACAATATTTTCACACTCACACAACATACTGTCAATAGGGTGTGGATGAATTATTTACAATTGATGCTGTCTTTTCAGCTTTGATCTTTCTGTTTTGTCTACTGTAAATTGTTATTCACAATGCAGTGTTGTGCTGACATTTTGCTCATGTTCTAAGCACTAGAAGCAGTGGAATTAATTGTTCTTCTAGTGCTTAATATCTTATATATATATATTTATTTATTTGAAATGTGTTTCATGGTGCTTGACCATTGCTTAATGAGTAACAGGAACAAATGTGAAACATATTTCAGCTTCTTCTATACTTTTTGTGGTGGAACTTTCTTGTTTCATATCCTGTGTAGCTTCATCATTGGAAAGTTTGCTATGCTATTTGTTAATATGAATTATGTCATCTGTTTATTAATTGATCTTTTGTTGATCTTTGTAGGGTAATTCTGTTGTGTGCATTCTTGTCTATTTTGGCCATGTTATCCCGTACTTGTGTGCCTTGGTTTCTTAAGCTGATGATAAGCCTGTCCTCGGAGGTAATTGGTGTGCCTGTTTGATGAATATTTTTCTTCAGTCTCTTTTGTGAAATGATTTGTCAATATAAAATGTGCTTTTATTGCATTTCAAATTTCATAAATCTACTGATTTATGATTTTGATTAGTACTGATTTATGTTGCAGACCAATGAACTCTATCAACTGGCTTCAGTCGCTTTTTGCTTGCTTGTTGCTTGGGTTTGTCCCTTAACATTTAAGAGTTTTCGGAAGTTCTTTCATTTATACACTTTAGCCATGTCTGATTCTCATTTAGTTCTATTTCTTTTTATACCATATGATGATTGCTTGGTAGTGAAAGCTGGTAAACCCCAGTTTTATAGCATGTACGCTGTGCATGTTCTAAACTTTTTCTGCATCAGCAATGCTGATGATCACAAAGCACCTTTTCCTTTAGCATAATGTGGGATAGAGAATAGTGAACTTAACTATTGAGACATCCAGAAAGAAAGGAAAATCTGTTGGAAGCATCCGATACACCTCAAGAACTATAAATCGTTGCCAAATCTAAAAAACTGTAAGTCCTGTTGTGACTACAATTTGCATTAACCAAGATCACATTGATGATAAATGTTGAGCTACAACATAAACTTGTTGAATTGATCCACTGATTATCTTTAAACAGATGAGCTGTCATTGGATCTTGTTGGGAATTAGATCGGCAAACTTTTCAAATCTGATATAAAATTATATGCAGCCAACACTCACTATAGTATCTTCAGTTGCTCAAAGCAAACATTTGCATACTGTAACTATTCCAGATAATGAGGGCCAGCCTATGTTACTTGCAGACTTGGGTACGAAGTGTCGGACATGGCGTGTTTTGGAAAACTAGATACATGGACACGGCTATGTATATAAAAGAGAGAAAGAGAGGAGTAAATAAGTAAAGAATAAAAGAACTATTTCAAAAGAAAAAGGAGATATCCTCGGTTCTCCCTTTTGCTATATGTGGCACCACACAATTCATCAAATTTGTGGAAAAAGAGAATTAGTTCTTAAATGGGACTGAGCGGGGCTCGATTGTGGTAAGAGAGAGAGAGAGAGAGAGAGAGAGAGAGAGAGAGAGAGAGAGAGAGAGAGAGAGAGAGAGAGAGAGAGAGAGAGAGAGACCTTTCTGTAGAGTAAAGAGGCATGTTGACTCATTTTCGTAGAGTTAAGGCTCAATAAAATATATGGAGGGAAAATAGGGTTTAAACAAGGTTGATACAGTGTATAGGACACTTTGTGTCTAAAATGCTCAAAAACTGTTGGACACACGACACCAAGTGCCCATTTTTTTCTTGGACACTTTTATGTTGAAAAATAAAGTGTCTAGGAGTGTTGGTATCGGTGTCCAAGTGTCGAAAACTGACACGTTGTCCCTCCATAAGTGTCAAGGTAACATAGGGGCTAACCAATTACTGTAAAAAATGAAATGAAAAAGCCTCCTAGGTGCTTCTGAGAGGAGCGTGAACATTGCCTCCTATATTCTTTCAACTGAGATGGATATTTTCAATCGGAAATTAGCACTGCAGGAAAAGCACCTTGAAGTTTTTTTTATGCTTTTGATGATAATATTTAGTTAGGAAAAATTGGGAAAGAATAGGTGTCTTAAAAAATGAGATAGGAAGAATGAAATTGTGAAAATGAAATAATTTTTACTTTTTCTCTCAAAAGGTGTTTCTTAGTAATTGCTTTTTGTACTATTATTAATGGGCCAAGAGGTGCATCTGTAAAAAAGATGTTACAAGTGCGCAATATGCTGAATAAAATTATTTTTTCTGAAATCATTTTCTTATTTTTAAAATTACACATTTGGAGTTGGCTTTTATTTTGACTTTTTTCTGTGCACTCATTACTGGAAGACTCTCTTGTTTTCTTTCTGTTATCCTGATATTTTCTGCAAAAGTTAAACATTTTAGGTTTTATTGTGTTTGTATTAAGTCATGTGGGTTTGGACTAGAATACAGCTTTAATATTTTTTGTCCTTGAGTTTCATTTGCATCAAAAGAATGTACTTAAACCGTACTGTTGTTTGTGCACTCAGTGTAGTGACAAATTGGGCTTGAGCCTCGAATTGGGGTCATTTGCTGCTGGAGTGATGATATCGACCACTGATCTTGCACAACATACACTTGAACAAGTATGGGTTTACTTTATATTTCTGGGTTGAAATAGTCGTTGTTATTTAACTTTTTATATGCAGTCTTTATTACCATAATAACTTTGCTTTGGATTGCCCTTTGTTAAGTGATCTTCACTTGATTCTATGTTTCACCAGCTCTAATTTCTCATTATTGGAAAAAATATGCATAGAAATTATGGATCCTCATGGAACTTTTTTATGTCTGCTATTTCTTCCGGTTTTGTCGGGTTATGAGAATAGAATCCCAAACCCGGACCTCCATAATTTTAGAATTATATATATATATATATATATATATATATATATAGAGAGAGAGAGAGAGAGAGAGAGAGAGAGAGAGAGAGAGAGAGTCACTAGAATATGAGAACTGAAAATATGGGCATTTTCAACACTTTTTTTGCAAATCCAACCATGTGGATGTGCTTGGCTTGATGAATTTGCTAGGAATCAACCATTGGATAGCGTATTTTTGGTGAAAAAATATGATTTTTGAATGCTTGAATATTTATGAAGAATATTAGTCATTGATTTTAAAACCTTAAAAAAATCTCATTTATGCATCAAAATTGGATGATTCAAGAGCGTGTTCTTATAAAACCAAGCATGTAGATCACATCCGTACAGTTAGATTCAAGAGAAAAGAATAAAAAGTTCATGAAATTTGCAGTTCACACATTAGTTCTCATATTCTAGTCTCTCTCTCTCTCTCTATATATATATATATATATATATATATATATATATATTGGTAGCTGCTCACACGTTAGGTGCGAAATGATACGTGCTAAATGGGGTTTTCTGCCCTTCAGGTGTTTTTTTTTGCAGTTCCGACCCCATAAATGTGTCGGTCATGGTCGATTTACGAGGAATCCAGACCTGGATCATGTGTTTTCGATGAAAAAAATGATATTTGGAGCCTAAAAAATTTACAAAGATTTTGGACCGTTGATTTTTTGAACCTTATAAAAACCCACCCATGTGTCTTAATAGAATGCTTCAAGAGCTGATCCCTATAAAATCAAGTACATAGATCACATCTGTACAGTCAGAATTTAAAAATAAATGAAAAAAGGCTGAAAAACCCATTTTGCACGTTCATTTCGCACCTAACATGTGAGCAACTTCCAATCACTATATATATATAATACTTGGGTCAGGGGGGTACCCGTAAAAAATCATGACCCAAACCCGGCCTGCATATTGCTTGGGTCAGGTTCAGGTCGAGCTGAATATTATTTGGGTCGGCATTTTCCATGCCCGTATCCGGGAATTCTCGGGTCAGGTCAGGTACCCGATACAGACTGGACCGTTGACAGCCCTAATCATGCTTGATATAGTAAGTGATTCTGCATCATTAAGTACCTCAAAATGCAGATGTTGACTATATGAGAAATTTTCGCTTATATTTGGTAATTTTAGAACTTTTATTGGTTGGCTGTAGTTTTTTAGCTTGCAACATATATTGGATTATGGATTGCAGTTCATGGGTCTCTATGTTCCCAAAGAACCTGGTGCATTAGAGTTGCACACATCATATAATGTGCACACTGTGTGTCTCTGCTTGTATTCAATCATGTATCTGATTTCTCTTTGATGTAAAGTTCAATGGTTTTTCTTTTCTTGTTTGACTACAGCTTAGACAAGACACATTGGTGTACTGGGGATTTTCTTTCGGCTACCTATTTTATTTTGTTACATGAGCAGTTTCAAAATTTCATAGTCTGCCCCTCTATATGAGCTTATGTGAATTTCATATCATTATTATTTATTATTTAAAGAGTAAGTTACTGATTTTATATTGTTAGTAGTTCCATCATATCCTTCAATGTGCTCATTCATGGCATTTGATTCTGCCAACAGGTTGAACCCATTCGCAACTTTTTTGCTGCATTATTTCTTGCCAGCATTGGAATGCTGATCCATGTCCAATTCCTGTGGAATCATGTGGATATTTTACTAGCGTCTGTGATTTTGGTAATAATTATAAAAACAATTGTTATCGGGTCAGTAGTAAAAGGATTTGGCTACAGCAACAGGATTGCTTTTCTGGTAAGAATTCCTTTTCCTCCGATTCTGTAAACTTCTTCTTGCCTTTTTTTTCTTTTGGAGAGCTGAAATCTTTAGTTTGATTGTGCAGGTTGGCATGTCTTTGGCACAAATTGGGGAATTTGCTTTTGTTCTTCTTAGTCGTGCCTCCAATGTTCATCTTATTGAGGTTTGTCTTGATGGACATAAAGCCCTCTTCTAATCTCAAATCAGCCAAACTTGGCTTAGTGACTTGAAGTAAACAACTGAAATAGTTATGGTTATTTGGTTTTATAATATCAAGCTAAAAGAAAAAAGTGTAAGAACAAAAAGTTCACTTAAATATATGAACAAAAAGTTCACTTAAAAAATATGGAAAAATCATCGAGTCAACAAATGACTTGGTTCGAAAATGAATTTTACATATTATTTTTACAATGCCATAGGATAACTCATGACTCAGGGATAGTAAAATGAGTCATAATGAAAAGTTGAAAACTCAGACAAGTACTGGAAAAAAACTGAATTGTACTTAGCTCTCAACTCACTGAGTTGAATTAGCCAACTCATGGGAAGATCCAGTGAGTTTGTGAACCGTGATCTTAGACTTACATGACCATGATGTAATCAGTGCCATCTTGACTCTATTAATCAAGGCAACAAGGATGTTCAATGTAATCATGAAGTTTTCTAGGATTATCAGTGGTCCTTCTCATACATACTAAATCAATCTATCCAGTCGAAGGGGTTTACCATTATAATTATCTTATAGTGATAGTTCTTGATGGATCCATCAGTAGCTAATAGTCAACCTGAGCTGATATTGAAAAAAAAGTCAACGTGAGCAGGTTTCTTTGCCTGGGGGCATAAAAAAAAAGAAACGAAAAGAAAAAGTCTGCCTACTGGGAGGCCTCCATTTGTTTCATTCTTATGGGAGTGTGCAGAGGCAAATTTATTTGTTGCTGGGGTTTAGCACGCACCTTTACTCTATCATTAAATGCAGTATTAGCAGTGGTGGGCTCTATGTGACCAAGTTTGGAGGGTGGGGCCTTGTTGTTTGTCTGGTTCTTATCAAAGTGTAAGGCCTATCTTTGCAAGTATGAGATGTTGCAAGTATGAGATGATGGACCAAGTCTTGAGCCATCTTCCCTTCTTTAGAAAGGGTAGGTTCTCTTAAGATTTGGGATCTTCTTGTAAAATACACTTTGAAGCTGATAGTTCAGATACATGAACAGATGAGTTTCTGGTTGTTAGCATGTTGTGGAAAGTATGCAAGGGAGCAGAATCAAGTCATGCTCATTTTTAGAAACCCTTGCAAGAAAATGTTGGCTGGTTTAACAGGATAACAGTTACGGGAGGATAACTTGAATTGGAGCAGCCTCTTGAGCTGTCTCTGTCACTAAGCTTTGACACTAGTAGCATCTAGGAGTCTGGAATAAGAGCATCAGTTTTAGTTCTTCAGTTGATCACTGGTGTATTCATCTTTGGCTGTTGCCACTGTTTCTTGGGCATTATCTGTTGCTATTTAGTAGGTTCCTTCTCAAGAACCAATCCTCTCAGGGGTAACATGCATTTAGTGATGTTTCTTGAATAATCATTGAAGCTGTGATATAAGGGGGCCTGTTGAGCATAATTATTTTGCTTGTTCTATTATCGTTTTAGAGCCGCTCCCTTATAAAAGTGGAGTTCTGAATTATGGTTTATCTGGGGTTTCTTCTCTTATGGGATTCCAGATGCTGTAGCTTCTTCCTCCATGTACCTTCCTTTTGCCTGCTATATATAATGCTTTTGGATTGTTATCCTTCCTTGTAGACAAATATGTGACAGTTTATTATGATAGTATTTCATCATGTTTCCAAAAGAATAAACCTTATTGTGTACATTTTGACAGGGCAAATTGTACCTCTTGCTTCTAGGGACGACGGCTCTTAGTTTGGTGATTAACTTGACTTGTCTTCTCCATCTGTTCTTTTCATTATTTGTACTATTTCAATAGCTAATAGAAAGAAGAATCCAGGTGACTACCCCATTGCTTTTCAAGTTGATACCTGCTGTTGTACATTTAGGAGTTCTTCTGCGGTGGTTCTCACCTGACAACAGTTCAAACGAGGTATGTTCCCCTTCAACCCTTTGTTCATGTGTGCTTTCCCTCATGCTCTCCTACTAGGGGTTTTTATGGCATTGAATGTGTTTTCAATTCCAGTTGGGGTTTAAAGGCGATAGCATTCGGGCAGATAATGCTAAACGTATTACTCTGATGGTCCAAGGTACTCATGTTTCATGACTAAAGAAAAATGGAAAAATTCCAAAAAAGGTGATTTACCTGGTCGGCTGTATCGTACTACTCGGGGACAGGTATCCAAGAGCACGGAGTAAACCGAGTTTTGTGCACATTGTTGAGGTGGTTGATCTTCCTGTCTCTCCTCATCCAGGGAAAACACAAGAACCCCTCACCTGGGGATCTTAACAAGACGGGAAGACAAGGCCATTACATTCCCTTGCATCAGTTTGACGAGGCAGCCCATCCCTTGGCAATTTTTGTGTAAAATAGCTGTTTGTAATGTTTTAGGTTTTTATTTTCTTGGGTTCTAATTTTTTTTCACCTATTTTTCTTCTTCCATGTCCTTATTGGTTCAAATTTGTATTTTGTAGAAAGTTGCAGGCAACACGATTGAAATTGTAGCATAACAATTCTTGTACTTTATAACTTTATATGATACCAGAACTGGGAACGTTCTGCTTAACGTTTTTATTCTCGTGCAATTCTTTATGAGCTTCTGTGTCCAAGAAACAGAAATTGACTCCGTTCCCGCTCCTTTTTCTTTTTCTGTTCTCATTTTTTCTTCATGTTGGTGGTATTCATGACTACATGTTCATGCTTAGTTGGATTAAAAGCACGCATATTATTGCATAGCTTGTAGTGCATGCAGTCTTAAAGTGCAGGCAATGCTGAATGGTAGATCTAGAATGTATATATATGTATATATTATGACAAGGAGCCCTCACAGAAGCCAGAAAAACCCTGGGTGGGGGCCCCACAATCACCCTGCCTTACGTGGCCCACCTCTGAAAGCTGAGGACACACTCATGCGCCAGCGGGGTTTGATCCGGCACCTTCATCTCAGCTCCCTCACAACCACTTACATTGGAAATATAATGCACTATTGAATTTTCATTGCTGCATTAACTGTATGATACGGAATATGAGGCTTCAACTCAGCTTGGACTTGGGCAAGCCAAGCCATCCCATGATGACCAAAATGAGGTGATCCAATACTGTACACTTGCCTCACCTTGAGCTCGGCTTGGATGGTGACCAATTCAAGTAGAGAGCAGATCAAGTGATCTGCCAAATCACTTTTAGAAAAGCATGTTCACCGTCCACAATGTACACAAGGACCATGAAGCAATGGACGGTGAAGATGCCAAATCACTTTCTTAAAGTGATTTGACAGATCACCTGATCTGCTCTCTTTGAAGTCTAGTTTCTTTAATCTTAAGTCCAAGTTAAGCTTTTAACCTCAAAGATCAGATTTCCAGACCATGTTGGGTCTCTTTGCCGAGTGTATTGGACCACTACCGAGACATGCAAATTCTATGTAACGAAGATGGAACTTGGTGTGAGTCAACCCCAATGATTTCCAAGCCCAAAGTCCCTGGCTATTCTTTGCGCTACCTTTATGGCACGTTTGAAAGTAAGAAAAACTCTTAAAAAATTTTTTGCTTATGAGAAGTTTTGTTATGATAATTTCACTTGTTTGGGTAACATGAGAAAAATAAAGTAAATGGTGGGTGGTTTTCTGGGAGGGATGTGGGTGATGGTGAGATGAATGATGGTGATGGTGGTGAGATAGATGGTTTTGGTGATGGTGGGTGGTGGTGAGATGGGTGGTAGGGAGTGTAACTCACCATTTTCTCTTGGTAAAAAACATTCTTGCAACCCTATGGAGGAATGTTTCCTAGCAAAAAGTGTACTTTTTAGAAACTCTCTCAAAGAAAAAGTTTCTTGTTTGGAACTCACCTTGTATCACTTTTCTTATATTTTTCTTACTTTCAAACACGAACCTTTGCTCTAGAAAATGAGAGTGCCATATCATGTGAATAATCACCACAAAAACAAAGAGAAGGTTCAAAAGTGTGTGTTCGACAGGCATGACTATTAACAATTGCATTTTTAGATCAAGCAGTTTTGATGCAAAAACATAATTTTGTTTAACTGTGAAATTTCACTTCATCGTAGATCAATTGATTTTTGAAGTGCTTGTAAAACCTCCATATGCAACACAATCAGAAATCACATTTAAACAAAAGCATGTAGATCATATCTGTGGAGCTTGATCCACAAAAAGATAAAGAAAATGAACTGAAGTTTTTTATTAGAGGGTACTAGACTAACAAGAATTTTCCGTGTGTGTGAGTGTGAGCCTGACAAGAATTAAATGATAAATAGAGCATACATCACATTGCTTTCCTCTTTTTCTGTAAAGCCCATGCGATAACCATTTCTTCACAGTTCACACTGTAGTGTGGACATCACCAAACCAGTTTTCAATATGAGAAACCTTGAAATATGCTAATGATGTGGCAGTTGCAAATTTTCCAGGGCCATCATGCTTGTGACAAGTGTTCATTGTTATAACAAAACGGCACATGATCATTCTATCAGCACTGTTGTCCTTCCAAGCACTTAAAATGAGCTGATGCACTTTTTCTTTTTGTTTCAATTCTCAAACAGGATCACATACCATGTTCAGAAAATTGAAGCTTTGTTATGTCCGCAATCTGAAGAAAAGACATTCAGGCTTTATAGCATTCAGAACAATAGAAGCAAAAACCTGACAATGAGCATATGAAGATTTGGTTTGTAATTGCCACTCTAGTGCTTTTCTTACACGATTTTAAAACAGACAAAGAGATAAATGTTGGCGGTTTGTTGAACACAATATGGGCCTAATGATATTTATTTAAATTCACAGAAATTCAAGCAGCGGATAGCAGCATAAACTGCCCTTGTTTATGCATTGAACTGCATTATACACCACCAGCATGTTAAATGGCGGTACAGATTAATGATTCTTGGATCAGATCACACTTATAGCTCCAATTAGCAGGGGACCTGGCGATGTTTTGCTTCGATCGGTAGGTTGAGGGAAAGCAATAGTGAGCTCCAAATCAGCTGGTTCTATAGGTGCCAATGCGGATGAGGATTGACAACTGAGACTAAGTGATGAACCAAGTGGTTCATGTAATGAACAAGAAATTGACTGAATGCTACTGCTTTGCAGGTGGTTTCCCAAGATGGGTGCTGTTTTTTCTGGTTTGTTAAGATTGATCAGGTATTGATCATCCTGAATTCGGGGGGAAACTCTAGTGAGAGACAAAGCAGGATCCGGTAAGTAGCATGAGAAGATAGGATCCTTGCCCATTACAGGGGCCTCATTGATGCTGGAGTCTTGATTTGGAGCTTTGCTACTGCTTCCCACCTGCAACAGTATGATTCATACATGAGCCAATTCAATGGAATTGCAGATAAGGCAGTAAAAATTAAATGTGTCTACGTAAGAAAATCACCATGTCGAAAAGGCTTGACCGGCGTTTCTTGTTAATGCTAGCCTGCCTGAGAAAATACTTCTGTGCATGGCTTGCTACTTGAGTAGGAGTCCTGGTAGTAACATAATTCCTTGATATTCCTCTCCAATCACCCTTTCCAAGCTTCTCAAGCCCATCTAGAAATGTTCTATGCTCTTCCTCAGTCCATGGAACCCCTGAGAAGCACAAAAGGTTATGTAAAGGCCACAACAAATTCACGAACAATTAGTGCATATAAGATCGAAAAAACGATCGAAAAAAGTTGTGACCAGAAAAAAACCCCTCGATCCAAATTTGCAAAAGATAATTCCAAATTATGTGAAAAAAGTGTGAAATTGGATGGTTGGTACTGGTGCTTCAAGTGAACAAGGAGCAAAACTTCACATGAAACCAAGTTCGCACTTTAATGACCACCAGAAAAAAAGGAAAAAGAGAGGTCTTCGTATTTCTCATCCACTCAACCTAAATCAGCATGAATGCAAGAAGTTACCAACTTGAGAAAACTTTTCCCTCACCAAATTGACAAAATCATTGAACCACCAATCTGACCAGAAAAAAAAGGCAAAAAGAGCATCTTTGAAACAGAAGCCAACTGCAACTGCAACACCTGGCATGCACTACACAGGCACCCCCAATGGGAACCTCAAAATCAACAATACAAAAGTAAACTTTTAAGAGAAGGAAGACAATTATGAAGGTCACAGTGAAATAGTAAAATAAAAAAGAAGAAACATTGGTCACTCGCCCTTCTTCCTTTCGTGGGCTCTGCCACATGAATGCACAAGTCCATCAGAAAGATAACCATTATCAGCATTCCCGCTACTATGGTTGTCCTCCACAGAGTTAGTGTAGGAAGGTGATAACACCTCCATGCTAAGACTCTTCCTCATTAGAGAAGTAATCTCCAATTGAACCCCAAACAACCTCAAACCACCTCCTCTGTAATTACTGCAAGTCCTAGAATTGTGGCCATTGATCCCACAATGTGAGCATTTCCTGACCATCCTCACCCAAAAGTCACAAAACCCACTCACCGACATAGAAAGTCAAGTTGATAGGGAGGAGAAGGGTTTATATATGGGAAAGGCTAAGGCAGGGGAGGAACAGGATTGGTTGGACAGTTTTTTGTTGGATATTTCTCACTGGCTATTGTGTGTGAAAAGCAATACTGGGTCTAGTGATTCAATTGGTTCTCTGAACTCGGGATGTCAGACGGCCAATGATTTGAAAGGTGCTAGTTGGCTTGGAAATGGGCAACCAATGGCAAGAAGAAGAAATAAATTCATCATGTTTGCCAGGAAAGGGAAATGTTGAAACCATATTGATTTGTTTGAAAATTGAAATTAGTCCCTTTGTTATTTGCGGATTAATATGTTAGCCTTCATTTATAATGGGCCAATTGCCAGTAAATGCCATGTATATATATATATTGATTTTATTAGATAACTATTTAAGATACCTTTATTTATTTATCTTTGATAGGAGCTATTTAAGATACTTGAGAAAATCAGAGAATAAAGTCATGAAAGAAAATTACGAAAAAAAAGAGGAAATTGACTGCCACCACTAGCATTTGCCTTTCATCATGGTCTCTCCAAAAACCTAACTAGCTCAAGGCATCAATGACAAAAGATAGTAAGACCCGAACTGCGACATGAGTTCGGCACAAATATTGGGGATTTTTTTTTCAAGAATAGGACATGAGGCCACGGATTTTTTTTCTTTTAAATCAACAAAAAACTATTTTTTTGATATCTTAATGCATAAAATGTTATTAATATTTTTTAGAGAAATAAATGTTATTAAAATTATTAAAACAAATAAAAACAATGCCTAAGCGTGTCTGACCTATGTCACCAGGGACAAGCCACCAGTATGACACGTATCCATGTAACATAGCAAGGCTTACAAGGAAACAAAATGGATACAAGAAGCGATGTGTGAAGTGGAAGCAGGAAAGCGAGTCTTAAAAAGTATGTTTGAAGCATACGGTTAACAAGCTATTATGCAAGTGCATGAAAAAATGAAAAGCAAACACATAGAAAGCAATATGAAAGGCTGGTGGAAGCAAATAAGAAATGAAGTAAATACAAATATAAAAATAATATAAAACTAATATGCAAGTTTGTTATAAAAAATTATAATTTTCTAATATGAAAAATGTAAGAAGTGAGTGAGAATTGAAGAAAATAGAGAAAAACTTTAAGGAAGCAAAAGAGAAACGATTTGAAAGGCAAAGAGGAAGCAAGCTTCCCACAAGGGTTTGGAAGTGAGTTTCCCAAAGCTTCCCCTCCTTTTGGGAAAGCAAAGAGTTCCCTGCTCCTTCTGAAGCAAGCTTTCGAGGAAACGAGTTTCCCCATGTACGTAGCAAGAATCTTTCGGTAACTACGCATCGATGACTGCCTTTTAAAGGCAAAACTACCAAGTAACAATGACATGAACTATATACACAGCGAGCAGGTTGTATGTTCCCCCCCCCGCGAACACGGGGCCACATGTTCGGGGGGTCCGAATGAGTGCCACGTTGGCACTCATTCGGGAGTTATGTACGGAGGAATATCTTGGGATCCACAATATTCTTTCGTACACACCCAAACTGACAAATGATTGCCAACGTGGCACTCATTCGGACCCCGAACACGCGGCCCCGTGTTCCAGGGGGAACATACACCACCCTCTCATATACACACCCTCTCACTCTCTTTCTCTCTATATAAATAAATAAATAAATATGGTAATACATCTGTGCTAAATGATATATGTTAAATGAAACATGCTAAATAAGTTTTTTTTTTTTTTTAAATTCTGACAAATGTGATCTATGCACTTGATTTTATAGGGATCATTTCTTGAAGCTTTCAACTCGGACACATGGGTGAGTTTTTATAAGTTTCAAAAAATCAACGTTTCAAAAACATTGTAAAATTTAGATGCTCCAAATATCATTTTTCCATCGAAAACACATGATCCAAGTGTGGATTGCTAGTAAATCGACCATTCCCAACACATTTACGGGGGACAGAAACACAAAAAACAATGAAATTAAAAAGCTGAAAAACTCATTTAGCATGCATGTATTATTATTATTATTATTATTATTATTGTTATTATTATTATTATTATTATTATTATTCTGCATTAGTCTGAACCCGAATTGCGCCAAATTTAGGATATCAGATTATAAAGAATACGTGCTCTGGAGCACATACACCCACCTACTAAAAACCACGAGTGTAGACCACATCTTCTACATCATACCTCATAAATGCATTTAGCTTAATTAGGAATCATGATTTGGATCATGTTTTTGGGACTTAAATACCGGATCTTTTAAGTCTTGAAAGGTACATTGTGAACCATCTATTTATGAAGATCTTAAAAAACCTATGTGCACATTACAATCACATGAGCCAAAACTGGTTTTCTATTAAGAAATTTATGTAGATCATATCTTTAAGGTTGAACCGAATAAAAAAAAAATAAAACTATGAAATTTTATGGTTTCTAGTAGGGCGTGTAGGTGCTTCTAGAGCACCCTATCAGTACTAATATGTATGACTACTGCTATGATGCTCTCAGACCACTTACATCTACCTACTAAAAACTATGGGTGTAGACTGCATCTTCATATAAATTTAGTGTGATGAGTCTGATTTTTCTCTCTTTTTTATAGCTTAAGAAACACACCTGAACATGGAAAATACCTCATTTAAAGCATGTTTTTACTGAATAAGTTATGTAGAATACATCTCTATATTTTAGACCAAGTAGACATATTCTCTAAGCTGTCCGGCAGGGGGGACTTCAAAACCAAGTAAAGGCCAGCTAATGTGCCATCACTGATGGAGAGGTTTTTTTCTTGGATTATCCAAAAAAAAGGTTTTAAGAAAAAAAACTGATTAGGACCTATAAACTCTCTCTATATATATGGGTTAATATAATATTAAACTATTTGTGTCTTAGACGTCTTAGATAGATTCAATTTTATTAAAATAACTAAAATATTTTTTAAAATAATGGTATTTTTTTAAATTCACGATTACTTTTTTGGGCATTATAAGTCATTTGAATTTAGAGAGGATAGAAAAGTCAAATACTTTTTTTAGGCAAAACTACCAAATGGTTACTTGTGGCATTCCCGTGGGTTACTACGTGAAGGATGAAACTCATTTGAGTCATCAATTAATTCACCACGCACGTATGGGTAGGGGTGGCAATCAGGTCGGGTCGGCGGGTTGGCCGGACAGCATACCGCAACATGAACCTGACCCGTTTATTAAACGGGTCGGCTGTGGCAAACACGAACCCGGCCCATTTATTAAATGGGTAACCCGTTTAATAAACGGGTCGGGTCAGGTAAACGGGTTGGCGGGTCGGATTCGGGTAAACAGGTCGGGTTAGAGTAAACGGGTTGGCGGGTGGGTCGGGTCGGGTAAATGGGTTGGTGGGTCAGGTTCGGGTAACCGGGTTGACCCACCCGCCTAACCCGTTTATTAAACGGGTCAGCCGGGTTGGCATACCCCTAACACGAACCCGACCTGTTTAATAAACGGGTTAGGCGGGTCGACCCGTTTATGATACAAACCCATTTAAGCCAAACCCGAACCCATCTTATAAGAAGCGGGTTGGCGGGTCATGTCAGATTTTGTCACCCCTATATATATATATATATATATATATATATATATATATATATATATATATATATATATATATATATATATATATATATAAAGAGAGAGAGAGAGAGACCAGTCCGTTTCAGCTTGGTTTGGGTTAAACTTGAAGCTAATTTATAGGCCCACGCCAGGCCCATGATGTGCTAGGCCAGGTTGCCTAACTCATTGCCCACCTCTACTTACAACTATATTCACGCTTCCAAACAATAGAGAATCGCCTTTAAAATTCATTTTTCTTGAATTCTAATTTTTGTATTTTCTCGTACTCGTTGCAAATCCCTCCGGCACTGGTTCCCAAACAGAAACGAGAAAAGCAATGAAATGGTGTGAGAAAAACTTCTCTTGTGGATGTAAGAGAGTGATTCCACGTGGGGGCTTTGTTGATTTCATTTGAATGAATGTGTGATGAGCAGGATCAGGTGCCATCGCATTGGGCCCCACAACTGACAGACTGTCAGGTCAAAGATGGAGGTTCGCCGGGTGTAGAGGTACACTCACAGTGTGCCATGTGATGGCACCTGATCCTGGCTCATGTACTCTACTTAAAGTGTGAGTACCTTACTGAGGAGTTCGGATCGGGTGCAATGTGATTGCATAAAAGTTTGTGCATTAAGCACCCCCATCACCCTCCATCAGGTCTTGAGTCCCGTACCTGACAGGATGGAGGGTGATCAGGTGCTTAATGCAACAAATATTTTTGCAATCATAATGCACCTGATCTTTTCACCCTTATTGGGTGTGCTTTTCTCATCCTATCACCTCAGCTTAGTGTCTTTGACTCATGTAAGTTGTCCTACGCTTTCGTTGTGCCAACACATATCACTAAACTCTAAAAGATATTTTTGCCTAGGGGCTAAAAATGTTTCTGCTGAAAGAAAGGGGTCTATAGTTGATTTTGGGGCTCCTTTCAGTGAGGAAAGGAAGCCTCGAGTTTGCCTTGCTGCAGTCAGAAACACATCAAAAGTTTCTGCAGAAAGCCTCAGCTTTCCACGGCTCACAAACGCGCCCCTAGACGCCGTCTTCTGCACAACTCAAGTCTGTCCCACAACCCCCTTCCAGTGGGAAACAGTACCCTCATTGAACATAGGAGTACTTTTCACAAGGAAAGAGATTTTGATGTTTGTGTTGCTGCAGTGACGCCTGAGAAAATGCACACACACAGACATGCCTGCACATGCGCTCGTGGATGTTTGTTTTACTTATTGAGATTATTAATCACTAAGCAACTTGGTTACAACATGCCTCTGCTTGGTTTCATGGTTTCTTAATCCGATGCCAAGTTGCATTATTTAAGTGTAATGTTTGGAATACCAAAAACCACTCGCTTGGCTGCATACAACTTTATCCTTATCATTAAGAAGAATCTTTCGTTCGTTCGAAGGAAAAGATGAAACTATAAAAATCAGCAAAGTTTTCTATGATTGTTCGACTTAAAAATCAATTGATTTTGTGATATGCTCATTAAAATACTCCCCATGATGAGATTACTTTGTTTACTTGCTCTTAAGCACATATTCATCCCCTCAAAAGAATTTATCCAATGCCGCAAACTTTTTGAGTTGTCTAAGGCCCCATTCAGATGTCGCTCTCAAATCCCACTTTTCCATCATTCAACTATAGAATAACCCGGCTTTCCAGTATATATATTTTCTACATGTCGACTGTATGTTCTATACAGTTAATAAATCATAGGTGCAATATATATATATATATATATATATATATATATATATATATATATATATATATATATATATAAGAAAAACATTTGTACTAATAAAGGTACATAACTATTGAGCTATAGACCATGGGTGCAAGCTATATCAACTTGCTCTAACTAAATAGATGTGTTCAACACGGTTCGTTTACTAAAGATCAGACTTTGGATCATGTTTTACAGATGTAAGGACACAATTTCTTCAACTATGAGGTTTTGAAATATTGTAGGCAATTGACTAGGGATGTAAACAGTTCTGATTCAGATCAGATGTGGCCAATACTATATCTGACGAATCGTATGTGGGCTAAACTGATTCAAATTCAGATTCGGATTTAGATGGTGAAAATCTCATACCAGATCCGCTTTTTTTACATATAAACAGATTTGGTAGCAAAAAAACAAAACCAGATCCGCATCCGATTGTAATCGGATATGGTTTTGGCTTACCAAATGCAACAAAAAGGAATCAAATTTGATCGGTTATTGGATAAAATCTGATTGATTGACATCCCTACAATTGATGTTGGAACCTCTTCAAAAACTTGCTTACATGCCACAAATTCATTTCCTACTAAACAAACCATGCAAATCACATTTGTAAGTTCTTAACAAAAATTAAATTTTTTGAAGAAAAGGGTATTTTGTATTCAATTACCTTCATTAGTACCAGATATTTACTCACGCGTGTTATGTACTCGTTCAAGTTAGCAAAATCATAAGTAGGGAAATAAGCGGGCTGGACTTGGGCTGGATCTAGGCATTACTGAAATCAACCTAATTGGATCTTAACCTAATTAGATTGTGGTTAAAACTCAGAATTGGATGGGAAAAGGAAATAACGAATCAGGATCCAGTCAGCCGATTGAGTATAGTAATCAGGTCAGATTATCCATCTGATTCAGATTTGGTTCAGATTCGGGAGCAAATCTACATATTGAATCCGATTTGGATTACTATATGCTTTACCGACTCAGACTAATCAATCTGGATTTAGTTAGTCGAATCAAGCCCAATTTTCTGACATCCCTAATCATAGGCAACCTTCTGTTTGACAAGATTTGATGGTATAAACCTTCCCACGGAAGGCATTTTCCCTAAAAAGAAATCCTACGACCCCAATAATTTGATCCTTTCTACTTGATGGTGACACTTACGTCATCCAACAACAATGTGAAAGGGAACGGTCTGCTGCTACATGGAATTTTTCATGTACAAAAAGCCGTCACAGTGCAGTGTGTGCGCCCAAAAGGAATAAGATAGTGTTACAGGACAACATTGGAACAGAGAGAGAGAGAGAGAGAGCTATTAAGATTAGAAATAATTGATTGAGTTGAGCAAACGATTGTTATGGTGGGCATCTTGTAGTGATCGTTTTTTCAGTAAAAAGTTGAGATATATGTATTATTCAAATTTTCATTATTTATTAAAAACTAAATTTTGTATAATTTTTTTATGTTAAAAGAATGTAATGTATTGGATGAAATTGAGAATTTCAAAATTTGATGTAGTTTTATTATTTTTATTCTTATTTCTTGATTATATCTAAGCTTATGTGGTATTTAAATATTTTATTAAAAGTAAGCTGACTGTGAACTAGTTTATATAAACTATAACCGACTTTATAATAGTTTTATAGCTGTAGTTAATGCAATCATATATTCTATACAAATAAAATTTATTAATTCTTATTATTGGCATAGTATTAGTAAAAAAGTAAAAATTATCTAAATTTGTAATATTTTTCATGCATATTGTCAATATTTGCAGCTCTACACACACACACACATATATATATATATATCACCTTCTCTCTTTCATATGAACTTTAAAAATTCTTGTTTCCCGTTTCTGTTAGCATGAGTAACTTTTCTCATATGCGTCTTCGTGGAACTTTGGAAAATTCAATCTCTCTCTCTCTCTCTCTCTCTCTATATATATATATATATATATATATATGAGAATGAAAGCCTCTCCAATAGAAACCCTCCTAAACCTCCCAAATGAACTTTTTTTGGTGTTTTTTCAAAATTCTGACTATACAGATGTGTTCATCATGATTGATTTACTATAAATCAACACTTGGATATCATGAATTTTGGATAGAAAAAATGGTATTTGGAGCCTACAAAATTTATGAAAATTATAAGTCATTGATTTTGAAACTTATAAAAACCTATCCATGCATCAGAATCAAATGCTCCAAGAATTGATTCGTATGAAAACATGCATATAGATCACATCTGTAGGGTCGGAATTTTGAAAAAAAATACCCAAAATCCAATAAAACTTCCATTGAGGAGGTTTGAGAGGTTTTCATTTCCCTATATATATATATATATATATATATATATATATATATATATATATATATAAGAGAGAGAAGGTGGTAGCTGCTAACCACTGTTCTAGCTAACTGACAGGTAACCGGGCTTTTGTAAGATTTTTTCTATGTTTTTCTTAGATCTGACTGTACATGTAGGCTTGATTTTATAGGAATCAATTCTTGGATCATATGATTTTGATATGCAGGTAGGTGTTTATACGGTTTGAAAATCAACGGTTTAAGATTTTCATAAACAGTCAAGACCAAGTGTCGTTTCTTTGTATTGACCAAGTAGAATACATCTGTACGGTCAGATTTAAGAAAAACAGGAAAAAAAAGGTTCAAAAACCCGGTTAGCAATGAGGGCTCCACTTGTGTGGTAGGAGCAGCTAGTGCACGTCACCTTGTGTTGAGACGTTGCAGGTTCAAAACCCAAACGCCTTTCCCTGACTACTTTCATGTCTTCAAAGTATAACTGATAGGGGTCGGACCAACCCCAGCTTGCCTTTCAAAAAAAAAAACGGGTTAGCTGGCGGTTAGCTAGAAAAGTGGTTAGCAGCTACCACCCCCTTAAGTTCACTTGCATCATCGATGGGTAGGTTCATTGACAAGCTGCGTTTCTCGCAAATGAATCTCGCTCC
Source organism: Nuphar pumila (assembly GCF_984573655.1). Classification (NCBI taxonomy): domain Eukaryota; kingdom Viridiplantae; phylum Streptophyta; class Magnoliopsida; order Nymphaeales; family Nymphaeaceae; genus Nuphar; species Nuphar pumila. Next base: position 28,611,076 of record NC_143263.1, on the reverse strand, counting down.
ACATATATTAGGGTCAGGATACGGGAAACTCTTAATTTAAAATGATCAATGTTATTTGTTTTTTTTATGGTAAAGTTAGGGGTAAGCCCCCAATAAGATTCAACATAAGAACCAGGCTAAGGTAGTGTGACTAACCAGTTCCGCTATCTTATTCACCCAGCTACCATGCTTATGTTGGAATATATTGCCGACCAGTTTTGGTTGGACAACCACCCAAACCCAGATCTTGGTTTCTGCAAATATTGATTTGATCTTAATTTTCCAAATAAATGGGCAATATATTCCTCAAGTGGTTCCCCCTGACCTACTGATTTAGAAGTTAGTAAGCAATCCCTAAAGCTGCACGCGAACGAGATAACTCGATAGTTAGGCTGCACTATCAATCTATCATAACCGAGTCGTCTTATATATGTTCGAATCCCTTAGGAGCTATCCCCCTGCTTGCCTATAGAAACAAAAGCTATACTTAGAGCCAAGTCATGGTATTGGATCATCACAGTGGTTCATTAGATGGTGTACAAAGAAGCAATTGAAGCACTAGGACTCAAAGCTATAGGTCCAATTGATAGAACACGGAATGATAATAAGGTTCGCAATAATACATACAGTAGTGAAAAATATCAGCCATTTTTTTTTAAATCTTGTGATTTTTTTTATGAAATTTTCAAATGCCAATATAATCCCGAAAAAATGTGATGTTTTCAGAATATTGCCTATTTTGAAAATGTCATGGTTTTATAGTGATATTAATGCGAAATTTATCTTTATTGTACTTTTATATTTCTAATTTTTTTTGTTATAATTTTTATATTTTTATATAATCTTAAATTAAACCGATATTTTCCCAAGCAAAACATATTTTTAGTTTATTGTGAGATTTTCCTTTTCTAAGAAAATCCAAATAGCAGGATTTGTGACTACACTACATACTAGTTTTGCCCTTTTAAAATAAGGGTAAATTATCTTCTCAAAAAAAGAAGGGTATATTTTCTAAGCTTCATTATACGACATCCTAAGCCTATCATGACTTGTCAAATTCCACTCAAAACTAGCAGATAACTTGGTTTCAGTTCATAATTGAAATATATTCTCCTTGTATATGCAGATCTCCCGAACTAGGTAAGTTTTCCCTTGTCAAGATTTTAAACTAAGGAAACAAGATGGATATGTTAATTTTATGCTTATTCCCAGGCAAAACAAGTCAAAAGAAGCTGCAGTACTCCCATTTTTTAATCTTATCTTGAGAATAATTTAATAGAGATGAAGATGCAAGATAAGAGTTCCAATTTCCCAGTTCGATGTAACAAGAACACAGTAAAACAGTAGCTGTTTTGTCCCGTACAACTCATTTGAGTTGAGTGTCGTCTACTACAAGGTGTGGTAGAGCTAATAGATTTTGACAGAAAAAAAAATGATAGGCCCTAACAACACACCTACTAAAATATGAGTGCAGCATGAAGACTTACCATGGAATATTATATATTTGCTACACTCGATTATGCTTATAATCTAGTTGGGATTTCACAATGCAAGTGTTCTTACTCAATCTAACCTTGTAAATATGTTCTGCATGGTTGATTTAAAGAGAATCTAACTCTTGGATAGTGTTTTTTCAATGAAAAAATATGTTTTTATGAGACAGAAAATTTTGATGTGTTTATGGCCATCAATTTTTGTATCGCAGGAAAAACTTGTACAGGTGTTGGATTCTGGTGATCCAAAAAAATGGTTCCTATGTTGGGGTCGTACGGGATCGCCTCCCCTGTTGATGCCGGTGACCCTGTACTGTGACAGAAAAACAAAGACATACGGCAAACACAAAGGTTGTTATGTAAACAACAAAAGCACAGGGGAGGTGTTGCGTACCTAAGGCAGTCATTGACGGGCTGCTGTTGCCGGGAATCGGAGGTCGCTGAAGCAGAGGAAGACAAATCGGATTCTGATGATCGATCAGGCCAAGGGGATTTGTCTGCTCAGTCGGGCTGCATCCACCACAAGCGCAGGCTTCCGAATGCAACCGGTGAGTCGACCTCTTCCCGCTTTAGTTTGCATACACTTTTCTGATAGCAGATCATTCATGACACCCTTATATAGTGCATATGGTGGAAACAGTTTGCGTAACCGTTCTCCCTTGATCCTATGCTGGTTTATCGAAAGAGATCATCCCAGATGTGGGGATGAATCCACATCGTGGATAACCACCACGTAAATCATGGTGGTTAATCCAACATTCTCCCACTTGATCCGACGATAAACCCTTTAACCAAAAAACCTTATGGGAATAACTTGATGAATAAAATGCCTTTTTATTCTATTTTATAGATCCTTAGTTGAATCTCTAATCCTTATGAGATTAACAACAAAAATAATAAGAATCAAGAACTGAAAGTGATCACTTTATTTATATGCATATGTCAAAAAGAGTTTAACAAGTCCATCCTCATTACATGTTCGAAATATAATCCCGGTGCTAGCCCTTTAGTAAGAGGATCATCGATCATCTCTTTGGTACCAATATTAACAATATGCACTAAATGATTCTCTGTCTTTTCTTTAACAACAAAATATTTCAATTCCATATGCTTACATGACGTAGTACTTTTGTTGTTGTTCGAAAAGGACACTGCAGCTTCATTATTATAATAGACCTTCAATGGCTTCCCAATGAAATCAACCACCTTTAATTGTGATATGAAGTTCTTTAACCATATAGCCTGCAAAGTAGTCTTGTACAATGCTATGAATTCTTCCTCCATGGTGTGGGCAACAGTGGTCATCTTTTTCCCACTCCTTCAAGAGATCGCGCCCCCAACAAGTAATAAGACGTACCCAGTAGTAGACTTTCTACTATCAAGGCATCCTCCTAAGTCCGTATCTAAGTAGCCAATGACCTCGAGGTGATCAACTTTATGATACGTCAACATATAGTCTTTTGTCTCTTGCAAGTACCGCAAGACTTTCTTGGCAGCCTTCCAATGGGGTATACTTGGGTTAGACTGAAATCTGCCAAGCACCCCTATTGCAAAAGAAATATTTGGTCGAAAACATGTCTGCGCGTACTGTAAGCTGCCAACAATTGATGCATATGGATAAGCACTCATCTGTGCTTTGTCAATAACATCCTGTGGACAATCATTTAGGCTCAGCTTGTCACCTTTTGATATGGGTGTTGAACTAGAAGAACACTTCTCCATCCCATATCGCTTTAACACTCTATCTATATAAGATCTCTGGGAGAGGCCTAGAAAACCTTTTGCTCTGTCTCGATGGATCTCAATGCCAAGAACATAAACAACTTCACCCATATCTTTCATATTAAAATGTGATACAAGAAACTGTTTTGTCTCTAAAAGCAACTTTATATTATTGGTTGCAAGTAAAATGTCATCCACATACAACATCAATATAATTAACTTACTCCCACTTTTCTTAAGGTATATACATTGATCAATAATATTTTATGTAAACCCGAAAGTCACAATGACTTGGGAAATTTTAATATACCACTGTCAAAAGGCCTGTTTAAGTCCATATATTGATTTGTTGAGCTTACAAACCAGACGATCATTTTCAGAGAAACCAAGAGGTTGATCCATATATACCTCTTCATTCAGATCCCCGTTGAGAAACATTGTTTTCACATCCATTTGGTGTAGTTCCAAGTTATAATGAGCTACAAGGGCTAACATTATCCTCATTGACTCTTTAGTTGAGACAGGAGAAAATGTCTTATTGTAGTCAATGCCCTCTATCTGGGTGAATCCTTTAGCAACCAATCTTGCTTTATGGCTCATTATGTTACCTTTGGAGTCCTTTTTGGTCTTAAAGACTCATTTACACCCTACGAGTTTTACTCTCTTAGGTAACTCGATAAAATCCCATACTTGATTTTTAGCCATAGAGTCTAACCATTCTTTCATGACTTCTATCTAGTGTAAAGATTGTTTGCTTTTCACAGCTTTCATAAAAGTCAACGGATCATCATCCATATCTATGAAATCACCAGGCTCTTGAAGGTACACCACATAATCAGGATGTATGGCAGATCTCCTAATTCTTGTAGAACTCCAAACAAGTCGTTCTTCAGGTTCAGATTGAACCTGATCATCTTGTTCATGCTCTTTTGCATTGTCTACAATAGATTCACTTTGGATTTGTGCATCAACAATCGAATGATCAACCACATCATCATTAGGAATAATAATGCGGCATCTTTCAGTGTTTTCCTTAACAGGTGACGAAACTGGACCTTGTACTTCCTCAAAACCAAGGTTTTGAAGTGCACTTAATCCTACTGAACCATCTTCATAGAATTTTGCCTTATCCATTTCAACAATCTGTGGTGAATGAGATAGGCAATAAAACATGTACCCTTTTGATCTTTCTAGATAACCAATGAAATATCCACTGGTTGTTCTTAGATCAAAGACTTTAATGTGGGGGTTATACAACTTAGCCTCTGCAGTACATCCCCATATGTGCATATAAGACAAAGATGATTTTCTACCTGTCCACAACTTATAAGGAGTTTTAGGCACAAATTTTATAGGTATTTTATTTAAAATATGCACAGTTGTCCTTAAGGCTTCACCCCACAACTTAATGGAAAGTGTTGAATAATTCAACATAGCTTTGACCATTTTCTTAAGCGTTTAATTTTTCTTTTCAACTACACCATTCTGATAGGCACTATCAGGCATGGTATATTGAGGCACAATGCCTTCCTCTTTGAGAAATCATGTTCATGGTCTTTCCTTTTGCCTCATCTCAGTAAACCTACCATAATATTCGTCACCTCTGTCAGACCTGACTATTTTAATAACTTTATCGGTTTGTTTCTCTACTTCTTTCTTAAATTCTTTAAACATATGAAAAATATCAGATTTTTCAAAGATTAAGTAGAAATACACATGCCGAGAATAGTCATCAATAAAGATGACAAAATATTTTTTTTTGTAACAAGGGGAAAAAGGTCCACATACATCTGTATGAACTATCTCTAATATCTCACTACTACGTTTGACACCCTCTTTATATGTGTTTTTATACTTGGCCTTTATGCAATCAACACATGGGTCATTATCGGTAAAATCTAGAGATTTCAAGATCCCTTCATTTATGAGTCTCTTTATTCTCTTTTCAGAGATATGACCCAACCTTCGAAGCCAAAGCATGTAAGATTTATCATTTATCAAGCTACATTTATTTTCAACCAATGCGTATTCAGAAGTCAGGAACTTTTGAGTTTGGATTTTCACATTCAATCTATACAAACCATCATAAACTGATGCAGAACCAATTTCAATTGAATTTCTATAAATAAACAATTTAAAATTTTTAAACTTAAAACAATATCCAAATTTATCCGATTTCAAAATTAAAATTAAGTTTCTACTATATAATGAAATATAAAAGACATCATGAAGATTCAAAACTATGCCTGTATCTAGAGTAATCCTGCAGGTTTCAACACCCTTCACATGTGAACGCATATTGTTTTTCGAATAGATGTTTTTCTCATGCATTGTTGGTTCCCTTCTGCTTAGAAACAACTGTAGACAGTTGAAAATATGAACAGTAGCACCAGAATCAATCCACTAGCTATTTTAAAGAATTTGTAATAAATTACATTCATGAGAAATAAATGATAAATTACCTCTTTTTTCCAACCACTTTTTGTACTTTATGCAATCTATCTTCTTGTGTCCCTTCTTCTTACAAAAGAAGCACTTTATGATATCAGAGTCGGATTGCTTACCTTGGGATGTCGTATCCTCTGTTGGTTTCTTCCTAGCATTTCTCTTAAATGCATTCTTTCTTGGTCTTACCTTGGATGCATGACAAGCCATATGTGCACTCTATACCTTCTCCCTTTTCAACCTCTCTTATTCTTCAACACACTTGGACATAAGTTCATTGAACGTCTATTCATCATTATGTGTGTTGTAAGAGATTTTGAAAGGTCCGTACTCCAAGGGTAAGGACGCTAGAACTAAATGCACTAGGAAAGAATCTGAGATGGTGAGTTTCATGTCATTTAGCTGAGACGCTATGTTCTTCATTTCCAAAATGTGTTGGTGAATGTTTCTCCCTCTAGTATATTTCATAGATATGAGTTTAGACAACAAAGTACTGGCTCTGGCCTTGTTTGAACTCACAAATTGTGCTTCAATAGCACTTAAAATCTCTCTAATTATCCTGCATTGTGGTATGACACTACGAATATTCCTAGCCACCTTAGATTGCAAAAGCAACAGACTAAGTCTATTTGAGCACTCCCACTTCTCAAAAGCAATCTTTTGATCAATAGCACTTTGATCAGTTAGAGCAGCAGGTTCTTCTATCCTTAGGGCCAGATCCATATACCATAATGTAAAAGGTACAGTCTCTTTTCAATCACTAAAATTTGATCCATCTAGAAAAGGTATATAGCTAAAGCCATCTAAAATCACAGGACTAGAAACTGCACGATAAAAGATATGTATCAAGAAGCATTCGTACGGGACTAAAACTTTAATGAAAAAAACAAAAGAATAAAGGCTCTTAATATGCTTATTTCCAGGTGAGTGAAGGAGGTCATCAGAGTCCTACTTTGGTAAGAGCTCCTACACGTGAAACCACTTTGCCTACCGACCATATTCGATAAAACTAAGGTTCTTGTGAAGTTAAATCATCGACACAAGGTACCTTTGGATACACATGTGTGATGTATCTCGACACATTTACCTTATTCTATCCTACTTAAACTCCAAACACAATAAAACTACCTTTGGGTCGTTTATCATTTCACGAATCTAAGTACAATGTTAATATCGGCTTAAACTATATGATAGTGTTGAAATTCTTTAACGACATACATGTATTCAGTCACTTTGGTGATGTGAATACACTAAGTCATCTAACTATTCTTAATGTCAATATTAAACAATCATTTACGCATGCATAATTTCAAATAACAGCATGAACAATAACAAAAAGAGGCTTAAATGGGTAAAACCCTGGGTCCTCAGCCAAAAACCAGTCTGAAAACACCCTGAACCGATCTGAAACAGCCTTAAAATGATCATCCAAGGGTCTAAACCTTATGAATCGGTGTCAAGTATAAACAAAAGTTCATAAAACCATATGATCGTGTGCCAAAATCCCTTATTTTCTTATATTTGCTAAAACAGGATCTTAGCATCTCGAAACTGGTAAAAAACTTAAAAGAACTGGTCAAAATGGCTCTAAACCGGTCCCTGATTCGATTCAGGTCAAATAATACCTGGACCCTACTGGATCCGGGTCAGAACCAGTTAAAACTGGATCCAGGTCAGACCTGACTTGAACTCAATCCAAGTCAGACACATCTTGAACTGGATCCGGGTCGGACCTGTCTTGAACTGGATCTGGGTCAGACCTGACTTGAACTGTATCCGGGTCTGACCCGACATATAACCGGATCCGTTTCTGGCCCGGTTTTAACTTGATCCAGGTTGAACCCGGTATATAACCGGATTCGACTCTGACTCGGTTTATAACCGGGTTTGACCTGGTATATAACTTGATCTGGGTCGGAACTGACATGAACCGGATCCGGGTATGAACCAGTACCGGACCCGATCTGGTTCCATCCGATTAAAAATGAAACAGTAAAATAGAAAACCTGAGGGTTTTCTGTTTTCTGCAAAGGGGGTTAGGGTTAACCCAAATCACCATCGACGACCCATGTCGCCACACCTGCAGACGACCTTCATGGAGCTCGGACCGACGTTGCACCTCTCCTCGCCCGATGGTAGAGGAAATAGGGGGAAAAAGTTTTTTTTTAAACCCTTGTGCGTTGCCGGACAGATGTCGGCCATTAGATCGGCGACAGTCTACGACTTCCACCGGCGATGGTTGATGCTCCTGTAGCCCAACGGCCATAGGTAAAAACCCAAAACCCCTTTTTGTTTGTTATATTTCCCTACGACAACCAACTACAGTGTCGCCCCATGGCGACCTGCATTGCCGAACGACTACCGCACAACGGATGCAGGGTGTGGGCCCATAACCCATTGTTGGGGTCGTCCGAGATCGCCTCCTCTATTGATGTCGGTGACTCTATACTGTGACAGAAAAACAAAGACACATGACAAACACAAAGGCTGTTATGTAAACAGCAAAAGCACAGAGGAGGTGTGGCGTACCTGAGGCAGCCATTGACGGGTTGTTGTTGCCGAGAATCGGAGGTCGCTGAAGTATAGGAAGATGAATCGGATTCTGATGATTGATCAAGCCAAGGGGATTTGTCTGCTTAGCCGTGCTGCAGCCACCACAAGCGCAAGCTTTCGAATGCAACCGGTGAGTCGACCTCTTCCCGCTTTAGTTTGCACACACTCACTTTTCTGATAGCAGATCACTCATAAAAGGGTTGCTCATGACATATAGTGCATAGGGTGGGAACAGTTTGCGTAACCGTTCCACCTTGATCCTATGTTGGTTTATCGAAAAAGATCATCTCAAATGTGGGGATGAATCCACATCGTGGATAACCACCACGTAAATCATGGTGGTTAATCCAACATCCTACCGTTGGAAATTCGAAACCTTTTCTACAACAATCGATGGGACTGATGCTCAGCAAAAGCAAAAGCGCTTTCGTGCAATGCCAGTCATTTCTTGCACTGAGTAGACGTGCCACCATGCCACTGAAGAACAGAAAGAGAGAGAGAGAGCATATGAAGAGAAAAATTTACAGATAGTCAAAGTCAAACTATGACCAGATCAGATAGAACCAAATTCAAATATGAATCAAGTCTAATGTCCAAAGTTTAAAGTTTAATTGATAAACCTAAAATCCAAGCCCCTTGAAGCCCTTGCCCTCTAAGCCAACACTCCACATTTTAAACTTAAGTGTTTTTCAAAGACGATCAATGTGAGACTAAACACTTTTCATAAAGTGAGTTTTTTCCTCTAAAAAGTTTTTTTTTTTAAAAACTAGGCATAAAATATGATATTTTGTCAGACATTGGTTAAAAAATGTATAATTTTGAGCCAAAATACTAACAAATCCCTCATGTAGATCAAAATTATAAAGGAAAAACATAAAGCTGTTTGTAAAAGTCGTATGCATAAATGAAGTCATGTTTTGGGTTTGAACTTCCACTTAGTGTAAACAGGATTCAGACATTCTAAAAAACTAAGTAGCTAAGCTTTGAACTTAATCCTTACTGTGGACTTCTTAGGTTCATTCACACACATTCCTTTCAGGTAACTATATGTGTCATCCATATATAAAGGTTGTATATATTCAAAGTCTTATACAGTATCCCACTTCATGAGTGCTTTAGAGATAACCTTAATCTTATAGAAGGTGACTCACTCTTTCATACTCATCATTTTATCAGACAAGCTGTTGCCGATGGAGCTATAGCAATAAAATATTGCTCTACAAATGACCAAATTGCAGATGGATTTACAAACACTTAGCTATTCAAAGTTTGTGAAATTTAGATCCACTTTAGGTGTATCGAGTTTTGCATCAAGGTGGAGTGATAGAATATGATGCAAAAAGGGGTTACGTGAATGGGTAACCATAAGTCATGGGTTAGTGGGTATGCGTTAGAGACGTTTTGGAATCCACGATTGAGTAGTAGTTCCTAAACTTAAGGAGTAAGTTATGTAATTCATGTGTTATAATGGGTCATGAGTAATGCCTATTAATGAGGAAGTGACAATTATAGGTTTACCTTTTTAGCTATAAATAGAGAGTCTTGAAGGTTGTACGAGATGTGTAATCTCTCACCTTTTGCTTTTAATTTGTGTTAAAGATTTTCAATATTTTACTCCATTGTTAAGTTAATATTTTATATTATTGTTGCATATATCTTTGCTTTATTCCAACAAATGGTGGCACCTGGCAGGTGCTGCCAATGGTTATCCAGCCACCTGTGTAACTTAGAGGTGGTCGGGTGGTGGTTCAACAGAAAAGAACGGAGAGGAAGGCTGGTGGAGGCAGTCGTGGTATCGATGGTAGTTGGGACTGGCGCCTGCAGAAACCAGCAAATGGTTGCTGGTGCAAGAGAGGTGGACGGTTTAGGTGGTAGAGGATGGCTGCATGAGAGTCAACAATTAGGTGGTGTCAGGCAGTGAAAATAGAGGAGATGGAGGTTCGATCACTGGGGTGAAGGTGGTGGGTGACAGTAGATGACAGTGGAGGCTAATAGTGGTGGCACACGGTGGCCATAGCGGTCATGAGTGTGGGAGAAGGTAGGGGAAAGTGATAGTGGTGGTGGGTGGTTGACCCCACCGTTGAAACAAAGGGGGCACAAACACGAGTGAGGAAAGGGAATAATGAGAGACGGGAGAGTGAATGGGTGAGTAGGGATGGCAGTGGAACGAGGGGAAACGGGGCTAGCTCCATTTGGATCCGGGATGGAAGACATGAAACGGGGATAGAGGCGGAGATGAAGATTAAACTCAAAACCCGTGCGTGGATGACTTTAAATTTCAAATTTCATTTTTGAATTCTTTTGGATTTTAAGGGGGAAATCAAGTGGGCTTTGGATTTGGATTTTGGTGAGATCCAAAATCCAAATCCAACCTATTATATATGTGTGTGTGTGTGTGTGTTTTATTAGGTTTATTTGGGTCTCAAGTGGATCCAAAATCTTATTTTCTTTAGTGGGATCCATTTATGTTCCTAAATAGATTCAAAATTTATATGTTACTTAGTAGGATTCAATTGGGTCTTAGGTGGATCCAAACAATTCATTTTACTTTAAGGGAATCCATTTGGGTCTCAAATGGATCAAAAATCTTATTTTCTTAGTAAGATTAAATTGGTTCTTCAAGTGAAATGGAAAATTTTATAGGATCCATTTAGGTATCCAAATAGATCCAAAAAACATTTTTATTTGGTGGGATCCATTTAGATCTCCAAATTGATCCAAAACTCATTTTACTTAATGGGATCCTTTTAAGTCTCTAAATAGATCCAAAACACTTTCTACTTTAGAAAAGTATCAATTTGGGTCTCAAATAGATCCAAATCCCTTCTTGATCCAGTTTAAACTCGAATATGGGTCTAAACCTTACCCAAATCCATTTAGGTTGACAAGAATCATTCAAAGATCCAATTCTGAATAACTTAAGATCCAGTGGATCTTATGTGTTCACTCGAATAGTTCAAACTTATCTTGATGTGAGTTGATCATCGTGGATCTTCATTGACGTCCAGATCCAAATACCTCATAAGTTCCCAATTAAATATTAAATAACTTAAATAAATACCAAATACTAATAATAATCAATCACTAAATAATCGACCAATATTAGCTAACTAACTTGCCAGAAAATGATATTTAATCAAAACTAAATACCAGAATAATTCACAAAAAATCCTCTTTTATCTATTTAAAAATTTTGACAAATTTGCAGACTTTACAGAAATAGTTGTCGATGAAGTGTTGCTTATGTGTGTTTCGCCAGAAATAACAGCCAAAATTTTTTACGGGGAGGAAGAGGTTTGGAGACCACATGAAACCCTAAGTTATGCAAAAATAGCCCTCGGTTGCGCAAAAAAGGTTTTAAGAAACAAAATGATGCATTTAATGCTTGCAAAATTCTCATACTATTTTTTTTTTGCATCATCACGTGAGAAACTGCATGATTTTCACAAACATTTCAACAATTTCACAATCACCAACACGAAACTCTTGAAATTTGCATGCTAAAACAGAATTTTGCATCACTTAAAGTTGATTGCATGTGAAAGTCCGCAAATTTTGCGAACTTTTCATGATTTCAGCATTGAAGGTAGACTTTTGCAACCACCAACGCAAAACTCTTGATGAAATTTGCACGTAAGGGATTTTCCCAAACATTGCTACGATTTTCATTTTATAGATGCAAAAATCATAGGGCTTTTGCGAAAATAAGGAGTAGCTATTTTCGTAGCGTGTATTGTGCAAAAATCATGATTTTCATGAAAATACCTTGCAAATTTTGTTTTTAGCGAGATCTGGAAAGCATCGTGACATAACACATGAAAATAAGGAGATCCGCTCGTGCTAAGGGTTAAAAGGTCCTAAAAATGTAGGGAACTTGCGAAATTGGATACCCAGCAAATTTCAAAATTTGTGAGGCATATGGGAAACTCGCCAAATTTTTTGTACAGTCATTTTCCATTAAATATATGTGTGCACACTATATGCATCATTGCTGTAAAAATGATAAAAATATTGTTTTACGGGGTATGGCCCGGGTCAGGTTCATGTAGTTCTTATCGGGTCCAGGTATGATTTCTCTTATGGTAAGTCTGATTAGACGCGGGTCCGGACCTAATACCATACCCGAAAATCGGGGCCAGGTCTGGTTCCACCTGGGTCCGAACCAAACCCTGTCATTGATACCCATACATGAGGCCAACTAAGACCTGCTTTTGGGAGCAAAATTCTAAACTGGCACCATCTATACAAATGAAATAAGCAAAACTAACAAGGAAAAAGCAACGTGAACTCAGATGCCGTTATATCCCACATGACCTTTTAATTCCAACTGTAAGATCCATACCCCAAAGCCAACTTGAGTGAAGACAATGGGAAGTGGAAGGCTATCTGTTTAACGAAAATAAAACCAATGTAGCTCGTCTGAAAAAGAACATGATTCAGCAAATCAATAGTGTTGTGGTGTCGGCTAGTTTCTGTTTCTAATAGCACGCTTTCTGAGTGGAACCGACAAGTCCGATCCATGAATCAAGAATTTTGTCTAGACCCACTGCGTCCAATCCCACAAAACTTGGTGAATGAAACATGTTTAGCTCATAGTAGCTAGTGATGCGTGGAGCTTAGTTTCTCGTGAACATTTAGGGTAAGTTTGGTTGGTTGTGGGGTGCTGTGCAAATGAGATTCACTTTCTAAATCTCATGAGAACTCCAATCTCATGAGGTCTCATTTGCAAAAGCTTGTTTTTGGGGGTGCTGTGCACAACTCACTTTTTACGTTTGGTTGCTTTTAGGGTGCTGTGCAAATGAGATTCACTTTCTAAATCTCATGAGAACTGGAATCTCATGAGATTGAACCAGACTTAACTCACATCATTGCAAACTTCAAAAAATGGGGCTATGATTCATTCTCTCATAAAATGTGAGTCGGAGTTACGGGGTGAAGTTTGTTACTCTCATTCAGGGTGAGGATTGTGACCCCGATTCTCAAGAGAATCCATCAGTAAAGGGAAAAAGGCATAACATTTTTCCTTTTTCCCTTTGTTTCCTTCTATAGTCTGAAATGGACAACTTAAATACGTAAAACTACATTGCACAGAATTCTATATAATCCATCAAGAGCCAAAGGGGAGGGAACATGATGTGTGTGTGTATATATATATATATATAGTAATGGGTCCGTGCCAAAGGAGTTTTTCAAGTTTTTTCATTTTATTTTTAAATTCTGACCTTACAGATGTCATCTATGTATTTGATTTTATAGGGATCAGCTGTTAAAGTCTTCTATTTAGACACATGGGTAGCGATCCAAAATCTTTGTAAATTTTTTAGGCTCCAAATATCATTTTTTTCATCAAAAACACATGATCCAGGTGTAGATTCCTCGTAAATTGACCATACCCAACACATTTATGGAGGTCAAAACTGCGAAAGAATCACCGAAAGAGCAGAAAAACCCATTTGGCATGTTTCATTTAGCACGGACCCATATATATATATATATATATATATATATATATATATATATATAGAGAGAGAGAGAGAGAGAGAGAGAGCAATTGTAAACCAAACAAATAAGACCCTTGAAAACTAACGGCGTCTCACAAGCAGAGGTCGAGATCTGCTTAGCTCGTGATATCTCTCATCAGCCCACTTTTATTGAATCTTTTACAATAAATGACCTTTATCTGCTCATTTGAAAAAGTATCAGTAGGCATGGTAGTAACATTTTATTGTCCAAGTCCAATCAGGACTTCAAATTTGTCAAATGAATGATTTTCCAAATCATAATGTCTCTTCTCTTTGCTAAAAATCACTTATATAAACTTAAAAGTGGAGTGTACCATATTTTCTGGAACAGGAAGTAGTCATTAGTGTTAAGGAAAAGGGACAAAGCATATCGGTATTTCATACTCACATTTCACAAAAAACCGGTCCATATTAACACATCAGCATAAATCAAAACAAGGAATTAACTAGAAATAGATAAAATACCTATATTAAAAAGATACATTAAATACAAAAATTAAAAAGGAATTGCTATGTTACACCGTCGTCCACTTTCCTCTTTACAGGAGCACAAGAAAAGAATCTAGTTCTAATTCCCAAACCTCAATTGTCAATACTTGGCTCACCATATTAAAAGTGGCCAAGATCAAGTGTTTGCCTTCCTGTGTACAAGCAAAAATGGTTGCCCAATATGATTTGCTGTGCAGTATAGGAGAGTCCTGCACTTCGCAAGCCTTCGCATTCAAGCCATTTCATTAGATTTTCTACTCGTAACATGGTAAAGGAAATAAAAAGGTTATGCACTTCTCAATTTCATGCTGCAAACTAAACTCTGGTAATTGAATCCCTGACCTCCATCGGAAATACACAATTTTAACGTTCTTGAGCAAAGGAGTCTAATACTTGATGACATGTCGCCTTAGCCAGAGCTCATACATAACCATGTGGAATGCATCAAAACTGACAGGAGGTGAATGCCACTCAAAGTGTTTTTGGACCTGTTGAAACAAAATGACATTCAGATGAGAACAAAATCAGATTTTTTCAAGATTCATTCCCACAACATTTATTTCATCAATTAGTGTCTGAATCAGAGTTACCAGAAGCTTCTTAGGTAGGTGGGAAACATGGTTCCCGAAAACTCGCTTCAAAAGCACGATACTCCTTGCTTCCGAAAATTCCTGAGAATCTCGATTCCCCCACACTTCTTCTATGCTTCCCATACACATAGTCTATACTTCCTATATGTTTTTTTCACGTTTCTTTTCATGTATTTCCTTTCACACTTCCACTCACTTCCCATGTACTTTTTCTAAATTGGTAACCCCCATTGTTAGATTTTAACAAAAATTAACTTTTTACTGAAAAATCATGAAATATAAGAATAATCATCAATTTTATTTTAGTTTTTATTTGCTTGTTTGATTCCTATTCAGTTACTATTTGTTTCATTTTTTATTCCTATTTCGCTTTCAAATTGATACTTCGCTTCCCGCTTCCTATAAATTTTAAAATGCCTCGCTTCACGCTTCGGCTTTCCTAGTTTGGCAACCTTGATCTAAAACAAACAAAAAGGTGAAATTTCATCACCAGCTGCTCAGATGGAGGTGGACTGGAAATTGCTAAAGGTGGGACTGTTGAAAATTAACTTATCAGATCTTGACTCTATGCATGACAGAACATGGTTCCTAGAGAACCTTACTCAAACTAGATAAATTTCCCTAACATCGTTGTTGCCCTTCAGTCACAGAGAATCAGAGCCTATGAATAGATGCTATCAATCATGTTCCTTATTCTACTATAAGGCCTCCAAATCAGCAGAAATATCACAAAAGTAGATCAATGAGCATCTGTTTTCCTCATAGGTGTTTTTATGTAGATATTTTATTCTAATCAGCATTTATCATAATGTATCGCCTAAAATTAGAAAAGAACGACACAATACTCCTGAAACTAGTTTTAGGGTGTATCATACATATCATACAGCAGTACCTAAACTTGTGAAATTGCAGTTATGAGCCTTTTTATCTTTAAACAAGTTCAACCAGTTTTGGTTGGATTTTTAAGGTATATTAGAGTTGCTTCTGACCTCTTAACATATTAAACTTATTTTTCTCACATTAGGTGTGCATTTTAGGTTTTCCTAGAGTTAGAGTTTTAGAGGTTTTGGGGGAACTTGCTCCTATTCTCTCTTAAATCTAAATTGGCAACAAAAGGGAATCAGTTTTTCACTCATTGTGGACAAGGTGATATATATTATTCTCTTTTATTATTCTATGTTCTGAGGCAAGAAATCCTTGTCCCTTAGATCTATAAGTAATTTAGTGATATAGCCCCAAAAAAATGCAATGGTAAAGGAGTGATAGATGAATTGCTAGAGTAGTTTTCACATGTTCATATAAATGGTTCATTGTTTTGGGGCTTTGAACATAAATTATCAACAGTGTGAGGAAAAGGTTGAAGATCTAGAAATAATCTAGCATGGTGATGTTGCAAACCACCTGGGTTTCAGAAGAGATCAATGATGCATCCTTCTTGTAAGATTCCTAATTCACGGCAAGATATAGGGATTCAAATTTCATGTTGTATGCCGCAACCACTACGTAAAACAATGCAACACTCTTAGTATTCAAGCCAATGTTTGTGCAAAAAATATTGCCAACTTGAAATAAAGGAATAAAAGAAGGGCACAACCACTGTTAGAAGTTGTATCAGATTCTAAGGACGAAATGTTTGATGAAGATGAACCATCTTCACTGCAACCAACATCAGAAATTTCAGAAACTTCCTGGAAGCGAGGACACAACTTCAAACGAACTTTTAAATGACACATTTAGAAAATTTTTTGTAGTTGTCCTAAGGTGTTTAGAATTAGGTTTTAGAAAATTAGAAGATAATATGTTTTAAAATTGGCTCGATTGTTGCTTAAGATTTTTTCTTTTTGTCCATCACCAAAAATGTGAATGCTTTTTAGTAATTTGTAATTGTGCTTGTTGACTCTAATCTGTTGTATGTTTATTGCATTATTTAGCTTCATTCGTAATCACCATTATGTGATTTTTTTAATGTTTAAGTTTATATTATGCAAATTTATAACCTTAAAGATACATCATGATATGATGCCATTTTTTGGCAATTATGGTACAAGTTACCATATATGTATTGCACTAACATCCGTTGTAATCACCTTATGGTTTACGAATTTGTCCACTCACTGTGACTACAAATAAACTATCAAAGAAAACAAGGTAAACAATTCCTACTTAAAAGGTAATTTAAATATTTTAATATATAATGCCTTTGAAGAGGTTTCATCTAACTTTCTCATCAAGCTCTTAATACTACTCATTCCAGTCTTAAGTCTGAGAGCAGACCAAGTATATGATACAAAAACCAAGGCCATAGAATATGTCAAAGTCAAACTGTAAACAGGATGTGAAATAATTTAGATTTCTGCAATAAATACAGTAGAATTAGGCCATTAGCATAAATTGTTGCAGAACAACCTGCCTAGATGATGTACATAAAGATACACTCATTTCCAACAAAAAATTCTAACTGCATAACTCAACCCAACAACAATGCATTATGCAGCTGTCTGTAATGAATTATATACATGCAGAAGTTTTACCTCAATCAAATGCTTATGCAATGAAACAAATTCTTCGTTCGATACAGCCTTCAGGATAGATTTAAGTTGATAGACATCACTCTCTTTTAGTATCAGAGAGAACTTCCGCCAATCAAGGATGTCATTAAAAGGCAAATCATAGTAGTTGGATAAAATCACTGCAAAAAAACAAAAATGAAAAAGAAAATGAACAAAGAGAATACTAAGACCTGCTCAGCAAATAAGCTTCTCTATGGAACATAATCAACACAAAGGATGCAGGTTAGAGTGTGTGTGTGTGTGTGTGTGTGTGTGTGCACGCGTGTGCATTTCACATGTAATAGACCTATATGGGATCCTAGTAATACAGCAAAACGTGAAAGTTCTGTTTCCATTGAACAACAAGATTATATATCAGAATTGTCTTCAAATTCCAATAAGAAGAGCAAATAATTTCATGCTTAAAAGCAGCTTACAGAATGGACAAAACTGAATCCAAGTTTCAAAATTCCCTGTTAAGAATTCAAATGTAAATACAGCATGCCACGTTTGAAAATTCTCACCAGGCACACATCCATAATGAATTGAGTCTGTTATCCGTGCACTGTTGACCTGAGAACCACCAGGGCATATGCAGAATTTTGTTCTATAAAACCTTTTTTGGTAAACCAACTCTCCAATGGCTCTACTTATACGGTTATTGCTTATAGCCAGCTCAGTGTCATTCTCCCATACACGTGCTAGGATAACCCTTATCCTAGAATTGCGATGACCAGCCCAAAATCCTAGCACTGTTCTGCAAAATGAAGAGAAAATAAATCGGTCTCAACATGGTTTATGCAAAAAAATGATAAATATATGTCAAACATTAAATCATGAAATAGCCTCATTCCTCAAACACACATAACATGAGCTTAAGCCTTAAAGATAATATGTGTAGAGTTTCAAAGCATTAAAATGGGAACATTTAAGCTATGCCTGTCAAAGCCACAAAACAAACAGATAAGACATGAATTTATTAAATCTGCAAATTTGTTTAATTATTTTATGTTTGGCACCATGAACAATAATGAAAATCTACTTCAAAAGATGGAACACAATGAGATGACATAGGCATGCTGGTTAAACTCCCACTAATGGTGTAAAATTCAGTTATGCAGCAAAGAAACTGAGGTCCACAAGCACTAAAATTGCAAATCTTGAGCTAGACCTTTCAAAGAAGAAAGCCTGACAAGCAATTCTATTAATAGATTTGCACTTTGTTCTGTTATTTATGTTGGGTTCCACGGGAAGTAATTGAAAAGACTCCTGCAGAAAAATGAGATATAATACAATTTGTGTAAGTATTATATCAATTGAATGCCCCCTAATACAGTAAAAATTGTTGATGCCTATCTATTTCAATTTTTTAATATACACAGGCAACCCATGGAACCCAAGAAACATTATTCATGAGTTGTTAATAGGGGTGTCAATGGGTCGGGTTTACCCAGACCCGACCCGGACCAAACCCTATAGGGTCCAGGTATGGTGACAAATAAGAAGACCCAATTAAGACCCAGATCCGGACCTGAAGGTCCGATTAATACATGGACCTGGGTATAGTTTGTGAAATTTTATATCAGACCCACTCCCGGCCGGAGTTCCGATTAAGACCCGCAATTTTTTAATGTAAAAATGATAAAAAAATATTATTTTACCAGGTATGGTTCATGTAGTTCTTATCAGGTCCGGGTATGGTTTCTCTTATAGTAGACCCGATTAGACCCGGGTCCAAACCCGATACCATACCCGAAAATCTGGTCCAAGTCTGGTTCCACCTGGGTCCAAACCAAACCTGACCCATTGACACCCCTAGTTAATGGATCAGATGATATGCCTATAAGCCAATTACTCTTTCTGACACAAAAAACTGCATAGCAGACTCGTGTGTTGTGTATCATACCCAGGAGATGTCACTTTTAGCAGCTATGTACTATCACTAACCATGGAACCCAGCTAACCTTTTTTCCTTTACCAAAAGCCTACCATTGCTTTAGATCAATATAGTATCACTGTCTAACAGGTGGTATGAACTATGGATTCACGTTAGAGTATTCACATCAAAACATATCTACTTTAAAGCCAAAAAAACACTTTTGAATACATGCTGAATACAAGCAATGCAAATCATACATTTTTATGACAAGCATTTTAAGCACATGGTATTTCATGTAAATCAGTCACAGCACTAGAGAAACCCGGAAGAATGCAATTTGAGAACCCTATAGAGCCCAAGAGCAACTGGGTACAGCAATAGTCTTTTGGCATATACATTTCAAGTTTACATGATTTCATGATTCTAACCTCATAGGCATTTTGAGATAGAAATTCTTCAGTGTAGGATATAATTTCAACAAGCATGAACTCACCTGTTTTCAATGTCATTTCCTCCAGCAGGCAATGCAAATGGCTGTAACACTTGAGGAAGGGCAACATCTTTGTGTGGTATGTATCCAACATCATAACTTGGAGAACAAACAACTCTAATGGCATTCTTCACAAGAAAAGGAAGTCCTTCTGTTGCCCTCACTCCAACATCATGACAGGTGACAAAGAAATGGTCAGCACCCAGGGTCCTATTCCAATAAGGATACTTGCTTATAAGATCATCCACATATTTTTTGACAATTTCAGTCATATTCTCATACGATATGCCCTGCAGATACGGTGACATGTCATATACCAAAAATAAAAAGTATAAAGGATGAAATTAATACAAGTCAGCAATGAATTTCACCTTTCAGATTCAAGAAGAAATAAACCCAGCAGATCATTTTATATAACATGCTATGCAAGAAAAAAAAAACGTTTATAAGAAAATAGATAGATATTGCAGCATGCATGTACAAATGTGCATGCATGCACATTTACAGATTATATTTTATGACACTGTTTGTAAAATATTTGGACTATTAGCACACAGGAGTGATGGGCCTACAAACAGATACAGTATTATAAAAATATCATCATTGACAGCCAACAAATACTAATAAATGACAAAAACTCAAACTTTCCAGCAGCAATAATGATTAATATCAGATTATTGTGGGGTGTCCCATTTAAGCAGATGTCCAGTGACCTAGGACATCTGTCCTCTTTTTGAACGGGAGAAACATTCTAACCTAGTGCCCAGGGAAATTCATCCAGAGGTGCCCATCGATATTTTGGTACTAACAGACACGGCCAGTTCCAATCCATCAACCAGACACAATAACGTCTGAAAGCATCTCTATAATAGAGAAAATATCAATTGCATTGACTATTTTGGACGAGTATTAAACAGCTTCCTCCTTTATTTTGACTTTTATTGGTCGCAAGTTGCAGCCAGTAGACAAATGTCTACTGTATCGCCTCAAAGCTTGAGTGCGACATCTTCCTCAAGCAACTCATCACCATACTTACTCGAACATGCTGTTCCCACTCATCTAAGAGGCGGGGTTTCCATAATTAAGTATATCCTCTACAGACTTGAACTCTTTTTTTCTTTCAAGGAGAAACAAAATTGGAAGGTGGAAAAAGAAAGCATGAGGAAATGATCAGAGACTGAATCCAAAATACATGGATCGAAGAGGGGATAAAGAAGATGGGAAAGAAATCAATCTGCTCAAGCAAAACCCAAGAGTAATCCCTTAGTTTCAACTAAAAATGATGTTTTTTTTTTAACTTCAACACTATTCAAAACATAAATCGGAAGAAAAAGCTCGAAAAATGCACTTAATCATTTAATTACAAATAGTATTATCCTCACTGTAAGATGATTCCGCTTAGTTTCAACAAAAAGTTGTACTTTTCTTACTAAACGCAACAAAACACAAAAACAGAAGGGAAAATGCCCAGAACTATGTAATTGATCAATCCTACAAAGCGTACCTCCTCACTAGCACACAAATTCCCTATAAGCATAAAATCGGAAGCAAACCCACAAAAAAGAAGACAATTATGATCAAATTCCTCCGCAACAGCACGAATCTTGAATTCAAAAAGTTAAGCACCACAGAAATTAAGCAAAATGAAGAAGATCACCTTCCCTCTCATCTTATGACAAGAGATTGGGATGAAGAAGAGATCCGCCCTATCCGGATCGAGCGTCGTGAACCTGCTATCTCTGATATTTTGGAAGAAGAATCCCTCGCTCGCGTACTTTCCCGTGAGCTTCCGCGGCGTCTGGAAGTAAGTGTCCGGATCGCCATCGGGATATATGAACACCCTAAAATTCTTCACCATCTCCGCATAATTCCTCCGGAACACCTCCGGAGAGTGGTAGACGGTCGAGAACCCGCCGTCTGCGTCGTCACCGGCATCTGAAACGGCCTTTACATGAAAACTCCCGCGTGAAAAAAGACGAACTGCAGAAGGGAAAGAAAGAAAGAGTAGGAAAACGGAACGGAAAAGGAGAGAAGGATCGTACCCTGGAGAGATTTAGCGGGGCAACCAGGTGATCGCGAGAGGAGAGATGCAGGGATCTGAGGGAGAGGAACGTGCAGAAGATCAGGGTTAGCGTCGCGAGGGTGAGGATGGAGCGGTAGACGGAGCAAGATGACGCCAGGCCGCCTGCCATCGCCTGAATCTTCACCGGTTTCATCGCCGGAATCTCGCTGAGCTCGCCGGGAAACGTGGAAAGCGTCGCCTGGCTCCGGGGAGGCGTGCGCTTTCGGGACGACCCTATTTATCATACTCCGGGGAGACGTACGCTCGCCAGTCGGCAGCTCACCCACTAGCATCATAAACTTAACGGGAGTATAAAGGGAGGAAGGAAAACGGAACAAAAATGATCTTTTTAAAGGGTGAAAAGAGAGAAAATTAACGTGTATTTTTGAAGGCTCTCTAAAATGATACTTTTCTTCTTTGAGTTGGCTCTCTAAAATTAACGAGTTGTGCCGGAAATGGAATAATAAAAAATCACTGATACTTTTCTTTGAGTGGCGTTATTAACGTTATCATTTTTAACCGGAAAGTGTTTGCAATCCATTCAGGGGAGCAATTAAACATCAAGTCTTAATGAAAATAAGTAAATAACGGTCCGTTTTCTGAAATAAATTACGAAAAGCATCTCAACTTATAACCTATTTAGAAAATCCCCAATTGCTTGAGTATGGTTTGTCAAAAAATGATTAGAATTTCCTAAACATTTATTGTATAAAAAAAAAAGATGCGTTATTTTTATCATTTAAAGGGATAGAAAATCAACTTTATACTTTACGCAGAAGGAGGTGGCAGTAGGCAATAAAACAAAAGTTGGCCGGCTTTTTATTAAGTTTCGCAGCTTTTTGTAATTAGTCCTTTTAAGAGATACTAGTTAACTTGGATATTGGCTGGGTCAATTGACCAAAAAAATAAAAATAATAAAGAAAATGGCAGATCCTATGAAATCTCTCCACGTGATCTGGTTAAGGTTTAACCATATTAATTGATGATAGGGTAATCAATAAAGATTATTTTTTAATATCTTAATATAGAAAATATATTTTCATAAAAAAACTACACGCTAATAAGACACGACACGAGAATAAAATGGAGTATTCCTATGAAGTGGGCTCCAGGTTGCATAGAAACAGCAAAGACCAGTTTTTTTTTCACAGAGAAATACCAGTTATACAACCATACCAATGGGATTTGAACTTGCAACTTCCCAACACAAGGGCTGGTCCTTTGAAACTGTGGCTTGGTTCAGGTAAGTCAAAGAAGACTCGAACACAAGATTGGCCCATTGCTATAGCTATGTATGGTGAAATTATGTGATATTTTGATTTTTATAGTGTTTTTGTATGGTGAAATTACGTGATATTTTGATTTTTATAGTGTTTTTGCTTTTATTCTTAGCATTTCTTTTATCTTAACATGCACAATGAATGTAAATTTCAGTGGCGTAGCTAGGATTCATGGGGGGCGGGGGCAAACAGGGGTGTAGCAAAAAAAAATTTGTGTGATAGCTGGGGGTTCGGGGGCAGCGCCCCCCAAAATTTTTTTTTTGAGATAAAATAAAAAATGGCTACAATTATTAATAAAAATCTATTTCATATGGACGAATCGAACTATTTGCTGCAGTCAGGGTTGGGCTATGACTGGGTTGGGCTACAAAAATGGATAAAAATTTATTTCATATGGAATCAGGGCTGGGCTAGGACTGGGCTTTAAAAAAAAAAAAAAATTAACTGTTTCGGGAGGCAGGACTGGCCAGCTACGCCTTTGCATGTAATTATTTTTACAAAGCAAATAATATCTACTTTTTAGAGACGTGTAGCAATTTTGTTAGAAACTGGTACTATTGTCAAGGAAACCGCATAGCACAACCTTGTATCAATGTCTATTAAAAACTCATGTCCAAAATTTTATAATCATTTCAATATAAATATACCCGAAACTTTTTTAGAGTCTTTTATACCCATATGCATGTCTTCTACCAATACCTATACCCATGTAATATCGTGTGTTTTTCTTTTATTGTAGATTCTGAAAATTTTGAAAATTTGGCTAAGTATTTTGTAAGTTGATAGAAATCTTCAATTTTAGGTGGCGTCAACTGTGTCTAGGCGTGGCCCAGGACCCATTGACAAGATCTAAACGAGGCAAATAAGATTTATAAAACTTTTTATTTCTGACCATTAAAATCAAGCAAAAATCAAACAAAATTTGAATTAAATTCAAGCAAATTTCGAAGGAGAAATTAAGGTAGTATATTATTAGATGCGTCTCATAATTTTGAAAACATTGATATTTTATTTTTTTTAATTCGGGCTATGGTTGGCCCAAAAATCATATCTTTTAAAAAATGATCTACCTTGATGTGACTACTTTTGGATTGGATTGGATCAAATCGGATCCGATCCATTTGATCTAATTTGATATGGATATGGACTTAGTCCAAGATTCATATTAATTAAAATCTGGTCTAGGTTGAGATTCATATGGATCTTGAATCTGAATCCAGATCTGAAATCCAAGTCTAACCAATTTAAAGTTTTAAATTCAATTAAAAAGGTTAAATTGAGTAAATTACATGTTAAGAATACTCCCCAAAGGAGGAGATACCCTCTAGAACATTCTTAAAATTTATTATTTAATAATTAAATAATTAATAAGTTTTGAAATTTTAATTTTTTGATATGGTAGTATTACGTAGGAATTCTAGAGGGGGTGTCATCCTCTAGAAAGGCTCAAATGTGGTTGGGGATAATTAAATAAAAACAAATAATAAATAAAAAATAAATAAAAAATAGTTAAAAAGAAAAAGTAGTTGAAGATAGAGTTCTACACTAGTAGAACTGTATCGCCTAACAAAAAGAAACTCTAGAGGGGTGTCACCCTCTATATGAGCCCATTAAAAGAGAATAACAAAATATTAAAGTAAGATAAAAATCTAGAAACCTATAAAAATGATAGGTTTTTACCCTCTCTCTATAATCGACATTCTAGAGATAGAGGAAAACTCGTGAGAGAGAGAGAGAGAAAGAGAGAGAGAGAGAGAGAAAGAGAGAAAAAAGAAAAGAAAGAAGAAGAAGAAAAATGAAATGAGGGTCCTTTTTCGTTTCGATCGTCCGACGAACACTTTTTCATTTTTTTTTCGTTTCTCAACCAAAGTATGAGTTTCTCTCTAGGTTCGAGCATAGAAGAAATATGTATAACTTGATTTATGCATATATATTTCAAGGGGAAAAAAAGAAATTTGTTTTCAAAAAAGGATATTTATATATATTCTTATATGGACTGGCAATTTTTTATGTCCATTTGGTTATGTTGATTCCCCTAAAGCAGCCACTGCTGAAAATAGGGGTGATAGTGATAGTAGTCGATTTATTTGGTTGTGGAATTGATACATGTTAATGGTCTTTCCTACTTATGCATGAGAAGATACATTATATAATAACAATTTTAATTTATATTTTGGTGCAGTTAAAATATATATGGACAGATTTATGTTTCAAGAATTTTTTTGTTCACGCACATAGCATGAACATACATATATATACATTTATATGTGTGTGTGTAGGATATTTGACAATATGAGGTCTAGTTTGGATCATATCTGACCCAAACCAGACCTGTCACAGATTTTTCAGCATGTTGTTTTTTACTTTTGATTGCTGGTACAATTGTGTATCAACCTTATTTTTTTGGTGTGTTGTTTTCTTCTTTTGACTGTTGGTACGATTGTGTATCAGCCTTATTTTTTCAGTATGTTGTTTTCTTCTTTTGATTGCTGGTAGAACTGTGCATCAGACTCATACTTTCCACCATGATTGTTTTTCTTTATATAACTACTCGTGTGAATATGCATCAGATTTATATTTTCCGGCATGTTATTTTCATGTAACTGCAGGTATGAATATGCGTCGGATTTATATTTTACAACATGTTGTTTTCTTCATATAACTGCTAGTATGAATATGCATCAGATTTATATTTTTCAGCATGTTTTACTTCATGTGACTGCTGGTATGACTGTACACTAGAATAATTTTTTTAAGCATATTGTTTTTCTCCGTGTGACCGCTAGTATAATTGTGCATCAACTTTATTTTTTTCAGCATGTTGTTTTTTTTCGTGTGACCACAGGTATGATTGTGCATCAACTTTATTTTTTTCAGCATTTTGTTTTGCTTCATTTGACTGTTGTTATGGCAGTGTTTGATCGACTGTCAAACATACTTGTCATGTTAAAATTTTGTGGGTTGTTCTTCTTGTGTTGGCTGGCAGTTTTGGTGTAACGGTTCTCCAAAATCAAGTCCACAAAAAACAACTTTTGATCCATGTTAGCACATTGTTTAAAATACTTCCTTTATACTGTAATAATTAGCTGAATTTTAATTGTTTCTCAATGTTGCCAAATGAGTTTTATTCAGATTTTGGGTGGGTTGTTGTAGAGCAAAACAATGTTACATAGTTATGTGCGTCATTGTTCGTTGTCCATTGCTTTTGGTTGCATGTTTCTGAGAAACATGTTGGATCATTTTTCGGATCACACAGTTTCACAATCGTCATCATGATATAAAACACGAAATAAATAAAGAAATTCAGCAGTGTAAATAGCATGATTAACAGACGACCGAAACAACAACATGGAGCAAGCATGGCATTTTCCGCATCAGACCAAAATCCAGACGATAGCATCAGAGCAAACAGAAGCATAGAACATAAAGAAAACAACATGCACATGTTTAGATTATGCAGCAGGCTAAGGCGTACGAAAGTACTCCCCTTAGAGAAGATTCGCCCGCACATTCTGTGCAAATGAGGGTCCGGCGTCCTTTCCCCAGGATACAATAGCCACGACGAACCGAACGGTGCACTACGGCGGGTCATCCTTCGAAAACAGTCTCTTCGAACCAAAGTTGCAGAACAACCCCTTCCGGGATAACTAAAGAAAAAGAGAGAGAGAGTAACAGAGAGATGGGAAATCGCAGAGCTTCGGCCAGAAATCGCCTGTCTCAACCTATCTGTAACCCCAGCCCTCACCACGCTTTTATAACCCATGAACGGTTATGAAACGTGGAAGGACCCGTTACGGATTCTGAGGAGACGTGATCCGTTAACGGTCTTCGAAAGATCGAGACCCGTTACGGAATCCGAAGCGTCATAGCAGGCACAGAATACGAGGAGTCATGACCCGTTATCCATTCCCATAACCCGTTACCGAATCCAAAGAAACTTTGGGTAAAAAGATACTTGTCTTGATTGGATATGGCCCTAAAGGGCCAATTACCCGAACCCGAACCGGCTCGGTACGACACGACCCGGCACGGCAAGCGGGCGCGCGCGCGCGTGTGTGTGTGTGGTGGTCATCCCACTCCCTTGTTCTCAGAAACAAGTGTATGAGTTCACTAATTGCTTATAAAGCTCTCAGAAAACTCAAGCAAAAGCAATATGGGACTATTCCACCTCGTCAAGACCACCTCTTTCATAACAGCCCAGTTTCTCCTTTGAATTCTCTCTACCTTCCTTCTTACACCTAACAAAACATGCTGCCAACTGTATACTAAGGTTGTCCTGTGCATGTATGGCATCATAGTTATGACTTGGTGAGTATGCTTTACATTTCGAGCAATGTAATATGCCCATATTTATTATGTATAAATGACAAAAATATTTATTGGTTATGATATGCATTGGATTATCTTGCTTGTAATTGCTTATGTCCTACGCATGAAAACTCATGAAATTTATTGCATGCATGAATATAGTCATGTGCCTATTTGCGAGTTCATGCATAAAATGAATTATAAAAAATATATATTGCAAGCATTTGTTCATATGCATATGCAAATTATTTTATATGTACATTCTTGTTGTGTGTGAATGAATATGCATTGTGAACATGTTTAAATAACTGTGTGTGTGCATGTTCATTAAATATTTTGCATAAGATGCATTGGTGGTCAGATGTGAACCACTTTTGGCCATGTGGGCCAGGAACATGTGTTGCTCCAAGATTTGTGTTTATGCATTACAAAATTCATTCTTAAATTATTGACTTTCTAATTTAATTGCATTGTTAAATTGTAGTGAGTCAAGTCTTGTGTTAGGTTTTGCATGTTGATTTGAAAAACAGCTCTTATGTAAAGAACTTGATTTTGTTAATAAGATAAAAGAGATAAACAATGTTATTAATTTTTCTTTCTGGATGTTCCTTCTACAGTGTGGAAATCCTGGATGGTGGTTTTGAAAAAACCATGTGGATACTAAAACTTTGTGTGCGATTGTGCCTCTGAACCCGATATGGTGATTTACCTCTCAGACACGATTTTAGAGAGTTTTTAACCACTTTTCTTGGAGGTGTTGTTGTGACACATCTATTGTTATTGGTATATCAAAAAAGTGGCATCAGAAGCTGTTGATTTTTCTGGTGTCCTGACATTAGATATTGATTTCTAATATTCTGATGGATGATGTTGATTTCTGATATCGGTTGAGGAACAAGTGTAAAACCTAGTAATAAAATACAAATTATCTGTTAAGCTACTATTGGGAGCCTAACTTAGACTTCAGGAACTATTGTGCCCGTTTTGAGTATCCGCGGGTTTAATGAAATCTGAAACTAAATTTATATGCATTTAATAGGAACATGCATGCAAAGGAAAACTTTGTTAATAACTTAATAATTTATTCATGTATATGTATTGAATCATGCATCTTTATTGTTTTTCATTAGTTCATGCATTTTTACTTGCTCTGTCTCATGTGGGTAATTGATATCACATGATACTTGATTTTAAATGCTTGAATAATAAATGGATTATGAGATTGTTGTTGTTATAATTTTTTAAATATTTACAAGAATTTTATTTATGTTATTTTCTTTTCTCTTTGAATTTTTAGAGGAATTCGTATAAAAAAACTTCGATTCTTTAGTGTTTCAAATATTTTTCTTAAGACCTGAAGTTCAATGATGGGGTAACTTCACATGAAGCCTACGAGATCACATGACTTGTTTTTAATATTTCATGACAGTGTGACTCTGGATACATTACTTTATTCCTGTTCTATGACATTCAGTTATTGATTAATAAAGTTGGTTATTCGTTGGTTGATTCAATGTAACCACTTATGGTTTGAAAGTTGTTAAGTTTGTGAGGCTTTGTATCCTTGGGTTTGGTTTTCATAATTGTTTTAAAAAAAAATATCACTTATAAGTTGGAGTTATTACAACCCATATATGGCAACTATGATTGATGTGCTTGATCCTTGATAAATAACATATTTGATGGTAAGACATTTGAGGATGGCTTCATAATCCCCATCGCCACAAGTCCATTAACAACCATAAGTTAATTTTGTTTGTTGCACCACCATTAGTATTACCAGCCCGCTGCCATGATTCTCTTATTCTCACGAACATCATGAATCTTCAATTGTTTGTTTTGTTGCTTAAAATAAAAGATTGTGTCCTCCCCGTTTTGATCACAGGGTGTTAGCCTCCTTGGCTGCGATTAAAGATGGTCAAATATGGAAGGATAAGACCCTACATTGGAGGCAAAAAAGTTTGTGAAAAGTTTTGATGTAATTGTTTCTTGGATGT
This sequence comes from Nuphar pumila, assembly GCF_984573655.1. Taxonomy (NCBI): domain Eukaryota; kingdom Viridiplantae; phylum Streptophyta; class Magnoliopsida; order Nymphaeales; family Nymphaeaceae; genus Nuphar; species Nuphar pumila. The sequence goes on along the minus strand of NC_143263.1, from coordinate 28,581,718 downwards.
AATATCTAGTAGGGCAGCTTGCTAATAAATAAAAAAGAAAGAAATCACCCATTTGCCCAAGCCCTTGAATCTCATCCACCTGGTTTAACATTCAATTCTTAAAATGGAAAATAATTTTGTCCCAAAACAATTATCGGATTTTCAATTCCCTAGCTCATCTTAATGCATTGAATTCAAACTAAATCTTTTTCTTAGAAAATATTGAAAAAGGATGGCATATTTAAATTTTTTTAATATATATATATATATATATATATATATATATATGAGCAAAGGTGTTAATATCGTGATAAAATCTGAGGTAGTTTTAAAACTAGATGCAGGGAATAAAGATAATTGAAAAACAAAAAAAAAGGTGCCTTCAAATTGTGGCATGCGTTATCCCGTATATTAGTCTTTATCCTGCCTCAATATTTAAGCAAATTTTTAAATCAGAAGGCCGTGATAAAACATATAGAATGTAGACGTTCCTAAAAGCATACTCATTCTTATATCCCAATAATATTAAAATAGCAAAGCACCAATGGGATAGTCATCATTTTGGATCTTAAACAAGCAAACCATACACTGGTCCTCACCACCCGAAACAATAAGCATTACGACCAATCTTATCCTTAAAATGTCAATATAATAATGTGAAAACAATAATAAAAATCATAAGTTTTATTTTGTTGGATTATATGAGGGATATGGTCCCAAGTCATTTTATTTTGTTGGATTATATGAGGGATATGGACCTAGGTCATTCGTTTTTTTTCCGAGGTGATATGGACCTACCTCTTTCAAAACTTCATTAAAGAATCTCTAGTATGGGCCACATCTTATTAATTTTTTATAAACATACCAATAAGAAAAATAAAACTTCAAGTCTCTTAGGGTAAGTTCGGGTGCCTCAACTCGCATGGGATTTGAAATCATTCTGATTCCATTCCCCAGGGAAACCCGTGAGATTTGAAATCTCACTGGTTCCCTACGAAATCAGAGGCTGCCTGAGCTCTCAGGCTTTTAGAATTGCTTTCTCAGGTTTCCCTAAGAAAACTATTCTGTGAGAAAGAACCGAACCTACTCTCAATATCATTTTTCTTAGCAACATAGAGCTCCTCCTAACCATAACAAATTTACACTAACTAACCTTTTACAAAACAACTTAATCCTTCAATAAGTCAAGATCTTCGCCGTCTCTGTTTAAGTCGAACCAAAATGAAACAACTCAACTTGTCTAAAATCAACCTAGGTCGGCCCGGTCCGAGAGAGCCGCTCAATCGCCATGACCAATGGCTGCTAACCTATATCTCACTTAAGGTAATAAGCATGGTTATGGTTACCCTCTTATAACACTTGAATGCACTAACATGGCACAGTAAACACCACAATCAAATATAAAATAAAAAATAAGAATGAAGAAAAAAAAACCCCGCGTTTGTTGCACTTTCATCCAAGGGAACCTACTTTCTCTTGAAAGGGATGCTTAAGAGGGAAAATGCTTTCTCATGGAGGCAGGTGTCAACTGATATTACTAATGGAAGCAAGAAAAACTCTGGTAGGAAAAAGAAAATTACATATGAGAAGTTTTTATATGATAATTTTTTTTAAATGAAAAAAATTTACTTGTTTGGGTTGCATGAGAAAAATAAAATAAAAAATCTTAAAAAAATGAGAGTGGAGAAGGAGGTAGTAATGGTGAAATGAATGGTGGTAGTAGTGAAAAGTAATTGTGCGGGGTGATTTTTCGGGAGATCAATGGTGAGATGGATGGATGGTGGTGGAGCTTCTCCGGTGTGATTTTTCGGGATGGATGGTGGTTGGTGGTGGTGGAGCTTCTCCGGTGTGGTTTTCTGGGGTGGATGGTTGTTGTTGTTGGTGGTGAGATGAATGGTGGTAAAATGGTAGGTAGTGGTGGTTGTGATAAGATGGGTAGCGAGGAGTCTAAATCACTATTTTCTCTTGGTAAAAAACATTCCTCCATTCTGTCACGGTGGAATGTTATTTATAAAAAAAAAAGTGTACTTTTTAAAAACTCTCCCACAAAAAAAGTCTCTTTCTTTTGGAAGGATTGAAAAAACTGTATGGATTTTTTTACTTTGTATCACTTTTCCAACATCTTTTTCACTTTCAAATGTGCCTTAGGAGTGGATGAGAAACGTGTTTCCCAAGAAATCTTTTCCAAAATTTGAAACTCCACATTTCCAAAAACATTCGAGAAACGCTAAAACTTCTGAAGAAATTGTCTTTTGCACCTTATGAGAAATGTGTTTGCCGTATTAAAAAAATGAGCATCCCATAGTGGGTAACACGTTTCCCTTTCATGGAATACAAAATTTTCATGTTTGGTTTTATTTATTTATTATGTTATTAAAGCTCTTGCTTTCCATTTATTTTCTGTTTTGTTTCTCGATTCATTTTCAGGTTGTTCGTGTTTCCCGTTTCACATGCCCTTAAAAAACCCTGTTTTCCAGGACTTTTCCTGTTTCTGTTTCTCATTCTCATTTTGGCAACCTTTGTATAAACCCATTTTTGATAGGAAACAATTTTTTTTTTTACATTTATTTATTATGCGACTCCTACTCCTACGACATATTTCATGTAAAATATCTGTTTTACCCTTCTTTTTTCATAAGAAAATAAAGCTCCTTTTTAGGGTTTTGGAGGGTGGATTGGACAATCCCCAACCCAAGTCGAAGAATATTTGAGTTAATGACCAAGGAAATCAAGGATAGGGCTATACTTTTGTGCAGAATTAAAAAATTATTTTTGAATAAAGAAAAAAGAAGAAAATATTGGGGGAAAACAGCACAAACAGACGAGGCGTCTCTTTGTCTATATGGGGACTATCTAAATGCGGCTAGGGTTTCTTCTCTCTCTCTCTCTCTCTCTCTCTCTCTCTCTAGCAAAAACCCTTAACTCGTAGAGGGAATGCGAGAGTTTCTGTAGCGAAGGAGGCACTCTGCAACTCCATGATGAACGGCGATCGGATGAATTAAGGGGGCCTCGCGAGGTCTCTCTTTCCCTCTTTCTGTCTCTGTCTCTGTCTCTTTATCCAGGAGGAGGATGGCGACCGTGAACCCTTTCGATCTGCTCGGCGACAACGACAACGACGACCCGTCGCAGCTCATCGCCAAGGCGACGGCTGCGGCTGCCGCTGCCGCATCCTCCGGCGGGAAGAAGACCGCAGCGGCCCCGGCTCCGGCCGTGGCAAAGCTCCCCACGAAGCCGATGCCTCCGGCGCAGGCCGGTAAGTGGAAGTTTCAAATTCCCGTTGGCTTCCAGTTTCGTTACGGTCTTGATTCGTTGTGTTTTCGCTTATCGAGATGATGTTTTCAGTCGGTTTTGCTTGTCTTTTTTTTGCTTGATTCTGTGGTACATTTTCCTTGTGGTGGTAAATTGGATACATTTTGCCTTTTTTGATGGTTTCATGTTGTAATTCATGCGGTATGGTGGGTTTTACTTGTGCGGAACTTAGTGTAGATTTTGCTTGTGTTACGCTGTTCATCTTGATAGAGAATTGTGATCAACATTTGAAGAAAATTGCGGCTTGGAATTTTGTTTAAGTGGTTGTTTTGAATGCATATGGAACAATTTTATTTTCACTGTCTGTTTTTATGGATTCAAGCCTCATGATTGTTGCTTTTGGTTTCAGAATCGGGATGTATACACTGAATGATTAGTTGTCCATATTCGTTTTTAAGTTACTTGGTTTCATTCAGCCCATGGACTCCATGCTCCTTGGTCGCTGGGTGGTGTCGATGGTGGTGAAATGTAAGATGTACTAAAAATGCTTAAAAAAGTGTCTCATGATATTTCATTTGATACGGTGAACATTGTTGCATTGGCGAGCTTGTTAAGCTAGGATTGTGGCATGTGGATGCCTACTTAGATCTCCCTAGTAATGGATTGTTCTTCGTAGTAAAGTTATCCTTGTATAGTTTAGTTCCATATGGAGTATGAATTTTGCTATTTTTTTGTTTTACTTGTGCGTTATTCATGATCATTGATAGTCTTAGTGGATCATTAGTGACCAAAAAATAGCTTGCCAATGTAACTTTCCTCAAGAATCCAACATTTTTAAAACTTTCCCAAACACAAAATTTTGAGAAAAATTTAAACTTTTTATTTATTATAAAAGTTGCATGATTCTCGAAAGTAATATGTCAATAAGTTCGTCTATTATCACATTTCAATCGTTCTAAATACTAGACAACCCACCTGTGCGCAAGCGCGAGTGTATATTAGCCTTCTAGTATCTGATACGGTATAAAATCATCCATAAATACAACTCGATTGGGGTCATTACTTTAATGATCCTCACACGTAGAAAAATGAGAAAGACAAAGTTTATTTAAGGTTTAAGACAATTGAGGAGTTACGTAAAGATTTAAAGTTTCGAAACCATAATCATAACCATTGCAGAAATGAAAGGACAAAATTAAAAAATCTTCTCATTCCAAAATATTAAAATTCTTAAAATGTAAAAATCCAGACAAAAAGTTAAATTGTTACAAGTTTATAACCATCAAAATTTGCTTGGGTCCTCCATGAATTGTAATAGGTAAGAGTGGAGCTTTCAGTCACATAGCAACCCGCACTTCGCTTCAGTCCTACATGAAATTATCTGTAATATTGTAGGACATCAACCACTTGCTCGTAGAAAACTCAAAACTAAACTTGGAGAACACAAATTAAGTTTGTAATGATATAATAAAAGTGTGATTCCTATCATTAAAAAAATAAGGTCAAGAGAATGCACATCAAAACATGCACCTAACGTGTAACCACATTTATCATCATTCATTTCATGGCATTCATAATTGCGTAAGTTGTATCCATAAAACTCAAACTCATATTTATTCTCATTCATGATATTAAATATTACATTCATTCATGTCCATGATAGGTATTTACGTAAATGAATGAGAAATTCACAATTCGTAGCATGCTTCGAATCAAAGTGTTCATGAAAATATAAACTTTCACTTTCTTTATCTTCAAATGAGCGTACTCATGTCCAACTCATGACTATGATATGCATTATCTAAATTATTAATTTCAATGTCTATTCTCAGAACATTTATGCACCTTTGAATTCATATATATATATATATATATATATATATATATATATATATATATATATATATATATGGAACAAGCCCTGATTCGACCTTTTTTGTGTGTCTCACACACACACAAGCACCTCACGTGCAACAACCAAACTCGTGGCTTGTATCAACAAGTCAATCACATGACCAACATAAACATGTCTTTTTCATTCACATGTAACAATTCATATGCAATAACCATGCAAACTTTAGTAGTCTCTATATGTTCACATCTATACGTTTATGCATATGATAACAGTGATTCTAAAAAACCTAATTCATTGTTTCTCTTGTTTATTCAGACTCATCTGGTATAAAAGATGGTATAGACATCCAAAAACAACCCTAGGTGTATTTATTATTCTATGTATTTTATTTGCCCTCCTATAATTTAACTGGTTCTGTCCCAAGCTATTCAACCCTGCAATGCAGCGGTTGGGAGAACGGTCTCATGGTCCTAAGTTTTGGCTTACGATAAACCAAAATCATTGGCAAAAAATCGGGCATGCATCTCTAACTCTACAGAGCTGTGGTACTACCACCTAGGACTCATTGGTAGACATGTCCCCTAGCCTCCGTGTGATGGGGACAAGAGGCGCCTTCAGCCCTCAAAAACTTACTATGTCTCACAAGACTTGTACCACCCTTCTCTCTTCTGAGAGGATAAGAGATCGAGACGGACCCTGCCATCTAAGAGAGCTCGGCTTCATCAGCGCCTCTAATGGACCCATGGTCCAGATTTATCTTTATTATTAAGTCATAGGTCACAGTCAAGTATCATTATCTCATAGGATAACCCTCTCATGCCCTCATACGTGATATTAACAGTTTATACCCTATCGCATAACTAAAGTAGTCTATGTCATATGCATAACTTAATCTTACATGCCCTCATGCATGTACATGACACAATCATATTTACTTTGATGCATGATCCTATCATGTCATGATTTATTCTACAGATGCTCTCATGCATAATTCATTTCTAACATGCTTTCATGTATAATTCAATTACAATGCGTCTTATGCATGATTTTTTCATGTGTTATGCATGAAACATGTCATAGGTGATTCATTTTTTTATGCATAATACATCTCACATCATAATTAGCACACAAACAGGATATACACTAACACGTATTCGTGTTCCCACGCATGATACATGATATGTTTTACTCAGTTATTAATTCACTCTAGCATTCAATGTGATCATGTCATACACACCAATTTATGCAATATACATTTCACACAATGCATGCTCAAACATGTACCTGCAGCACACACACTCTATATTCCGCTAACTAAAATCGTGATATGCATGATTTCCGAACTACAAAAATAAGATCACTTCTATCCTCGTACATTCAAATCATGCTCAGCATGATCTCCGAACTACAATTACAACAATCCTAGATATCTACAACTAGATGAGTGTGCGAGCATATAACGATGTAGTATTCAAGCACTTATATCCCCATACATTTAAATCATGCTTAGTATGATCTTCGAACTACAAAAATAAGATTACTTTGAAAAGGAGTCATCATTTATGACTGAGTTTGGATCTTGGATCCAGACCCAACTCGAGTTTATTTAGTCACATGTTCATTAATGAGCTATTGTAATTTTGCTTGTTGTGTAATAGGTATTTTTTTCCCTAATATTTGTACCAACCTATATATAACGATAAGCTAGATACTGCAGAATCTAATTGGGGTTTTCTACGGTCACCACGTTCTCTCTCTCTATTCTTTATTCGTTCTTGCGATTGAATGACAGAACCCATGATTTCTAACATGGTATCAGACCAAAAGATCCAATCTTGAAGATCGTGTCCTTATGAGCCTCACGCCGAGTTTCTCTTTCTAAGGTATCTCTCAATCCGATTTCATCCATTCTTCATTTTATTCTCTTGTTCGTAAACTCAATCTTAAATCTATTCAAGTTAACGTGTTTCCTTTCTTCTAAAATCCGAGTTTTGGATTTGTTCACGTCGACTTTTCTTTTCATCTATTTCTTTTCTCTGCTTTTCTGTTCTTCTTCTCTCATTGTTGAACACGATCTTCCCCAATAGCAGTTTCGATAATCACGCAAGATAATAACGTGCCTCTTATTGGTTAACTTCATTCAGAACAGATTTTACTGCATCGCCTGATTTTCTGCCTCGGATCTGTAGATCGTTATAAAAAAAGGGCAAATCGCTAGGTGATTTAAGGTGTTCTTTAGCAAATTGCTACGTGATTTGTGGTGTCCTTCTGCAAATCGCTACACGATTTACGGTGTTCTTCAGCAAATCGCTACGCGGTTTTGACTCTTTCTTTCTTTTAGTTTTTGTCTTCGATCGACTATGGATTCATTTTCCTCTTCTGAATCTGGTCTTTCTTCCAACTTTCTTAGTCAACTTGTATCTGAGAAACTGAACAATTCTAATTTCCTAACCTGGAAGAGACAAATCTTCTCATTCATAAGAAGTCAGGATCTTTCTGGACATCTGGATGGCTTTGTTCCTGTTTCTCCAGAGTTCATATCACAAGAAGGAAAGAACGGGGAGGGTGACACTTCTATTACCTTTGTTAGAATTTCAGAGTACATATCCTGGATGAAGCGAGATCAGGCTTTGGTTGCCTACATCACTTCCATTCTGTCACAGGAGTTGCTTGTGGCAATCCCAAATGACTGCTTACCCATGCAGTTATGGCATCGACTTGTTCAGACGTATTCTTAAGTTTCTCAGGCCAGAGTTCTATTTTTAAAGAAAGAGTTTCAAATGTTGAGAAAGGATTCCATGACTATCATGGAGTACTTCAACAAAATGAAGACTATCACAGATTAGTTGGCCATCGTGGGTTGTGCGGTCAGTGACAAAGATATGGTGCTGCAAACTTTGAGCGGGTTGGGACCCGATTACTTCTTTATTGTGTTTACCAGACTTACTATTTTTGAAAATCTTCGTGCTAAACTCTTATAGTATTAGATGACTTTAAAGGGATTCTCTGAAGGTACTCACACTCACATTGAAGCACAAGACGTTCTTGCCACAGGAGTTACTTATGGTCGAGGATGTGGCAGGTATGAATCTCGGAAAAGAGGCGGTCAAGCGAGGAACGAACAAGGAGCTCATGGAATATTGCCTACACCTAATATTCCTCCTAATTTGCATAGGCAAAGGACAATATCCACTTGCTTTCTATGTAACAAAAATGGGCACATCAAAGCTAACTGTTGGTTTAATCCTCAAAATAGAGGAAAGCAATCAGAGACAAGAAAGGAAACAGATAAATTGAAGAATAGTGGAGAAGTCAAAGAGTTGCTATTATCTGTCTTGGCTGACTTGAATCTGAAATAGAATGATCAAGGCATTTGGTATGTTGATTCCGGAGCAACTACTCATGTTACTGATGATGCTGATAAGCTCCTAAATCTTGTTCCTTATGTTGGTAGAAATAATATAGTTACTGGAGATGGATCTCATTACCATATTTCTCACATTGGACTCTGTCATCCCTATGTCCAACTCTTCACTCGCTCTTTCAAATGTCATTCATGTTTCTAATATCAAGAGAATATTGTTTTTGTCTATAAGCTTGTAGATGATATTAATGCTTCAGTTGAGTTTACTCCATCTTCTGTTCGTGTCAAGGATCTTCACACGCGGAAAACGTTCGTTGAAGTAAAACGTCAAGGGAATATATATGTGTTCCAAGAGAATCTTTTCACTCGTGTTCAGCCTGTTGCTCTCACCTTAAAGCTCACATCTTCTTCAGTTCCTTCTGAGAGTGTTTTTAATCTTTCTGAATGTATTGAGCTGAATCTTTGGCATGGTCGTTTGGGTCATTGTAGTAGTCATTTTATTGGAAAGCTTGTTCCAAGCAGTCTTATTTCTAATTCAAGTCTAAGTTTAAGTGTCAATGATAAAAAATGTTCTAGTTGTTGTCTTCAGTGTAAGAGTCATGTTCTGCCTTTTCATTTTATTAATAAAAGATCTTCAAGACCGTTTGAAATTATTTGTTCTGATGTTTGGGGTTCGGCTCCAGTTCCTTCCATGTCTGGCATTCGATATTATCTCATATTTGCTGATAGCTACTCTCAGTATACATGGATCTTCTTTATGAAATGTACATCTGAAACCTTCAAGTTATTTCAGAATTTTCATTCTTTTGTTCAAAATCAATTCTCTGATAATATCCTTTGTTTCTAATGTGATGGAGGAGGTGAATTCTCTTCAAATGATTTTATTAATTTTCTCCAGACTAATGGAATAAGTAGGCGGGTGTTTTGCCCTCGTACATCTCAACAGAATGGGATTATTGAACGGAAGCATCGCCATATTGTCGAGAGTGCAATGAGCATGATAGTAACCTTTCAGTTACTTTCTGGGCAGAGGCTTTCCATTTAGCGGTCCATATCATAAACCGATTGCCGATGAATATCTTGAAAAACAAATCACCATATTTTTCTTTGCATGGTGTTCATCTAAGTTATCATGATTTGCGTGTGTTCGGGTGTGTATGTTATGTTCATGTTGACAGTTCAATGCGGCACAAGTTTCAGGATAAGGCCTTGAATAGAGATTTGTGGGGTACGTTGATGATTATAAAGGATACAAATGTTATGATCCCGTGAGTAAGCGTATCAAAATATCCAGGAATGTTGTATTCGATGAATTAAATTTTGACCACAATGCTAACACTTCTCCTGAAATTGAAGTTTATCACCCCTGGTTGAATTCTGATCTCTTTTTTAGCGTTGATGATGTTTGTCCTTCAGCATGTAATCAAAGAGATGAGGGAAACTTGTCTGATGCTGCCCAAAAGAATCAGGACAATGTGATTTCAGAACCACTCTTGTCTCCCGAAAGATACAAAGGCATTGTTTACTCTCGACGTGAGAAAGAGAGCCTCCTCAACTCTGATCAGGAGATGAATTCTTCTTTTGTTGATTCCTCTACTCCCAGAAGATCTACTCGCTCTCGACATCCTATTGATAGGTGGGTTAGCTATGAGAATTTCTCGATGGATTTCTAACTCTTCTTAACCTCTTTAGGTAAGGAAGATCAACCCACAACATTTTATCAAATAACAAATTCTAAGAGATGAATTGAAGTTATGAATGAAGAAATGGAGGCCCTTCATGAATGTGGCACTTGGAATATTGTTCCCAGACTACATGATCGGAATGTGGTTGGGTTAAAGTGGGTGTATAAAATCAAGTATAAGCCAAATGGTACTATTGAGCGATATAAGGCTAGACTGGTTGCCAAGGGCTTCACACAGGACCAATGATAAGACTATGATAAGACCTTCAGTCCGGTTGTGAAAATGGGAACTATCTGTATCATACTATCATTGGCTATTGAGCATCGGTGGACTATGAGTAACTGGATGTGAAAAATGCATTTCTTTGTAGAACTCTGAAAGAAGAAGTGTACATGGAGCAGTCCACTGGGTACGCAGAAGGAAACTCCAAAGAATATGTGTGCAGGTTAAAGAGAGCTATATATGGTTTGGAGCAGGCATCTTGATCTTGGTTTGACAATTTTTCTCTTGAAGTAGAGAAATATGGCTTTAATCGGTCTCTTCTTGATCATTCTCTTTTCATATTCAAATGCAAAGATACAATTACCCTGTTATTGATATATGTAGATGACATTATCATTACACGTAACTCTAATGAACATATTGAGCATGCCAGTGAACTCCTGAACCACAGGTTCAAGATGAAGGATCTTGGTAAATTGCAATTTTTTCTTGGAGTAAAAGTCGACAGGACTACTCAAGGCTTGACACTCACCCAACATAAGTATACCATTGATGTTCTCAGAAAGGCAGGTATGAAAGATTACAAGCCTCTAAGCACACCCAGTATACTTCATCAGAAACTCAACTCCCAAGATGTAGATTTGTATGAGGACCCTATAGGGTATCGTAGGATAGTAGGGATGCTTCAATATCTCACCTTCACTCGCCCTGATATTGTCTATTCAGTCAATCAGGTATCTCAATTCATGCATGAACCGCATATTGGGCATGTGGAAGCTGTGAAACACATTCTTCGATATTTGAAGGGAACTATTGGGGATAGTCTTCTGTACAAATAGAGTATAAATGTGCATCACATACATGAACTTCTTGTTTACACAGATGCAGACTGAGCAGGAGATCTAGATGAGCGCAGGTCAGCATTAGGATACTGTGTTTTCATTGGCCTAAATCTTGTCTCATGAAGCAACAGGAAACAAAGGGTCATTGCCAGGTCCAGCAGAGAAGCTGAATATAGATCAATGGCAGCTGCTACAGTCGAAGTAACATGGATTCGACACCTGTTGACAGAAGGTAGGAGAATCCATATCTAGATGTATTCTCTTATGTGACAATCAAAGTGCCATCAATATGTCGTTTAATCCTATCTACCACAGTCGTGCCAAGCATATTGAAATTGATCAACATTTTGTAAGACAAAAGGTCAAAAGAGAAGGAAATTGAACTCAAATTCGTTCGGACTGCTGATCAAGTTGCTGACTTGTTTACAAAAGGGCTTATCAAGGACCGATTTTAGATGTTAAAAGGCAAGTTGCTCATGGTTCAAAACCATATACAACTTGAGGGAGGATGAAAATGAGTCGTCATTTGTGATTGGATTTGAATCTCGGATCCAGACCCAACTTGAGTTTATTTAGTCACATGTTCATTAATGACCTGTCGTAATTTTGCTTGTTGTGTAAGGGGTATTTTTGTACCCTAATATTTGTACCAGCCTATATATAATGATAAGCCAGATACCACAGAGTCGCAGACCCTAATTGGGGTTTTCTGCAGTCACCACGTTCTCTTTCTCTATTCTTTATTCGTTATTGTGATTGAATGACAAAACCCATGATTTCTAAGACACTTCTATTCTCATACATTCAAATCATGCTCAAATTACAGTTATAACAGTCTTAGATATCCATAACAAATATAGTGTGTGAGTAGGAAAGTGTTGCATACGATAAAATAAATATAGTGTGTGATGCATACCATTGGTATTTACCCGATTTGCATTATTATATATTGCATTTATTACATATGACATTTTTAGCCGCAAGTGATACTTAGCAATAAGTTTCATTTATCTTCTTTTTTTTTTATTTGCAAATCAATTAACATAGTACAATATACATATAACTCTAAACATTTATGTTATTACACTAGATGGATACTTACATCTAAGTATCTTCTCTTTTGCGATCATAAACAATGCATTATGCACGTGGGAAAACCCCACTAGCGATGTACGTGTTAACATAGTTAACTATGTCTCAAGGGCATGTGTAAGACGCAAACTACGAAGTTAAAAGTCTATCTATACATGTATAAGGACATATTCAACTTCGGTATTATACAACATGCTTAATAATGTTAATACACCACACTAATCATCTTAATGACAAGATAAGCAAAATTGCCAATTTAGTTTATGCCAAACCATCTAATTAGACAAATCTAACTTAAGTTACTGAATTTATATTATGCTAGGATTCCTACTCAACATATTACTTGAAATACATGAGATTAATACCAAACAACAAGAACTCATATTCTACTAGTTTAGTTTAGGAATCCTACCTTTGCAATGTGATGAAAAATATAGTAGAACTTGAAAATCCAGAAGTCCTGCGAAAACCGCAATCGCTCTGCCGTGTAGGCCAAAAAACAAACACTTGGTGTGCAACACCAAGTGAAAAACTCCAGAACGGGTCAGCTAGCCGTCTTCTCAGTGTGAGAGAATGCTACAATACTGCACACATAACGAGAAACTTATCGAAATTCATTTTCGCACACCGTCTTCTCAGTGTGAGAGAATGCTACAATACTGCACACATAACGAGAAACTTATCGAAATTCATTTTCGCACACGAGTGACAAAATTTATAATGTAAATCGGTCATCCGATTGACGAAAACTATGAAACAACCAACTAAAGAGTCCAAAACCAGATTGGGCAGCTTTGTGGAGCATCTCCACGGGCTGCACGCTGTCCAACGCATCTCCACGAGGCACCCAAGTTTTTAAAAAAATTGCATTCCCTTGGGAATCAAATCCAAAATAGGGAAAACACAGAAAAATGTTAGCAAAGCGAAGGGAACACGTGCTGTCATTGCTGATAGTGGTGTCGACAACAACCCGACATGATTCCCAATACTGGGAATTAGGCACACAAAACGAGGCAATGATAAAAATAGAAAGCAGCTAGAATTATACGTAAATAATGAAAAAATTCAGCGTTTGAAAATGATGCACATAGGTACCTCAACCCCCACTTAAGCAAGAAAAACGATCCCGATCTATTGGGCACAGATCCCTATGTAGGGGAACACGCAAAATTTCATGAAGAACCCTAGTTAGGGTCATACGGCCAAGGCAAAATCTGAAGAAAAATAGTGTGAAAAACAAGAAAAACTAACCGGCTGGGGTTATTGCTTCGATTAGGTGAAGAGAGTCAGTTGGGTCGAGAAGCACTACGTCCTTAGGTTCCATTGCGCTCTTGCAAATGACCTGCTAACCTCAAACCTTTTTCCCCGATCGTCCAAAATCAAAACAGAAATCTCCAATTCATATGCACGCTCTGTATTCCAGCATACGACCCTTCTACGGGTCAAATACATATAGGAAATCCTAGTGGCGATGCGTAGGCGCCGCGAAACACAAATCATACCACCTCAAAATCCCCGAAAATCGAAGAGGAGAAGAGGGAATCGAAATAGGGAGGTCGATTTCTTCTTCTTCTCCTTCTGTGAGAGAGAGAGAGAGAGAGGGAGAAGGAAGAGGAGGGGGAGAAGAAATGAGGAAGGAAGAGGCGTAGATCGGAGGTGCGGGGTTTCACGGCGGTGGCGCAGGGTCGGCCTCTGGTCGGCGCCCGAACGGGGAAGAAAAGAAGGAGAAGAGAGGCGAGGGGTGTCGGCTGGGTTTTGGGGAAAAGAAAAAGAAGAGAGGGCGCCCTAATGGCCTCGCCCGCTTGTCCTATGTGTGAAATGTGTTTGGTCCAGATCGGGCCCAGTTTGGGTCCGGTTTGGTCCCAAACCAAAAAACAACAACAAAACAAAAAAATGAAATTCCCAAAATGCAGTATTAAATAAAAATAAAATCAAATTTAATTTAGAAACCCTAAAAAAAACTTAAATTGGCTATTTTTAAACTAAAGAAAACATTTACAATATTTAAATTGGGTCCAAGCCATGTAGAGTTTGGGTCCATTTGAAATCCACAAATTTTTATTTTATTTTTTTCTAAAATTTATTTCTTTTTCCCAAAATTAAAAATTACATTTTGCCAAAACGAAATAACTGTTCTAATTCTAGATAGTTGTGGTTTTAGTACTTTCTAAAATCATAATTTGTTGATTCAAATATTTCCCATGAATTATTTTATGACCAAAATACCCTCTTGATAAAATTCCTTCTAAAACTACCAAAATACTTCTCTAATTAGGTTGAAAACGCTTTGATAACACCTTGATGACTTATAATTCACTAAAATAAATAGTTTGAATGATAGATTAAATATTTTAAATAATACTTTTGATTAAAATGACTAAAATGCCCCTTGGTTAAAAATTAAGATTTTTTAACTTGCTAAATTCATCTAGTAAATTCAAAAAATTCGATGATATCACATCAATATTTTACAAAACTCTTTAAAACATGTTTTTGATCATAAGTAATATAATTGATTGTTAAATATCTGAAATTGCTTTAAAAATACCAATTTTACCCTTATTAGCCAGAAATGAGTAATTGAGCATTTAAACACCAATAAATGAAATTTAAAAGATAGAAACACATTTCTAATTTGAAGATAAAGATGAATTCTTTATTTATTAATAATATCCAACATTTACAGGTTTTACAACCAATGCTGTTAGGGAGGTAAATAGGTTTCATTTAGTTCAATCCTGCATGTAACTAATAATGGTCGATGGCCTCTTCAAACCTGGATTTATTGAGTTTGAATTGGATTCAGAATTGTTCTGTGGTAGAAGACTGCAATACCAATCCAATTTCATTAAATCCGAGCTGGATCATTATCTTATGTATAACTAGTATGGAATATCTGGACCCGGATGGATCCAGGTTTAAGAAACCCATGTGGTCTGATCATTGCTTGATGCAGTGGTAAGTGCTTGGGCTGTCTCTGTGGAGATGCTGGTTTGAGTTCCATCGGCATCCACTACTTGCAGAAAAGCAAAAGTTAGGACCAACCTTTTATGCCCCTCTCCAGCACCACAGAGCATAAGTCTGCACCGGTGAGGGCCCTTTCTCATATTGGACTTATCACTTAGGTAGTTGGATTGCTATGGGCTCACCAGATCTACCTAAAGGAATTTAGATCCACTGAATGTTTAGAAAACCTATATAGTTAACATGCACAGATACTGCAATATGCCAATGTGATCTTATTTTGGTTCTATCATCTATGATTCGTTCTTATGGTTAATTGCTTCTGCATAATTAATAGCGAGGGAGGCAAAAAATGAACCTCCTTCTGGGCGTGGTGGTGGCCGTGGTGGTGGACGCAGTGGAGGGCGTGGAGGTGGGCAGTTTAGAGATTTCCATGCCAATGAGGGTTCCAACAATAATGGGTTCTGGGGAGGCTCAAATTTAGGTGAAGATGGAGAAGTGGGAAGGGCTTCTGAAAGGAGTTGTGGTGGCTATGGTGGCCCTCGCGGTCCCTACCGTGGTGGTCGTCGTGGCGGTTATGGAAATGGCGAGGCAGATGATTCTGAACGGCCACGGAGGCAGTTTGAGCGCCGCAGTGGAACAGGCCGTGGCACTGAGTTTAAACGTGAAGGTGCAGGTCGAGGAAATTGGGGAACTCCAACTGATGAAGTTGTCCAGTTGAGTAGTTTTTTCACTCTCCAGGTTATATGCTTGTGATCCTTCTTTATGTGTACCAGCCCTTGCAAAAATGTTCATGATACTCATTAATTCGATTTCCTGCATAACTTCATTGGAATGGTATTTACTGTGATTTCTGCAATGAATCAGGGCAACGGAGGAACCTATAGCTACTGAAGAAAAGCGGTTGACTCCTGAGAAGCAGCCAGAGAATGAAGATGCTCCTGTGGAGGCAAACAGGGAAGATGCTTCTAAAGAAGCAGAAGAAAAGGCGCCAGAGGACAAGGTACATTGTTCGTTTTCCGGTCTACATGCTTCTTGAGTTGCAACAGAACATCTATCTGTTTGGTTGTATTGCATTTCATCCGAAGTCTGTTCATATGGAAATGAGAATGCTTCTGTATTTGCTCTCTCTTAACAGAGTGTTTCTGACATATATGCTTGTAAAGTTAATGATTGGCAGACTTCTTGTTTAGATCTTAGAATTCTGCGCCCTGAATTCTGGGAAGGTGTGGGAAGATTTGTGGCACAGACATGTCTTATAATCATGCAGATGCCCAGTTCTCTTTTGAGTTTTGAAGTCTTGTGGATCGTCGGTCATGTGAAATTGCAGAGATGCTTTCATCTAATGACCTCAGTATCTTGCAAGACTTTTGATAAACCAAATTTGTCTCAGAAACATGAGAATAGCAAAGGGCTACATTGAGAAGTAGAGAAATTTGTTTTCTTTCTTTTTGATGATTTTTTTTGTCCAGAAAGGGATTCATGTTATTCTTAGATACTCTCTCTCTCTGTCCACAATTTTCAAGGTGCTCCTTATATTCTTTTTTTTTTTCTTGATGTTTTCTTATAACCTGACAGAATATCAAATTGATTTATCATAATAAGAAAATTATAAAAACAAGCTAAATTGGCAACCATGTGCTGCTCCTGAGATGTAAATCCATGATTTTTCTGTTTACTTTGCAGTGCTCTCTTTTATGTCTAAGTGAGGCATTGCCTGAATCCATTGAAGGTTTACCATTTCTGCTATTATATATATGACACACCTTAAGCGATTATCTTCTAAGATGCCACCTGAAAAATGTCTGTTGGCAGTTATGCAGGCGCCACTACTTTATTAACGTGCATCTTATTAACTGATTGACTAGTAATTGGAGAATCCTTTGCTGTAGTCTTTCTACATAGAGCATCTGCCCACTAGTTGATATTTGGGTTGAACGATATGTTTCTGTTTAGTTCTTGTAGTTTGAACTGCAATGCATATTACCTCACCCTACATCTACATTCTTATATCTTTTTGAAAGGAAATGACTCTCGATGAGTATGAAAAAATAAGGGAGGAAAAGAGAAAAGCTTTACTTGCAATGAAGACCGATGAGAGGAAGGTTGTTCTAGACAAAGAGCTTGAGTCTATGCAGCAAATTTCGCTCAAGAAATGCAATGATGATGTATTTATTAAGTTGGTAAGCACACTGTTTTCAGTTTTTTTTATGCTTAATTATCTAACCCCGAGTTGTCTCTTTACATGAACAGTGTGATGGTAATTTAGTCCAAGATTGTTGATCTGTTTTCATGTTTTCATTGTTTATAAGGGATCTGAGAAAGATTTGGGTAGGCGGAAGGAAAGTGCAGAGAAGGATGAAAGGATAAAAAAGGTATGCAGCATATTCACATCTGTGTGCATGTATATGTGTTTCTGTGTGCGTGCGCCCAATAACCGGCCCTTGTGGTTGCACTGGATCTGGTTTTAAAAGCTTCCTGGACTTCTTACAAGAACCATGTTGGATTCACTGGTATCCATGCAACATCACATCCACCCACTAGTCACCAAATCTCAGAAGACTCAGATTTTTTGAGAATAGTGATTTTTAAAGGTTTTGGACTCAAATGGAAAATATCAAGATAATAAAAAGGCTAAATTGAAAAAAATTGGCTTTTTATGTTTTCTGGTATTTTTATTGCATTTCTTATGTGTGTGTATGTTTACTTTCTAGTTGCATGCTCGCATGTGTTGTCTTTAATTATTTTGCATCACAGGGTTATCTTCTATTTATTCCTTTTTTCTTACCTTTGGCAGGCTGTTAGTATCAATGAATTCTTAAAGCCATCTGAAGGGGAAAGGTATTTTACTCCTGGAGGTCGAGGTCGTGGCAGGGGACGTGGTGATCGCGGAGGGTTTAGAGGGGGTTTTGCTGGTGGCAATCCAAATACACCAGCAGCTCCTTCTATTGAAGATCCAGGACAGTTCCCCACACTGTGTGGAAAGTAGTTTTTTATTGTCATTAGATGCTTGCTTCATTAGTTTCTTACATCTCGTATTTCAAGGAGTTGATGCAAGGATCCATGAGAATAATGAGGTTTCCTGTATCTAAGAATATCACTTTATTTTCAATGATGTATATTCAAGTGTTGCTATACATGTCTTACAGTGTGTTGCTTGAACTTACCTTCAATTTTGAGCTAGAGTCCGTTGGTAGGTCATTATGAATCGTCATAACCAAAATTTTATGCTTTAGAGTTTTAACTTCAAACTTTTTCCTGCCAATTGTTTGCTTGTTCAACATTTGGTGTTTACTGTCTTATTTTTCAGTCTTTCATTTGTTTATTATACATGATCTTTTTGAAATTTTGCAACTGGATTTCTGGTCACATTGTTATGGTTCATGTTCACACATCATGTGATGCTCTTGAACATCTTGTCATCTTATGTATGTGCACCTGTGACAATGTGTACCATAATGATGTTCTGGGTATCCGTCTGCTACTTTATAAAATAGGACATATCCAGATGTTGTTGATCACTCCTATGTTCTGCCTCAGTTGTCTAACCAGTTTGCAGTGTGTGATGGATGGATTCCCCCAACTCTATCGTTTTTCTTGTCTTGCTGAATAGTTCTGTAACAAACACAAAACTCACATGGTATCAGAGCAGGTGAGTTTGTTGCCACCCCCCCCAATCATCTAATTCTTTCTGCTGTTTTATATGCATGTAAAGAGTCAAAGATGTTTTTTCTATTTAGTTGACCTTAACAGAAAATGACCTACATTATTATTCACGTTCTTACTATAGTCCCAGATTGGTTACTAGAAGCATTTGATATCTCCCTAGTCACACCTCCACTGTTTTTTAAGTTCTTTACTCATAATTAATACACTTTAAATAGTGTTTGCCATTCGTCTTGTTTCCTTTTCCTAGTAAGGACTTTTTCAATAGTCCAACTAATCTAAAGGCCTTGTTTGGTGTAGAATTCAGTATATTGGAATAGCATTTGGATCCATCCACCTTTTTTAATGCTACGTCAATTGTCTTTTGATAAGGCCTTTCTTCATGATCTAATTTTTGTGGGCTCCATTATGATGGTTTGCAAGAGCATATTGTCCGCAAAAATGTTATTAACAATGATAATACTGAAAGGTACGGGGATTAGATATGAGGTTTGGGTTATCTTACAGTACATTGTTAGTCTTTTTTAAAGGATAAAGTGGTGGGGGCAGTGGCAAGATGTTGGAAGATCCTTTTATCCAGTCTCAAAGATCTAATCCCATCATGTTTTAAAAAAATCATTGGTCTTTATTCATGACACATCCTACATGTTTGATATGTTATTTTATCGGTATATATACTTTTGCCTTCTAATAGTGTCCAACTTGTAGATATTTATATACATTTTCTCAAGATCTTTTTATCCAATAAGAAAGATCTTCTGTTATCACCATGTTTTAGAAAACTCATTGATTTTTATTCATGATTTGTTATTTTATCATTTTATATACTTTCTATTCTTGTACATAATTTTCTCATGATGTTTGTGTTTAGGTCAGTATCCTAAAGTTAGTGGATGCTTCCCCTTCTCTTGGTTGGAAACTCTGCTTATCGACTCACGATTGTTATTCGCTGCCATTATGCAGTGACGACTACAAAATTCATTGTGATTTTGTTGCTTGCGCTTATCTTTGGTTCAGAATCATGCAATTAATAAGAAAGATGGGAAGTGATGGTGTAAACAAGCTGATGAAACCCATTTTTTGTATTTACCTTTGTTGTTTGAACTTGATGTATTTATGAATGTCATACCGTGGTTGCTTCTCAGGGTGCATCGTTTTTATCAAGTTCACGTTATGCATTGCGTTCGCATATGTAGGCTTACCCGTAGATTTGTTTTTCTTCCTTTTTATTCTAGCTGGGGCTGGGAGAGAGCCGCTAGGATTCAAGGGGAAGACCTAGGCTTAGGATTTTGAGGACTCGTATCCAATGACATTCTATGGTCTCCATTGTGCTACTTTTCTGCTGCATTGCTTCAACTTCTTACTACTCATGTATTGCTCCTATGAAAATCAAAACCATCACTAAAGCCTGCAACATTACCAACGGGCTATCTCGTTTTAAATCAACTGGCAGATGATGCCATTGTGTATTTATTGTCTCAGAAATGGTTTGTGCATGCTAGGGATGCACAATGAGAGTTAAGCTCGGCTCTAAAAATAAATAAGCCAAGCTCTAACACGGGTACAGGATCAGTACACGTAAGTGAGCCAAGCTTGAATAGGCAGTCCAGCTCAAATAAGCTCAGGTCACGCATTTATAAAAAAAAATAGAATGTGCCACAAATTTGATGTGTTTTTTCTCAAATGCTTCACAAATTTTGAAATCAGCCTGATGTTCAATTTCACAGGTTCTCAACTTTTTTAATACCTTTTTACTCTTAGCACGTGAATTTCTCTCAATTTTTATGTGTTACGTCGCGATGCTCTTGTTGCATTAAATCTCATTAAAAACAAATTTTGCATGATATTTTTGTAGAAATCACAAATTTTGCACAAATAGTACGAATATCGTGACATTGCTTGCGGAACTTTGTTACTTGTGAATTTTGTCAAGAGTTGCGTGTTGGTGGTTGTGAAAGTTTGCTTTTCGATATGGAATTCATAAAAAGTTTACAAAATTCATGGACTTTTACATGCTGTTGACTTATAGCGAAGCAAAATTTTATTTTATCTTGCGAATTTACATGTATATATATAGGTGATTAGACTGCAAATTTTGATAAGAGTTTCACGTTGGTTGTTGCGAAAGTCTCTTATCGATACAGAATTGATAAAAAGTTTGTGGTATTTACAAACTTTTGCATGTTATCAACTTTAAGTGATGTGAGATTCCATTTTAGCGTGCGAATTTATTGGTATATATAGGCATTTGTGTTCATTTTTTTTTATTTGTACGTAGAAATAGCAGTAACCATTTTTCTTTTACCCTTGCGACGATTCATGTGAAATGATGCAATTGAGGTTGTTGAGGCATAATTATTAATGTCCCAAGCTACGAATGGTACTTATATATACTTGTTGATATTCAATTTCAATTGGTGATGAAAATAGGGTGATGAAAACGAAGAAGGTATGTAACAACCAAAATATAGTAAATTACTTCTATTCAGAAAAGAAACGTTCAAGTAAAGTGAGTATACCATATGTTGTTTGATAATTTGTTTGTTATGTTTGTATGTGAAATAATTTAAATCTAACATAAATGTATAACTTATTTTGATGAATCATCACCTAGAAAGATTCATAGACTCCAAAAGTACTACATAGAACAAATACATACCGAATACAGACTATCAAAGACAATTTATTGTACTCCGCAACTACGAAAGTCACCGAATGATATTTTTTTTGAAGAATCCTATAATAGAAGGCATGGGAGGACGTTGCAAATGTTTGGGACAATTACAACTTCTTCTAACGCTAGAAGACACCTGGGACTTGATCATGTCGGGAAAGAAGCACACTGGGCATGCATGCTTCAACCTTGTTTGCAAGGCACAATGGAATGTTTCTATCATGAATGCGAGGTGTAGGTTAACAGGCTTATAAACCCGCACAACAACTCCCCTATGCACTGATCGCTAGCGCATCCAGGGTTGCGAAGCCCAGCTTCGCAGGAGAGGCCTAGCCTGATAGGAGAAGTGTGATTTTTCTGTGAGTCTCTAAAGTGATGTTAATGTTGTTTTTCTACCATCTATTAGAAACTAATTGGTAAACATTGACATTCACAACAAATGTTCTAAATACCAAAACATCAAGAAGGGGCTCACAATTACTTGAAGACCGATCAATTGTCGTATTCATTCTGTGAATGTGATAAGGTATGCTTAACATTTACGTTTACGTTTACATAACATAAATTTTCAACTTCATAATAACTTTAAACTCTATTTATATTGCAGATCTTGATTCCTGCCAACTGGGGTAATTATGATTGGATTCTTTGTGAAATTGATATGAATACGAAGGAGTTTAGGTTGTATAATTTCACAGGGTCTACAAATCTTGTTGATTAAAACGTTGGAGATATGATACAATAACATTACTTATTCAATAATGTGCTTATTTTTATCAAGTACTCATTAAGTTAAATGTTGTATTGTAAGTTTATTTTTTTGCAAGGTGATTTAGCTACGACGTTTACAGTGACTGAATGTCCACTATTGTGTAAGATATTTTTAAGCAAGCAAACTTGTAATTATTTTGCACATATTTGTTAACTTAATTCGTACATGTACATGTTCTTGACTTGGTATATGATTGTTGCATGTATGATTATGAAATATTTGTCCTAATGTACATGCAATACTTGGGTTTAGGCAAAAAATTAAATTTCATGTAAGTATATTGTATATCATGTTTTATTACAGGTATATATTTTATTTTATTTTTTATGTAAGCTATTGTTAGTTGTTTACTAATAATCATTTTTTCAGAATAATGTATCTATTTATAGAAAATATATGATGAAATTATATAAACATGAGAGGAAGAAGGTCCATTTGCAATGTGCCAAAGAGATTGTTGAGAAGGAGGAACAGAGGCCATCAAACAATGAAGTGCTGGATGCCAAGGATAAGTTAGCTGATCTCTGGACAATCTTGAAGAGTATACGTTGATGATTATATATATTTTATTTTAACAATAAAAAATATGGATGTAATCTTGACAGAATAAACAAAAACTTGAATGTCATTTGGATGTAAAGTCCATTCATGATTGTATTTAAAAATTTGGTTGTAATTTTGTATGGTAGGTTGACAAAATTTGTAGTTGTTCTGTTATGTTTGTAGATGAATTTTAGGTATCAATTTCAGTTCTATTTATATGTATTGTTAAATTATTAAACATATAAATGTGTTCTGTAACAATAAAATTTAAAGCAAAAATATCACATATTTGATAAAATTTTGCATATAAGTAGGAACTTTACATATATACGTGTAGATTTTTATTGAAAATTTGCATATTTAGTTAGAATTTCACAAATTTAGGGAAAAATCACATGTTTTGTATATGTGTGATCAGTTATGTATACGTGCAAATTTGCATAGGAAACTCATATTTAGTTGGAAATTAATAAATTTATGAAAAATTCGCAAGTTTTGTATACTATAATCTGTTCTGTATACATGGAAAGTTTTGCACATAAGAATAAAATTAGCTTATTTTAAAGGAAACTCATATGTATATATGACAATTTGCATAAGAAATTCACAGATTTGGAGAAAATTCATAATTCAATCTTCAATTCAAATACACATGACAAATTTGTTGATTGATTTTTCTTATGTATTTGATAAGCCACATGGGTTGTCACATCGACGGTCTCAAGACTATAAAACACCCTTGAAGGTGAGCAGGACTATTGAATGTGAGGCCTTATCAATACATTCACTCCAAAAAAGACGAGATAAAAAAAACTTGTGCGAGAGATGTTGAGCCAAGGGATTGCCTACTCGACTGTGCACACCATAGAATGCTAACGACAATCCAAATGTGTTATTAAGAAAGTGCTAACGACAATCCCTCTTACTACTAATGACACATCATGGCCTTCAATTAGCACTAACGACACTTCATGGTTTTTGAGTTTTAGGACTTTGTCTATTGATGTTAATGATAAACATGCTTGCCTTTTCTTACGGCAAACCCACTATTGCTAATGACAATCCATGTGTCGTTAGCATTTTCTCAATATTTTAAATCTTGAGGCCTGTTGATGTGTTCAAAACCTGAAAACTTTTGGTTTTGAGCCTGCCTTCTCTATTCTGTGCAAGACTGCAACCTTCAATCATGGTGAAAATCGCAAAGGATGGTGTTTTTCCCAGATTTGATATCTTGAGCTTGGTATACGAGTATTATCGGTTTGAAGACGATAATTCTTTTTTTTATGTTATATTCTCTCTCTTTTTCTTTCCACATGTAGAACACCAAGCATATTGTTTCTTCCCAGGATTTGTCTGATTGGTATTGCTAATGGGCCATCAAATTCATCTCTATCCACCTGGCATACCTGACTGAATTCCACATCAATGGGCTGCCAGTTTTTGTGATTTTCATGTGAATGAGAAGCTTGTAACTGCCGTTGCCTAAAGACAGAATCCTCGCACCAACAATGTTCTATCTGATGGGGGATCTATCGATCACACTGGAGAGTGCATAGAGAGTTTAGACATCTACTCTCCAAGACTAGTTTTCTTAAATACCGGTCCTTATGGCAAGCGCACGACTTTATATAATTTAACTGGTGGAGCTCAATGGCCGAGGGTGACTTGTCATGAGATTCCTTGATTGTCTTTGCGAGCTCTTTGGCGTAATTTCTGGTCTTTAATCAACAATCTGAACGTCTTAATTATCAGTTCATGTCAAGACTTAAAGAATTCTTACTCTTTGCACAATGCCTTTCATCATCTTTGGAGAGACTCATGAAGCAATGGATCTCCGACATGTTTATCTTTTCAAACACGGGTTCCTCTTCTTTCCGTAGGCATGGCGGCCTTGGCCTGTTTCTACCGTGGCCTGAGCTCCTTCCTAGTGCTTTGTGGGAAGCAACTTGAAATATAGTTCTATAAACATCTCACTGATTTGAGGCCAGAGATGATGATCCACATTAAGTGCCTCCGGATTCGCTATAGTGACTTTGATGGGGACTTCAATTGGCATCCTCTGAAGACATATAGGTTGATGCTGGATAATCTCGAGGAAGGCTATGTTACTTGAGATAATCATGTTTCGTCCCTTCTATAAGAGGCCAAAGTTCACGAAACCAAGTCCTCAGAGGACACACTTTGGTTGGCTGGTCCCTACTACAAGGTGCTATCACCCAGACGAATGTCTTCACCAATTTTCGCAGATTCAAGGTTATCATAATCATCAGGTGACAGAAGAGAAGCTGCACAAAGTCGAGATTGATAGCGCTGAATGGGCTTTCTACTTAAAGACTGTCAGCTTCATGGAGTCATAGATCTCGTTTCCTTCCCTGTAATAGACCAGATATTACCCAAGACTAATTCAACCAGTGGCAGGAGGTCTGTCTGCACTTTGATTTTCCTTGCTAAGTTGTTTCCTGTAGGATCTCAACCAATGATGGCATCGACAAGTGGTCCTGCATTTTATTCTACTACAAGAACGACCTCAACAGCTCAAGATCATCTCAAATCGAGGTAGGTTTTCGAAAATCAACCCCCTCTTTTGAAATCTCTTTGATTTTCGTTTTTTTCATTGAAACCCACAAATCAAACTGGTCGTTTCAGTTCTAAAACCAAAAATGACGAGAGGGGACTTTTTCGCCTTTTAAACCACTGAAAACCATTAAAAATCAAAGGGCAACTCTTCAGTTTCCCAAAAAATACTCAAAAATGGGGTTTTGATCAAAATGGTTCGAAACCCATGTTTTTTGACATGGAGAATAGGTTTAGAGATGTGTTAGGCATAGTTTCCCCTAAAGACAATAGGTTAGATCAATCAAAATTTGGTGGAAATACGCCCAGAAGAGGTCGACAGAAAGTCGACTGCTAATAACACTTCCATCGAGGCATTGGGTTTTCTAACACGCTCGAGGGTCTCTAACGACAATTCTAGGCTTTCAGATTGTTGTTAGTTGTTAGCACTTAAATTATTTTTTCACCTTTTTACTGATGACACATCCATATGTGTCATTAGCAAATTACTAACGACAATAGGATTGTGGTTAACAACTCTTAACGACACTCCCAAATTGTCATTAGGAAGTCCCTATTTGTCGTTAGAAAATGATGAAAAATACTTACCTGGCTAAACTTTCTTTTTGCGCTGCAGGAAGATATGCTGCTGACCTCCAAGCCCAAGTTCTGGCTGGCTTGGTTGAGGATGAATTTGTTTCTCTAGAGAGGGAGGCTTTTAGAGCGAGTGGTGCACCTGGTAACGAGAGTCAGTTGTGGGTGAAACGTGTAGGAGGCCATGGTGGTTGCTCATGAAGCTGCTGCAGGGGCTGATGAGGTGATGGCGATAGTCCTTAGGGGTTGATGGCATTGACAAAAGTTCATTTCTTATGTCAACTTTCTTCCTAAGTCAATGTGAGACTTTTTTGGGGGGCTTAAGTTTGAGACCCGATTTCTTATGGATCAGACCCAATTCGTTTAGGTTTAGAGTTGTCGCCCTTGCCTTTATACATTCTTTCTTTTCTTTATCTCTTGTAACAGTCGAAGAAGAACAATAAAATTTTTTCTCTGGGCGGCCGTGGTTTTTTACTCTCTCTTGGATTAGAGGAGAGTTTTTTCACGTAAATCTCTGTGTCTTTGTTGTGTTTAGTTTGATCATTCTTGTTTATTGTTTTCTTCGATTGTTTCTTGCTTGTGGTTTTTTTAACAATCGGTTCAACGACAAAGATTTTGGTTTTTGAAAGATGCAGATCGAGGATTTGCTGTATTAGAAGAAACTCTATCAGCCTCTATCGAAAAAGAAACTGAAAACGATGGGAGAAGATGAATGAGAGTTGTTGGATCGACAAGCCCTAGGTATGATTCACCTCACACCGTCTTGCAATGTTGCGTTTAACATTGCAAATGAGAAAACAACGGCAGATTTGATGGCAGCCCTATCAAACATGTACGAGAAACCATCTGCCTCTAACAAAGTGTATTTGATGCGATAATTGTTCAATCTGAAGATGGCTGAGGGTGCTTCTGTGACCGATCATATCAATGAGTTCAACACCATCACGAGCCAGTTGAGTTCGGTGAGCATCAACTTTGATGATAAGGTAAAAGCCCTCATTTTACTCTCCTTTTTACCCAAGAGTTGGGGTGTGACAGTAACTGCGGTGAACAGTTCATTTGGTCAGAAGAACTTGAAACTTTTAGAAATTCGAGATATGATTCTCAGTGAGGATATTCAGAGAAAGGAGTTGGGAGAATCCTCAGGCATTACTTTGAGTTTCGAAGGCAGATGGAGAAATTTTCAACGGAGCCAGAGTTCAAACCGTGGCAAGTCAAGGTCGAAGGAAAGGAGTAAGTCGAGACCTCGTGGTGACCTTTGTTGGAACTGCGATAGGAAGGGTCATCTAAAGCAGGATTGTAAAGCCCCTAAGAATAAGAGAAACCAAGACAATGATCAGTCTGTGAATGCGATGGTTAAAGAAACTAGACTTAGGTGCCTCTTTCCACTCCACTCCATGCGATGTTCTGATCTTGAGCGTGGACAGTTCGATTGAGTCATGGATCTTAGACTTAGGCGCCTCTTTCCACTCCACTCCATGCAAAGAGCTTATGCTCAATTTTGTGGTCGAAAAGCTCGGTAAGGTTTATCTAGCCAATGATGAGCAGTTAGATATCATGGAGAGGGGTGACATGCATATTAGGACTGCTAGTGAGTCCAAATGGATGTTGCATAATGTTCGTTATATACCCAACCTAAAGAGAAATCTGATTTCAATAGGTCAGTTAGATAGTGTTAGGTATAAAACGACATTTGAACATAGTTCCTGAAAATTTGTGAAAAGAATCTTGGTGAAGAAAACTGGGGGGCCCTGTACATGATTGATAACAATCGCGATATTGTTGCTTCGGTGAGTTTGGAAGCAGATACTAAATTATGGCATTGTAGACTCAGGCACATAAGCGAGAATGTGATGAAGGTGTTAGCATCAAAGGGACTATTGCCAGATTTAAAGTCAGTACACACTGGTTTCTGTGTGGATTGCGTGTTAGGCAAATAGAAATAAGTCAGTTTCTCGAAGATCGGAAGAGAACCAAGGGCAGAGAAATTGGAGTTGGTGCACACTGATGTTTGGGAATCAACCTCTATTTGTTCCCTTGGAGGCTCACGATACTATGTGACCTTCATTGATGATTCCACCAGAAAGGTATGAGTTTATTTTTGAAGAATAAATCTGATGTTTTTACCACTTTTAAAAGGTGAAAAATGAGACCAGGTTGAAAGTGAAGGGCCTACGGTCTGACAATGGAGGGGAGTATGACAGTGCAGAGTTCGAAGCATTTTGTGCAGAGAATGAAATTAAAGTGACTAGGACTATTCTGAACTAACCACAACAGAATGGAGTTGCTGAGAAGATGAATAGAACTCTCAATGAGCGTACGAGGAGCATGAGACTGCACGCGGGTTTGCCCAAGGCATTTTAGGCAGATGCTATCAATATTGTAGCCTATCTGATCAACCGAGGTCCCTCAGTCTCGTTGGATCTAAAACTGGTAGAAGAAGAATGGACGGGGAAGAAGGTAAATCTATCTCATTTAAGAATTTTCAATTGTGTCTTTTATGTACACATTGATTCTGAGAATAGGGATAAGCTAGATGCTAAGGCCCGAAAATGTTATTTCATTGGATATGGTTCTAATTACTTGGTTATCATTTCTGGGATGAACAAAATCGGAAAGTAATAACAACTAATGATGTAATATTTAATGAGAATGTGTTTTACAAAGATAGGTCCAACATAAAATCAGAGGGGATAGGAAAACATGGAGATATGATGAGAGAGATTGACTTAAAGGAAATCTTAACAAATACCTCTGTTGAGAATTCTGAGACAGTGAAGGTAGACTCTAACACAGAGCTAGTCACTCCTGCACCTGAGTTGAGGAGATCTGTTAGAGTACCTAAACCTTTGATTCGATATTCCCCATCTTTACACTATTTACTGTTGACTGACTCTCGGGAGCCAAAACATTTTTCTGAGGTAATGCATATGAAATATTTGGTTAAGTGAGAGTTAGCAATGCAAGATCAATATCCCGAGTGATTTAGCAACCGTTGATGATAAATGATGGGACATTATCATTAAAGAAGATCCTTGGTACCAAGAATCCTGCAGACATGTTGACAAAGGGCGTGACCACTGAGAAATTGAGGTTGTGCATTACCTCAGTTGGACTCCTTCATTGAGCATGAGGGAGGGTTGACATTCCAGAGATGCAGAGAAGAGTTTGGGAAGACAAGATAGATGGAGGATTTTTTTTGTATTAGTCTTCAAGTGGGAGATTGATGAGTTGTGGAGCCTGATTCAGAGTTTTTTTTGCCCTTGCAGAAAGGGGGGGCTGGGGGCTCCCCCGGTGCGGGTTTCGCCGTGAGGTCAGTGGGCGGGAGTCCAGAGGGGCAACGCCCCTCGAAAGATTTTTTTGGTGGGGCTTAAGTTTGAGACCCGATTTCCTATGGATCGGACCCGATTCGTTTAGGTTTAGGGTTTTCGCCCTTGCCTTTATAAATTCGTTCTTTTCTTTCTCTCTTGTAACAGTTGAAGAAGAGCAATAAAGATTTTTCTCTGAACATTCATGGGTTTTTACTCTCTCTCGGATTAGAGGAGAGGTTTTTCCATGTAAATCTTTGTTTTTGCTATGTTTAGTTTGATCATTCTTATTTATTGTTTCCTTTGATTGTTTCTTGCTTGCGGTTTTCCTAACACAAAGGACATAGGTGCTAGAGGAGGGTGAGCAGGATGTAGAGGCACCTGGTAAGGTCCTTGCTAGAGAAGACGTGAGAGTCTAGGTGAAGGATTATCTAGATCCAACAACCTTCTTAATGGCAAAACTACTAGGATCATCGAGACCTAGATGACCCCGTTCTACTAATACAGAGGAGGAAGAAGAAGATAAGCCAACATGACAACACCTTCGTAGCGATGACACCCTAGTTCAGCAGCCTGCTCGGTGCCCTTAGGTATGCTTCTTTCTTTCTGATCTCTGTCACTGCCTATTTATGCTTTCTTTACTACCATATGATTTTTTGACACTAACCTCTTCTCAGAGGAGAGGCAAATTTACAAGTCTCAAATCAAAAGCCTTGAGGACATGGTGGAGGCTCATGATCGGGAGTTGACTGAGTTGTATGCTATAGTAGCAAACTTCCAGGTCAATCCCCCAATTGAGCAAACAAGAGATGTCAAGGAGCTAAAGACCCTTATAGAGGAGTTGCAATCTGCCTTGGAGGAGGCATAAAAGGCAAAAAACTCTTCTTTCGAGGATGACTATTAGACTCCAAGGGGGGTTGAGATTGAGCAACCTCGGTGAGAGGTCACCTGTGTGGTAAACCTGCATCTTTTTTTCTTTGTTTGAAATGTAGATCTCTAGCATTTAAGATAATGATAGAGATAATACCCTTTTATGCCTATAAACCCACTTTATTTATATATAAAAATTTAGCAAATATATTTTTGAGAGACTGATGCTTATTTTTGAAATTCTTTTGCAGAGAAAGAAGCACGAGGAGTACCGTGACAAGTTCAATGAAGCCGTCAAGGAGTTGAGGCTCACCAAGAACCTATATGCTCATGTTAAAGTCATGATAGGCTTCCAACAAGAGAAGCAGAAGTCCTTCAGAATCTGGGTCGGTGCACAAGGAGCTGGCACATCCTGATAGACCTCTGCTAGTGAGGAGAGGGGTGGACCAGCTGGTGTTCTCCTCCTATACCAGGGGTATCACAACTTGAGGACCCACCTAATGAACCATAAGTATGGATGGGTAGGACGACTACATATATAACAAGCCCGAAGAAGGAGCTGGAGAGTGCCAAGGGGAGTCGTTAAGACAAGATATGTAAGACCCATAATTTGCATAATAAACCCCCATATAGTCTCATCTGACTCAATGTTTTTCTTGTGAGTACTCATCGTGGGAGTTAAATATCGAAACATAAGCTCTTTCTGCTCACACTAATTATTTTATTATGTTACTATACTTAAAGTATGTTCCTTCCTTTGATTAAAGCCTTCATACAAGTTGATGAATTGTGACATCTGAATGGTATTTACTATGACATCTGAATGTATATTCATAATGTTTTTTTGCATATCTATTGAGTTTCTAAAATATATAATCTAAAACACCATGATGTAAATGTTAAATATTATGTTTTTACTTAGAATTGGCATGAAACCCTACTAGGTTTTCACAAGTCTCACCCTTTTTATAGGAAGATGATTGTAGGTGAAGAAATACGATATAAGCTACAGAGAGAATGCGGAATATTGCGGCACTGTCGATGCGCCAATCAGTTTTCTTTCTTGGACACTAAATTCAAACACATGATATTGTATTGGTTTTATAATATTTTAAATGATACATCTTTCTTTATAATGAAAGTATTTTATTTGTCATATTATTCTCTTTTGAATTCAGTATAATCATTTTAAGTGTAATATAATCCGCCTGAGGTTTTCGTACCCCTGTTTGAAAATGTTTTTGCTGACGATTTTAATAAAGAAAAAAATGTTTTAAATTTTCACGTATTTTCTAAGGGTTGAAAATCTTGGGGGCATTACAATATCAATGAATGTTTAAAGAAGAAATTTGATGAGTAGAGAAAGGGACCAGGAGCATCTCAGCAACAACAATAGCCTCAACGCATGCAACAACAACAACAAAATGCATAGAAAATGATGGTTGGATGTGTTTAAGCTACCATAGTCGAGGAAATGAAGAAGTGTGATTTGGTGCAAGGTACCATTCTTGTTATTGGCCAAAAGACCCTAGTTCCTTTTTATTGTTAAGCAACTCATTTATTTATTTCCAAGAATTTTGTTGAACTGAGCATGAACATTGAATCCTTGAAATACTTGTTCGACATGTACGACCCTATCGAGTCTTGCTCTATATGTGCATCGTATATACCTGACATAGATGTAGTATTAGATAGGCAACATTTACCTGTGTATGTAATCCAACTTGCTAGGACTGAGTTCGATGTTATATTGGTTATGGATTGATTATATGAATATCATGCTAATATTGTATTGTCTCGACCCAAAATTTCAAAGGTGGAGTTTAGACTTTCCAGACCTACTCTTAAGGACTGAGTGAGCTCTACGTTGAAGACTCAAAAGTACTTGCAGAAGGGGTGAAATGCTTTCCTAGTCAGTGTCATTTTAGTGAAACCAAAGACCGTGCCAATAGAAGAGATGAAGATTATATGGGAGTTTCCAAATGTATTTTTGGAGAAGTTGCTTGAACTTCCTCTGCATTGTTCTATAGAGTTTCATATTGAGTTATTGTTTAGAACTACATCGATTTTCAAAGCATCGTACCATATGGCACCAACGAAGCTCAAGGAGCTGAAGAACCATCTATAAGAGCTGATGGAGCGAGAACTCATTCGACCGAGTCTATCACCATGGGGTGCATTGGTGTTATTTGTAAAAAAGAAAGATGGATCAGTGAGATTATGCATCATTACATAGTGCTTAATCCACATATTGAGGGTTTGTTTGATTAGTTGCAGAAGGATAGTGTTCTCCAAGATTGACTTTAGATCGAGATATCATAAACTCTGAATTAAGGACAATGATGTTCTAAAGACAACTTTTTGAACAATATATGGGCATTATGAGTTCGTAGTGATGTCTTTCGAACTCACTAATTCACCTATAACATTCATGGATCTGATGAATCAAGTATTTTGATCATACTTGGATACAATCATGATTGTATCCATTAACGATATCTTAGTGTATTCTGAGAGCATGGAGCAATATCGGGAATACTTGAGAGTTATTTTGAGAGTTTTAGAGAGCAATAATTGTTTGCTAAGTTCTCTAAGTGCGAATTTTGGCTCGAAGAGGTCATGTTCTTAGGTTATGTGATCTTGAAAAATGAAGTATCCATGGATCCTGCTAAGGTGAATATTTTTCTCTTAAATTAACTTTCCTAAAATTAAATATGAAAGTCATTTTTTAATCCTTGATTGGATTCTAATAGATGAAAGTCATGATGAATTGAAAACAATTGATGAGTATTGGTGAGATCAGGAGCTTCCTTGAGTTGGCAAGTTATTATCGATGCTTCATCAAAGATTTTTTTAAAATGGCCTTGCCAATGACAACGCGCCTACGAAAGGGGGTCCTATTCAAGTAGCCTAACAAGTGCAAAGAAAGCTTTCAGCTTCTGAAAAAGAATCTCACATCTGCACCAATATTGGCCTTGCCATCTGGCCAAGGAGGTTTTGTGGTGTATAAAGATGCCTCTAGTGGTTATGTGTTGATGCAGAATAACAAAGTTATCGCCTATGCATCACGACTGTTGAAGACTCATGAGCAGAATTATTTGACCCATGACTTTGAGTTAGTAGTTATAATGTTTACGCTGAAGATTTAGCAACACTACTTATATAGAGAATAGTTTGAAGTCTTTACAAATCATAAGAGCCCCAAGTACTTGTTCTCGCAAAAAGAATTTAACATGAGGCAAAGGCATTGGTTGGAGTTTATCAAGGACTATGAGTCTACTATAGCCTATTATCTAAGAAAGGTAAATGTTGTAGCAGGCGGTCTTAGCCACAAGTCTGGTGGCATTTTGGCCAGTCTTATGAAAAAAGGATGGAAGCTGATAAAGGATTTTGTTGCTTAGAAACCTTTTGTGAATTATCATGAAACTATCATGTCGTTCGGCTTGAGCGTTCAACCTGAGATCCTTACGAGGATAATAACTGAACAAAAGGTGGATCCTCAGTATGAAAAGTTGAAAGCACTCACACAGCATGTAAATGTTTTTTTAGAGTAAAAAAGGATGAACATATTTGGATGAAGAGGTGACTTTGGGTGCCCAATGACCTAAAGTTGAAGAAAGAATTACTTAATAATGCCCATAAGACCAATTACACCATCCATCTGAGAAGCATAAAGATGTTCAAAGGCTTGCAACAAAGGTATTGGTGGAACGGTATAAAGCAAAAAGTGGCAACATATGTTTCAAAGTGCTTGACTTGCTAGTAAATCATGATTGAGCATCAAAGATATGACAAAATGATGCAATAGGTAGAGATTCTGCAATAAAAATAGGAAGGCATTATCATGGATTTTGTGGTAGGTCTATCAAAGGCTCGTAAACAACACAATGTAATTTGGGTTAGAGTTGATAGACACACCAAGTCTGTCACTTTCTACCTATCTGGATTAGTCAATCACTTGAAAGTCTGGGAGACTTGTACATGAAGGAGATAGTTCGACTACATAGAGTACTAGTCTCGATCATATCAGGTCGTGATTCATGTTTCACAAGCTTTGGGTACTAAATTGAAGTTCAATATCGCTTTTCATCTTCAGATCAATGGTCAATCGAAAAGGATGATACAGACCCTAGAGGGCATGTTGCGAGCATGTATGCTCGATTGGATAGGTGATTGAAACGTACTCCTGGTACTGGCAGAGTTTGCATACAACAATGGTTTTTACTCAAGTATTAAAATGGCTCTTTATGAGACTTTGTATGAAAGACTCTACTAATCACCAAAGTATTGGGATGAAGTTGATGAATGATTGGTTGAATCATGGATGCTACTTCAACAATATACTCAGTAAGTGCAAGTGATTCGAGAAAGGCTACGTACAACTTAGAGTCGGTAGAAGAGTTATGCCAATCAGAGAAGAAGATAACTCACCTTTGTGGTTGAAGATATGGTCTTTGTGAGAGTGTCTCCCATTAAGAGTATGTTTCGATTTAAAAAAGAAAAAAGTTGAGTCTAGATTCATCAGACCGTTCGAGGTCCTAGAGAGGATCAATGAAGTAGCTTATCGTATGGCACTGCCACCGCAGTATGCTCAGATTCATAATGGCTTTTATGTGTCCATGTTGCAAAAGTATGTTTTTGATCTCTCACACATCATTTAGTATGAGCACATGAAAGTCCATGAGGACTCGATTATAGCAGAGAAGCCGATAGCAATTGTGGACCGATGAAATCAAGTTTTGAGATAAAAAAATTATTTCTCTGGTTGAGGTGCGTTGGCAACACCATGGAATCGATGAATGCATATGAAAACCGGAGGCCAACATGTAAGAAAAGTACCCCAGCTTATTTTATGTAGTCATTGTAATAGAATTTTGAGAACAAAATTCTTTTAAGGGGGGTGGGATGTAAAATCTACAAAAAAAGCTAAATTTTTAATGAATACAAAGAGAAATTTGTATGGCAATTTTTATTTATATTTAACTTATAAATATTGGTCAATTATAGTGATTTAGTATTTATTTGCTAATTAAAGTTAATTAGCATTTATTTATTAATTAATAAGCATTTATTTATTGATTAATAAGCATTTATTTATTAATCATAATTAATTAGTAGTTATTTTCCAATTAGCATGCATCTAATTGTAAACTATGCTTAATTACCATTTTCTGGATTATTACACTTAATTTAACAAGTAAATTTTGGAAATTAAGTTAAGTTAGAATTTTAAATGCATTGAAAAAATACTAATAAATAAAGGAACACAAAAATTTTAATTGGATTTTGGATTTGGGCCTTCTTGAATCAGACCCAAAAAATGGATCATGGGCATATTGGGTTTTGAATTTTTGGGCCAACCCATTTCTAAATGGGTTGGGTCGGACCGAAATAAGGAAGCACCCACATGGCATGCGCACGTGGGGTGTTCCTTGAAGTGTTGAGAGAAAAAGAGAGATTGGGATCACCTGGTTAGGGCACACACCATTTCCTTTCAGCCCAAGGACCCCCATACACATACCCCGTGCTACTTCCCAATGAAACCTATAAATGAACCACCCTAAGCTTTTACACTCATTTTTCTTCTTTTTCATTTTAGTGAAACAAGAATCACCCTTTTTGAAAGTTGAAAAAGAGCCCAAGTGTTGACCCATTTACACCCTTCATCTTCCTTCTACCACTCCCAACCCTTCATCTCCCAATTCTAACCTATAAGAAGCCACTAAAATTGAGAGGGGCTCATTCTTACCCTCTCATTTTCGATTTTTGGAGCTTCCTCAAAGCTCCTTCACTCCAATCGATTGAAGAAGCAAGTCTTCTACGAGTGGTGAAACTACACGCCCTCTCATCTCACTCATAGTGTGGAGTGCTCTTGGACCTCCCCCTCTATACAGTTTTGAGGGGGGTCACTACTTCTCAACTCTCTTTTTTGCTTTGGGAGTTCCCTTGATTGGATTTGTTTTTCGTTTTACACTAAAGGCAGGGGTCATACACCTCTCCCATAGAGATTTTAGATGTTAGAATATGCATCTACCACTATGAATGTATGTTGTTGGATTAGGACCCTTACATAGATTTATTTATATGCATGTTTGATTTTGTTAGTATGCATGCATGATTTAAAAATCTAGACATGTTAATGTGCATGTTTGATTTTTGTTATTATGCATACACGATTAAAAATCAGAACAGTTTAATTAGTATGCATGTTTGAAGAAAAGTCTGTATATTTTTTTTAGTAGTGTGCTTAAATTG
This sequence comes from Nuphar pumila, assembly GCF_984573655.1. Classification (NCBI taxonomy): domain Eukaryota; kingdom Viridiplantae; phylum Streptophyta; class Magnoliopsida; order Nymphaeales; family Nymphaeaceae; genus Nuphar; species Nuphar pumila. The sequence continues at coordinate 28,545,231 of NC_143263.1, read as the reverse complement.
AAATCTGTATATTTTTCTTAGTATGCATACTTGAAAGAAAATATGTATGTTTTTGTTAGTATGCATTCTTGAATAAAAATCAGTATATTTTTTTAGTACTTATGTTTGCATAAAAATCTGTATATTTTTGTTAGTATGCATGCTTGAATAAAAATATGTGCATGTCGTTAGTATGCATGTTTTGTTAAAGATCTGGGTGTTTTACTAGATGCATACCTATGAGTTTTATTTTATTTTTAAATAAATGTATGCATGCTAGTTGATATTTATATTTTTAAAATCTGAAATGTAAGCATGATAGTTGATGCTTTCTTTTATTCCGAAATGTATACGAGCTAGTGGATGTATGTCATGATTTCAAGGAAAGAAATCTGGAGCTTGGAGATATGCAGCGATTCATATGCTGCGATGTTTTAAAAAATTTGGAACTCATGCTGCGACCCCGATTAGGTGGATGTATGTGATGAGGTTAAAAAATCTCACGCTGTGATTTTCAAAAGAAAACTTGGGCAGTGATTTATTTTTTTGAAAATACACATGCTGCGATTTTTAAAAATCTGGGCAATGATTTTTAAAAATCCTAAACAGCTATATGTTGTGCTTTTCGAAAATCTGGAACATTTTGATTTTTGATATGTTGCATTTCTTCAAAGAAAAAAAAAAGGAAAAAGGCTTTATGCTGCGATATTTCCAAAAAAATCTGGAACTTAACATATGATGCTGCAAATTTTTTGTATCAAATATGGATCTTCACATATGTTGTGCTTTTTTTAAAATCTCGAGGGATGTGATTTTCCGACAAGATCTTGAAACACTTTATGCAGCAATCACATATGTTGTGATGTGTCTAAAAAACAGGAACTATACGCAGCAATTTTTATTTTTCCAAAACACACATGCTGCGATTTATTTCAAAATCTTGAAACACTATATGTCTAATCCTAAAAGAAAGTGAGTTTAATGGTGTGAGAGATCATCAAGGCTAAAAAACAATGAAAACACAAGTATGATAAATGTTAGAAATTTTTATACTTTTATAATAATAAATAAATGAAATGAATGCAAATAAAAGTGCAGGAAAACTGGATCTCACCTCGGACTTAAGTACTTCTTTCATATAATGTTGATGAACACAAATATACTACGGTTAGGCGTGGGCTCTGAGAGGCTAAGTGAGATAGGGGATTTGAACCTAAACTAGGTAAGTGGGCTCAATTAAGTTGGACCAACTTAAGCATAATCTGAGTCCTCCTATATTATAGATTTTGGATGCCAAGACTTAGATTTCATATGATTGGGTTAAGGAGAACAGGTCTATATCTATAGTTTTTCTTGTGGATACGAATCCTAATCCTACGAGTTTGAGATTTAAGAATCCAGATTCACCCACGAATGATGCGGGAAGATCCTAGTGGTTGTTTGCTTGATGGCCTCTTTTCTATTGGTCAGAGGTTTCCTATCTTGAGAGCTAAGACTTTGACATACGATGATAGACTAGAGGTTTTCTTTGAATTCCAAAATATGGGTTAAGTTCAATGAACACAATTTTCGATATTATGGAATAGGGATAAGAAGTTTATGAAAGTTTATCTACATTCTGAAAGCGAGCCAACACATGGTACTAAAGACATATTGAAGAGATAAAGACAATCACAGCTCCAGGTCATTACTAACTTGCTAATGACAATTTAAAGTCCCTAACGATACTCCCTATGTGGCGTTAGCAACTGAATTAAGACAAGTTGACATGCTGTCCTGCTTTCTATCTTGATAAATGATTGATATAATTTTTAATGCATTAAAAAACTAACATCCTTTACTTTAAATTTTATTTTAAGTACAAAACTAAATTGGATCGTGTATCAATGATAAAAAAATCATGCTCAAAATACTCTATTGAAAAAATAGGATTTTTAATAAAAAACTAACCTTTAGTTATAACTCTTAATTGGAATATCAAATAGACATTATCTTTAGCTTGTTTGAAAGCCAAAAACCTCTAGTTTAACCCATCTTTCAAATTAAAACCTTGAGGATGTTTTGAAGACAAAAAATATTGTTGAAATTAGAATAACTCTGAAAACAAGTTAGAGATAATGGGTTTTGCACAAGACCTAACATGAATTGATCAAAATTGAGGTGTCTACAAGGTCATGTTTAGTGTTTAATAAATTATTGAATGCCACTTTTAATCGTAAAGGAAAAAAAGTAATTACAGAGAAAAGTAAAAGTAGCCATCTGAGAAATTTCTTAAACATGTAGGCATTTTATCTTAAATGTTTGAAAACTGAGATGGCTGAACATAAATTCACCGTACACCTAGGCTGCGTCTAGAACTAAATTACCCAAGAAAAAGTTGACTCTCATCTAAATCTAGAGTTCAGCTGTTAAGCATTCCCACTCTGCTAGTGAACAGCTCTAAATAGCTACCGTTAGCATTTCCAAATCAACAGCTGTACATAGAGACTCTTAAGTGATAAAACCAAAATTGAGAGAAATTACAAGTTACACATGACCAAACATGCCTTGATTTTAAACCAACCTCTGACTTTGGTAATTGAGGCCATCCCAATACCCCCATGGGCTCAGGTGAGCCTAAGCAACACTGAGTGCATCCAGTTCAAGCAACCAACGGACGACAAAGTGGGGGTCACAAGTGAAACAAAACTCAGGCCCTCGATGGTGTCCCATAAACCTCAAATGCAGCTTCAAAGATCATCACGAGGAACGGCGCATCTTTTCATGCTCCCAGTAAGCTGCTCTGAGAGACTTGTATGAATTGTTTACACATGATGCTGCAGCGGTTTCATTTAACATAGGTCCACTGTACTGCTGCTCGTTCTGCACCCTGTTTCCAATCGAAGCTGTATCAAGAAAAGGCGTTGACTGGAAATCATTGTCCACGATCACGTCACCTTCTAATATTCGGAGAACCTATGCAAGGTAACAGGTATTGTATCTTAAAACACACGATACATCAAAACAAATCATGTAAACACAGCCCATCCATGAATGGGAAAGATAAGATGGCAATTTCTTTCTGCATTGAATGACTCACCTGAGACATGCGAGGTCTCGAATGTGGATCTCTCCGAATGCATAATGATGCAGCATGCAGCATACAAAGCACTTCATGTTCTGAAAATTGATCTCCCAAGCGTGGATCAACCAGTTCATCAATAGCATGTTCTTCTAACAGAGGACGTGCCTGAAAAAATGTGGTAACCATGGCGACAAAACAAGCATAATAAAAATGAACTCATGGTACCAAATAAAAGATCAGTAAACATGAAATTTTATGAGAAACAGTAAAAAGATTAGCATAGTGTTATACGATATGAAGAATTGCAGAGCAAATACATTACCCATTCTGTGAGGCATTGTTGACCCTTTGGGCGATTTATATCAACAGCTTTCCGACCAGTACCAAGCTCCATCAAGACAACTCCAAAGGAATACACATCTGCCTTCTCTGTAATTTGGCCACTTTGAGCATATTCTGGTGCTAGGTACCTTAATTTCATAGAACAATTTGTTGTTAGAAACATGATTCCAAAACAACATAAATCCCAGGAGTATGTTTTGTCAAAGTCAATGAAAATCCCTTTCTGCCATGCTGATGAGTGATGAGGTCCCCATGGGCTTGATAAGAGCTTCAACAGATTATCACATTCCAGAGTCAGGAATGGTCTGATCACAACCCACATAATTTCAGATCTCGCAACTCCAGTTCCCAGCAATTGTGGATGCACCCTAAACAATTAGTTGGAAACGCAGAACATAATTGTTTTACTTACCCAAATGTTCCTATTACTCGTGTGTCCACTCCTCGATCACCATCTGGCTGCCACCTTGCTAAGCCAAAATCTCCTACCTTCAGAGCATTTACTTCCATCAATAAAAGAGTTTGAAAGCAAACCAAGAATGGAGTCGCTTATGCAAACACCAATATAGAGCCTACCAACACACACTAAGTGTTAAGTTTTTATATATATATATATATATATATATATTATTTATAAATGATGTAATATGTAAATACCCATTAGGGGTATTTTGGTTATTTCAGTTCTTGTAATAGGTTGTGCCTATTAAGGGAAAATTAGTACTTTATTTTATTCTTTTCTTTTGTCAGATATCAAATATAGTTGTTAGGTTCTTTTTTGACTAGTCAACATAGAGTTGCCTAGTCAACATAGAGTTGCCTAGTCAACAACTATATTTATAGTTGTTGGAACAGTCCAACAGGTCTATTGTGGTCTCCATCTCTCTTGTATATGTATAAATAGGGGCTTTTATCCCCTTTCATTTTCCAATGCTTCTCTTAAGCATTTATGCTCAATAAAGATAAATATTTTTATGTTTTGTGTTTTCTATTTAGTTATTCAATATTTTATATGAACTTAGTGCTTTTGTTGTTGCCCTTTGTTGATTATTGTATTGTCCCATAGTGGACTTGTGCTTGTTCACATTGTGATTGTGATCTTGTAAGCCTTTAGTGACATTGGTTTGTGCTTGTGCACTTTTGTAATTGTGATCTTGTAAGCCCTTATAGGTATTGTTTTAAAATTTTCCACTATTTCATTACACTAAGGACCTGTTTTCTTCATGAAACTTTGCCAGGAAAATGCTGAGATGATGGAAAAGTGTTTTTCCAACCCCAACTAAAACAAACACCATGGGGAGGGAAAAGTCCACGCTGGCAATGTTGGTAGCTTTTACCACCTCCCTCCTATTTTCATGAGTAAACCTTTTTCATACCCTCCCCTCAACCCCACCCCCTCCCCATGGGAAAAAAGTTAATGTCATCGAGATAATTTGTCCATAAATACTACAGGGGAAACATAACGACGGCCAAGACAATGATGACAATGCATCTGAGACACCATACAATGAAAATAAATGAAGCAAAAAAAGGTAAAACACAATGCCAGGAAACTAGATGTTTTATGTCATCTGCCGCTAAGTCATGCTGTGCCAGTTGTCCACGTTTTGAGTTTAATTACCATGAACTTTCTACAACTTGAGTGCACTTTGCTCTTTTCTGTGCATGGAAATTTGTCATGCCAAATTTCCAGTCACAGGGATTGGATACTTCGATACTGAACAAATGCAGAAAAGATTAAAATCAACTTATAAACTGTGAACTGATCCATTATAGAAGGATTTTGTTTGAAGTTGGTTAAAAGATTAACTATTTATTAACTTGTGAATTGTGTCTGCATGAATGTGGGTTTGTCAAATCAGCCAGGTTGTGATTAATCCAGCATTAAATTGACTTTCATAGTCACCAATGCTGCACAATGAGAAGTAATTGGAAGTCATGACAGGAGGCCACAGTTAATTTCACCTAAAGATTTCACATTAACCTGAAGGATGATCTATCCACAAAAAAGAGCTGAAAAGTAAACCATAAAATGGAAAAAAGTCATGGTTAATACAAAAGGACAGAATGACGCATGCTAAAGTAAAGCAGGAGAGGTCATACCAATGGTTCAAAATCATGGGTGATAAGAATGTTGTTTGGCCTCATGTCACGATGAACAATGCAGCCAACTCTACATTCTTCATGGAGATATCGCAATCCACGAGCAGCACCAACTGCAATTTTTTGTCGAGCAGGCCATTCTAATGGCTCCCTGTCATTCCCTGCAGATTCAAACAGCAACATGAACAAGTGATTATACAGAATTTTCAGAGAATGTATGGCGCAGAGAGTTAACAAAACATGGTTTACAGAATAGCCAAAACAAATTTAAGATACAGAAAGTTCAGTCATGCGACTCAAATGTTTAGGAAAACACTATAGAAGACACTAGAATGCCATGTCTCACCTTCTTTGTCTACAAATATGGACAGTTTTCTTTAAATAAAAGTGTTTTTATCAGTCTGTTTCGTATGAGATCCACAGACAATCTGTAATGATAAGGGTCCACAGACTATATCTGTGCAGTACTTTCCTTAAATTTGATGTCCTATTGGAACCCTTAAAATTTATATTAAAATCAATTTTGTAGCTGACTTCTGTGCTAGCGCTTGCAGCATTTATAATGTCAAGCAAGAACACAATAGTCAAAAACTGTGCCTGAGTATCTATTTACTTTCATGATGACAAAACCCACAGTTGAAGAGGCATTACCGTAAAGGTGATAATCAAGCGATCCATTGCATATATATTCATAAACCAGCAATCTTCTCCTGTCCTCTACACAGAAGCCAATCAACATCACAACGTTTCGGTGCTGTGCACAGCTAAGAACCTCCACCTCTGAGCAAAACTCCTGATCCCCTTGAACACTTGCCAGCTTGTGCTGCTTGACAGCAATGGCTTGTCCATCAGGTAAAATTCCCCTATGAACAGACCCATATCCACCTTCTGCTAGAAAATTTGCATGTGAAAATCCACCAGTTGCAAGCTCCAGCTCTGCATAGCTGAACCACCTAGGAGGTTTTCCAAACACTGGTGCTTTGTGCTGACATATTGAGCAGAGAGGAGGGACTGGAGGAGCATTTCTGGATAATGAAATCGCTTCTCTAACATCAGATGAGAAGTTTGGATCTGCTTGCTTTCCAACTCCAGTGTCAAGGTCTAACTTTGATAGTTTCTCAAGAAGCACTTTTGTGGTGACAATCTTAGTTTTATTGTTAACCCTAAGAGATGCAATCCTCTCATGCTTTGAAGAAGGCTGATGATGAGAATCAAGAACCTGTTGGATCCATGGTTGGAATTCTCTTGTTGAGGTTGGGTCTGAATAATCACTGTCTGAATCAGAACAAATCACTGGTTCTCCTGATTCACTACCTTCATCAAAGTACGCATTCCTATTCGATGATGCCAGTTCCTTTTTAAAGGATAACCCACCTTTAGATTCAGAAGCAAAGAAAGGAGAAGTTCCAGGATCAGAGCTTGATACTGAGGAGGTCCCTGTCCCTCCTTCAGTAGTGGTGAATGAGGTCCCAATCTCTGGGGTGCTTGTTGGAGTTACAACTGGTGCTCGTAAAGAACTTGCTTGATTACCAGCACTTTTTGGTGGATTCTCAGAGCTCTCAGATTCAGATGGTGCAGCACAAGCAGCTTCAGCTTGTGTCTTTGGCGACCCTACTAAATTGAGGCGGAGAACTTTTGGTTGTGATCTTTTCATAACAACGATGTTACATTGCAGCTCGTCCATGCATCGTTTCTCTTCCTGCTTCAGATGCCTATATTTAACAGGGAAAAGAACACATACCAGTATGAGATGAACACAACGTACAGGCAGATGGCAAAAGCAAGAAACACCTACTACTGGAGCGAAAATCAGAAATCTGCCACCATTCTATGGGGCAATAATGAATCAACTTCGGCAACCATAGCATTGAGCACAGAACAAAAGAATGCGCAATTTTATGTATATTACTTGTCCAATATGACCCAGTTTGCTTGAGCTCTCTTGGTTTCAGCAGCCACAGCACCACAAGGAGACCCAGAGATTATCTTTATCTTGACATTTATCTGCACCATATCAAAGTTTAAGTAACAAATAGCCATCAGATGGTAGTAAGCATCAGCAGCTACAAGTAGTGTTAATCTCACAGAAGAGATGCAAAGTCAAGACACTGTTCATCTCACAAAAGAGCTGCAAATTCAAGATATGATTGCTAATGACAGAACTTAGGTAAAAAGAACTAGCAATCAATAAAAATTGATCATCGACCAGGACCAAATCAGATAAATTTATCTGACAAAGACCCAGTTCCAATGCGACATGGTCATCCACTAGCGGAATATTGAGTCAACCCAATGTAGTGTCCAAAGCAAATGTCATTCCCCGTATGGAAAGAAAAGAAGAGAACGTTGTTCACCTTATTTGGATCATAAACATCTTGGAGCTGTAGCATCATCTGAGAACATGAATCAGTAATCTCACATTTGTTCTCAGTAGAAGTTCCCAGCTGAGACCTGTGCCTGCTTGCACAGTCCCCAGCAAACCTAGGGAAGCCCCATAACTTTCTTCCTGGAAAAAGTAGATTATACCAAAACAAGATCAACAACAACCAAACAAAAATGTTTTTGGAAGATAGTAGATTACACCAAAACAAGATCAACAACCAAAACAAAAATGTTCTTGGAAAATGGTAGATTACACCAAAACAAGATCAACAACAACCAAACAAAAATGTTTTTGGAAGATAGTAGATTACACCAAAACAAGATCAACAACCAAAACAAAAATGTTCTTGGAAAATGGTAGATTACACCAAAACAAGATCAACAACCACCAAAACAAAATGTTCTTGAAAGATGGTAAATTACACCAAAACAACATCAACAACAACCAAACAAAACTGTTTTCAGAATTTCAAAATCAACTAAGAAGAGGCCTAGAGTTCCAGTCAGTTTGGAGTCAACCATAGCTTACATAAGTCATCAACCTGTAATGCTCTTGCTGGACTCAGCTTAGACTCCACAGACTTGGGCCAAGATTTTTTGTGTTCACTACGCTACTGCAAGATTTGTCTATCGTTGATTTACATTTATCCTTTCTAGTTTTCATGAGGCGACATCTCAGGCATGGCCTTCCAAATCAAATGGCGGGAGCCTATCTCACCTCTATAAGGTGTACATCATGGAAGGCAAACTATCCGGACTAGGGATGGCAGTGAACGGGGGGAAACAAGGACCCGCCCCACCTCACCCTGTTTAGACCGGGGATGGAGGACATGAAACGGGGATGGAGGCAGGGATGAACTTATGCTTTCCCCCGCCACACCTTGCCCCTCCCCGTCCCCGATCCCCATTAGTAAACCTTCCTCTCGGGCCCCATCCCATTTGGACCGGGGATGGAGGACATGAAAGGGGGATGGAGGTTAAAACCAAAACTCATGCGGGGATGGAGGCAGGGAGGGAAGAATTTTGAGACGGGGCGGGGGTGGAGACCTTGTCCCCCGTCCCCGCACTCTGGTCCACTGCAATCCCTAATCCGGACCACAAGGTAAGTTTTGACCAGTTAAACTAATAAAATTCAATACTTAATAATGTCATTTATAAGAAAATAGTGTTTTTCTAGTCCAGGATACACTGAACAGTCTGTTCTGGACAATTTTTTTTTTGTTTTAAAAAAATCATTCCCAAGGATGCACATCCGCTGTTTGATGAGGAAAGTGTCCCATGCGTGGGAGGCGGAAGCACATTCAAACGTGCCCTAAAATCACCCAATCATTCGGCTCCCCCTTAAACAACTTGAAGCCCCTCTGCATCATCTCAAGACATTAACCACATATTCAGCATGAAAATAATCATACAATTATATAACAATAAAGAGAACATACAATTTAAAAACACACCCTTTGATGCTAGATAGAGTCACTATTCAACGGTTGACTATCATTAAAACCAGCAACAGCATGCCGAACTCAAACAAGCAAAACAACCAAGCCAAGGACCCAGAATTTCCTATAGTGAACAGAACAGGAAACAGTAATGGGGACGTAGTACCTGAACTGTGTACAGGAACCACCACCAACAGAGTTATACAATCCCCAGGCTGGACAACGTGAGTCAGAGCCCAAACTAGTGCAGTCTTTGGGATCTCCTTAGATGCCTTGACAGCAACCACAACCTTCTCTGCAACATCCAACCCTTTCTCCTGCTTACTGCGCCTCAAATGCAAGCTGGCACTCATGGTGCCTCCTCAAGGCCACCCACTCAGAACCTCCTTCACAACACCCACCTCAGAAGAACATCATCATCGGCCCAAAGCTCTCCAAACGAGATTCTCCCACTTATACAAAATACAAAATGGTAGAACAGAAAAGAAGACGGCGAAGAAAGGGAACTTTTCTCTTAAATCAGAAGAAAAGAGAGGAAAAGAAAGATGTCTCCCATCACACCCTTTTCCACCACATGGGCGTAGGGCTCCAAAAATCTCCACACTGTTCGATGGCTGCAGTTAAGAGAGTACCCTCCCTGTAGTTCATAAAAGCGCAAGGAAAGCGGATACCCTCCATTTCAATAGCATTCCAATAAAGCACAGTCAAACACACTGTATTTGAAAAAATCTTCAAATTGTCTCTTCAACCTTGTTCCACAGAAGCTGATAACAATCTAGGCCAGGAAAATGCAGCAGATATGCGACCGGAGAAGTATGGAAGACCAGCACGGTCTCGGAATCTTGCTATAGCCAAATCGGGATCGAAATTCTTTGGCAAAAGACAAATAAGAAGTTTTCCACTTCAATTTGAGCTTAGATGAAAACCATAAAAATTAAGCAGAAATGAACATAACCCACCTTGAACCAAGATGAGGAACTTCGTGAGCCTCAGTTTCAAAGATCCAACCGCAATTTGCGGGTGTGTAATAAGAAACCTCCAAATGCAGCAGAAGAAAAGAAGGTGCAATGCGAGTTGTTGTGAAGCAAACTTAAAGCAACCAACCTTGGGAAAAGGTTTAAAATCCAGACGGAGAGCACCAAAACCAATATTAAATCCGGTAACAGTTTAGAAATTTGTGGCAGAAATCCACAAACCAGGCATCCCGATCAAAGAGGCTGATTCGTTGAGCTTTCTAGCAGAGCGCGATTCAATAATATCGCCAAGCAGAAACTTGCAACTTAGACCAAAACCGAGCGTCTGCTATCAAAGGGGCTGAAAGATTGCTCCGCTTGACAGAAACTCGAGGCACAAAAAACACGCATACGATCGTCAGCTTCCAAACACAGAACCAAGCAGGTTTAACACTAACGAGACGAACCTTCACAGAAGAAAACCGTAAAATCCGTCAAAACGAACCAATCTGAGCGCGAAAATTGCGATCTTTGCTGCAAGGAAAACGAGAATCCTTCAGATGAAAGCGTCGGAATGCTGAAAATCGGCCACAATCAAGATATATTCTCTCTCTTCCTGCTTGCAAACCCTATTCAGGCGATCGCTTTCCCCCAAAACACCAAGATTCTTCAGACAGATGATTCAGGACGGCAGAAATCACGATTTATCCTCTCCTCGATTCATCTACAGACAAACTCAAAATCGCTCAATGATGATGACAATCTGATCAGCAAGAGAACGAGAGAAACGTGCTTCGGTGCCGAATCCGAGCTCCTTCGGCAAATCTAGCAGCGATTTAATCCGATTTTCTGCACAGAGAAGAGAAAAACGGACGGAAATATGAGTGGTTCAGGAACTCAAGAAGAACGGACCCGAAAAAAACCGAAAATTTTCTGGAAAAAACATAAAGTCGAAAGAGGAGGATTTTTTTTTTCAAGAACTTGAAAGAATCATAAGAATGCGGTAAATTTTAGCAAAAAGTATAAAGAAAAAGAGACGAGTAAACACGCAAATAAACAGAATAAAACTAACAGCCTCAGCCGTCTTTTTCCCTTCCTCTTTCGTTGATGGAAATTCACGATTAAACCAGCGTGGAGCTCTCCTTAAAAGGCAGAGAAGTGCGCTAAGTTTCTCCTTTCTCCTCACTTACACTATCCATAAAATTCGTTAAAAAATTACGAAAAACAAGAAAAAAGCAGAAACAAACTACAGAAACCATAGACTACACGAGAGAAGAAGAAGAAGAGCTATTGAAACCAGGACCCTGTTAAACAAATTCAAGGAACATACAGAATAATCACATCTATACAGAGAGAGAGAGAGAGAGAGAGAGAGACGAACTGGCAGACCATGGAGTATCTCTGTGAGTCGTCATTTCCTCTGTCTCGCTTTGCACACTCCAACGCCCTTGCTTCCTTCCTCTTCTGCACCTGTCCGTTTTTTTATTTTATTTTGTTTTCCAATTTCTCTCTCTCTTACATAGATTTCCGCTTCTGCCCACCAGACTATCCCCAAAATTACGTCCGTCTTCTTTTCCCTCTCAAAGTTCCCGGCTTCCCGCCTTGTGCTTGCGGATTGCACAACCCACAAAATCGCCCTCTTGTCCCCTCCAATACCCTCATGCCATCTTTAAAATAACCAAACTGCCCTCTCTCACTCAAATTAGTGATGTCCAGTGTATTTATCGGGTCTGGGTCCGATCAGTAATAGAGTTTGTATATGCATTGGGTTTTCATATCCAGATATCGTTAAAATCAGAACCGTCTCACATTTAAACATGAATATGATGAATGTATGCAAATCCCAAAAATGATTGTGCTGTATCCAATTATCTTGAATTCTCCATGTGAACCATAACCAACCCAAGTTCAAACCACTCAAATTCCCACCCAGGATTTTGAGTTGCACTAATAGACAAGTTAAGCTCAAACTACCATAACACGTCTCACTCAAATAAATTGCTTGTCGTTCAAACCATATGTTAACATATACACGTTAGCCAATATCATTTTTGACATTAGACCTATCAATGAGTCGGGTTTGATCCAATCCATACATGGATTGGGTCTGATAGGACCCTGGTTTGAGACCAATGAAATAGGTTCATTATTGGAGCCAGACTCATAGGACCCGAGTAATGTATGAATTCAGATACGGTTTGTCCAAACTAAGATCCACTTTCTTTAATATGAAAACTCAATTTTTTACTAGGTTTGGTTCATCGAGACCATCTGCTCATACTGACAAAAATTTTAAACAGGAAAACAATGCAAACCTTTTTTCTCATGAGAGATTGGAAACTTTTGTTTATATTTAATTAAGAATAGAACATGATTTCTTACAAAGAAAATAAAATATTTGCAGATTTTAACAATTTTATCCACTCTTAAAATATCCGTTTTCTTAGTTTTTCTTTTTTAAAGAACACATATTTCTCACTATGGTTCTCTATATGTATGCTAGGTTTGGTTGGATATGGATCATACTGGTACCATCACCCCAAAGTAGGACCTGGGTTTGGATCCACATAAGTTTGGCATAAATCCGAATATTGATTGGCACACTTGTCACACACATGCAGTGTTGAATACTATCATTCACTTTTGAGCTATGTGAGATAATTCATTTGTTTTATTGTTACTGGATACTTAATTATGATAATTATCATATTTTTGTTGTTATTGTACCAGCACCGTTAATTTTGTCAGCTTTAAGGTTGTTAAAAGAGTGTTCTAATACCTACTGCTTTCAACTTGAAACAATGCATTTTTTCTTTATGTGAGTGGGCTTATATGCTTGGCTCAATAGGTCTAGTGTTCAAATCCTATTACTTCCAACTCTTAATGTTCTTTCTGTAACAGCTCAAGCTCGCCAAGAGCTTAACCTGGGCTCAACTCATCACAAAAACGAGCTGAGTTTGCAAGACTCTTGATCGAATCCATTTGGCTCGTTTTACCAAAACTGAGTTTGATACCAAGCTACGGCTTCATCAGGTACAGTAGAACCAAGTCCAATCCACTGTTACCAGGAGCAAGACTGGCTTAGAATGTCCCGATAGGGTAATTCTAATTCATTTTTCAAGAGCGATCTAAATTTCTTATTAAAATTTAAAAGCTCATGAGGGATCCACTCATTCACCAAGTTGAAGGGACATGCATCACGAGTTCAAACCCCACAAGTGACCAACCCAACCTCAATGTTCTTTTGCAAACGGACAGATGTTGATGTGAAAATTTAAGGAAATCTCGGTCCCCGAACAAAGGGCATAAACCGGTACCATCTGGTCAATTAAGGGTAAAATAGTAAACTGAGAAAAGGACGTACGGGTGTGCCAGGACATTTCGGACACTAACGCTTCGCATGGCAGCTTTTTTTCGAACGGGGCTGAGGTTGACGAATCCGGGTTTCGCACGTAATAAATTACTAAAATACCCTCCATACTTGAGGATAAATTCGAATCCACCCAAGGTTTGTGGGATAGAGGAAATATATATATATATTTTTTTTCAATTTATTACCCCAAGAAGAAACTGCACTGAACACAAAAACCTGCTCACGCCGGCTTAGCCTCTACGGTCGTCAGGCAGTGGCGTAAAACTCTGTAGTTCCTTACCCTCGAGGGTAATAAAAAATTGAAAAAAATAAAAATATTATATTTTTTTCACTAGGTAGTTCCTTGTCAATGGATCGAATTTTGCCCGATATCCCACCAAATTAGACTCTGTTTAGTTGGATTTGGTAAGCCAAAACCATGTCCAATTACAATCAGATGTTGGTATGGTTTTGATCTTTTGATACCGAGTATGATGAATATCAACAAAGGAGCCATGTCAAACTTTGTACACATGAGAACATATCAGTATAAGGCTTATACAAACAGCCTTATACAAGATAACTGGAGTTTGGCATGATTCCTTTCTGTGTCAAACAGTATCCCTAGAAACGCCCACATGGCCGGGCCCACCTGATGCATCACGGAGACAATGAAAAAGTATAGAAAGAACTTTTAAGATCATCATACTGTAAATATTTTTATACAAAGTCAAAAAGCAGAGAATACCAAGTGAATGACATCTCCGGCTTCTACTGGGTTTCGAGTGGTCCATTGGACTCTTCAACTACTTTTTAAATCCCAATACTCGCTCCAAGACTTTTTAAAACAACCACTAGCTTGAAATGTAATGGCTTTAAGCATAGCCAACGTTGTGTTCTAGCTCTAGAATGAGGATGTAAAGCCTTAAATGATTAAGTTAAGAAAAGAAGGAAATACCGTACCTGTGATTTGTGAACATCACCAAGTTGACGGAATGTTCATGTTTGATGCTCCCTAAGAGTATGTTTGATGGCTCATGCCATGCATTGCACGGGATGAAAAAGACACCAAGAACACAATTTTTAACAAATATTGGATGAGAATGAAAACAACGTAATCGGACAAACGTTGAATGCGGCAGACGGCGTTCTCTGCATCCATAATTGTATGTAATTTTTGATCCACCTCCTCTCTGTAACAAAAAGAACAAGAACGGAAGAGACGAAAATGAAAAAAAATGCATCGACGGGCACATCACGCCTATCAATGCGTCTCTCTCTCTCTCTCTCTCTCTCTCTCTCTGTGTGTGTGCGCAAGGGCTCCACCAGGTGGTGTCTCTCTCCAGTGCAGCAATGGCCGATGGAGGGGGAAGCGAGGACGACAAGATCTCGACGGCTAGGAGAGAGGGATGGTGGTGTCAGAGATGGGTTAGGAGAGGTGTCGGGAGGGCCGTTGTCTTGCTCTATCATCAGCAGGTGGTCGGCATCGTTGCCCACCCTCAGCTCCACCATCGGCGAGTCCGTGAACCTCATCGTGCCGGAGACGAACACCGTTTAAGATTTGTTCAACCGAGATTTTCTTGGGTTTTCCTTATAAGAAAAGAGATATATTCCTTCGGCTAGAAACCCTGGTTTTGAACTTTATTTGGGGAATCTTAACTTTTCCAAAAAACCCATTTTTTCTGTGGGTTCTCCAGCACCGACAACTTGAAAATCCAATGTTTTCTTTGAAAACCCAATTCAAATGGGGTATTTGATTGTTTGTGGTGGCTGAAAAATCGTCCAGCGAGCTACAAATTTGCACGGGATGCCTGATCTGGAGTGGATCGATTTTTCTCACCTTAGATCTCTCATTTTGAGAAATTCCTTGACTGATTTATTGGAGTTGTGTATACTATCTAAAAACTATTTATTTCTATCACACATCTTCCAGACATCATTTAAGCAGGAAAATGAAAGAAAAGAGAATGACGGGTTTTGGGGTGATTCACGTTGGTAGTCGATCGATGGAGAGAGGTGGTGGCCATCATCATCAAACAACGGACACCTAGAACACATAATCCTAGACTTAGAACAGTTGTTATAGAACGAACAGAACCAATGCTCTGTTTGGTTCAATTCATTTCGTCCAACCTTGGACAAACCATCAAACATCCCCTAAGGTGTATAATTTTCGATCCACCTCCCCCCGTTACAAAATGAACAGGAACAGATATAGCGATTAAAAAAAAAAAACATCGATGGGCAAGCTGCGCTCATCGATGCATCTCTCAATCTCCACTGATTGAGCAAGGCTGAGGAAGTGGGGTTTCACGGCCGATGCTCTCTCTGTGGACGACGTGTCGCTCTTCTACCACCACCATCAAACCTTAGAGTGGGGTTTCATGGCAGGTGCTCTCTCTGTGGATGACACGTTGCTCTTCCACCACCACCATCAAGCGTTAGAGTGGGGTTTAACGGCAGAGATTTCGATGACGAAGTTTGGCTTCATCGTTGAAAACTCTAGATCTCTGGTCAATGTTGGGAGCTCCATCATCGGGCTCCTCAACCAAGATGTATGGGACGCCTTTTGCTTCCTCAAAGCTCTACCAGAGATCGGTAATAAGAGCAGACTCCGGCCTTTGGCCTAGAAAAAAGGCTAATATGATAATATTGCAGTGCATATTAGAAAAAACATCACAAGTGCATATGCTTTATTTACTGAATTTAGTCTCATGGATGTTCTTACTACGGTTTGTTTGACACTTGAATTGAGTTATTTGACATAATATACATCACGTTCATGTGATTTTTTATGTTTGTACTTAGGGGCAATGCCAAGCTAGAACATGCTTGTATGATCTAAAACATGTTCTTTTGCTAAATAAATTGTTTAGATGATATCAATAGAGCTTGATCCACTCAATAAAACGTAAAAACCTAGTAGAAATTTTCAACTACTAACCTTTCTATCTGCATATTAAGTTTAGTAGAAACTGACCATTGGATAATGTTTTTTGATGTATATGTCAGATTCTAAGGGAGTTGAAAAATTGATGGCCAACAACGTGCCAAAATTTTAAATCTAAAAAAAAAAAAAAGTAGGTGGAAACACTATGATTCAAGGGTCCATTATTACAATTTTGACCATGTGGAACACATCCATGAGGTCAGATTTGGTAAAAAAACTCTCCATGTGAATTCCAAGTAAGGGTTCCTTACTCACGAGAATAGAAAATGCTATCCAACTAAGATTTTCATAGTTTTTTTTTATATTTTTTTGAAATTTTTACCATACGGATGTGATCTAGATGTTTGGTTAAAAACATACTCTTGGATCATCCAATTACGATGTATAAGAAGGATTTTTTAAGGGTTAAAAATCAATGGCTTACAATTTTTATAAATATTCAAGCATAAATAATCACATTTCTTGATCCAATTATAATGATCTAACAATCAATCGATTACTAGCAAATGAACCATGCCAAATGCATTTGCAGGGTTAAATTTACAAAAAACTACGAAAATCTTGATTCATACCAACAAACATATTTGGCTGGTAAACATATTTCAATCTCTCTCTCTCTCTCTCTCTCTCTCTATATATATATATATATATATATATATATATATATATATATATATATATATATGAGTAAATATTGACTACTAATGAAAGTAAAGAACTAATGAGTAGAAATCACTTTTTTCTTAATAACTTTTCAACTTTTTGTAGATCAAATGTTACAAATGTAATCTAAATGATTTTTTTTAGTATGATAATTATTTTGAATCATGTGATTATGACAAGTAATTTGGTTTTGAATGGGGTCCAAAAATCAATGGGCATAATGTGTCAAAACATCATAACTCAAAAAATCACATTTTTACATTAGAAAGCTTGATCCTTAGCAAACAAACCACGCAAAATACATCCATGTGGTTAGATTGAGTCGATACAATTTGCACCTATGATTTCTAACTCATTAGTTTCATACCTTCATTAGTAGCCAATATTTACCCTATATATTGCAAAATATGACATATTTTTTGAATTTATAACCATATAAATGTGTTTAACATGATTGATTTACTAGAAATCAACACTTGGATGAAAAACATTATATTTGGAGCCTAAAAAGTTCATGAAAAATGTAGGCCATGTACGGTTAAAATTAAAAAAAACATAGAAAACCATATAAAATGTTTCATTTAGCACAATACCATATTTAACATAGATCATGTATCATATATATATATATATAGGGTAATACACCATGCCAAATGAAACATGCTATTTGATTTTCTGAGTTTTTTTTTAAATTATGATTGTATTGACGTGATCTATATGCTGGTTTTTATAAGAACATGTTCTTGGAGCATTTGATTTTGATGCATGGATAGGTTTTTATAAGGTTTCAAAAATCAATGACCTACAATTTTCATAAATTTTTGAGGCTCCAAATACAATCTTTTTTTATCCAAAATGCATTATCCAAGTGTCAATTTCTATTAAAGTAATCATGTTAAACACATATGCATGGTTAGACTTTCTAAAAAATACCAAAAAGCTAATAAAGTGCTTTATTTAGCACACAATATATAGTCACTTGAATATGAGAACTGAAATATGGACATGATGAATTTGCTAGGATAGTCTATTTTCGGAAGAAAAATGTGACTTTTGAATGCTTGAATATTTATGAAGATTATGAACCATTGATTTTTAAAGCCTTAACAATTTTCATTTATGCATCAAGATCGGACAATTCAAAAAATGGGTTCTCATAAAACTAAGCATCTAGATCACATACATAAGGTTAGATTCAAGAGAAAAGAACAAAAAAATATGAAAATCACGCTTCACACATTAGTTCTCATATTCTAATGACTATATATATGTCACTATATATAGTAATGATATTGTGCTCAAGGAGCACCTACTCCCTCTTATAATCCGTTGGATCATTTTCAATCTAATGGTTTAGAAGATGATTAAATGTTTTGTGTCTTTCTATAATCATTGGAAACAAAAAATAAATGAAGTGTTAAAAGATATTGTTTCCAAAACTTTGATAGTAAATAAAATTGACTTAATCTGCTCTCTCTCTCTCTCTCTGAGCAACTACTCCTTTGGATTTTCTATTATTGCCTTCTTTCATAGAATCATGCACATGACATTGTAAAAGTATTTCACATGGCATGCATATGTGATCACCATACATCCATGTGTGCATGAGAAAGATAAGATTTTTTAAAGAAAAAATTAAGAAGAATGTCTGTGAGCATGTCATGCATTGATGTCTATCATCCATCCATCTAAGCACGAGAGAGATGCAAACATGTGTTTCATGCCATGCATTCAATTTCATCATAAATTCATTATGCATGAAAGAGATGCATAAATGTGTGATCATGTCATGCATTCAGGTTCATCATCCATTCATTATGGACCAGAGAGAGGGGCATTTAACTCTATCCAAATGTTGGAACTCATTTTTTTTTCTAGTTCCCAATAATAATGAGAAAACATACACATTTAACTCTCCTAAACCATTGAATTGAAAATGATCGAATGTTAGTAACGGGGATCAAAGAGCACGGTATATATATATATATATATATTTAAATTGAACGTTATTTAAGGGGATCCGGGTTCGAACAATGACCTGAATCAGCCAAGTCATGTCATAATACCCTTTAAAGTAGGGATGACAGTAGCCCGGGGGCAAGGGGGGGGGGGGGATGGACTTACTTTTGCCCCCGCCCCATCCCCGATCCCTATCAAAGAAATTACTATTATACATATTATAAAATCATAGATTTTAACCCTAACATAAAACCCTTTCTTGAATCTTTCATTTTTCTTTAGTCTCCTCTCTCTAACGAGCGGTGCAAACTCCCATTTCTCTTCTCTCCGTCCCCTAGCAGCTAAGCGGTTGAAGGACAAAAAAAAACTAAGCCCCGCCTCGCCACTCTTCATTTGAACTACAGAAGGAGGACATGAAACGAAGAATGAAACTAAGCATAAAGGTTAAAATAAAAAAAACTCATGCAAAAATGAAGGCTGGAATGAAAGACAAAATTTTGAGATGGGGGCAGTAGTGGAGATCTTGTCCCCCGCCGGAGAGCCGAGAATGAAAGGCAAAATTTTGCGATGGGGGCAAGGGTGGAGATGTTTGTCCCCGGCCCCGGTCCACTGCCATCCTACCTGAAAGCTACACCACCTCTCCTCTTCTGTGATACCCCCATTCAAAACCCGTGATTAATGGACGTCAGCCACGTGTCAGATCCGATCATAATGCGTTACGGGTGAGGTTAGTAGATTCGGGTTCGGGCCTTTGATTGCGCTGTCCACATCGAGACGGCGACGTAACGGCGGGCGTTGGTCAGGTTGAATTGAAGGGGGGCGTCACGGACTGGTCGTTGGTTTCGAAACCTCAGGTCAGCAGAGCATTAAATATTAGGGTTTTCGAGGTTCGATGAAGGGTGAAATTTTTTATTCCGAAATCACCCTCGTGCTTGCGTTCGTTTCACTGGAATCGGTGTTTTTGCCTTAAAAAGGACAGCTTGTCCTTATCTTGAGGGTATTTTAGTCTTTCTCATGTCATCGGCTTAAGCTTCTGGCTTTGCCGTCCTAACCTTTGACGACTGATTATTACGGTGAGAATGCGACAAACTGGGGTTGGGTTCTTTACAGGTCGGATCCGGGTTTAGACCCGAATATAAAATCCAGCTTTCTTTCGGCATCATGGCTAAGCGCTAACACGTAAATGCTTACTAGTGCGAGGTTTGAAATTGAAAAAAAATGTCATAAGAAAATCCGGGACCGACACCAACGGGCGCTCAGCCTTGTTGGTAGGAGCTATCAGTGCACGTCTCTTTGTGGTGGGACGTTGCAGGTTCAAAGGGCAATGGTACGCTGAACAATAACTGGTTGGGTCTGCCAGACCCCAGCGATAGACTTTACAAAAAGAGAAAAATCTGAGACCAACGAAAGTAAAGAAAATTTTACATATGAGAAGATTTTATGAATTTTTTAAACATTGTCTCGCAAATTGGACCCTACCTTATCACAAATTTGCAAAATAGTAGCTGCCTTATGTCATTTTGCAAATCAGTCCTTACCTAACTCCCTCGATCAGACAAATTGATGGCTCAGATAGTCAGATTTTATAAGAAGACTAATTTACAAAATGTCAATAAGGTCGGGGTTAATTTGCAAAAAGTTTATACGCTAACAACTGTTTGATGAAGGGCATTTTGGTGACTATTTAACTATAGTCATGGTTTGACCATGGTCAAATTAACAGCTGTTGGCCGACAAACCGGTTTGTAATAAAATGAGAAAGGCCATGACTGATTTGTAAAATGGTATAAGGCAGGGACTATTTTACAAATTAGCTACAAGGTAAGGCCCAGTTTATAAAAAAAACTACTCTCTCTCTCTCTCTCCTTTTTTTCATGTGGGTGTGTTTAATGGTACTGAAAGAAAGTTTCTCTTCAGAATAAACTTTCGGTATTTGCGTGGAGCCCACACACGCCATTGAAGGAGAAGTAATAAGTCCCCGAGAGTTTTTGGGGTGGGGGGATTGTTTCAGCCAACATCACTGGTTTTTTGTGCCAAGTACAGCTTATTCTGGTTATAAAGAAAAAAACATGTCAGCAATTCTAATTTGTGTTTTTTTTTCTTTTTTTGCTCCCATGGGCAATGAAATTTCATGGGGGGGGGGGGGGGGGGGGGTTGTGTCTTCTTCCCTGAAGATGCAGGGTTGCTACAACGCATGTTCAGGGTTTGAATGATTGCCACGTATATAAGCACGTGGGGCCCATATCCCCATGTGCATTGGTATCACTTAGGGTCGGAGTTCAGTGCAGTTGCAAAGATTTAAATATTATTTCCCACCATTATCGTCATGAAATGATGGTTCAAGAAAAAGATAAAAATATCCTCCATCCAGAAAAGGAATGATGATCTTAACTCTTCAAAAAGTCCAAACATTTCATTTTTGCCCTAAGCAGTAAACTCTTATGCTGCCAAGAGATCACTCTTTGATAACACACCATCTGCTGTAATAGGATCTCCCTTTGAAGACACACTCTTTGTCGTCGTGCTGTCACCGGAGCACTCTTTGTCGTTTGGGTACCCTTTTCCGTCATCTATTACCACCAGAGCACCCACTATCGTTGTCTGCTCATGAGAAATAGTTGATCTACTAGAAAAATCAATATTCTGTCTATTGTTCATCATGATACCAGGATGCAAGCGTCGAACTTAATAGACAAAGAATAGTGATTTACAATAAAGATAATGGTTACAACGTCAAACTGAGTAGACAGAGACTAGCGATTTACAACAAAGATCAGATCAGAGAGTAACGATTTACAGTAGAAATTATATCAGAGCGTAACAATTTACAATAAAAATTATATCAGAGAGTAGTGATTTACAGTAAAAATTATATCTTAGCGATTTGCATTGTAAATCGCTACTCTCTGATATGATTTTTATTGTAAATCACTACTCTCTGATATAATTTCTACTATAAATTGCTACTCTCTGATATGATTTCTACTGTAAATCGCTACTCTTTGATATGATTTCTACTGTAAATTGCTACTCTCTGATCTAATTTCTACTGTAAATCGCTACTCTTTGATCTGATCTTTACTGTAAATCGCTACTCTCTGATATGATCTCTATTATAAATCGCTAGTCTCTGTCTACTCAGTTCGACGCTGCCACCATTATCTCTGTTGTAAATCACTATTCTTTGTCGATTAAGTTCGATGCTTACACCTTAGTATCATGATGAACAATAGATAGAATGTCGATTCTTTTGGTAGTTCAACTACTTTTCATGAGCAGACGACGACAAAGGGTGCTTTTGCGATAATAGACGATGACAAAGGGTGTTCCAACGATAATAGACGACGACAAAGGGTGCATCATCAAACAACAGATGGTGCATTGTCAAAGGGTGATCCAGAACGTTTATGGTGAAATATTGTGAGGAGCTCCTGTTACGAAAGATGAGTTTACTACTTAGGGCAAAAACAAAACGTTTATACTTTAAAGAGTTGAGATCATCCTCCCTTTTCTGAATGAAAGATATTTTTTTCCTTTTCTAGAATCATCGTTTCATGACAAGAATGGCGAGAAAGGGTACTTAAATCTTTGCAACCACACCAAACTCCGATGCTAACTGATGCTGACACACATGGGGATACGAGCCCCACATGCTTATATACATGGCACTAATTTGAACTCCCGAACATAGAACATTTGCTATAGTGCGTCTTTGGGAGGGGGGGGGCATATAACCTGCTTCGTGAAAAGAGAGGTAGATGGGAAAAAGCTGAGGCTCACAACTAAGGCTGACAAACAAGTTAAGGGAACCAAGAAAAGGGTGTTCAAGCTTGACTCACTGACTGGTGTAAAACAATATATTTTTTAAAATAGAAAATAATAGAATTTGTACTCTAAACCTACTAAACAAAGCTCTAACTAACTCATTTACAAAGTAAATACATTGTTTTAAAGTTGTATGCAACAAGAATTGAAAAATTGCTTGCAAGCCAACACTTCAACCATTTACTCTTTATGAATTCCTTTTTTCTTTTAAATTACTTATTGTAAACACCCCAATTTTGATGATAACCAGGTGCTGATGAATGAAAAAGTGTACTTTCAAGTTATCCAACAAAACCCTTGAATGGATTAAGTCAAAACTTAGTCCTATAAACTATACTTGTTCAATCATAATTTCATATTAATATTATTTTTTGGTTCTTGAGTTCAAATAAAAGAATAAAAATCAAGATCATAGCTTTCCAACAAACCAAAGATTGGGTAAATATATTGAAATCAAAAGTTAAGCCCTTTAAAAGTTACATCATTTGGGTAGTGAACCCCGATAGCAAACTCAGTTTGTCGTCCGGTCTTGTCAACTTTCGACCAACCTTTTGACCCCAAAACATAAGAATTTGATCTTATGTTTAAATTATATTTTGTATTCGATGACTTTAGCTTTTCAACAAGTCTAAAATCATGCACATCTAATGTCAGAACAGAGAGAAATGACCTTAGGAATACAACCTATTTAGATGTGCCCCCGAAAGCAAAAAAATGTGGGAAGGGGCAAAAAAAAAATCTAAAAATTAAGAAATGAAAAGGGATCAGATTGGATTTGTAATGATCTTTTCTATTCCTACCCCTCAACCCTCTCGACAGACTAGACTTCTGTGTCTTTTTCAGACAACTTCACAAAGGAACCTAATGACAACAATTTTGTTTTTCCAATTTCACAAAGTTTTTGAGCATGAAAATGGTGGATTTTGCTCTTAGCCTAAAAGGATGAATTAAAGTTCAATTTCTTAGCTTTCCAACACGCTTATGAACACATAAAAGGTCAGAGTAAGAAATTATGGCTTGTCTAAGATAAACTATGAAGACAAGACGACCATCCAAGCTATTGTTGACAAACTCATCCATTCCATGTTTTTGTCCCTTTTAGGCCTTGACAGCAAACCCAGATTACTGTCAGTTCCTTGACGACAAACCCAGTTTGCTGTTAATTGCCCCGAATGTGGGGATAGCCTTCGAGGCTTATCCCTAACTCTTATCCAACCTGCATTACACATTTTGGGCATGAATCTCTCCCTATGAAGCCTCTAGAATA
Source organism: Nuphar pumila (assembly GCF_984573655.1). NCBI lineage: Eukaryota > Viridiplantae > Streptophyta > Magnoliopsida > Nymphaeales > Nymphaeaceae > Nuphar > Nuphar pumila. Next base: position 28,520,953 of record NC_143263.1, on the reverse strand, counting down.
CTGTTCTCTATTTGTGTTGATAGACTTTGATCCATTTATGGCGGATCTAAAATCAAAACTGCAAAATCCCAATATCTTAATGTTAGAACTTATAAATAGGAGGTGCCCTTTAGGATTTTAGGATAGAGTATCATACCCAAGTGCTAGTCCCTTAGAGAATGACCAAACCCTGTCCTCACTCTGCCTCCCTTATGCTTTCAATGCAGATCCATCATGTGAATGTTCTACCAGATCCACCTCTTGAACCATTCAACTTTTTTTTTTTAAAGGCAATCTGGGGTTAGGCAGACCCTTACCAGGGGTACAACTATATACCATTGGGTTTTGAACATGCAACGTCTCAATACACGGTGACTTGCACTAGCTGCTCCTACCAGACAAGTGAAACCCCCTTTGGTAGACTCAAACCATTCAACTTATGCAGAGATGCTGACTAACTTTAGAAAGAAACACCTAGAGATCATCCACCAGCCCTAAGAGGGGGCTCTGCTGCAACCAACCTGAACTTTGGAGTACAAAAAGCTAAACAAACCCCAAATCCTAAAAAGGTATAATCCATCTCCATTCTGTCATTCTAGCTTTAATTAAGTTTTCTTTTTTATTTCTCATTATTATAGCTGGTTTACTTATACACATTTTGGTTTAATTTGCATGCAATATCACTCCCTAGGAGTTTGGAGCTTGCAGATTTGAATCCCCCTACATCATGGATCTCAAACTACCAAGGTCAGACTTGTTTCGCCTTAAGTTTCTCTTGAAGAAGGATGGTTGGAACTTGAAATATGAAGTTTAGTTTGAAAGAGATTTTGCAAAATCAAGGTGAGTAACTTTCATTTCTGCAAAATTTTCATTTACACTTATTTTCCCTTAATTACAGCTACGAAAATGAGAAGGCACATAAATGGCATTCAATATATTTAAAAAGAGTAATGTGTTCCTTAGGCCTCCTTTTTTTTGTTAGGCCCCACCAAAACTCATAGTTTTAAGTAGTTTTTCTCATATCTAACACCGTAGATGTGATCTATAGGTTTTGTTTAGTGGAAACTAGCTTTTAGATCGCCGGAATCTGACATGTATACAAGTTTTTTCGGTGATCCAAAATCAATAGCTATGAAGGTTTCAGTTTTTTTTTTTGGCTTATAAAATCAATCATGTTTTTCATCCAAAAACATGATCCAAGAGCTGACCATGCTAAACACATCTAACAGTTCAGAACACTTAAAACCTATAGGGCAGAATGATAAATGGGGCCTAATATGTTCATTTCTCATTTAAAAAAAGATAAAATTGTCTTTTTAGACTTTTTTATATTAATGTCAATGAGAACCACCGATTTTTTGAGTTGCCAACAGTTGCAATGCTCGTGCACCGTTGTCCATCGAGAAAGCTTTCTCTTATGTTTTGGCTTGTGCACAGGACACACGCCTTGAGTTTCGAACTCGAGATCCCTTTTTATCTCAAGACAAATTGAACCACCCCAAGCCAGATGTGATTATCTTTTTAGGAGTTAATTTGAGGGAGTCAATAAAAAGTAACTTTGACAATTATTTCAGCAATTTTTAAAAAGTTAAGTGATTATCTTGAATATTTAAAACCTAAGGAATTGTTCGATCCCTATTATATTTGCCCAAAATCAATTCTATATGGGTTCATTCAGCCTCCAGCCGGTTTTAATACTTTAATATTTTTCTTTTAATTTTTAATGATTTTTTCATATTAAAGGTGTAAAAAATGGCCAATTCAGCTCGATTCGGTTTGATTCCTAATCGGATGATTATCTGAATCGTTTTGAAAATCGACTCAGGTCTGAAACCGATACTAACAACATTGCCGAAGGGGATAGAAACAAAAAAAATAAATAAATGATTAATTATGTCCTCATCTCTGCCTTAAAGAATTACTTTCGCAAGCCAAATAAATGATGAAATGAGGAATTCTTTAAGCATGTTGACGCTAGGGGCGTGTTTGCTTGTCCCCACATTGTGAATCATTTTCTTACGAATGAGTCAAACAAAACCCATTTTCACACCGGTTTGCAAAACGTGAAAATTTTGCAATTTGCAAATAGTTCAAACAAGCCCATCTTCATGTAGGTTCACAAACGTACAACAATGGTTTTTTGTATGTATATGAATGAAACCTGATTCATTTACTCATATCTAGTGTGATTCCATTTCACATGGGCAACCATCCATGTGAAGTGAATTGGAATCACATTATGGTTTTTGTATTTGATTTTAGGCCCTGTTTGGAATCCGGTAGCTGGGATGGAATCATGCGCTTTTATGCATTTGAAGAAGTGGCAGCTGCCAAATTCATTCTTTAGTGTAATTTAAAAAGAAGAAAGGGTCGCACTTCTCATCCCAAATGTATAAACGCCCATCCCAGCTACCAGATTCCAAACGGGACCACCAAGGTAGTTTGATTTTACCTCAAAAACACCCAATGCATAAACGCCCATCCCAGCTACCAGAGTTCAAATAGGGCCTTCATTCATTTGTACAATTGAAGGGTGATAGCATCCCAACCCAGTTAGCTTAGGTGTTTTGATTTGGATATGCCTGTTAGTTAAATGGGTTTGTTGATCCGTATGGGTGTAAGTGACAATTGAGGTTAAGATAAAAGGTAGTCCAGTTATACTAGGGGTGGCAATCGGGTCGGGTTGGCGGGTCAGCATACCTCAACCCGAACCCGACCCGTTTATTAAACGGGTCGGCTGTGGCAAACACGAACCCGACCCGTTTAATAAACGGGTAACCCGACACGACCCGCCAATCCATTTAATAAATGGGTTGGGTCGGGTAAACGGGTTTTCAGGTTGGCGGGTTGACGGATCGGGTTGGCGGTCGGGCAGACGGGTTGGCGGGTCGGGCAGACGGGTCAGCAGACGGGTTGGCGGGTTGACCCACCCGCCTAACCCGTTTATTAAACGGGTCAGCCGGGTTGGCGGGTTGGCATACCCCCAACCCGAACCCGACCTGTTTAATAAACGGGTTACACGGGTCGACCCGTTTATTAAACGGGTTGGCTTAAGCCCAACCCGAACCCGCCTAAGAGGCGGGTTGGCAGGTCGTGTCAGAAATTGCCACCCCTAAGTTATACACAAATAAAAAGATGAAGCCAGGTGATTCAAAAAATATGCAGGGGCAGAAGAGGCAGTCTTCTATAATATTAGGTTTTTAGAGTGGCATACTTATTGATTTATAGGATTGGCGCCACCTGAAAGGCAAAATAGAAAGAATACCGAGGAAAATCTTTCTATGGTAGGGACATCCAACTTGATTTCCTCATTCTTAGCTCATTTGATTTTTTTTTGCTTTATTGCTTATTTTTATGTTTTTTTTTTCTATTTAAACCATGTATCTAGTTGTTATTGCGCATCTAATCAGAAAAATATTCTGACTTACCTCTTTGGTGAGATTAGTTTTATTCCATGGAAGGAGAATTTGACTTCTTTAAGACTCTACCTAAGAAAATCCCCATATCCCTCTCTTTCTTCCATGTCTCTCTCTCTTTCTTTCTCTCTCTCTCAATCTCCCACACACATTCCCTTCTCTCACACAAATCTATCTCCCTTTATTGCCCGCAATTAGGTTTTCGATTCAAGTGCGCAACCCTCCTAGCGAGTCTGTATCATTTGATATTAGAGCAGGTCCTTCTCTAGACCCTGGAGACCTAGTTCAACCTTTACAATAAGAGCCCAAGCCCTTCACATGTCTGTTGGTTCATTTTAGCCGCCATCAAAGGTGCCCATTACCAGCATTCAAATCACCTCTCTATATGATATCAGGAGATCAGATCTGCATCTATGCTTTCTGTATCAGGTTCTTTGAATTTCCTACTTCTAAATTGAATATTATTTGCTTGAATCCGATATCGGATTTCCTTGATCCGACATCCAGAAGACATGCTTCACCTTGCCTGTTTTCAGGAAGATTTGGCACATGCCTTTAACCTAGTTCAATTTTCAAAATTAGGGTTTATATAGTTAGACAACCTTCAACATTTCAAAAAAATTACCCTAGCTAAATTGTCCCAAATCAAACCCAATTTACAAATCAGGAAATTCAATTTCCAATATATAGATATCGTATTTTTACCAAACCTTGTCAGAATCTATGCCTGGATCTTAACCGATTTCCTACCAATTACTTCCAAAAATTCCATAACCAGACCCATAGCCAAAAAAACTAAAAATTAAACCATAGAAGCATGTACCTGTTAGCTTTCATACCCAATTTACAGATCTAAAAAATTTATCTGGACCGCTAAGATCCGGTAAAATCTTTGTAACCTGTCAGACCCCAAATCAAATCATAGACTGAACTTGTAACAGACTGATTAGTCTTAAAAATTATTATTTTCAACTTCCTAAAACCTCAAAAAAATCCTCCCAAATATGTTTTATGTACTTGAGTCCTCAAACCAGTGGATGAAGCTCAAAATCAGCCATAAAACCTATCCTAGTCCTATTCTCCAGTCAAACTTTAGACCGGCAAAATTTTGTTATGTAGGCAGTCATCTTTGGGCTTGAATCATGGTGACTCGAGCCCAAGAACTCATAGACACCCTACGGGCCAAAACACAGCACCAGCTAGGGTTTACAAACAGTAAGATTGATGCTATGAACAACAAAGTTGATGAGACAAACAAAAAGGTGGATAAACTCACCACAATGTTGTGCGAGTTCATAAATCCATGGAGATGACACAAGCGGGGTTCCAACCCACCAAAATTTAAGGACTAGCAGTCCAGGCATGCCAATGGGAGAAATCAGATGAAGCAACCCCTTATCAAGTTTTTGACATTCGCCGACAAGGATCCGACTAGCTGGATCTTCAAGGGCGAGCACAAATTTTGGGTCATACAAATCCCAGAGATGTAGATGCCCTAATCCATGAGAGTACTTGGTACCCTCAAGGCCCCCCTATATTCGTCCTCATAGACACAAAAAGAACACACAAATTCCTTTGTACTCAAGTTGCCAGAGAGGTCAAGTGTCCAACCACTCCCTACAAACCTTTCAAGGTAGTAGTAGGAAATACGAGCAAATTGCAATGTCAAGCTATATGCCCTAATTTGAAGAGCATGATCCAAGGCACCACTCTCAGCTAGAATGCCTTCATGCTTCCTGTCAATGGAGCAGACCTTGTATTAGGAATACAGTGTCTGCAGATCCTTGAACAAATTGTATGAGATTTCAAACCCATGAGCATGAAGTTCAATCAAGAGGGTCAACGAGTTGAGATCACCACTCCATGACCCAACCAAGAGATTGTGGGATCAAAATATAGGCAACAAAGACAATAGGTCTCCCTACCCATAGGGACCTTTCTCATACAAAGTGGATCGGATCCTCAATCACTTTGAAGACATCATTGCTGAACTAAAGGAACTTTCCTCAATAAGATCTCATGACCCGCAAATTGGTATAATTTTGTGAGCTCAACCAGCCAATGTTAGGTCCTAGTGCTATAAACAAAAGAAAGAGTCAACATACATATTTGATCAAAGAGGACACAAAGAACTAGTAATTGGGGGAGACATTTTTAATTACCGATCTTGAGGACAAGGACGTTTTGAAGAGGGCATGATTGATAGCATCCCGACCCAGTTAGCTTAGGTGTTTTGATTTAGATATCTCTATTAGTTAAATGAGTTTGCTGATTCATATGGGTGTAAGTGAGAATTGGAGTTAGGATAAGGGGGTAGTCCAGTCATATAAAAATAAAAGGATGAATCTAGGTGATTCAGAGAATGTACAGGGGCAGAAAAAAAGTCTTCCAAGCAATATCAGGTTTCCAGGGGGCATACTTGTCCATTTACAGGATTGACGCCACCTAAAGGAAAAAATGAAAAGAATGCAGAGGAAAATTTCCCTTTGATAGAGACGTCCATCTTGATTTCCTTCTTAGTTCATTTGATTTATTTTTACTTTATTTCTATTTTTATTTTCCTTTTTCAATTTAAGCCTTGTATCTAGTTGTTATTTTGCATCTAATTAGAAAAGTATCTTTTGGCTTACCTCTTTGGTGAGATTTGTCTTCCTTGGAAAGAGAAGTTGGCTTCTTAGGACTCTACCTAAGGAGATCCCCATATCCCCTCCTCTTTCTCTCGCACAAATCCCTCTCCCTCCATTGCTAGCCCTTCCACAATTGGGTCTTTCTAAACTAGATTATGTTTAGCCATTTATTCAGATGGGACCAAAATTTACATGTAAACTAAGTTAAACATAATAAAATTTGGATTTGGATTTGGATTTGGAAATTAATGAAAGATTTTTTACTAAGCCTTTACCTAAATTGGACTATATTTTTCCTAAATGGAAGAAAATTTGAGAGGGCGCTGGAGAGCATGACAGAGAATGTGCCAGAGAACGCACCAGTTCTGTGTAAAAGACCACACCAGAGAACGCGTCAGAGAACACATTGGCAGGGAGAATGCGCCAGTTCTGTGCAAAAGACCATGCCAGAGAATGCACCGAATCTATGCAAAAGACCACGCCGGAGAATGTGCCGGTTCTGTGCGAAAAAATTTGTTCCCTACCGGAGAACGCACCAACAGGGAGCAATTTTTTTTTTAATTTTTTTTTTAAAAATTTAGCGATGGATATTATCCATTGCTAATTTAAAATAGCGAAAGACTCACGATGGATCATATCTGTCGCTAATCCATCACAAATTAGCGACAAATAAGTTCTGTCACTACTTAGCATCGAAAATTCTGCACTATCCGTCTCTAATCCGACACTAATCTGTTGCTAAACTGTTTAGCGACGGATTAGTGTTGAATTAGAGACAGATTTAGGTCGTCGCTAATCCACAGGTTTCTTGTAGAGCTCATCTGAAAGCTTATATAAGTTGTATCAATTTGAACACAAGGAAAAAAACCCTAGCTTCAGAACTTTAAATACACAGACTTTGAAGTCCTACAAATCAGGTTAGGAGTCTAAGCCTGAGTGAGTTAGGGTGATGTAGTTTATTTTATTTTTTTTTGCAGTAAGATCTCTCGAAGATGGAGTCTTCAAGAGATAGCCCTACTCATGACGCTAGTATAGAGAAAACACTTAACGACTTGACAAAGATCATGGAGCATGCAACACACATGCTTGCAGTAGACTCAACATCATCTCTCTACCAGTTTAGAAATCTGACATGCATGAGGGTAGGTAGGGCTACTGAGAGAGTGTGGTTACTATCCACACTTGTTAGTAGCCTTTAAGATAGGATTAACTATGTGAACTTTGGTTTTAGACAATCAACGTGTCCTATATTGGTACCATATGTCTATATATTGGGTGAGCAAAGCTTCATGCCCATAGCCAAGAAATATGCACTGCTTTGCTTTTGGATCAAGCTTGGACCTCTCATCCTTTAGAATATGAACAAAAGCTCTACAACATAATACTCTCAAGTGATCATAGGAGACTTTCTTCCCTGTCCAAACTTTCTCTCGAATATCGCCATTCAACAGAATAGAAGGAGACAAATTGATAAGATCAATTGCTGTCCTCATTGCCTCACCCCAAAAAGATCTTGACAATTTAGAATGTGATAGCAAACATTTGACTCTTTCAAGAATGGTGCGATTCATTCTCTCTATAACCCCATGCTGTTGAGGTATCTTTTTTAGTGTCTTTTCATGCCTGATGCCATGATTGATGCAATACTGATTAAATGGTCCAATGTATTCACCACCATTATCTGAGCATAAATATTTCAATTGACTATCAATTTCTCTTTCAACCATGGCTTGAAAGTGCTTAAATACATACAAAACTTGATCTTCAGTTTTTAGTGTATAAACCAAACCTTTTCTAGAGTGATCATAAATAAAAGTAACAAAATATAGTGCACCACCAAGTGTCTTAACCTTTAAAGGACCACATACATCAGAATATACCAAATCTAGAACATGAGATTTTCTAGATGCAATGTTTTTACGGAATGATACTCTATTTTATGTACCATGAAAGCAATGAACACATATTTTCAAAGATGTACCTTTTATCTCTACTAAAAGCTTTTTCTTGAATAAAACTTGTAATCCTTTTTCACTCATATGCCCGGGCCTTCTATGCTATAAATTGGTGGACGAGTCATTCTCCACAACATTCACAATACCCATGCAAATCTTTGCTTGCATAGTATAAAGAGAACAAGTCTTCTTTCCTTTTGCTAGCACTAGAGAACCTTTGGATAACTTCCATCTTCCATCATTGAAATTGTTGTTGTAGCCTCCATCATCTAACTTTTCAGCAAGGATTAAATTTAGTCGAATATTTGATACATGCCTTACATTTTTAAGCAATAATTTGTAACCAATATTTGTTTATAAGCAAATGTTACCTATACCGATAATTTTTGACACATCTTCATTTTCCATTCGAACATTCCCAAAATCACCTTGCGAGTAAGAGATAAAGAAATTAGCCTGCGAGGTAACATGAATGAAAGCTCCATAATCAATTACCCAATTTGTCTCTTGTCTAATCAAATTAATGCTAGAATCATCACAGATAATCATAAGTTCACCATCTGTGACTGCAGGTGTATCATTTTGCTTTTCTTCTGAATTTTTCTCCTTGTTCTACTATTTGAACTTGAGTTTTCTGCACTCCCGTTTCACGTGCCCTTTCTTGTGACAATAATAGCACTCAACACCTTTCTTTGAACTCGAGTTTGAATGACCCTTCGATTTGTCATGATTGTGCGTAGTCCTACTTTTACTCCTACTTCTCTCCCGATTTTCCATTACAAGAGCTTCGAAGTGAGAAGGACTTGATGATTTTCTTCTTGTCTCTTCATTTAACAAACTGCTGGTAACTTGGCTCATAGTTATCATTCCATCAGTTGCAAAGTTACTAACAGTGACCACCATGATTTTACAACTTTCAGAAAGTGAACTAAGAAGTAACAAAGCTTGCAACTCACCATCAAAGGCAATTTTCATGGTAGCTAACTGATTTATAATACTCTTGATCTCATTCAAATGTTTTGCAATAGAAGTACCCGCTTTATATTTGAGATTCACAAGCTTTCAAAATAGAAAAGCTTTGTTTACTGTCGTCTTTCTATCATAAAGACTCTTCTAAGACCATGTACTGAATTTTCAGTTGAGACATGATGAAAAACACTATCATCAATCCATTGCTGAATGAAACTGACAACTTTTTGGTCTAAATTTTTCTACTCGTCATCTTTTATTTTTTCTGGTTTGCCGCTATCACCTTCTATGGGTCCATCCAAATCTTTACAAACCAAAAGTTCTTTCATTTTTATTTTACAAGTCATCCAATTTGTGCGATTCAAACTAATCATACACCTAACGTTGCTTTCCATAATTTTCACACACAAAATATAACGACTCAGAACTGGATTAACCCTGCTTTGATATCAAATATTGAGAAAAATATGATTTCTTCCAAGTGAAAATCAATGGAAGCAATATATATATATATATATATATATATATATATATATATCAACAAAAATTAAATAAACATACAAGATTTACGTGGTTCCCTCAAACTGAGGTACATGCACAGCGACCAATAGGTCAGTCCCTTTCACTATCTTCAAACAAAGTTTACAAAGTTGCCAAAATGCATAAGCCTTATAAACACACAAAGGTGTAGAGAAATAACAAGAGGAAAGACCTCACCAAAAAAGGAACAAATGTTCTGAAAAACCAGCCACACGAAGCAACCCCAAGCAGAAGTGAAAAACCTCTCCCTTATTTTTTTTTCTAGTCAAACCACTTCTCCCTAAATAGAGAACGTGATTCATATTTAATGTGGAGGTCGAAATGCCATCCACAAATTGCTAGGAAGCTGAAGCGCCATTCAACAAATTGCTATTCAGCTGAAGCGCTAACCAACAAATAGCTATTCAGCTGAAGCGCCAACAAATTGCTATGCTGCTGGATCGCCATTCACAAATTGCTATCCAGCTGAATACATAAACCGACCTTGAGACAATCAAAGGTCATGCTTAGGAAACCCCCCACAATAATAAATGTGCACGGTTCCAATGAGCATGCCAATAAATGTCAATTAACAAAGGTTCTTATTCAGTAAATAGATGGGTCCCACAAAGCAGGGAAACCCAATATAATGTCATAGGGATTTCCAGCGAATAACGGCCGGTGGGGTGGTTCCAATCGCCCGACGACGGAGTCCGACCACAATGGGTGTCCACCAGTGCCTTGGAGGGCGATGATCGAGCTGGTTGTACCTTCACTGCTCATTTTGAGGTTCCACCTTTACAGAGTGTAGTCTTGCGAGAAAACACTAGTGGAGGTCTCCCCAATTAGTCGACAATATGGTCCAACCACTATGAGCATCAATCAACGCTTTAGTTGGCATAATCTGGGCTGATTTTGTTTTCACTTGTATTGGGGGTTTTCAACAAAGCAAAAGGAATATCCTGTGGTCTTATGGCCACTAAAATACTTACAAAAAGAAGATTATAAAATAATGTAAGAATGAAAATGTTATTTTATGCATCAAGCAGGTATTTGGAATACATACAGATAAAGTGAATGGTTGAATGTAATAACCAAGTGCAATCTGCTTTTTGTAAGGAATTGATAGGGTTAGACAACTTTTTCAAAGTTACTCAAATTGTTCTTTTAGTTTGTTCTGGCATCCAATGGAGTGTGGCCATCTATATGTATTCCAACAATCGATGCATGTAGGTAATATTAAGCAGTTGGAAGTCACAAACTTGTCCTGCTCTACATGAGGTCAAACAGACGAGTTGAAATTATTTACAACTATCATAAGTGATGATAATTACAAAAAGGGGATTTTACATGATTGCCATAATCCGGGTTCAAGCGAGCGTTGGCAAATTAACGAGAGGGTGTTGCGTGTTCTCCCTCGAAGATGCAGGGTTTGCTACAGTGCATGTTCGGGGGTCCAAATGAGCGCCATGTATATAAGCACGTGGGGCTCGTATCTTTGTGTGTGCCAGCATCACTTAGCATCGGAGTCCAGTGCAATTGCAAAGACTTAAGTTCCCTTTTTCACCATTCCTGCCATGAAACGACGGTTTAAGAAAAATGTAAAAATGTCCTCTATCCAGAAAAAGGAGGATGATCTTAACTTTTCAAAAAGTTCAAAAGTTTCGTTTCTACCCTAAGCAGTAAACTCCTATGCTGTCAGCGGATCACCATTTAACAATGCACCATCTGTTGTAAGAGGAGCTCCCTTTGACGACACACCCTTTGCCATCATCTGCTGCCGTCGGAGCACCCTTTGTCGTTGTCTACTCGTGAGAAATAGTTGAACTACCAAAGGAATCAACATTCTATCTATTGTTTATCATGATACCAAGGTGCAAACGTCAAACTGAGTAGATAGAGAATAATGATTTACAACAGAGATAATGGTGACAATGTCAAACTGAGTAGACAAAGAGCATCAATTTACAATAAAAATTAGATAAGAGAGTAATGATTTACAATAGAAATCAGATTAGAGAGTAGTGATTTACAATAAAAATCAGATAGAGAGTAACGATTTACAGTAGAGATCAGATCAGAGAGTACCGATTTACAGTAGAAATAAGATCAGAGAGTAGCGATTTACAGTATAAATCCGATCTGATATTTGCTATAAATCGTTACTCTCTGATCTGATTTCTACTGTAAATCGCTACTTTATGATCTAATTTCTACTGTAAATCGTTACTCTATGATATGATCTCTACTGTAAATCGCTACTCTATGATATGATCTCTATTGTAAATCGCTACTCTATGATATGATCTCTATTGTAAATTGTTACTCTCTGATCTGATTTCTATTGTAAATCACTACTTTCTGATCTGATTTTTACTGTAAATCGCTACTCTCTGATCTGATCTCTGCTGTAAATCGCTTCTCTCTGATCTGATTTCTACTGTAAATCGCTACTCTCTGATCTGATTTCTACTGTAAATTGCTACTATCTGATCTGATCTTTACTATAAATCGCTACTTTCTGATCTGATTTCTACTGTAAATCGCTACTCTCTTATCCAATTTCTACTGTAAATTGCTACTATCTAATCTAATTTCTACTGTAAATCGCTACCCTCTGATTTGATTTATACTGTAAGTCGCTACTCTATGATCGGATTTCTATTATAAATCGCTACTCGCTGAATTGATTTCTACTGTAAATCGCTACTCTCTGATCTGATTTCTATTGTAAATCGCTACTCTCTGATATGATTTCTACTGTAAATCGCTACTCTCTGATATGATCTCTATTGTAAATCGCTGCTCTCTATCTACTCAATTCAACACTGCCACCATTATCTCTGTTGTAAATCACTATTCTCTATCTACTCAGTTCGACACTTGCACCATGGTATCATGATAAACAATAGAGAAAATGTCGATTCCTCTGATAGTTCAACTATTTTTCACGAGCAAATGATGATAAAGAGTGCTCCAATGGTAATAGACGACAACAAAGGGTACTTCAATGCAACAAACGACGATAAAAAGTGTTTCGGTGGTAGCAAACGACGACACATGGTGCATCATCAAAGGGAGCTCTTGTTACAACAGATGGTGCATTGTCAAAGGGTGATCCAGAATGTTTAAGGCAAAATATTGTGAGGAGCTCATGTTACGGAAGATGAGTCTATTGCTTAGGACAAAAACAAAACGTTTGGACTTTAAAGAGTTAAGATCATCCTTCCTTTTCTTGATGAAGGATATTTTTATCCTTTTCTACAATCATCGTTTCATGGCAAGAATGACAAGAAAGGGTACTTAAGTCTTTGAAACTGCACCGGACTCCGATGCTAACTGATACTGACACACACGGGGATACAAGCCCCACGTGCTTATATACGTGGTGCTCATTCGGACCTCCGAACACGGAACATTTGCTACAGTGCATCTTAGGGGGGGCATATAACCTGCTTCACAAATTAACCCACAACCTACAAGGGTTCTACACACCTGCCTAGGTAGGTCAGTCTAATTAAGAGGTTTAAGGTAGGCCAAGCAAACAAGGATTGCCACTAAAACATATCAAGAGTCAAAGATTGGTTCCTAGCTAGATCCACTCGATTTTTTATCATGACCCAATTGACTCCACCCGAATCACAAGATATTGTCATTGGGCTTAGCCTTGTCAAAATATGCATGTAATCTGAGTGAAGTGGTGATTCATTTTGACTTAATGTCCACCCCTGATAATGATATTGATGATGACCAAGAATATATACCTATCAGTTCTTGTTCAATAAAAAGAATAATTAAAAATTCTCAACTAACTAACACTCGCTTCTATCTTCTACCACAATCCATCCAACCTCAACTTTCAATTAGGGCTTGTCAAGCCCAGCCCATTGCTAGGTGCTCGGCATGCAGCCTGTCATTTAGGCCCATGAGCTTGATTAGGTCAGGCAGGCCAGAGCAGGACCTTGATGGCTGGTGTTGGGCTATGGCCTGGCTTGCCCATGTCAGCACACCGAATTCTGGACCGGGCCTAAGCTAGGTTTGATCTAACCTGTTGCCCACATCTACCTTCAATTAGCCCGTGGCTCAGCTTGGTTCGGCCCATCACAAACTCGTTCATGATCGGCTCATATAGCTGGTAACATGAGCTACAAGAAGCTCATTTAGTTTAAATGAGTTGAGCCCAAACACAGGGTCTTCAACTTAGCTTGGCTCGGGTAAGCTCATATATATATATATATATATATATATATATATATATATATATATATATATATATATATATATATATATATATATATATATATATATATATATATAGCTTATGTTACACATTCCAAGTGCAAAATCTAACCTTCGGATCATGTTTAACATGTTCTAATTATTATTTCTTTGTGTTAAAGTTGGCTGAAATATGATGTTTTACATCATTTCTAGACCACCCTTATTTTCATGAATTGTGGGCTGTTAATTTTCATTGCCTAAAAAATAAGATCATATGATATATCAGACAAAATAAAACCTTCTAACATAGTAAATAAATCATTCAGAACACATCTGTACAGTTAGATTTATCATTTGATGACAAACAAGAGTGTACTATTGTATGGTATCATGGTACAAAACCACCTTATATTTTCCCATATATATATAACATAATTTTTTTTTTTACACCAGCCCGCTCATGTTCGGCTTCTCTCGGCTAAACATGAGCACACGCTCAGTCTACTAATAAACGAGCCAAGCCCAACCATTCACGGTTCTGTTCGTTCAGCTCGTTTTATCCTACGCACATCGATCTCCCAATAAATATAGCTAAAGCATGCACCAAGGGCATGAGAAAACAACCAACCATGAGTACAAATTGCCTGTAGAATTCAGTGCCTGAAACCGTGCTCAGTGCATGCATATAAGACAACATGAGGAATTCCTGTGCCATTGGTTGGTTCTGCTGAAGAATAGTTTATCATGGAAAATGGATTGAATGCCTTGCTTATATAAGCAGTGATAGTCATATTTATATATCCCGAGTCTGTACTCTGTACCATCCATTCATTTAATAGTTGTAAAATTATCTACAAAGAATCCAAAGTTGTCCTTTCCCTTGTTTTCACTCTCCTGCTCGTTGTCTTGTAAAAACCAATCATGTACAAGCTCATTAATTAACCAACCTTTTAAAATAATGAATCAACATTAAGTATATGGATAACTGTGCCTTATTAATTAAAAAGAGATACTAATCTAGAGACATACTTTTGAACTCTGAAAAGGATCTTATATCAAACCATGATACAACTCAAAATGCCATTGAATCACTCAATAATGATTACAAAAAAGTTTAATGTCATTGACTGTTATTGCTTTATCTGTCTTCACAGCTCTGAAGGTGGGAAGAACAAAACTCAGGCTTGTCTAGTCTTGACCAACGTTGGTGTGTACCACACAAAGTTTATGGCACAATACCCAATAAAAGCACTCACATATATATAGAAACTGACAAAGACACTACAGGTCTACATTAGCCAACTCCCACACATCTAGTCTTGACAGCATGCACGATGGACGTCACACATTTATTTTTTTCCACTAAAGGGTCTCTACCAGCTGATAGCACCCACCGCTAAAGGTTCTCTTTGTGCACGCGAGCAAGTGTGGGGTGCATCAACGGCACGTCCATCACCAGCGGATGACATTGCTGTCTTGTCCAGAATTGGCTGCACTCTGTTGATAGCTATTCCCTTCTCATATATATATATATATATATATATATATATATATATATATATATATATATATATATATATATATAGAGAGAGAGAGAGAGAGAGAGAGAGAGAGAGAGTTTGGTAGCTGATCACATATTAGGTGTAAAATGATACGTGATAAATGGGTTTTTTTGCCCTTTCAGTGTTTTTTTTGCAGTTGGGACCCTATAAATGCGTCTGGCATGGTTGATTTAAGAAGAATCTATACCTGGATTATGTGTTTTTAATGAAAAAAATGATATTTGGAATCTCAAAAATTTACGAACATCTTGAACTGTTGATTTTTCGAACCTTATAAAAGCTCACCCGTGTGTCGGAATCGAATGCTTCAAGAGCTGATCCCTATAAAATCAAGTACATAGATCATATATGTATGGTCAGAATTTAAAAATAAAATAAAGACTGAAAAACTAATTTAGCACACTCATTTGGCACCTAACGTGTGAGCAACTACCAATCTCTCTCTCTCTCTCTCTCTCTATATATATATATATATATATATATATATATATATATATATATATATATATATGTGTGTGTGTGTGTGTGTGTGAAAAATATTTGCTACTAATGAAGGTAAGGAACTAATGAGCTAAAATTCATAGGTGCAGGTTGTATTGACTCAATCTAACATGGTTTGTTTGCTAAGGACCAAGCTTTGGATAATGCTTTTCTAACGTAAAAATGTGATCTTTTGAGTTATTAAATTTTGATATATTATGGACAGTTGATTTTTGGACCCCTTTAAAAACATATTTACTTGTCATAATCACATGATTCAAAACAAGTTTTTCTACTAAACAAACCATGTAGATCACGTTTGTAACATTTGATTTAAAAAAATTAGAATTTTTTTAAGAAAAAAGTGATTTCTACTCATTAGTTCTTTACCTTAACGGCCAATATTTACCCATATATATATATATATATATATATATATATATATATATATATATATATATATGTGTGTGTGTGTGTGTGTGTGTGATGCTATTGAAGGCATCAAATTATATGAAATTATTGAGCTGAAAATCATAGGTTCTTAAATTTTATGGATGTGATCTACAATATTTGTTTAATAAGAAATGAGTTTTGAATCATATGATTGTGACACAAGAAGGTTTTCTAAAGGCTTCAAAAATTAGCAGTCCACAATGCACTCAAATATTATAACTCAAAAAATCATATTTGTAGATCAAAATAACATGATTTAAGGTTTGATCCTTCTATGTGGTTAGATTGAGTTCATAGAACTTGAACTTATGATTTCCAGCTCAACAGTTTCATATAATTGGTTGCCTTAAATAACACCAAATATTAACCCAATATATATGGTTAATATTTGGTGCCTTTGAAAGCACCAAATTACGGGGAACTATTGAGCTGAAAATCATATGTTTTAGTTTTTTTTTTGTAAATTAAATCTTATGGATGCGATTTACAATGTTTGTTTAGTGAAAAATGAGTTTTGAATCATATGATTGTGACACATAAGCATATTTTTTAAGGACTTAAAAAACGAATAGTGTATAATACACTAAAATTTCATGACTCAAAAAATCATATTTTTTGGATCAAAATAACACTATCCAAGGCTTGATCCTTAGCAAACAAACCTTCATAAACATATCTATGAGGTTAGATTGCATTGATAAAGCTTGAACCTATGATTTTTAAATCAATAATTTCATATAACTTGGTGCCTTTAAAGGCACCAAATATTAACACACATATATATAGGGTAAATATTTGGTACCAATGAAGGTAGAGGACTATTGAGTAGAAATAGCCTTCATTTCATATTTTTTACATCATACATTATAGATGTGATCTATCATATTTGTTTTGTAGGAAATGATTTTTTATCATATGAATGTGACATGTAAGCAAGGTTTTCAAGGGCTTGAAAAATCAATAGCCCACAATTACCGAAATTTCACAACTTAAGAAATCATATTTTTACATTGAGAAAACACCGATCCAAGGTCCAATTCTTAATAAGCAAACCATGTTGAACGCTGGCATGTGGTCAGACTGAGCCGATACACCTTGCCCCTATGTTTTTTAGCTCAATAATTTTGTGCCCTCAATAGCACTCGCCAAGTACAATCTCATATATATGCTGATTTAGTCTGATTGGGAATAATTCTGCCGATTTGATAGATGGTATGAATCAATACTTGTATCAAACAAAAAAGTTGATCCAATTTGAGAAAGAAAATTAGATGAGGCACTCACTCACAAACAAAGAAAAAAACTGAAGAGCACTAAAAAACATCAACTTATTGGATAACACTATTTACTCATACTAAAAATACATAGTCCATAGGTATATAGAGTTGGGGGCGCTTTTTATATGCTTCTCATGCACAAATGACCAATTTTGAACTCCCTTTCATGGGCCACAACTCTAACTATAAAAATTTGTCTTAATGACCCACTAATGATTACTAATGGCATGCACCACTACGAGAACTACTTGCATGCTAATATTTTATAACTTATGTAACCACCCTCTAGATTCTTCACGTCATTGATATATCCCACTACATGAGAGTTACCCACTATGTCTATGGGTAACCTATATAATAATCTCACAGTAATATTTTTTATGCCCATGCTGCCCACATTATATTATAAAAACGCTAACTTTGCCCATAAGTTTTTTATGAACCACACATTGACAAAATTACCCATAACTCCTAATTATATGACAAATTTAAAACTTGACTTTGACTCACAACTCAAAATGGGTTTCCACTTCCAGCAATCGGCTAATTTAGGTGGATTCGATTCAGTTTTAAAAACCATTGGTCCTAACTGTCCCTTTTACTGTCAAATGCTTTTCATCTAAGGATGCTGTCTTGTGATGCTCTTTCTTTTTATTGATTATCCATGGCCAAGCTTGCCCCATCTTCAAGTTGTTGAATGATAAGCACCACTTACATGTGAAGTGTGAGCAGGTGATGATTAGTGGAAATGTTGAGTTCATGATCTTGGTCACTATAATACCTACAAGAGAAATGCTATGGCTAACTCTAGGAGATGGCCATGGTGTCCACCATCAATGGAATTTATCCAGTTGGCAGGGCCTTTACCGGTAAGCCATTTTAGAGTCCCAAGGGTCTCTCTCTCACACAAAGGTATAAGAAACGTTGCCAGCATCTCCCATTTACTTAGAAAAACAAAGTTTTTTTTAAAGGCAAGCCGGGGTTAGGCTGACCCCCACAAGTTATTATTCAATCATACCACTGGGGTTTTGAACCTGCAACGTCCCACTACAGGAAGACTTGCATTGACAGCTCCTACCAACCACGCAGGATTGGTTTAGAAAATCAAAGTGTTTTTTTTTTAAAGTCTAGCTGGGGTTAGGCAGACCCCCACCAGATTCATTACTCAGCAATAAGAAGCAGTACATGATATGATTTCAATCCCTCAATGGGGACCAGTCTTGGGGGTGGTCCTTCCAAGACTTCTTAATCCCCCCTTTTGCCAATTTGGCAAGCATTTTAACTATTGAGTTATGACTAAATTTAGCTTTTTGAATACAGAAGTTATCAAAATTGTACAAAATTGAGATTGGTTCCCTCAGAAGATATGTTGGCTGAGTTTTTCCTTGCAGGAATGAGCTCATTTTAGAAACCAGATCCAATCTCCCATTCTCCAACACAACTTTCGAATCAGGGGTCACCAAACTTAGAGCTTGGTCCTATCCACACCACACCTGTATCTCCTGTGTTCCTTGGGAAGTGAAACACCCAGCAGCTAGAAAATGGCCTGCACTGTCCCACAGATCGCGTACCCGAAGTGCCATCCCATGCTAAAAATTTCGCAAATACTGACCTAGGTCCACCCTGGTCTAGGAGGATTCCAATTGTCTATACTCCATCGAATAGCAGCTATCTCCTTTGAGTTAGAAAGAATACGAATTAGGGCGTGCTCCCGTAGGGAGTAGATACCTTTAGGAGTTGGGTCGGGTTCCTCTTCGCCTCCTCAAATACTTGTTGGTTGCGGTCTTGGGTGGAAGGGTTCCATGAATGCAGATTGACACATCTTTTAACCTCTTTTGAAGCCTTGAACATGGTCTCTACGAAATGACATCTTGAAAAACAAATTTTGTCAATATATTCATTGAATTTGATTGACCTCATGCTATGATACATCACCTCTTGCGTGTTCGTGGGGAGCTGGTGAACCATCGGACCTGTTGCGCTCCAGGGGTCAAATCAAAATTTCACTTTGGATCCCTTCTCAATATCCCATCTCAGATGCTCCAATATGGCTGCCGCCCCATCTTTGACACCTCACCAATTGTGCGACCCCCTCTGCTTGTGCCTTGGGACTCATAGTGATTCTGTCTCAAGGTATTTGACCTTAATCAGCTAGGTCCATGGGGACTCACTCTGGTTAGCCACTTTCCATGCCAGTTTGGCCAGATTGCTAAGTTCATCTCTCTAAGGCTCTGTATTCCGAGCCCCCTCTTCTCGGGGTTTACATAGCTTATCCCAGCTCATCAAATGTGTATGCCTCTTAGAGTCTGAATCATTCTAAAAAAAATGGCAGATGATGGATTCAAGACAAATTACCACATTTAACGGGAGTCGAAAAGACCCCATAAAAAATGGAGATAATTAGTAAAAAATGAGATAATTAATCTGTTTCTAGCATCTCTTATTTAACTACTCAAAAAGGTTTACTACATGAAAACTCTCTCAATCACTTGCAAAAGACAAATAGTAATAAGAATAGGGCTATCAATGGGTCGGGTTTCATTGGGATCATGTCCATATCAAGCCTTATTGGGTCATGTTTGGAGATAGAGGAAGCCTAACTGGAATTTGGGTTGAACCCAAACAGTCCAGTTAGTATCTGGAGCCGGATATGGTTTGTTAAATTTCATACCAAATTTGGGTTCGACCTGGGTTCCAATTAGGATCCACAATTTTTCAATGTAAAAAAAAAAATGTTAGAGTTGCCTCTTGTGGCTATAGATTCACGTTGAGAGAGGGTGGTTTTTTTTATTGTGGTAAAATTTGGAGCCAGATATGGTTTGTAAAATTTCATACCAGATCTGGGTTCGACCTGGTTCCAATTAGGATCGACAAATTTTCAATGATAAAAAAAATGATATGGTTGCATCTTGTGGCTATAGATTCATTTTTTTTTAGGATAATCCAAGAGAAAACCTTCCATCACCAACCACACATTGGCTGGCCTTTGGTTGGTAAAACCCTAAAGGTCCCCTCTGCCCACCGGAGTACATTTAGTTTCAACCTTATGGCAAGGGATGCCACCCGTGGGTTTCAAACTTGTGAAGTCTTGTCAACTTAATGACATTCACAAGTCATGACTACCATATGGGTGGAGCCCTTGTGGGCCTATAGATTCATACTGACAGAGAGAGCATGAAAGTTTTTTTTTGTTTTATAATGTGCTAAACTTTTTTGTGTCTAAACAGGTTGAGAGAGGGTTTTTTTAGTGGTAAAATTTCTTGTGTGGTAAACTCCGAACAATCGTGTTGTACTGATAGTCAAAGACGAGAGAGAGAGAGAGAGAGAGAGACTTGGGACTCTAAAGTTGCTCTACCAGTAGAATCGGTTCTACCTGTAGAGACACTACCATGGATATAATCCATTGGTGGTGACCACTATGGCCACCTCCAAGCGGTAGCTATAGCATTTCTCATAATACAAGATGCCAAAAGAGCCCTGTTTTACACTGGTGGAAAATCTGATCTCATAAATGTATTGGTTATGATGAAGTTATAATGATCGAAAATCCAGTCTTCTTTTCGTGGTCCAATAAAAAACTAAAAATAGAAAAAAAAAGAGCTAGTTGCCTATGAATCCTGAGCGCTTGAGATTGTCGACTTCTGTCCAATCTCTATCCTCACATCCATCTACAAGCTGATTGCCAAGGTTCTTGTCTCACTTTAAGGGTGTCATCCATAAGCTGGTGGGGGATACACAAAAAGCTTTCATTCCAGGTAGGGGAATTCAATAATGTATGGTTTTGGCTAGTGAGATCGTGCTTAGCGTGTCGCAATAAAAAAGCCTTAATGTTGAAGATTGATTTCTTTAAGGCTTTTGACTCCATACTTCAAGAGGCTGTCATTGACACCTTGAGATGTATGGGATTCTACAACCAGTGGTTGAAACGGATGGGGAATCTTCTCTCAAATGCAAGCATTTCTATTCATGTCAATGGATCTAATGGTAGATTTTTTAATATAAATGGGGATGTGTCAAGGATGCCCCCTATCCCCACTTCTTTTTGGCATCCAATCGAGGGATTGGTAGTGATTTTCAAAAAGGCGGAGGCGATCAGTTTCTTTACACTGATGACCTCTTGATCTTTGGTGAGGCCTCTATCCCGAACATAACTAAGGTTGCACCTATCTTATAGAGTTTTGCTATGATTTCGGGATTGCATATTATAGATAACCCAAATTTGACCAAATAGTTTTATGAAAAAATCTTTCTTTGAAAACAAGGTGTTTCAGATCCTTTTGAGTCAAAACTAGGTTTACATGTATTTTTTACTTCAATTTGGCATCTTCATGATTTTTTCTAAAATATCAATTAAATTAGAGAATCTTAGTTTTCAAACAAATTTAATCTGACATCGGAGTCAAAAGTTATGGTTAAAACAAGGTTATTTGTTTAGTAAAAATCATATTTTTTAGATAGATCTAATTTTGAGTAATTTTTTTATTACAAAAATAATTGAATTTGATTTTTCACTTAAAGCTGAATTAAAATAGATGATGTTAGTTTTTCAACATACTAAATTGTGTCTCGATTTGACATTCAGATAGGAAGTTATGGCTAAAACAAGTTAGCTTGTCATAATGGGTATGAAGTATGACTCAATTTTAAAAGTGAATATCCAAAATTCCTATATCCAATCCTTAAGAAACTTCTAAAGGTCTCATTGATGCCCCTAGATTTTTATCATCTTAGAAAATTCTTGAAGTCACCTAGAAGCTTTTTTCATTCTCTTAGAGAGAAGTTTTTCTAATCTCTTAGGGATTGCTCTCAACTTAGATTCATTGAACTTGGTTAGTTTCAAGTTGCTTAGTTCCTAAACTAAGTAATTCTAATCAATATGATTCAACCTAGCGACAATAATCAATCTAAAAGAGACCTTCAAACCTTCAACCAACAGGTTCATGCCATGTCATGAAAAATTAGGTCTGGATTTTTGGATTTTAAATCTATAAGATTAAGACCCAAATCCACCAAAAAAACTATAAATAAAGGCTTAAGCTCCCTAGTTCAACATCTAGAAGCTAAGTAAAGAAACTCTATTTTACCTACCATTCAACCTAGCTTTCAAGAGTTCAGCACCTAGGCTCTGCCCATGTGAGTCTAGTCCAGTTGAACCAACTTGAGTTTAGTTTAGGTTTAGATTCCTTGTCTCACCAAACTTTTCAGAGCTCGCACTTAGCCGAAATGCTACTTGAATTCCATCATGTTGGGTATCATCATATGAAAGGGCTACCTAAGCCCGAGACGAGATTTGATTTTCTTAGACTTTTTATTGTGTTTATTTCATTTAGTTTATTATTACAAGTGTAGATTTTCCTTACTTTCTTATACCTGTTAGTGTTTTCGTGTCTTTTTCAAGCCTTGGTAGTGGCTCACACCATCAAACTTGTTTCTTTTATAGGACCCGCGTGTGAGGTACGGCTACTCGCAAGCTAAAAGCCCAACATTGATGATTTGAAGCTCCGGGTGCAGTTGATCCTTGCTCGGTAGAGGAGGAGAGGTGTACAACTTGAAAAGCAGACCCTACAACTCTTTAATCTTATATTCTAATACTGTTTTTGATCCAAAATCTTTTTTTGAATAAAACCCTTTTTGGATTTTTAAATTTGGGGATCCACACATCAATGAAGCAAAGTGCTTTCGGATAGTTTCACGAGCTTAGCTGCCACAAAATTTTTTGGGTGCTCTTTAACTTCAGTATTGTCATCGTACTTGGGCCTTCCTTTGAGCAGGAAGAGATTAAATTCTCAACTTTGGCAGCCGGTGGTGGATCGTGTCTCATCAAAGCTCCAACCATGGAAGGCACACTACCTTTCCATGGCTGGCCGAGTTACGTTAATCAGGTACTCACTTAGCACTATCCCCAGTTACTTCGTGTCAGTATTTTTTATGCCAAAGAAAGTGCAACGTCAGATCCACAAGATCTTGAACCACTTTCTTTGGTCAGAATCTCTCCCTATCAAGAAGAAGGCCCTCGTTAGATGGGATATTGTTACCCTGCCCAAGTCAAGGGGTGGTTTAGTTATTCCTAAGCCTCTGGAGAGGAATACGACACTGCTATGCAAATGGTGGTGGGAGATTTTGTAAGATAAACAAAGGAAGCCTTGGATTTTATTAATCAAGTCTAAGTATAACTTGAAAGGACCTCTCTCCGAGTGACCTATTTTTAGATTCAAGAGACCTGCAACAGCTATTTGGAGTAGTTGGATTAATGTTTGGAAGGTCTTTAGTGAGAGAATAAGGACTGAACCCAATGAAGTCGGGGATGTGTATTGGAGGTGTGCACAGGATAAGGTTTTTCCCGTTTCATCATGCTATTTCTCCTTGCTCCGGTTGGACGTTTCACCTTTTCCTGATGACTGTTTATGGGGTGGGGGCCCATCACCATGATCACAAACATTCGTGTGGCTTTTGTCATATGACAGAGTCCCAACGGGGTATTCAAATGGCAAGCCGTTGTGTGCCGTCTCTCTCAGTAAGAGTATACTTTTTTGGCTTCCATCTTGTTTGGGAGTGTTTCTTTATTAAAAGCTTTCACGGCGACTTGGTCACCACCGGAGACAGTGGTGAGAAGAGATTTTTGTATGTGTGATATCTTGTTGTATGAGCAACCACTTATTAGAGGTTATCGCTGTAGGTTCACTTGGCATTGATGGATCTTCTCTGCATGGTGGGCGATCTGTGCAAGGACATTCAATGATACTCGTATTAGTCCCACAAGCATCCTGCACCACATATATACTTTACGACCTATATCTTACTGTTGGCAGGAAATGGGGATTTCAAAACTGCTCCTGGATTATGCTGTTTTTTAAAACTTGTATTTCGCTAATTCTATCATTACAAGCCTATTTCTCGATGACCTGATCTCTTCTTATCTGTTTTTATAATATGAGATTATAAATTGAACCCTTTTCATCTTTCTCAAAAAAGCTTAGAATGTTGTAAAAATGTGAGCTTTTTTTTCAAGAAACCACCCTCGGGATCAGAGACGTAGTCGTGGTGTCTAAGCCTGTCATATTTACTGTTGCTTTCTTGATGGAGTAAACCCGTGGTGCACCGCTTGCCCTTAGGGAGTCGCCTGGTTTTGGCTGAGCAAGGGATAAGCTCTCATTAATGCAAGGGGTTTGACACTTGTTGGAATGGACCCCTGACCACCCGTGGCCAAAAGCCCCTTCCACTACAAACACCTTGGGGCGGTAAAAATGTGGTAATTGGTTCAAGAAGTTTCACCATCTAAACACATTCATCTCAAGATCAATGGAAAAGTGATAGTATTCAATTCCTAGCATTGGTTTCCTAGTCGCATCTTGTTCTAGGGATTTTTTTTGACAAGCAATATCTTACGATATATAAGAATGCTTAATTGTTCTTTGGGAAATAACAGGAAAAAAGGTGCCTTTTAAAAAAAAATAGCAGGAAAAATCTCAATACATTCATATATAGAAATATACACGAAAAGTAGAGAAAACAAGCACAGGTTGAGAAAAAAAAAAACTAAAAACTAAAAAATGATTATAGTATCACAATTGTATCTTGATACATTCAAAACAGTGGGGATTTAATTTGAATTCTTCACTAATTATTTGATTTTCTTGGCATGTGACTTAAATTCAAGGTAGCCTAAACTTTCGACTTTCTTACCACTTCTAGGACCACCAACCAGGAGTTTTGAATTTTCTCTTACCTACAAATCAACCCACAAATAATGATGGAAAATTTGTCATTTTCAATAATTCTTGGTATAGTGACGACACTGGGAAAATAGAGCATCCAAAAGATCGAAGAGAATAATTGCTTGTCTTTCAAGTGAACAAACAATTAGGAGTCATTTAAACTAGGTCACGAGAATTTCCCAAACATGAGATTTCAAAGATTCATGGTTCACCCAGCATCGTCCATGTGCAGAGTCCCATTGAATTTAGAGACCTGGAAGTACTCTTTTTTTCTTTTTCTGATTCTTTCTTTCCAAAACTTGACTCGAGCCAGTTGATCAATAAAACTTGTGGCAGTTGATAAATGATTATTCTTACAATCAAACCACATCTTTACAGGTCATGTGGCACTCTGCTTGCACTAAAACAGGCGAACAGATTGGGTCAGTTAGACAGTATCGGGCTTGATCGAGTACTAAAAGGGTGCAATATGCCCTCCAGTCCTCCACACCACTCACCAAAGGGCATCCTTCAACCCTGCAATGGACTATGTTTTCAATACACTCTGAATTGCCAGCTTGTATGTATCATCTACAACTGCAAAATTAATTGTTTCACGTTTAGTTATCAACGAGAATGGCTATTCTAGCGAGAGAAAAAGTAAACTACTAAAGAAATACCAATATTGCCTTTCACAATATAAGCCCTTGACAAGCATGGCAATAGTGATGAGCAAGTCCAAAATGCCTATAACAATTGTAGGGAAAAAATAGTGAAAGCATTAAAGTGTTCTATCTGCAAGATTGATCAGTTGAATTAGCATAATGGCACAATTGCAAGTGACAAAGAAGCTTAAAAACAGGACACATGCTCTGGCACTATAGTTTCCTTTCTCCCTCCTTTTCAGCTCTCATCTTTTCAGGTTACCTTGTCTTGAAATCTGGGTTGCCTTATCTTAGGTCTGCAATGATCAAAATCATTGATTGCAAGACTGGTACATGACTCACAGAGGAAAAGAAAAGTGTATATCATCAAAGACAAACTTTTGCCATGATGTTTCAATGAGTAGTTTTGGTTTTTTTGTGTTGCTCCAGTCTCTACTAGCCATCGGGGACCCATATAAAGCATATGAGAGAGAGAGATATGTACTATGCAAATAGACCTAACAAGAGAATGGCGGAGGCCCAATCAATTAACTGGCAGGAGTCACATGGACCAGTTCTGTTTTATGCCATAAGGTTCGGTGGACTGGCCGTATTAAGTTTGGAATTGTACCTTCATAATAGAGGACACGGCTGATACTAATCAATTGTTTACAAATAACACGTGAAGTTATTATTACATTTAACAAATTGTTTTTAAACATTTATGTTAATATGATTGCACAAAAATTGCGCATTAAGCACTCGATCACCCTTCATCAGCTCTTGGGCCCTGTCCCCAAGATGGAGGGTGATCAGGTGCTTAGTGCACGAATATTTGTTCAACCATATTGCACCTGATCTTTTCACAACTTATCCGACTTGACTTAACGAGGGAAAAGACCAAATTACTCTCATTTTTAAAGCCACATGTAAGAGAAAGATTTGTCCTAAAGTACACTTAGGGATGTCAACGGGTTGAGTTTGGTTTCGGACCAAGGTGGTACCAGACTTGGACCCAGTTTTCGGTATGAGGTTTAGACTCGGGTTTAATAGGGTCCACTATAAGAAAAACCATATCCGAACCTGATAAGAGCTACACACAAACCGTACTTAGACAATACTTGGCGAAACCATATTTTTGATGATTTCTACATTTAAAAATTATGGATCTTAATCGAAACACGGGTCAAGTTCAAGTCTAGTATAAAATTTCACAAACTATACTCGGGTTCATGTATTAATCAGACCTTCCGGTCCAGACCCGAGTCTTATTATTTATCACCATACCCGGACCTTATAGGGTTTGGTTCGGGTCAGGTCCAGGTAAACCCGACCCGTTGATACCTCTACCTACAGCAACCGTCATCTTTACCTTCACCCTCACCCATTTAATGTTTAAATCCCCGCAAAACGTGGTGGTGGGGCAACCATCTCTCTCTTTAAAAAAACTAGGTAGTCACAATGGAGTGGCAATGGTGATATCTCTCTCTGATTGAGTTAGAGGTGGTTTTAAAAGGAGGGAAGTTTGGTCTTTTCTGTTATTAAGTCAAGGTCAAATAACTTAATTTATGGCCCTGCATGTCTTTGAGATATAACTTAAAAAGATGCAGTTCAATGTAATAATTGAAATGTTAGGTACCTATTTATACATAGCTGATTAGTTAGGTGCTTTTCTGTAAATTCTTCTTTGACTTTTTCTTTGGATGATCTCCAAGAGGTGCAATATGATTGCATACTTTTTAGCAGCAACACATTAAAAGTGTGCAATCTCATTGCACCCCTCGATCAAGAGGGGGTTAGGTCTTTGTTTGTAACAAGCCTGTTGCATCTTAGTTTTGTGCCTTCAATAGCACCAAATATTAGCCATTTATATATATAAAAGAAAACCTGTATGTTAGAAAGGTTTTTCTTCAAACTTGGTCAAATGTGCGGCGTAATGCTGCACATACTTTTTTTAAAATTGAGAATTAGCGACGGTTTCAGTTCAAAACCGCCTCTAATTCTCATCCCCCCCCAGATATTTATTTGAGGTCAAAACCTCCGCTAAATCTTGTGAGTGCAAAAAAATGACAAAGCATCACCGTTTGATTGTGTGTGGTCAACGATGATGCTTCATCTAAGTGTTTGATGATGTAGGTTATTCTCTCTCTCTCTCTCTCTCTCTCTCTCTCTCTCTCTCTCTCTCTATATATATATATATATATATATATATATATATATATATATATATATATATATATATATATATATATATATATATATATATATATATATATATATATATATGAGCGCTCTCTTTAAAGCAACAATTGCGCCTTTAGGATTGAATCCTCGATACAATAGGGTGACTGCAACTTTGCTTACAGGATACAACCAAGTCATACTTTCTCACCTAAAACACGACCTTCAATCTGCACTTTGGAGGCCGCTACCATGACACGATCACCTTTGAGTAGCTTTTGATAGCAAATGTGAGGGATGAGATATAAGAGAATGAGACATAGATACAAATCAAAAAGGATTCTAAGTATACATAAGATTAGATGAATAAATGTCTTAATGACCATGAATAATTGTCTTAAGGTTACCAATAAAAGTTCAACGATCACAAATAAATATGTAATAGTCATATCATAATGGCTAGTGGCTAACGACCATCTCAATTAAGTGTCAATGGTTAGGTAACGGCTAACTCATTTAAGAGCTTAACGATTACTAATCAATACCTCTATCATCTACTTTAGAAAGTCAAAGTCATATCAAGCATAACCATAAACTTAGTCTAGTTAGGTAGCTTGGTCAAGTCAATCATGATATAAGCTTGGTAAATGCATAATTTTGAGACACAATTCCAACAATCCTCACTCCGATCAAAATTATGAAAAAAATAAAGCTATCCATGAAGCTTCTATGCAAAAATGAAGGTACCTTCTCGTTTTGAACTTTCACTTACTTTGTCATTATAAGATCGAATCATTAGTATCTTAGCTTTGAACTAAAGATCCTAATGGACTTTTTAGACTCCATAACACACACAATCACTTTAGATGATATATGTGTCTATCATATATGAAGCTGCACATTAAGGGTTCTATGCATTATCTCGTATTCATGAGTGCTCTAAAGACAATCCTAAGTCTCATAAAAGGTAACCCCACCTTCACACTCATATGGGTGAGTCCATCAAAGGTGATAAACTTGTTTAAAACACGTCAACCATAAAGCATACATATCTCATTAAGAGTTGTATATAAACCCATTTTAAAAATCATAAGTTT
The DNA here is from genome assembly GCF_984573655.1 of Nuphar pumila. NCBI lineage: Eukaryota > Viridiplantae > Streptophyta > Magnoliopsida > Nymphaeales > Nymphaeaceae > Nuphar > Nuphar pumila. Next base: position 28,491,879 of record NC_143263.1, on the reverse strand, counting down.
TATGCAATTGACATCAAGAATGTGATAAAGATGATCTCTCTTTATATTTATAGAAGTGTGCATCCAATTACTCTGGTGATGTAACGCCCCTGAGATTTTTAACCCTTGAAAATACACGTGAAAATTTAAAACTTTTCTTTATTTATTAAATCATCAGTGAAAACCTTTTCAAATAGAAGTTTAAAACCTTGGGCGGGTTACGTCACACTAAAAAATGAATTCAAAAGGGGATAACATGACACTTTCATTCAAAATAACTATGTATCATTTAAAATACTATAAAAATAATACAATATCATATGTCTGAAATCATTGCCCAAAACAATGATTGGCTCATCGACAATGATGCATCATCCCACATCCACTCTACAACTATATCACACTTCTTCACCTGCAATAATCTGCCCATAAAAAGGGTCAGACTTGTGAAAACCTAGTAGGGTTCCATACTAATTTCAAGTAAAAACATAATATTTAACAGTTACATCATGATGTTTTAGATTATATATTTAAGAAACTCAATAGATATAAAGAAAAACATGATTCAAAATGTTAACACAGTAAACAAAAATTCAAATGTCATAGTAAAATACTATTTCGATGTCACAGTTCATCAAGATGTATGCATAGTTTAATAAGAGGAAGAAACATGCTTTAAGTACAATAACACAATAAAATAATTAGTGTGAGTAGGAATATATTATGTTTCAATATTTAACTCACACTATAAGTACTCAGAGGAAAAACTTTGAGTCAGTTGAGACTGTATGAGGGTTTATTATGCTATGTATTTTAATACCCTGCATGACTAATTAACTTTGTGACTCTGCATGGGACAGTTCAATAACCGAGAGAGAAGTCCACCTTAGGCCATAAATAATGATACACCCTAACCTTCTGCAAAAGTGTAGAAACTACCAACCTAGGATATATAAATGGTAGATCTTATCCCATATTTCCGATGATCAAGGACATTGAGTTATTACCACTCAAGGGGCATATTAATAATAGTATCCATCAGAGTTTGTACCTCCTACCCTCTGAATGAAAAACATGATTTTTTTTCTTATTAAGTATTTTATTATTGTGTTTGCCTCTTATGGGCAATCCAGGGCATTGATGTTGTATATCCCAATTGGGTAGACAATGTTTTATGACATAGTTATATGTTTTCTCATATTTAGTGAAAGCTCTAGATATATACGAGCTTGTGCTTGTGAAGACAGATGCTACTTTGGGTGTGTGTATATGGATTATCTTATCTTTTAGTGTTGCTCTGACACTCTTGGCCTTTTTGAGCACTTTGCTTGTTCAGGCGGATCCCAATTATCACATTCAACATGCATACAACCAAAATATCATAAGTTTCATGCTTTTCAATATAGATAACATGCCATATAACACATAATATTTAAATTGAATTACAGAGGTTCTTCAAACCTTGGCTCTATTTTGAGCTGTATTTTTCTAATGCATGCTCATAGATAATGGCCTTTACGTAGTTACATATATGCATGGCCTATAGGGTTTTGTGAACCCTAGCAATATAATTGAACTATTTATTTATTGCACACAAATCATGATTTTCACGTAAATGATTGCATGCATGCATAGAATAATACATATAAAGCTTGATCTTACATAAATTATTTCATATGAGCACACAATGATACATGCAAACCATAATTTTACGCAAACCAATGCATGTGATCATGAAACAATACATGCAAAGCATAATTTTACTTAAACTAATGCATGTGAGTATGAAACAATACATGCAAATCATAAATTTATGTAAACTAATGCGTGTGGGCATGAAACAATACATGTAAACCATAATTTTATATAAACTAATGCATGCAAACAAATGCGAAGCACAAATCATTGTATGCAAATAGAAAACAATACATGCAGACATATTTTCTCGTAATATCACATATGCGAGAATATTTTATCCCAAGATAAATATTTATTTTCTTATAAACCATTCATAAAATATTCATTTTCTTGAAAAGTATTTGTTTCCCGTAATATATTTATTTCCTTGAAAATATCTATTTTCCTCATAAAATATTTATAAAAGATTCATTTTTCTATAAAATGTTCATACTAGTGCATTAATCAAATAAAACAACTGATAAAGTAAAGTCAAATACTATAATTATATGAACATTTGGTAAGAAGAGACCCTATATTGGAGTTATGTGGATACCCGAAGAAAAATGGAAAATCCCCAAAATATTGTGAGGGATTTTCCTCTGAAGTGCACGTCGCTAATTCGAATGAGGTGAAGACTAGTGGGCACCTTGAGTCTCGTGTCTGGCATGGGAATTTATGCAAGTCTAATGACGGAGGTGGAGCAAGCGGATGGCACCAGAGGGTGGCATGGTCAGCAAGGAGTTTGCCCAGGGTGATTAGCTCACTGGAATCCAAAAAGAATAAGAAAAGAAATTATGGTGGCAGGTAGGTGGCAAGGAGGGTGGCTGGCCGGTGACATGCCGGGTGCCTCCAGAGAGGTGTGTAGTAGGGTGTGGGGTACCTGGCTAAGCAGTGAGGAGTTGGGTGCAAAGTGGAGGTGTTCATGTAGTGTGGAAGTGGGGAGTATTTATAGGTGGGGGAGGGTTAAAATGAAAAAAAAAATGACAGATGGTGTAATGTTGCAAAAAGTGGAGTGAAAATGCTAAACATGTGGAGGGTTTCATAAAACCAAATGGAGAGAGGCAATGTAATACATGTTTTGCCCTTTTTTTAAAAACTATGGGAAAACATGGGACATATTTGAGCTTTATGGGTGTTGAATTGGACCTTAATTAGATCCAATCCATATCCAAGTTTGAATCAAAATCTAGTTTCACTAACTAGGTCTTAACATAGTTAGTGAAACTAGGCCCCTATGATTTTGTCTATTTCCTAAAAGAAACCTAAGAGAAGAAAATTCAGAAGAATGATTTTTATAAAAAATATAATTGCCATTTATGTTCATAAATGGTTAAATGTTGGTCAATCTAGGTTTTGGACAACTATGACTATTGTGTCTGAAATGTCTCTATATATTTTTTGAAATTACCACTATGCCCCCAAGACTTGCCAAGTGTGCTCTGAACTCATTTTAATCAAATTTTTTTGTTTTTTTAATAAAATCATGATCACTCTCTTCAAAATTTTGATACAAATGCAACCAAGTGTTCAAAATCTATAAAATAGACCTTCAAAATTATGGTTTTCTCTTATTATTGTTGGGCATGCTTTAAGCTCGTAAGAACTCCAATTTTGATGACATCACTTTTGTTCTCTTTAAAGTTTTTGATGTGAATGCCACCATACTTTCGAATAACATAAATCAAATCTTTAAAATATAAATTATGGTTTGTCCATTACTTCAAATTAGGTTCGATCCAAACTCAATCTAGCTTTTTAATTTTGACCAGGTCTACTCAATGGATCCAACCAAAAATACTAAATTTAGATCCTCTTTATATAATAATTTAGTAGTTTTTTCGATAATCAAATTTTCTCTAAAATAAAAATAAAATTAAATAAATATTCTGAACTATAACCACTGTATATCTAAGATTCAATGATCCAATAATTTTAATAAATAACAAAATATTATTGATAAATAATTTAATAATAACAACTAATGATAATTAATTGCATTAATTATGCCTTCATCTCCGTTTCATGTTCTCTATCTCGTGTCTAAAGGGGGGAGGCCAGGGGGGGCTTGTTTTTCCCTGGTTCACTGCCATCCCTACCCATAACAAATATGACCAAACTCACATGCATCTATTATTATTTGGAAATACGATATTTTAATGTATATATCATTCCATGATGGAGTTTCAATTCAATTCCTATCTTAATCCAAATAAAATCATAAGTTTTGATTCACAACTGGTTTCATAACGGGTCCTTAAGTTTCCAAAATCCAAATCAAAATTTGGTTCTCATGATCCAACTCATTACTGCAAAACTCATGATCTTTCCCCTTAAATGTGTTGTAAAGTATAAAACTACATCAACTAGTAAGAAGGTTTAAGGAATGACCTCACTTTTTTCTGAATGTAAAAGTCTTCTAGGAAATTTTATTGGAACCAAACTGGTTCAATAAGATCCAAACAGGTCCTCTAAGACCATTTGTCTTCAACTAGTCCAATAAATTTGATTCATTAATGGATCCAATCCAGCTTGAAATGTTTCCATCCAGTATTGATTTCAACAAAGGGAATAAACCATGCACTCTAACTTTTTAATGGAGAAAATTTGAACATATATGGGTACATGCACTCCCCTTTTCTGCAGTGTAAACAGAGACAATTTGGTCATAATGGATGAAATTTGAAAAGAGGAAAATAATGAGAAAATATTAGAGTTTTGTGCGGTGATCTCAAGCACTCCAACCATTATCTTTTCACAAGGCAAAATCAGAAAAGCACAAAAGTTGCTAGGGAAATTTATAATAACATAAATGACTCTAGAATTAAGAAGAATTGACCTTTGTTTATTACCTTCCACCACAGTCAGGTATGTCTCACGGGACACCGCTTGAACGGTGTCGATGCCGACAGCTTTGATGAAGCTCTCAGCGATCTTGTTGAGGAGAGCATGGCCAAGGCAAGATCAGGTCTCTCTATCTCTCCTTGAAGATGGTGGGAGATGACCAATGATGTCGTCATTAACGCCCATTGCGAGAACCCTGTTGGAGATCTCGTTTCCTTGTTGACCCTCCGAGCAGACCACCATGAGGCTCCTTGCGAAACCAATGATGGGCTCGACCCTGTCAAACCCACTTAGCTTAAAGCGTGGGCTTACCTTATCAGTGCATATGGTGGGTGTTCTCCCCTTGCCATTGTCATTGATGAGTTCTTGTTCCTATCACCCACTTACTCGATGCATATGCGATCATCAAAGTTGCTCTTGCCATCAATGTCTCTGTGCTCAAATTTGAAACTGGGTATGATTGATTCAAGTTTTTTTATTGATTCAAGGTTTTCTGATCGATTTGAGGTTTCCCTTCTCACCATCCTCGTCGTGAGGCAGAAGTCTACAACCATCATCACCAGGGTTCTTATAGTTATTGATATGAGTCTGGCCGATTTATATATAAAGGAGATTGTTCAATTGCACAGAGTATTAGTTTCAATTATATTTAACCGTGATCCACATTTTACCTCTCGATTTTGAGGATAGATACCACAACCTTGGATACAAAATTAAAGTTTAGTACAACTTTTCATCAATAAATTGACGGTCTATCAGAGATGACTATACAAGCCCTAGAAGACATGCTACAAGCCTATGTTTTGAATTGCAAGAGCGATTGAGACATGCATGTGGTACTTGTAGATTTTTTTTATAATAGCAGTTACCACATCAACATTGGGATGACTCCTTATAAGGCTCTATACAAAAGATCTTGTTGATCGCCTGTGTATTGGAATAAATTTGGTGAGCGAACTGTGGATACACCCACTGTACTACAACACTAACAAATGATACATAATAGGCTGCTTACGAGTCATAGTTGATAGAAGAACTATGTGAATCAATGACATAGAGAACTCACTTTTGACATGAGAAATTTTGTCTTTGTGAAGATATCTCCTACCAAAAGTGTGTTTTGATTTGAAAAAAAAAAAGGAAATTGAGTCCCAGCTTGAAGTGGTGACAGTCTTTCACCAAAAAAGATGAGGAGGCATTATGAAGAGTGTCGCCTTTGGAGAGGTCATTGAGTTGACGATGTGGTGGGAATGGGCACCATCAGAAAGGGTGACCCTTTAAATCCAGTGGCCACCATCTTGACGATGTCTAGCACTTGAATCATCGACTTTAGATCATCATCTTTGGCAATCACGCCCCGTATGGAGTTCGGCATCAACCCTTTCCCCCATCACCACCCTTCCTCCTTTACTTTCCACACATACACTCTCTCTCCCTAGAGGACCACGTGCGACTCTCTTCACACACAAGGAGTGAGAGATAGGTGGAAGGAAGGGATCTGCCGTGACCTATCCTTGCTTTGTTGCAAATGATGTATGTGTCCCTTGACTCCTCTTTGAATTTGTGGATCAATGGTCTTTCTTTGAAAATGATGATTGTGTCCAAGTTAGGGCTAGGAAACGAGAAGAGTTGCTGGTGGCTTTGCTCATGTTTGGCTTAACAAGCTTGAGCATGAACAGTCAATGTTTGTCATGGGGCGACACGGGCATGATGAAGCTGTGGTGCATGAGCTGAGCCAATGGAGGCTTATGGTTGAGCATGTGCTTGTCGGTGAGCTGCACCAGGGCAGGGTTGTGTGGGATCAAGTGGTCTTGATCGGCCTCCTCATTGTCATATTCATATAAATTTTGAGTTAGGATCAAACTCTGCCTTCTTGGGTTTGAATGCACTGTTGGTAGTCAGACCATTCACAAGGAGCAAAACCATGGGTTCTCTACGAACATCCCTATCTAAGAGAGGTTTGTGGTGTTGCTTCTATAGAGATTATGCATATATTTTCGTATGAAGAAACTATTGTTTTAAAATTATTGAAAAAAATTAGCTAAAATGTATACTCAAACAAATAAGAAATAGAGAAATGCTTAGAGACGTGCATATGAGCGCTCTCTTTAAAGCAACACTTGTCCCTCTAGGATTGAATCCTCAATAAATTAGGGTGAGTGAAACTTGTCTTCTAAGACACAATCAAGTTACACCTTCTCGTGTTAAACATGACTCCCAATCTGCACTTTGGAGGCCTCCTACCACGGCATGATTACCTTTGAGTAGCTTTGGTTAGGAAAGATGAGGGATGAGATATAAGAGAATGAGAGATAAATACAAATCATGAAAGATTTTAGGTATATATAAGCTTAGGTGAATAAATATCTTAAGGTTACAAATAAAAGTTCAACAATCACAAATAAATATGTAACAGTCATATCCTAATAGATAGTTGCTAACGACCATCTCAATTAAGTGTCAATGGTCAGATAACGACTAACTCATTTAAGAGTTTAACTGTCACTAACCAATACCTCTATTATCTACTTTAGAAAGTCAAAGTCCAATCAAGCATGACCATAAACTTAGCCTAGCTAGGTGGCTTGGTCAAGTCAGTCATGATATAAGCTTGGTAGATGCATAATTTTGAGACAATTCCAACATTTCGCACCGACTCTTTACAAGCTATGAGCAGCTACTCTCGTTTCCAGCCCTAGACACCAATTTCTTGACAATTTAGTGACTTCAATATAGGAAATGTAACTTACAGTCTCTCATAGAATGGAGGTCATATTTACACATATATAACATATAGTTGCAAGATCTAATTGCCTGAATGTTCCTTATAGGCAATTTTGATCCTCTCTAATTCGGAGGAAACCTCTGTCATTGAAGGTCTCATCTCCCCTTGGAAAGAAAGGCATCTAAAGGCAAGCTCCCCAATCTGGTCTATGCTGAATCTTGTATGCTGATCCTTATGTGCTTCAAGAAATGGATCAATAATCTCATCCAAACTCCCACTCCCTATTTTTGTCACTGCAAGAGTAGCCAGACTGATCTCATTGTCACTCCTAGAGAAGTCCACAACCTTCATGGCTGTAATCATCTCCACCATTACAACACCAAAGCTGTAAACATCACTCTTATCCGAGAAATGGAACTGCTGGTTGTACTCCGGATCCATATACCTGAAAATAATTGTTAAATTTTGTAGTTAAGTATAAAATATTACAAATTTTTTGCCACTAAATGGTGGATCTGTGACTAATTAAGTTTAATGCTCAATGAGGCAAATGGACAGAGTCGTAGGGCTGTCAATGGGTTAGTTTCGTATCGGGTTCCCAATCTGATGGGCATAAAAATGCTGACCCGAATATTATTTGGGTCAACCCCAACCCGACCCGAGTAATAAGTGGGTCAGGTTTGGGTTATGATTTTTGCCATATATCCAACCTGATCCACATTTTTTTGCCAGATATCCAACTCGAACCGAGTGTTTTGTATGTGTTTTTAGAAAAAAGTAAGCTTCTGAAATTATAAGGATCTGGATTTCAAATTTCAAATTTCATTTTCTTGTCCTGGCAAAACCGAATCCAACAACTTGTTATTTTTGGGCAAGTTCGAGTACACACCAGCAATAGGTACGGAGCAGCATTAATAAATAAATAAAAAATAAAAAGAATGGTGAAACACCTCCATATCTCTCTCTCTATATATTTATATCTTGACATATTTCAACCTAAATCTCTTCCCATATACAAATTCATTAGTTTTTTTATTTTCCTTTAGTAGGATTTTTTGGTGATTAAAAAAATGAATGGTTGACAAAACACAAAATTTTATGATTTAAAAAATTATATTTTTTCGTCAAAAAAATATGATTAAGGGGTCGATTCTTATTCAATCGACAATGTCGAATCCATCTATAGTGGTCAGATTTAATAAAAAACAACTTGCTTCATAAGATTTAAGACAAAGACAGATCATTGTATATTACGATTCTTTGGTTATATATTCAATCTCCACCGCACCTTATTGGAGAAGATGTGTGTGGGGCACCTCTTGTAGTGAGATGCACATTTCTCAAGTGAGATGTGGAGTGAAGACTATATGACTTCGTATAAAATGCATGAGTAGGAAAATGCGTACCCAGGTGTACCCCGAGGGACTGTAGAAACACACGCAGACTCGGACAATACCATCCTTGATGCTCCAAAATCCGCCAACTTCGGATTCAATTTCTCGTCGAGTAGGATATTTGAAGACTTGATGTCCCTGTGATAGATTGGAGGCTTGATCTCTGCATGCAAATACGCTACTGCGCGCGCTACTTCACATGCTGTACACAACCTCTTCCACCATGTGAGTATCATTCCCCTTCTTCTATGCAAATGCTCATACAAAGAGCCATTGTGCATGTACTCATATACCAGTATTTGCACATCATCTTGTATACAGTACCCCAATAGTTGCACTAGGTTGGGATGACTAACAGATGACAAGAGCTTAATCTCATCAATGGCATGCTTGTGGCCCTCAGATCCAGTGCACCTAAGTACCTTTACTGCAACAAGTCCTTGGTCGTTGAATTTTCCGGCATAAACTGTGCCGTAAGCACCGGAGCCGAGACGACTGCCATCGGAGAATCTATTGGTGGCTTTGGAGAGTTGGCCATAAGAGTAGACGAATAAACTTCCTGGAATTGGAGTGATCATGTTTGGTGCTTCCAAGAAATTGCATCTTCTAGATTTGAAGAAGCAGCAGAGAAGGGTTGTCACAATTGGTGCTGCCATTCCTACTAGCAACCCTGTGTATGAAACATCCCGTGAGCTGCCTTGTTCATAAAGAGTAGCTGGGATAGATAACGCATAACAACATCTAAAAATCAAGCCCAGTGTTGCCATGCTGCCTCTTGTGAAAATATGGCTTGCTTCGCCTACCAAATAAGTTTGACAGGCAGTCATGTGTTCACACGTGGGAGCTTGTGGTTAGTGGAATCATGAGATCATTTTTCTAAATGTCAACATTGCTACCATAATGAAATGGACTTTTCAACACCTAACAATCACTACTTAGCATCAATGATAGGGATGCAAACAGTAGGGGTTCGGGTTGGATACCGGTCCAACCTGAATCCATTTAGTCAGATTCGGCATAGAGAATGAGATCTGATTAGTTAATAAGGTTGGATTTGGTTTTATGATTTTGCACCAGATTCAACTGTTTATACATGTGATTTTGTAGGCCCAGTTGAAGATGCCTCAAGTTTGAATCTTGCTGGTCAGCAACTGGGTCAAGCCTTAACAAAGTTAACCCAGTCAATCTTGGCTGGGCTTATCTGTTCCGTTCGATACTGACTCGCACTTTTGATCATGCAACTACCAGTGCCCGTGCGACACCACGTGTAGGACAGCCACTTTCCCTTGAAAGGGATGTCCAAGAGGAAAGGTACATCCTCTCTTCCATTATTGGGGGAATTGTGAACTAATTTCCATAAGAAATACTTTATTGCATTTATTATGTGGGCTCTACTACATATACTTTTTTTGCATTTATTATGTGGGCTCTACTACATGGATATGCTTTTCTCACCTCCTTTTGATAAGAAAGAGGTATTCTTATGAAAATGGCACCAAACAAGTCTTCCATCTCATTCGCGGTTTCTTCTAGTAATAATAGAAAAAAAGTCACAAATCTTGGTATTGGGATTTTTAGGTAAAAAAGTAAATTTAAAAACTTTGCATTTTTTTTTGGAAGTTTATAAATATTTTTTCCCCAAAACTTTCATGCTCCAACCCTAATTAATATACCTGCCAATGTGATCTTTATGTACAACTACCCCAAGATTTTCTTGAAAAAATCTTTAAAAGTATCCCAAGATTTTTCCAAGTACCAAGATCTGTGACACTAAGAAGGGCTGGAAATGGATCAGATATGATCATATATCCGTTCCATGTCTGAATGTTATTTCTGGATTTGGATTCTTTAAGTAAACTCCGAATGTGCATTGGGGTCGGACTCAGATCTGTTCAATCAAATTACTTTCAGATTTGGAGCAGTATTTTAATTTGGATCTAGAATTGATCCGAATCAAAATCTGATCTGTTGTATTTTTTTACATGTATTAATGGCTTGTTTTTCTTCTAGTTTTTTTTTATCCAATGATATCACTTGTATTTTGGATTGGGTTCAACCTAAACCTCATGGGATCTAATTTAAATCCATATACAAATCTAGTAGAATCCAGCCCAATTCCAAACCGTTTGCACCCCTACATCCAGCCCATGGTGGGAAAAGGGAATCGCAACAAAGATACCTAACCTAATGCCATGAAAGTCTTGGAAGACTTCCTTGTGCAGTGTCCAAGCATGGTGGATCCCACCTCTCCCTGTGTAGCCTACCAAGGTCAAGACTCAAGTTACGAGGTCCACTATTGACTAACCCATACGTACTAGGGGTGTTATTTACCCAGATCTGATCCGTACCAAACCCTATAGGGTGTGGGTATGGTGATAAATAAGAAGACTCGATTAAGACTCGGGTCCGGACCTGAAGGTTCAATTAATACATGGATTCAGGTATAGTTTGTGAAATTTTATACCAGACATAGGCCCGACTGGAGTTACGATTAAGACCCACAATTCTTTAATGTAAAAATGCTAAAAAATATTATTTTACCGGGTATGGCACGGGTCTGGTTCATGTAGTTCTTATCGGGTCTGGTAAAATTTCTTTTATTGGTAAGCCCGATTAGACCCAGGTCCAAACCTGATACCATACACGGGGTCAGGTCAGGTCTGGTTCCAACAGGGTCTGAACCAAACACGACCCGTTGACACCCCTAATACGTACGATTGCAGAACAAAAATAGACAAACAAGTAATTTGTAGCCATACCTCCAATCCAAACAGCTGCAGCAACCGAATACGTCCTTCTAGGCACTGAGAATCACAAATACTTTTGTTGGGATTTTACCAAAATAACCATAACTACTGAAAACGTCAAAGTGATCGAGCTACATATCCAATTGATTTCAAAGGCCCCTTTTATTGTAAGCGGGGGGAGAAGTTGGAATCGTTAAGAAGTTTTAAACGGCAATTTATCGGATAGGAATTTAATACCTTGAGTTTCATATAGGGTTTTTCAAACAGAAATGGGCTCTTTTGGGGAGCCATGCATTTTTTGTGGACAAAATATGGCTGGCTAAATAGCGGTATTGCGAACAAGCCTTTAAATTGGTAGCTAAAAAAAAAATCAATCAAAATATGTTTTGTGAAAAAAAGAAATAAGATGTATCCCATGTGGTAAGCAGGGTCCTGTGTCAGGATCGAATCCCTCTGCCACATTGGGTCCGCCTAACCCCAGCTTGCCTTTCGAAAAAAAAAAAGAGAAAAAAATAAAAATAAAAATAAGACAAGTGAATTAGTTGCTTGCACATTTTAACGAGCTCTGTTTATCCTTTTAAAAACAAAATCAACTTGAGAAATAGAAAAGTCTTTAGGAAGGGAACAAAAAGGAGTTGCTTTCCGTCACTTCAGCAAACCATTCTATCAAAGGGTAATCTCGTCATTAAATTTGAAACTCAGGGCGAGTTCGGTAAATTCACCTTCCAGGCAGCCGCTGCCGTCCTTAAACCCGTCACCGGCGAACCCCTCCGGGCAGTTGCACCGGAATCCGGGTTCTGAGGCTCCCAACGGTACGCAAACCGCAACGGGCGCGCAGTACGAGCAGTTCCCGACTTTCCATCTGAGCTCCAGCGCCCCGAACTCGAGGGTCAAACCCGAACCCTCCTCGGCCAGGTCAACTACGACACCGGACACGAAGGACTGGCAGCCGGCACGGTCGACGTCGGCCCACTCGACAAACCCTTCCGAGTCGCTCTCGAGGCACGTGAAATTGGCCGCACCGCACCCACCCCCGAGCCCAACCTTCTTCGCCAGGGCGCCGTCCGCCATACAGCACGTCCCGTTGCGCGAGCGGCAGCCTCGCAATACGAGATTGTTGCGCCATGTCAGGAGCGAGGGGAAGAGGAAGGCCCGGAGCTCCGAGACGGAGCGGTTGCAACTCGCCACCACGTCGACGAGCACCGAGTCGGTGGCGGCTCGCCGGACCCGGTACCCCTTGAAGGCGGCGCTCCCGCCGTGTCGGCACTCGAGCTCGACGGGACACCCGACCGAGAAACCGAAGGGAAAGGGGAATTCCTTCTCGCCGCACGTCCTCCGGCAGGTGGTGGTGGTAGCGTTCTCCGGCGAGATCGCCGTGAGGGAGAGGACGCTCAGAGCCCACAGAAGCATCGTTGCTTCGAGAGAGGGAACTCTCTCTCTCTCTCAAACTATTGAGTGAAGATGATTACCTCTTTTATTCACTTTTTCGATTTTTTTTGGAAGACCAGGCCCTACAATATGCTACAAATATCATCTTTGGCTAACAGGTTTTATAAAACGTGAAGGATTCACAAGCTGTGTCACAGGGACACGTCATTTTAGGCCGGGTAAGTGTACCTGATGACCACCAGCAAACATGTGTTGACAGGGATTTATACGGACATTATTTTAATATTTTGTTCATTTTTAATCAAATTTTTTTATATTTAAATATTTTTATTGAAACATTTAATAATATTTCAAATCACATGTTTGTATTACCTTTTAATAATATTTCAATAAAACATTTAAATATTAAAAAAATATTGATTAAATTGAACAAAATTCTGTGTCCTGTTTTTGTAATAGTGTTTCTCCCTGAGCAGTAAACCGGTGTGGGGCTTCCAACTTGAAGTACGTAGGGAAAAAAATATAGACTATGATAAACGAAGAAGTGTGTACAAGAGCAGCATCTAAGTTTACAATTTTAGTCAGGCAGGACCATGAAGGTATATTGGGTTCAAAATCATGATGCATACTTGTAGGAAGATGATGCATTCTATCTTTGTTGCACTTCTAGATATTTGCTTCAGGTATCACAAAGACACGGACAGGAACTACAACACCATACTAAGTGATGTGATTAAGGCTGGCAAACGAGCTGAACCAACCAAACAAAGAACATTCAGGTTTGGCTCGTTTACCAGTGGACTGAGCTTGTGACTCGTGTCGTGAATCGAGGTTTCTTGGCAATTGCATTAGAAGCAAACAGATTTGGCCTTTCATGTCTTAGTCAAAGTCTAGGTCCAAAGAAGCAACAACTGCCTTGTTGACCGGGGAGTTCTTACCGTATGTGGGAGTGGTTTGTTTTAATAGGGAATGGGTTTTCGGATCATGTGTTATGACATGTATGTCAAGAGCTTAAGAAAGCAATGACTAATGTATCAAAACTAAAAAAAAAGCAAGTTCTTGTGTCAGAAGAATACGATCCAAACTCAAATCATTAACTAACAAACCATGTCCAGCCCTCACCCGTAGGGATGGCAGTGGGGCGGGGGACAAGGTCTCCACCCCCGCCTCCATCCCCGGCGGGGAATGGATTTTATCCTCCATCCCGCATTCATCCCCGTTTCATGTCCTCCATCCCCGGTTCAAACGGGGATGAGGCGGGGCGGGGCGGGGCGGGGATATTGCGGGGAAAAGTGGTCGGGGCGGGGATGAGGCGGGGATCGTGGCGGCCGGGGACGGGGCGGGGCGGGGAAAAGTGCACGTCCATCCCCACCTCCACCCCCAGACGGGGATGGATTTTAACCTTCGTCCCCGCCTCCATCCCCGTTTCATACCCTTCATCCCCGGTCCAAACGGGGCGAGGCGGGGCGGGGCCCCGCTTTCCCCCGGTCCACTGCCATCCCTACTCACCCGACTGATCTCACCTCCTCATCTCACCACTCTACCCAAGATGGTGGGTTATTCGGTTCATCAAGCCTTTGATTTCTTAAGGCTTATTTGATGGCTTGTTCAGAATTGGACAAAATGAATGATTTCCACGGGACAAAATATTGGGTCTGTTCATTCCATAACAACTGTATCATGCCCAACGTTTGTTTGGATCGTACTCAGTGTTCTGAGTGTCTGTTGTTTGATGATGATGTGCAAACAACTTGGACATACATGAATAATTTAGATCGTATGACCTGATCCACCCACCATTTTACTCGAAGGTATTATTCATGCTGATGGTTGTGAATATATGGTTAGAAGAGGAACAACCAGCGGAGCCCAAACCCTAAAATCCCTAAACAAAATTAAGATCAAATAAGAAGAGATCATAAACCCTGACATTAAAATCCTTAAATTGAAGATTGAACAACCATGTAAAGAGACTTGAATCGGATACAAAATCCTTAAAATGAAGATCAAACAACCACGTAAAGAGACTCAGATACAAAATCTCTAAAATCCCTAAAATCCAGATAGAACAGAACACCTTAACCCTAAAATCGGGTTAGGGTTAACTCATGAGAGAGAGCCGAAAGTAATTCAACATTACCACTCACGAAGATCAACAAAATGTTGAACCCATGAACCGAACAAGAGCAAAAGCCAAAACAAAAAGAAAGCACAAGAGAAAAGAACATCAGACAGATAAAACGGGCTCACACCAGATCCGCTTGCCCAGATTGCGGCAAAGGAGAGGTAGCGTCAGCAAGAGGGAGCGGAAGATCACTAAGATGCATACGCAAGATCGCATAAACATCTACCAAGATTTTATGCACCAGGTTTTGAATGAGAGAGAGAGGAAGGGAGAGCACCTAATTCATGAGGGAGAGATACATGCGTGGATTTGATGGCTTGACAGTGCCGGAGGGACATAGCTCACCAAAGGGATGAAAACACAAAGAGAGTGAGGGGGGAAAAGGGGTTGGGGGGCCGGCATCTGGGAATAGAGGCAGAGAGAGAGAGAGAGAGAGAGCCGGGTCAGGGGGAGTTCAATTTTTTTTTTTTTAAATTGGTTCCTACATCCCTGTTCTTTTTATAACAAGGGGTGGAATAGAAATGACACAAAAATGGATGTGGCGGACACTGTTCCTTGCATCCACTAACTCCAATGTTTGTGGATTGCACCTTCCCCAGCGGCTGTGCCGTCCCATATTGGGTTGAGGATGGTGCATCAAACAAGCTCTCAGGGATCTTTGTTCCCCTTGAAAAGACGGCCGGTATTCATGAGCTTCTAAGAGCCAAAATCTCTCGTGCAACAGCATAATAAAAGTGTACAATCACATTGCACTTGATTCTCCCTAGTCAAATTCAGATATCCATTGAATTCAGTAAAATAAAAAACTAAAATTATATCCTCATCTAATTATAATCAAATATAGCTTTGGCTTACCAAATCCGATAAAATAAAGTTGAATTCAGTTCAATATCAAATAAAATCCGTTCCATTGACATCCCAAGCCCCAAATTGTCAAAGAAATCATTAAGAGTTGGATATGTGAATCATGTGTAATCTTCAGTTTCATCAAAACATACTTGTTTAGTTGTTTTTAGTGTCTGGAATTTTGGACAAAGCATTAATGGCAGCTCAGTTTGATATACATCTGTGGGCAATGGTAATAATAGTTTTTGCTGTTGCTTTCATTCTTTTTTTGGTTGGATAAAAGTCAAATTGTGGTTTTGATTGCATGACTAGTGCATTTGTTTGGTGGTCCAGACCCCATTAATTAATTTCAGATTTGAATAAGTGATCACCATCGTCAATCTTCATCAGGATTGATTTGGACATAAGGTTTTTTTGTTCAGCCTACCATTTCATCTTTGTCCACATGTAGTCACTGTAATGGAAATATTAGTTGCATCTAGAATTGCTTTCTTAGGGACCTGTTATTCATTTAAAATCATCAATGAACTTTCATTACCATTAATAATGCATGCGATTTAAGCGTTACGTATACGAAAGACTTTCAACGAATTGCCTGCAAAAGCTCTGCTCATCTGGTGTGGGGCAACTTGTAAACCTACCAAGTTGATGGGATGTCACAGGTTCGAAACCCACCAGGAGCATCCCTTGCTATAAGATCGAAGTCTGGTGTTGGGCTCAAGGGTTTTACCAATGGAGGCCGGTCAATGTGCAATCGATGATGAGAGCTTTCCTTTGGCCTAGCCAAAATAAATAAATAAAATCAATGAACTTTGAATTATAGTCAACAATACACTTTGTTTTGTTGAAGTGAGGACAAGAAACAGTTGTACCAAAACAGCTTTTGGCTCTCAAGCCAATAGTGCGGTCAATGGGTCGGGTATGACCTGGAACAAACCAGATTGCACCCAATAGCATCAAAGACATAGGCTTTAATGCAATGGGCTTGGCAGCTAATCAGGTCTGAACTGTAGTCACAAATCTCCTCATTGGGATTTTTTCCGGCAAAGGAAAATCATGCAATAAAAATTTGAAAAGTTGTTTTTCTCAAGAAAATATCCATATATTTAAATTTTAGAAATATATAAAAAATATAAGAAAACATGAAAAATATATAAAATATAAAGAATATAATATCACTTTAATAACATGAAATAAGCATGATATTTTTAAAAATACAGTATTTTTGAAAAAGTATCACACTTTTTTCTGGATTATACGGTTTTTGAAAATCTTGCAATAAAAATAGCCGATTTCTGTGACTATGGTCTGAACCACAAGATCTGAGTAGCAGATCGAAACCAGACCAAGAATCTAATTGATATCCAATTTTTTTTCATACAATACTCTTACTGCCTCGGTTCTTGCTGTCCTAATAAGACCTGGATCTGGTCTTGCTTAAGATAGGTCCAATCATAATCAGACCTGGATCTGATCTTGGCTAGTAGGGATGTCAGCTCCGGCCTGGTCCATCGGGCTGACATCCCTAACTAGCCAATTCCACTGGTTGGGATCTGATCAAGCCATGAATCTGGTTCAAGTCTCTTTAAACTGCACACTAGAAAACGGCTTATTCTTATGAACAGGTCATGTACATGTGCACACACACAAATCAAACATGATGAGTAAAACATATATATGCTAAAGCTTAGCATCAAATAACAATGCTAATTTCTAACATTCAATTTGGCAACTTGAAAAACTACCTATAATTTAGTTAACTTCTATAATAATTAATACATTCTTATATATATAACATATATAGAGAGTCACTAGAATATGTGAACTAATGTGTGAACTGCATTTTTCATGTATTTTTTGTTCTTTTCTCTTTAATCTAACCGTACTGATGTGATCTATGTGCTTGGTTTTATAAGAGCCCGATCTTGAATCAACCAATTTTAATGCATAAATGAGATTTTTTAAAGCTTTAAAATCAACGACTCATAATCTTCATAAATGTTCAAGCATTCAAAAATCATATTTTTTCATAAAAAGTACATGATCCAATGGTTGATTCTCAACAAATTCACCATGCCAGGCACATCTACATGGTTGGATTTGCAAAAAAAAGTGTTGAAAATGTCCATATCTCTAGCTCTCATATTTCAATTCAAGTGCAAAAAAAGTGTTGAAAATTCTCTTATTACCGCTCAACATGCCCAAGCAACCTGGCAACTAGGGCATCATTTTTTCCAGTAAATGCATGGAGGACCCGAATGGCTCGATTCTTAGGGAGCTGTCATTCGAGCACACACAAGGTATACATAAGAAATCTCATTTTGATGTTTCTCCCTTTTTTGTTGAAAACGTGCATGAGTAGATACTCAAACTCAAGCACTTTTTCACTTGCTAAAATGTGTCACAAAAGACACATATTGTCTAAAGTGGTTGCCCGCCTTGACGATGATGCTCTTCGATGGTACAAATGATTGAATATCATACATGGAAAGCTCTTTTGGACTGATTTTGTTGAGCATATTATGTATCAATTTGAACCCACGATGTCGGTCAATCATCACGTGGAGCTCAAAAATCTCAAGCAACCGAACAATTTGGATGAGTACCAAGCAGAGTTTGAAAATATGTGCACGCTTTTGCTCCAAGTCGACGAAGAGACCTCACTCAGGTCGTACATCGAAGGGCTGACTGAAGAGTCCCAAAGAGACCTACAAGGTGGCTAAGTTTTATGACAAGAAGCAAAATTGAATCCAAGCAATGCGGAGGCCGAATTGGCCTACTAATATTTGTGGATATTCTTTGGGTGGACAAATCAAGCCCAATTCGTCCAAGAGGGTGACATCAGTCCCTAAGGTGGATCACATCTCATGTGCACAGTGTGAAGAGTGTATAAAAAATGGCTTGTGCTTTAACTATAATGAGAAGTAGTTTTAAGGCTATACATGCAAGCGCTACCATATCTTCCAAGTTGTAGAATCAAATTTCGAAAAAGAAGAGTTGTCAGATGATCAACCATCAAATGAGGAATATAGAAAGGAGGAGTCTTACCATGACGTTTCCTACCATGCACTCTCGGGCATTTCTATGTTCAACTTCATGAGGAGGTGGCCACCTAAGCACATAGGAGGTAAATGTTCTTATCGACATCTCTAACATTCACAATTTTATTCGTGAAAGCATAGGTCAGAAAATCAGGTACAAATTTAAGAAGCACCCTTCTTTTGATGTTATTATTAGAAACGAGATTAACCTCAATTGTTTAGATGTTTGTTCTGATGTCTCTTTGCAGCTTCAAGGAGCTAAATTCAATGTGAACTATAAGTTCTACCTATCCATTGTATATATATGGTCCTTAGTATGCATTGACTATAAACTTTGGGGAAAGTAGCCTAGAAGTTCTCTAATATAGAGATGTCTTTCCAGAAGGATGGGGAAAACATTAAACTCACTGCTATCAGACCTTCAACAATGAAGAAAGCACAACCAAATGAGGCATTGAAGTTTTTACAAATGTGCTTACTTGCTCATCACCCAAGCGGTGGAGCTAAAGAACACCCTAGTCTCCTTAATTGTTTTCCATGATATGACAGATTTGTTAGCTGAATTTTTTAACATATTTGTAAAGCCACATGAGCTGCCACCTAGATGGTCCCAAGACCATCAAATACCCTTAAAGGAGGGTGTGAGACTTTTGATTGTGTGGCCCTATCAGTACATCCTCCCAAAAATCTGAAATTAAAATACTTATGGGAGAGATGTTGGGTCAAGGGATCATTCGTCCTATTGTGAGTCCTTTCTTCTCACTTGTGCTTTTGGTAAAGAAGAAGAATGACACATAAAGGTTTTGTGTTGATTATCGAGCCTTAAACGATATCACAATGAATGGTAAGTTTTTTATCCTGATAATCAAAAAATTACTTGATGAGTTACACGGTACCACCTATTTTACAAAGCTAGATCTTTATTTTGGGTATCATTTAGTGTACATGGCCCATGACGACGTTCATAAGATGACTTTTAAGACTCATAAAGGTTTCTATGAATTCCTAATCATGTCTTTTAGGTAGATCAATGCACCCAAAACCTTCCAAGATATCATATGATTGTTTGTGGTCTTGCAAGAAGAATAAAATGCCATCCCCATAAAAAGAGTGATGTTTATGACCAGTTTGTACGTGACTATACGAGCATTTATGCATGTTATGAGAAGTTTTAGTTACTTGTTCATAGCATAACCAATTATGAACCAATGACTCACGCCCACCAATTAACCATGAGATTGGTCAAGTCAAAATGGAAACACCACATTTGGAGGAAAACTTGGCCCATTCGCGAGGCCACTCCATGTACCAATTGTTTCAGTACTATAGTAGAATTGACTCAACCAAGCTCACTCAAGCTGGATCGGACCCAAAGCTGCAGTTTTCCCATGGACTCATGAGCCAAGTAGTCAACCCTATTGTAGTTAGTGTTGAGCTGATTCGATAAAGCCAGACTCAGGACCGATTCTAGCATGTATCTACTTTTGACTCTTGACTTGCACTTTGAGAGATGATCTTGGCAAAGATTAAAGAGAAACTGAAAAAAGGACGTGTGATCTTGTTTTGTGTTTTTATTACGTTATTGAGATAATCTCGTTATTTTGAAACTTATGTAGTGCCATTACAATAAAGCCAAACCCATAAAAACAATATGGGTAACTCCAAAAATTTCATCATATGAAGATTCACAGTTTTGTTTAGAAAAATGCATGGCATTTTAAACAACTGATATTTTCATCGAAAAATGACCGTACTGTATAGAAAATACGACTTGTTTCTAGAAATGCCCTGCAATTTTCACTATTCCTTTGATGTCCAAAATTGTAAATACTCAACTTCACTATGATGTTTTTAACCCTCGCATGTACGAAACTAGCAAACTTTGCATAATATATCGCTCCACTCATCGAGTAACACAAATAACTACTTAAAAGGAGTTTCGTACATTTTTTCTTGCACATATCATAAAGGTTGCATAAAATTTATGTGCGAACTTATTAATCTCTAACTTCAACATCGCACATATGTCATGAAGTTCATAAATAAT
Source organism: Nuphar pumila (assembly GCF_984573655.1). Taxonomy (NCBI): domain Eukaryota; kingdom Viridiplantae; phylum Streptophyta; class Magnoliopsida; order Nymphaeales; family Nymphaeaceae; genus Nuphar; species Nuphar pumila. The sequence continues at coordinate 28,471,065 of NC_143263.1, read as the reverse complement.
GTATGTGAACTTCGGAACATTGCACATATTTCATGAAGTTTGCACATATTTCACCAAATTTGCAGATAAATTTATGTGTGAATGCCATAAGTATAAAAACTAAAATGTCGTAACATAGTATTTTTAGGGTTATTTGTTCTCTCCAACAAGCGGTCTCCAACTAGTGGTCCCCATCTTCCTTCCCTATGATGACTTTTGTGGCAACTATTCCATCGGGATTTCATCCTCAAGTATTCTAGAATCTTTGACATCATTTTTTTTTGGTAAGCACATATTTAACTATTGAACCAATTATTTTTTTAAACATATTTTTTTTGAAACAAGATTTAACATTGACATGTGGATATTTATATGTATATATTTATTTGTATTTGATTGTTTTTATTGATCTTTTTTTTTGTGTTTCCTTGTGTTTACCGTTTAGGGTTTATTATGTTTATATATGGATGTCTTTTTCTGAAATGCTAGTTTCTAAAGATAAATGATATATGTTGTGTGGTTGTTATAGGAACGTAACGATGGGCTCTGAAAGGGTTAAAATATACTACTATAGCAATTAAATGACATAGTATATATGAGTCAACCACCAGGGTTTGAAGATATGGGTCGTCCTGAGTTTGTGTGTTAACTTGACCAACGTTGTATGGCTTGAAACAAACCCCTAAAATGTGGATTGAGAGGATGCACACCTACTTGAAAAAATGGGAGTTCATAGAGTCTAATGTTGATCTGTCATTGTTTGTTGCTCATTGTTTTGGTTTACATATGTTTATTTTAATATATGTTGATGACATTATCATAACAGAGAACTCATATGATTACATTAGCCATGTTATACATGAATTTAGGCATGAATTCTTCATTAAATACCTTGTCACATTGCATTATTTTTTAGGGATTGAAGTTCTTCATGAGTCCACAAGTCTTGTTTCGTGTCAGAGAATATATATTTTGGATCTTCTTGTTAAGACCGGCATGACAGATTACAAACCAGTGATTACACTAGTTGCACCTAATGTGAAGTTGTCAAAACAAGATGGCTAGCTATTAGATGTCACGCAATATAGAAGTATTGTCAGAGCACTCCAATATATTACATTCACCAGGCTTGACATTGCATACTCTGTAAATAAATCCTGCCAGTTCATGCATGAACCAAGTCAAAATCATTGGATCTATGTAAAACATATTTTGCACTATTTGAAAGGCATAATCAATCTGGGGTTACACATTCACAAATATTCCTCTTTACATTTATTTGCATTCTCTGATGCTACCTAGGTCAGGTGCTCAGATGATCATAAGTCTACTGGTGCTTATCTAACTTATATGGGAACAAATCTATTATCATGGAACTCATCCAAACAACGAACAGTTGCCAGGTCTATTATAGAAGCTGAATATAAATCCATTGTTGGAGTGGTCTCAGAACTCATGTAGCTCAAGCAGCTCTTAATTGAGCTAAACATTCATCCCCGTTGAATTCCTACCCTACGGTATGATAATTTGGGTGCCACTTATCTTGCTACTAATTCTGTCTTTCATGCTTATACCAAGCATATTAAAATTTACTATCACTTTGTTCGAGAAAAGGTTTTTAAAGATGAAATTGAGGTAAAGTTTATATCATCTCAAGACCAAACTGCAAACAACCTCACTAAACTTCTTCTTAGACCCAAGTTTTTATTTTTTAGAGACATGCTCAACCTCATAGAGGCTGGCTTGAGGGGGGGTGTTAAGGACGATCCATGTAGTTGTGATCCTAACCTTATCCAATCCAACATTGATCTAGAGCTTATCCAATCTAATTAATGTTGTGAAGAGTCCTACTGTTGCAACTCTATCCCTATCCAAGGAGACTCCCACTGCAGATCACATACCTAACATTGAAAGGAGATCAAATTCAATGTATCATATCAACAAGCCACCTAATGTGGTTGAGATCAACATCAATCCTCATGAGAGGGGACGTCCTTATCTAGTTGTGTCGTGCAGGATGATAAGGACTCCAAGGAGCCAACATCCCAAGTGGTATATAAAGACAATAATACCAACTCCTCCTCTCATCGTAAATTAGAGAGAGAGTACCTGTCATGGACATAGGTCGACTTGACTGAACCACGTTACAACTTGTGTATGATTTTATGAGTTTTTTTGTTCTTTCAACTTTATACAAATCATGATTCTTGTCCTTCTATTATGATAATAAGAGAACATTTAGGTTTAGTAGGTCATCTAACCCCAAAGTTCAAGAGATGAAAAGATATGTCGAGGCAAACTGTTGACTTCAAAAATTCTAAGACCAAAAAATTCATTTCCTTCATGGATTGTGTTCCATTGTCAACTCAAGGCCCAAAAGTTATGATGTTGCTGCATGGGAGCATAATTACACACACACACACACACAGACACACACACACACACCGTAATTATTGAGCATCTGCAATGTTCTATCCTATATTCATTTATGCAACTAAAAATGAGCACCCTTAGAAATACTAATAGAATGACATTTATCATTCCTTTGTTGATGTCATTTTCTTTTTATTAGATCTAATTATCTAAAACTGTTGGTTTAGAATTGGGGCATGTGCAGATGAAGGGAGGAGAAAATAGAGAGAAGAAGATGGAGACTAAGAAATATGTGGGTAACAGTATGCTTTAAGGGGGATGCTGCTCAATTCTGCTTGCGGAGCTCAAGGGCTGGGTACATATAACCCTCCCTTGGGTAGCCATTTTCCCAACCTTGAATGGAAATTTTAATCTCATTCATTATGTTTTAATGAAATTTTAATTCATACATTTTATGTTTTCAGTGAGTTACGATCCCACCATTTGTGGATCCTTGGATTTCAATTGTGAGATTGTTATGGCCACACTAGATCCGTTATCTATATCTAACATATTCTACTTGGCCATACGAGACAAACAACAATATTATATCATAACTAGTGCATCAAGTGTCATATATATCATTTTATAACAAAACATACACCAAATAAACTATGCACAATTCTAAGGGTTTTATCAATATCTAAGTAAGATATTTTTCTCACATGATATAAGTTATTTTTTCATATAGTCATGCAGGATTTTCATCATCTATTTTTAAGTATGAGGTTTTTACACATGCTATGAGTTATTTTCTGCACAGTTGCTTGAATCTTTCTATCATTCATATTCAAGTATGAGTTTTTTGCACATGCTATGGCTTATTTTCCACATAGCTATGTGCACTTTCCTTTATTTTCAAGTAAGATGTTTTTCACATACGCTATGGGTTATTTTTTATATAGTCATGTGGTCATTTCATCATTATATGGATCATAATTCTTTTCATATATGGTATGAGTTTAGCCATGACACCATCCTTTTATGCACTTATTTCACATAACTATATGGGTTTCTTATCATGTCATAACTTAAATTATAACTCTTAATGTGCAATATCATATTCAAACAAATAAATCATATTGGGGTCTCTCATTTTTAGTTAGTCATGGGGTTCTAATTAGGGCTCTTCCATGACCATACCATTGAATATCATCATGTCCACAATGCACACTAGTGGAGTATTATGGATTTTCATCAACTTATGGATTCATGATAAGATATGATTTGCTAAATATAGAAAATACTTTTACTTTTCAAAAATTTTACTATAGTCAATACTCTCACTATCCATATGCATCATCATCGCATGCAACATTCTTAAGTTCTTATTGGGTTAACCACCACTGATCATTTTGGATCAATATATATCTAGATCCAAGTAATCATATGTATTACTAAAAACACGCATGAAAAATATCCCTTCATGCAATATACGCAAACCATATTGATGATGCATTAATTACTCATAAATATAATATATTTTTATTACATAAATGCATCATTTATAGGTTTAGAACCCACACTTACACTACAAGAAAATTGTTAATTAGCGACGGAAATTAGCGACGGATTTTTCCCGTCGCTACTTAGCGACAGATTAGCTAGAGATAGAATCTGTCGCTAATTCGCGACGGATTAGCGAGGAAACAACTTTTATCGCTAATCTGTCGCTACTTAGCGACGGATTAGCGACTGCATGTTTTTGTCGCTACTTTTTATTACAAGAACACCATTTTAGCGACGGATTTAGAGAGGGAACTCTGTCGTCGCTAATCCGTCGCTAATTAGCGACGGAGTAGCGACAGAATATATTCCGTCGCTTTTTTGGTATTTTGGTTTCGTGACGGCTTAGCGACGGAATATAGCGACGGAAATATTCCGTCGCTAAGCCGTCGCTAAATGTCGCGTAAATCCCTAATCTCATCCATCTTTCTCTTTTCCCTGTTTCGCTGTATTGCTCCCTCCCGCCGCCCGTCGGCTCTCGCCACCGTCCGGCCGCCGCCGCTCGCCAGCCGCCGCTCCCCGTCCACCGCTCGCCAGCTGCCGCTACCCGTCAACCTCCCGCCACCGTCCGGCGACGCGCAGGTAATATTCTTCTTCTTCTTCTTCTTCTTCTTCTTCTTCTTCTAAACGCAGGGGGTACGCCCCTTCCCTGCCAGAAACGCAGGGGGTTTAACCCCCTGCCGTGCTTTCCGGCAGGGGGGGTCGACCCCCTGCGTTTCCGGCAGGGGGGGTCGACCCCCTGCCGGAAAGGCATGGGGGGTCGACCCCCTGCCGGAAACGCAGGGGGTCGACCCCCCTGCCGTAAAGGCACGGCAGGGGGGGTCGACCCCCTGCTGGAAAGGCATGGGGGGTCGACCCCCTGCCGGAAACGCAGGGGGTCGACCCCCCTGCCGTAAAGGCACGGCAGGGGGTCAACCCCCATGCCGGAACTGCCTTTCCGGCAGGGGGTTTAACCCCCTTCCCTGCCGGAAAGGCAGGGGGTTTAACCCCCTGCCGTGCTTTCCGGCAGGGGGGGTCGACCCCCTGCGTTATGCTGCCTAAGTGACTTGTCAAAAAAAAAAATTTCTGTTTTTGAATGCCTATGCTGCCTATATGAATCGTTTGAAAAATAAAATCTGTAGTAGGAATAACATGCTGCCGATGTGTATTGCTTTTGAAAAAAACAATCTGTTATGAGATATATTATGTTGTCTATGTGAATTGGTTTCAAAAAAATCTGTTTTTTAATGCATATGCTGCCTATATAAATCAGTTTGAAAAAAAAATCTTTAGTAGGAATACTATGTTGCCTATGTGTTTGTTTGAAGAAAAAAAATTTGTTATGAGATACCTACGTTGCCTATGTGATCTGTTTTGAAAAGAATTTTTGTTATGGATACCTATGTTGCCCATGTGATCTCTTTTTAAAAAAAAAAAAAGTTATTATGTGATCCCTATGTTGTCCATGTGATTAGCTTGAAAAAAAGTTTGTAATATGTGTATATAAGATGTCCATATGGTTTTAAGTGTAGTTTGCATATATGTTGTCCATATGGATTTTAAGTTGAAATTTTTTTTGTAATGTATATATACAAGTTGTCCATGTTGTTCAATTTGTTAGTTTGTTAATATCTACTGGTAGTTAGTTTTACTTCAATTTGTTTTCTTGAAATCTGGTTAGTTAGAGTATTTCAATCTATTAGTCTTTTATAATTATATTTTTCTTAGATAGATTGGTATTTAATGTTCTAACAATCAGTTAGTTAGATTAGGGCTATTTAATTTTTTTAGTTAGTGTTTCATCTTGTTTCATGATTAGTTAGTTTGTTACTTAATTTGTTTTGTTTTTGTGCAGATTTTTCAACGGAACCAACTCGTGCTCGGCCACCTGTGGTAAGTAAATGACAAAAACAATGCAAATCGGGTAAATACCCGTGGTGAGTAAGTGATGCAAACGTATCACATGTTATTTAATTTATTGAATGCAGCACTTTATTGTTCACACACTCACTTAGTTGTTGATATCTAGGACTGCTTTGTTGGAGTTCGGAGATCATGCTGAGCATGATTTTAATGTAGAAATATGGAAGTGTTCTTATTTTTGGAGTACGGAGTCCATGCTAAGCATGGTAGTAGTTAGTGAGATATTGAAGTGTGTTTGCTGCAGGTACATGTTTGCCATTTATTTGATATGAATGATTATGATGTATTGCAATGTTTGATGTAATTGTATCCATGCTTGCATGTAGTTACTTTCAATTTGATTTTGACTTCCATGTGAAATTTTATAATAAAAGCATGCTTCAAATGATTGTATCATGTCATTAATAGTTTGCACATGAAAATATTAAGTTATCAATGCATGCATCAAAATTCTTGTTATTGTTTGACATAGTATATTGCATGATAAATTTGATATTTTCTTCATCGTCGCATTCTGATTGTTTTTTTCTTAATTCGTTAGGATACTATTCATAACATCATACGACAGAATGACTGCAAACCGTGAATGGATGTACCGTAGGATAGTGGACAATGAGTTATCGCATGAATATATGGATGGTGTCGATAGTTTTATTGAATTTGCAACGGCGAGTGTCAGTACGGTAGATCCCACAGGTCGGATTAGGTGTCTCTGCAAGATTTGTAAGAATAATCGATTTGTAGAACCTCATGGCGTTAGACATCACCTATACAGGAAGGGTTTTGTGAGTGATTATCAGAACTAGGCGTTTCATGGAGAAGAATTTAGAAACGATTTTGATGCACGGGTGAATGTGGTGCACGATAATCCATATACGAATTTGATATTTGATGCTGCAGGAACAGAACTGGGTTCTGCTATGAGTTCTAGTGATGTAAGAACTGTCGTAGATGAAGAATCACCAAACGATGCAGCTAGTAGATTTTATGATTTACTTAAAGATGCTGATGAGCCACTTTGGAACGGTTGTGAGAGTCACACTATCTTGTCTGCAGTTCTTCAACTAATGAATTTGAAGTCCGAGTATAATTTGAGTCAATCATGTTTTGACCGTTTGTGCATGATTGTGAAGAGTATGTTGCCTAAAGATGAGAAATTGCCACAAAATTTCTATCGTGCGAAAGTTATGGTCAACGCTCTAGGTATGGGTTACAAAAAGATTGATGCTTGTCCAAATCACTGCATGTTGTATTTCAAGGAGCAGGAAAACGACATATCATGCCCGTCATGTGGGCATCCTCGGTTCAAGCCAAAGACAAGAGGCAATGGTAGCACGAGATCAAAGGAAGTTTCATACAAGTCGCTCCGCTACTTTCCTATCACTCCTAGATTGCAGCGATTGTATATGTCTTCAAAGACAGCTAAACACATGAGATGGCATGCAAATAAAGTTCGACACGATGAAAACAAGATCACGCATCCTGTTGACGCTGAAGCTTGGAAGCACTTTGATCGTACTCATCAGAACTTCGCAATGGAAGTGCGAAATGTTAGACTCGGTCTATGTACAGATGGATTTAATCCATTTGGGGGTAGATCAACTCCATACTCATGCTGGCCAGTATTTGTAACTCCATACAACCTTCCACCAAGCTTGTGTATGAAACGTCCAAATCTTTTCTTGTCTCTGTTGATCCCTGGTCCGACCTCACCTGGCCAAAATCTTGATGTATATCTAAGGCCATTGATTGATGAATTAAAAGTACTGTGGGATGACGGTGTTACCACGTATGATGCCCACAAAAAACAAAATTTCAACATGAAGGCCGCTGTTCTATGGACAATCAGTGACTTCCCTGCATATGGTATGTTATCTGGTTGGAGCACACATGGGAGGTTGGCTTGTCCGTACTGCATGGAGGATTCCAAAGCTTTTAGATTGAGGCATGGAAGGAAGCCTTGCTGGTTTGATTGCCATCGTCGATTTCTACCCAGCGATCATCCGTTCCGACGTCAAAAAAATGCATTTACAGCAGGCACAACTGAAATGGAAGGTCCATCCTCAAGATTGTCTGGCATAGAGATTTTAAGAAGATTGCGATACTTTCCAGATGTATTAACAGATGCCCGCAGTCCTACACCCTTCCGTGGATCTGGGAAGGAACACAATTGGACGAAAAAATCTATTTTTTGGGAACTACCGTATTGGCCGACCCTATTGATACGCCATAATTTGGATGTGATGCATGTAGAGAAAAATGTGTTTGATAATGTGTTCAATACAGTAATGAATATTAAAGGAAAAATGAAGGATAATCCGAAGGCCCGTATGGATTTAAAATTAATATGTAAAAGACCAGAATTGGAACTCAAAGAGTATAATGGCAAAGTACTGAAACCAAAGGCGAAGTACGTGCTCGGACCTGAGCAAATAAAACATGTATGTCAATGGTTGAGACAACTGAGATTTCCAGATGGATATGTCTCTAACATTGCTCGGGCTGTGAAGATTGACGATGGACAGTTATATGGGTTGAAGAGCCATGATTGTCATATCTTTATGCAACGATTGATACCCCTAGCATTCCATGATATGTTAGACAAACCTATATGGGGGGTATTGTCTGAGTTGAGCGGATTTTTCAGAACATTGTGCGCATCGGAGGTCATTGTATCAGATGTAAAGAATCTCGAGGACTCTGTCATCACCACTGTTTGTCTGTTAGAAAAGATATTTACGCCAGCATTTTTCGATGTTATGGAACATTTGATCATACATTTGCCATATGAACTAAGGGTTGGTGGCCCTGTGCAATATCGATGGATGTACCCATTTGAAAGGTATATGTTTTTTTATATTTGTCTCTTTAATGACAGATATTTAAAATTTGAAATGTATATTCTTGTCAGATGCATGTTCGACCTAAAAAAAAAGGTTCGTAATAAAGCAAGAGTAGAAGGCTCTATTTGTGAGGCGTACACTTTAGAAGAGATTTCAAATTTCTCATCTATGTACTTCGAACCTCATATTTCAATACGTTACACATGCCCGCCCCGTAACGATGATGGAGAACAAGTAACTGTAGCTGACAAGCTGTCGATATTTCAACGACTTGGGCATGCATTTGGTAGTTGCCGATCAAGGCTATTGACAGATCGAGAGCAAGATGCAGCACACATCTATATTCTTTTTAATTGTTCAGCGATCGACCCATACATCGAGTAAGTATATGTATATGCAACTCAATTATAAATCCTTTTATGTTCTATATGTGGATACATGGCTCGGTAATATAAGTATTTGTGGTTTGCAGACGATTTGATCTGGAGTTGCAAAGCAAAGTTTCACATCTCACTAATGCAGAAGTACAAAAAGAACGTGAAACTAAGTTTGTGGAGTGGTTGAAACAGTTGGTAAAGAAGCTAACATAATTTTTGTACTTATAAACAACACTAAGTTACTTAATTGATCGTGATCACAATAATTGTTTATGTCTGTGCGTAGGTTCGCCATGGTGATGTTAAAGATCAAGGAATATGTGATTTAGAAAATGGTCCGACCAAAGTTGTGCAATGCTACAACGGGTATATCGTAAATGGTTATCGATTCCATACAAAAGACTACGGTATAAACAAATCAACGATAAATAGTGGTGTGTGTGTCAAGGGTAGCAGCTACGGTGAAAATGAACATGATTACTACGGTGTTATAGAGGAAATAATGGAGTTGACTTACTTAGGCATGAATAACAGGGTTACGGTATTCAAGTGTCATTGGTTTGATCCAACTGCAACAAGACTCGACAAAGCTTCAGGCATTGTGGAGGTGAATCATAAATCCAGGTTTGGAACATATGAACCATTCATATTAGCCTCGCAAGCTCAACAAGTTTATTATACTTCATATCCGAGTATAAAAAAGTCAGATAGAAATGAATGGTGGGCAGTTTGCAAGGTGAAATCCAAACTATACCCCGAGTATGATCAGTTACAAGAAGATGAGTTAGCTGAAGACAGTGATTACTATCAATCAAATGATGTCTGTGACTTCGCTTATGGTCACGATGTTGCGCATGATATGCATGTCATATCTCCATTGGCTGATGAAACATTCATAGAGGAATGTGATCCAAATGATGTACCAAGTGGATGGGCAAACAATGAAGAAGAAGAAGAAGAAGAAGAAGAAGAAGAAAGTCAAACTAGTGACGAGGAAGAATTTTCAAGCTAGTGAGCAAAATCTTATACTACAAACCTCTATTTAAATGCATTGTAATACTTGATGTGAGTTGTATTGCAATACTTGGTGTGAATGATTAAAAATTTTATTTCAATGTATTGTAATACTTGATACGAATGATTCGAATGCATTGTAATACTTGATGTGAATGATTTCAATTATCTGAATGTATTATAATTTATGCAATTAACGAATGATTTGAATTAGTGCAATACTTGATGTCAATGATTTGAATTATTTGAATGCATTGCAATGCTTGATGTGAATGACTTGAATGCATTGTAATACTTGATGTGAATTATTTGAATGTATTGTATGACATATGTTATTTGTTAGAATATGGTTCGTGGAGGTTATAGTGGTCGCTCATCCAGTAGTAGCCAGGCTCAACCTTCATCTTCACGGGCTCCTGTGATAGGTATATCATATAACTAATTAGATGCTTGATTAGTTCAAATGCACATTCTGAGAACTTGGTGTGTATTTTTTTACAGATGATGTTGCGCCTGTACACGACCCACCTACACCAGTTGATCGCACAAGTCAACAGCCAACACAGGAAACAGGGTCTTCTCAGGCTGGCACAAGAAGACTCATTCGAATAGTGTATATCGATAATCGACCGTAAGTATTTTGTTTTCAATTATTGCATATCTTTTAAATATTTTATATTGATATTTACTGTGTAATAATTCATGTGCAGCACGAGGTTTGAGCCACAAGAAGTAGTACGGGAGATTAGGAATTCACTTCTTCAACATCTACCAGGACCAGTTGCTCAATGGAAAGAGTACCCAAAGGAGGTATTAGACAGATTGTGGTCCTCATTCATGGTATACAGTTGTTCCTCATAGTTAATGTGTTTCATATTTAATTTATTTAAGCAATGTCTACTAACTTTCTGAAAATATTTGTAGGCTTCGAATCGCTTTGCAACTACGGTGGAAGAAAATGATGCAAGGAAGGTGTGGCAGAAGGTGGCTGCCAATCGATTTGCAGACATGCTGCACACTATGAAGACTGCAGCAAAAAAAGCATCTGGCGTAGTAGATGATCCATTACTGTGGAAGGGCCATGGTCCTATTACTATCAGGAGAGATTACTGGGATGAAATGTGCGATATGTGGGCGGGAGATGCATTTAAAAATCGCTCTGCGAAGGCTTCACAAAATCGATCGAAGATGCCCGAAGCCCATCTACACACAGGTGGATCTAAGACATTTGGGAGCCACCTAAAGAAAATGGTAACTCATCAATATATAATATTAATTTTATAAGTATTGTTGCAAATTTGTGTACTAAATCTTTTGTCATTTAACTTCGCAGGAAGCAGAAAAAGGAGGCAGTGTATCATATAAGGATGTGTTTGTAGAAACACATAAACGGAAGACCACGGGAGTCTTCGTATCAGAGAAGGCGAGAACGACAACAGTATGTATTAATTCTATTAATAATCATTGCAATATATATGCAAGTCATCATAATGTTATCATTAATTATTAATGAATACTTTAAACATTATTTTGTAGGAGGCATATGAGCAACAAATGGTAGAGCGATATGGCGAAGACGCTACTCAGCATCCATCATTTGATCCTACAGCATGGGTGACTGCAGCAGGTGAACCCAAAAAAGGTCGCGTGTTCGGGTTTGGGAGTAATATGAACACTTCACCAGTTATTGGTTCTTCCAGTTACGGCTCACCAACTTCTTGCGCCGACATAAGCTCCAAGCAGCCGACTATTCTTTCCGGTGATGATGTACGCGAGATCATTAATGAATCACTGAATAACTACTTCCAATACACCGTCGCCCCCTTTCTCCGAAATGAGATCAAGGCCGCTGTTCAGGATAGGGGATCTTCGATTCCAGGTCCCTCTCAGGTATAATCACATATATAGTTTTTTTTACTGTCTTAAAGCACATCTGAGCATGGTAGAATCACATATAGAGTTTTTCTAGATGCCTTAGAACACATATGAACATGCTATAATCACATATTCAATTTTTTTACTGCCTTAGCACACATATGAGCATGATAGAATCACATATATATATATATATATTTAACTTTTTGTCTGTCTTAGAGCACATATGAGCATGATAGAATCACATATAAAGTTTTTTTGATTGCATTAGAACACATAAGCATGCTATAATCACATATTCAGTTTTTTTACTGCCTAAGAACACATATGAGCATATTATAATCACATATTCTGTTTTTTGACTGCCTTAACACACATATGAACATGTTATAATAACATATAGAGTTTTTTAACTGCCTTAGAACACATATGAACATGTTATATATCATTTATGATAGAATCACATATAAAATTTTTGGCTTTGCCTGCCTTAGAGCACATATGAGCATGCTATATTCACATATTCAATTTTTTTACTGCCTTAGCACACATACGAGCATGATCGAATCACATATATAGTTTTTTGCCTGCCTTAAAGCACATCTGAGCATGGTAGAATCACATATAGAGTTTTTTTATATGCCTTAGAACACATATGAACATGCTATAATCACATATTCAATTTTTTGACTGCCTTAGCACACATATGAGCATGATAGAATCACATATAGAGTTTTTTTATTGCCTTAGATCACACATGAGCACATGATAGAATCACATATAGTGTGTAATTTATTTCATTATATTTTGTTTATCAATACTGACTGTTCTTTTCTTGTGTAGGCTGCTAGCGATAATCAGGGTAGTGGAGCTGAAGGGACAGATAAAGACAATGAACAAGAAGACGCACAAAATCTTGGCGATGATTAGAGGACTGTGTTGAAGAAGTTCTATTTTTTTTATTTTTCCTAATTGTAATTGTTGAATTGTAAATAATTAAACTTCTTAGTTTTAAGGTGGAACGATTAATTATTATAGATACTTGTTATATGAATTTTTTTGTGTGGTTTGTTTTTTATTTATAGGAAATATAAATTGTACAGGAAATATAAATTGTACAGTTCTCGGTAATTAATTTTTAAATAATTTTTTTTGATTTTTTTTCGTTTTTGCGACGGATTAGCGACGGATGATTCCGTCGCTATTCATATTAATCTAGCGACGGCTTAGCGACGGAATTAAATCCGTCGCCACGCCGTGGTCGCCGTTTAGTACCGGCGGATTGGCGACGGAATATAGCGCTCGTTATTCCGTCGCAATTAGCGACGGACTTGGCGACGGAATTATTCCGTCGCCAGTTAGCGTCGAAATATTCGCGACGTAAGCATATTGTCGCCGCGTTGTCGCTAATCCGTCACTAACATGGTTAGCGACGGATTAGCGACGGATTAGCGACGGAATGTGGTCATCGCTAATCTACTGCTTTGTTGTAGTGTTAGGTGCATTTAAATGTCATTGAGCTACGATTTGAATTTCATTTGAATTGGACTTAAAACAAGAGGGATATCACATTTTTAGTGAAACAGGTCGGACATTGGGGCAAACCGGGTCATTTCGGATCCAAAACGACCATTTGGGCCTCGGATCTGGGCCAAAACGTACCCAATCCAACCCACATTAGCTCCATTCATGATTTTTTAAAATAATTGCTAAAATCCCTCTCAAAAAGGGTGCCCAACAATATTTTTTATTTTAATCTTTCATTTGGAAATAGCAAAAACTTTGGTTTTTGATATAAAACATAACAAAAACCCTAGGGAGTGGGTTTTTGACTAGGGATTTGTGCCCCTTGAAGCCTGATTTTCAATCCTCCATCATCTCTCCTAGCCACCACGCCCCATTCTCTCCTCCTCTTGGGTTTTGCATGGATTTTCTTGCGTCTTCCTTGTTATCGCCCCTCTTTCCTCCCCATTTTGCATCTCTTTCTTCCATTTCTTCCACTTCTTCTCCTCCTTGTTGTTTGATGATGCTTCTTTGCCGTGTTGCAAGTATAGCAGCTTGTGGAGTACGCCTATCTTGGTTGGGGTGTTGTCTGCCCCTCCAAGGTAAATCGGCCCTATCCCTCCGGTTCTCTTCCCATCCGATTGCACATTGGCTCGCATTCCACCTTCGAAGCATCTTCACCCTGCATATTCCAGCATCTTGCAGCAAAGAAAGCGTAGCTACAGCATCAACGAAGGCACTAGGACGTGAATCTCAGGCTTAATCTGCTCCCCATCTACCCCTCCATTCGTCGGACCCCCGAAATTAAGTGTGTCTTCCTCCCTTCTTTTCTTATAGTGTAAAAACCTATGCGTGAGGTTTATTTTCTGTTGTATGCGAATTTCCCCTAGCATAGGCGTGTTAGTGCTTGAACCAGCACTGTAAGTTGCATTTAAGTATTGAATTTAATCTTGTTCTTGCATTTTTGATGTTTGAAAGCGTATTCTCCTCTATAGCTCCCAAACCGGCTAGATTGACTCTAGCTGGCTGAAGTTGTGTAGTGCAGCGTTCAATTCAATAAAATAACAGAAATTAGACGTGTTTTATTTAGAGTTTAATTCATTTTTAGTATTGTTCAAGTTCCATGTAGGGTGTTTGTTTTGGAAAGAATGCAAAGAACCAAAATCGGGTGGATTTCCTCCATCCGATTTAGGCATCATAGTGTGAGTAATGCTAATTGTAATTTCTGTGTTAACAACATTTAGGTAGTTTTTAATTGTTAATTAGTGGTTAATTAGGTTGCTTGTGTGTTGGATTAAACCTTGCATTAGCCTTGTCTAGTTGTAGTTTTCATGTTAGGTGTTTTTAGATGCTCAGTGCATTAAGTATCATATTAGGGTGCTAATTTCTGTTTTAGCATTGTTGTAATATTCAGTTAAGTGTTGTTAGTAAGGTAATTTAGCGTAGATTAGGGCTGCATTGTTAAGTTGTATTGGTGTAACCAGTTTGGTTTGATTTTAGCATTAGTCGGTCTCATTTCCATCTAGTTAAGTTAGGTAAGTGTTTAATTAGGGCGTTTGGCAAAGATTGTCATAGACTATTAATTGCTGTGAGTTTACATTTTTAGCAGTAATTTCCAGTAGTTTTATTTGTTCATTGATGTGTGGATTTGATAATTAGTTTAGGTGATTTAATAAATGAGTTATACTAATTAGTTTGGTTATTGTATTAGCATTAGTTTGTATTTCACGTGAATAGTGTAAGTAGTCAATTTAGATTCCATTTTCTTAGTATAATTAGTTCTATTTTCTGTTAGTTAGTTAGTAGTGGGCTGTGAATGACTGTAATTGTGTATGTTTTGAGCAACAATGCTTCTTGGGATTAGCATAAATGAATAGTGGATTGAATTCAAATCCAAAATATTACATGGACTTACACTCATTGTTTTAAGTATTAATTTCCTTAGTTTTTCTGATATTATTGTTCTAGTCTATTCATTAGAGTGTTTACTGTTTGCAAACCAAAATTCAGCTCGTTTCGAGTCAGTGGCGGAGCCAGGAGTTTAAACTAGGGTGGGCAAAAATATATAGTAAAAAAATATTAATAAATAATAATAATATGTTTTAGAAAAATCAAGCAATTATTTTAAAATATACTTTTTACAATTGACATCATCATTTTTTTTATATTTGAAAAATAATTCATAATTGATTTATTTTTAATTATAAAAAAACAGTAATTGATAAAGATCACAGATCTCTCGAATATGCTAATTGATATAAAAAAAATCCCTAACACTCTAACCAAAATCAAACATTCATTATTCATAGATTTCTGCATTTGAGAAAGAAAAACCTTAAAACCATAATTAAACATTCATACAAATTTTAAAAAATTGAAACCCTAATTCGTACAAACATCATAAATTATGGATTTATGCTAATTGACAAAAAAAACATTAATATTCCACTAAAAACAAGCACTTATGAATCATAGATTCATGCCTAGTGGTAGTTTTAAAAAACTCCAAAACTATAACCAAGCATTTATATTATTATAAAAAAAATCAATTCAAAACCTTAAATCATAACAAAAATAATTTACATATGTTAATTAAAAAAATAAAACCCTTAAAATTCTAACCAAAGTCAAGCATGCATTCATGGAATAATTTTTAATGTTGATTGAAAAAGAAACACAAAAATACCTAATAAATATTCATTTTATTTCAAAAATAAAAATAAAAAACTTAAATCCTAACAAAAATCATAGATTTAGGGGTTTGATAAGTGATAACTAAAATCAAGCATTTCACTAATGGAATCATATTTAATGATAATTGAAAAGAAAAAACACAAAAAAACTAAACCTAATAAAACTTTCACATCATTTTGAGAAAAAAAAAATAAAATCAAGCATTTCACTCATGAAATCATATTTAATGATAATTGAAAAGAAAAAAACTAAACCCTAATAAAACTTTCACGTCATTTTGAGAAAACAAAATCTAAAATCAATACCATAAGTCCAAAAACATTCATAGATTTATGCTAACCGAAAAAGAAAAGCAAAACCCTTAATATTCTAATCAAAATAAAGCATTCATTACATGCCTAATCTTAATTAAAAAATACAAAAACTTTAAAATCTTCATTAAACATTCATGTTTTTTAAATTAAAAAACTAAATAAAGACCTAAGCCCTAACAAACATCATAATTTGAAAAAAACAAAAAGGAACAAAAGAAAAGAAGAAGATGAAGACGATGACCCAATGATCAGTCACCAGGGGCATCCACCGAAGATTCCCGCTGAATGGCAAACTACAGAAAAGGTGAAAGAGAGGGAAATCAGGGTCAAGCAGGGGCCACGAAAAAGAGGTTGGGGTGGGTGCCATGACCCGATCTCTCATCAGGGTGGGCACTAACCCATCTTTCATTGGATCGGGGTGGACACAGCCCGCCCTGACCTTAACTACCTATTGGTGAGGTTTTCTGGTCAAGGTGGGCACTTGCCAACCCCTGCCTCAAAGTGGTTCCGCCAATTTTCTAATTCTGGGGTGGGCGATCGCCCACCTCTGGCTCCGCCACTGGGCCATATGAAGTGGATCAATAACCACCCTTCAGATCATTGACAACATCGTATGGGATTGGGGTTACAGTTTCCAGTGTCGCCGCTTCCACCATAAAACCAGGTTTTCGACCCTCAGGTTGTCGCTTAGTGCTGATTTTCACACCGTGTGCTTTTGCCTCAGTCTTCAACTTGTCATTCCGGATTTTTCTAAGCTGGAACTCTTCTTTGCGTCTGCGTGATGGTACCGAGTCGAGTTGACTCGGCCGCCGAGTCGACTCGGTTTCTAATTCTAGGGTGGGCGACCGCCCACCCATGCCCACCCCTGGCTCCGCCACTGTTTCGAGTTGATTTGGTTTGCCTTTTAAGCGTTTTACAAAATTAGGTTTTTCGCGATTTTAGATTTCGGGTCAAACGATTCTAGATTTTTTATCGAACTTGAAACGTTTGTATACAGAGTTTTTAGATAAGTTTTTCAATTCTGTAAAGTCTGATAGACTCTTGAATCTGTCAGAAAGAGAACAAAAGAAAAATACTTAGAATCAGACTTTGTCTGCCCCTTCAAACTTTCTGTTTGTGAACACCTGTTTGAATCTGATTTTGCACTGTTCAGGGACAAGACAGTCATTTACTTAGTTAGTTGATTTTTGGCAGTTTTTCATGTTTTCTAGCATATAGTTAGTGCATTAATTAGTTCAGTAGGAGTAATACCAGTAGCTCGGCTAGTTTGATTTGCATTTTATTTTAGTCTTAGTTTAATTATAGTATTAGATCAGTAATTAAATCAGAGTTAGTTTTAATTGTAATTTAGAATTAATTATTGACCCCATACTGACTCTTTATTTTTATTGTTTTAGGTTGATAAGTTAGAAACATATCTACAGGTGTACTTAAAATGCGAGTGTAGATGCACGTGTGGCGAAAAGACAAAATTACCCCTGGCGATCTGAAGAAGACTTAGCAATCCATTTTAGTCATTTTCATTTTTAGATTGTCATTCAATTAGAATTGTAATGTTAACGTAATTGTAAACATTTATGATATTAATAAATTGAAGTTTTAGATTTAATTTGAATGTATCCCGTTCCCTGTGGATTTGACCCGTACTTGCCACATTTATGGAAAGTCGGTTTTTATTATTACTTGATTGGTGATTTTCTAAAAAGCTTTCAACGATAAAATAAGGTTTTAAAAATATGCTTACAAAAAGAACCATCACATATGAACCACGATTATGATGATTATCTATTATCATATGCAAACAAATATCCACATGCATATGCAAATAATAATTCAACTCTCACTTTTATAATGCATTGTAATTAAGCAATATGTGCATAAAGACATCACAAACTAGAAGCATAATGCAATATATGTAAAGCATAAGTCCCCGTATCCCTATCCAATTTGGATATGTACCAGATCCACATATAATGAGAGTAATCCTTTACTATATCATTACCTTTTAGATATGCCAAACATGATAAGCTCATTTCAGTGTTTTAATCTTGTCAAATATGATAATAAGCAATCAAACTACAAGCATGTCATCATACAAGTTCAGATCCATTACCGAATCTACATAAAAAACTATATCCAAATATATTGAATTTATATAAATCTATATCCAAAATTATACATGCATCAAAATCATGCATAGTTCTCCATAACCAAGTTAAACTTGAATGTCATTATACTAATTTAAAACCATAATAGATTTATATATAATAAAATAAGAGCTATCAATAAAGCATACCAAAAAACATATTCTTGAATCACATGGTGTCAATATGGATCCAACTCACCTGGATCATGTATGTTCAATAGGTTCAACTAAATCTAATGGTATTGCATGGATTCAAACTCATTCAAGTGGATCTATTAAGATCCATACAGGTTCAACCAGATGCAATATATTGTTTTACCAGATCAAATAAGGTGTGTGTCACCTTGTTTGATCCAAACATCTGATCCAATGGATCTTGATCCAATGCAACTTGATCCATCATAAAAACTGAATCAATACTCGGCCATATACCAGATCCATATAAATTAAGACCAAAACAGGATCCATACCACAAAAGCAAAGGATTATCTACACTTAGATCCAAAGCGTATCTAGCACGCTATTATCCGAATCCATCATAAAACTGGTTCAAAAATGGATTTATACCAAAAAACATATTATTAGATCCACATATTCAACTTGATAGCAACGGGATCAAATTCAAACCCATATAGTTAAGGTTCCAAAAAAATTATCATGCAGAGCACACACATATAGATCATTTTATGCCAATATAAACAAATTCTGGTGTCAAAAAATTCTGCTTGGATTCCAACATTACTGCAATATTTCCATGCATCATCATAGGCCAAACATGAAGGTTATCATTGCACCTTGCGCAGACTAAGTTGCAACTTATTTTTTGGGCAACACTAAGGAAAGTAGTGTGACAATATGCAGCAGAATGCCAAGTCTTTCAGCAAGTAAAAAACGAGTCTCTCAAACCACTAGGATTATTGCAACTGTTACCTATACATAGGCTTATATGGGAGGATATTTTCCTTGACTTTAATTATTAAAGGTATGCTACCTGTAAAAGAGAAATAAGTGGTGATGGTGGTGGTAGATCGCCGCTATCACACCCATATTTAACAAGAATTGTAGCTCGATCTTTATTCAGGAGATTGCAGGACTGCATGGACTGCCCTATTCACTGGTATTTGATAAGAGACTCAATTTTTATTAGTGCATTTTGGCAAAAAACAAATGCACAATAGAGCACTACCTTTAATATGATTTTGACTTATCATCCTGAGACAGACGGTCAAACGAAGGTAATTAACAAATGCCTTGAAAATTATCTTTAGTTCTTTATCTTTGATCGACCTCAGTGGTTACACTATCTATTGTGGGCATACAGTCCTATGCAATGGGGCATTCTAAGGTTGATGAAGTGGATGAATTATTATAAGATCGAGATCATCTTCTAAAGGAACTCAATCTCAACTTAGAAGCAAATCAGAATCGTATGCGCCAGATTTATGATCGAGGAATGGTTGGGCGAGAATTCTGTGAAGGGTAGTGGGAGTGATTAAAACCTCAACCCTACCGATAACTAACAGTCAGAAGAAGGATACAAAGCAAGTTGTCTTATAAATATTATGGGCCCTTAAAAATCATTTAACAAATTGGGAAAACTCGCCCACAAGTTGGCACTGCCTGAGGATGTGCAAATTCATCTTGTGCATCATGTAACTCATCTCAAGCCATACGAAGGACCAGAACTAGATAGAACAGCATCACTTCTTGGATTCGATGGTGAACCAGCTACCGGGCCCATTAGGATGCTTGATCAATGTCGTAATAAGAGGTTGATCATCGAATTATTAGTGGAATGGTTGCTAGGAGGTCCAGACGACATCTCGTGGGAGCCTAAAGATGATGTCTTGCAAAAATATCCAAATTTAGCACCTTGAGGACAAGGTAGCTGCACCCCGCCTTTACTATTTTGTTTCCTAGGTATTATTAGTTTGCATCGGGTTGGAGTTCGAGAGTCCAGACCCATATCTAAGAGTCAGTTAAATAAATACACGTGCTATTTGATTGTAAATCAGGTATCTCAGTATATGCATCGGACTCAAATGAAACACGTGGAAGCAGTGAAAGGAATTCTTCGGTATATCAAAGGTTATCTTTTTGATGGACTTGTTTATATGAAATCAGTTTTTGTGAATACTCATCATTCTATCAAAGTGATTGTGTATTCAGATGTTGATTGAGCTCATGATCCAATCACAAGATCCGTTACGGGTTATGGTGTTTTTTTAGGTTCTTGTAAACAGAAAACCATTGCTCAATCTAGTACTAAGGCTGAATATGGGGCTATGGCAGCTCTCACTGCTGAAGTTATCTTGATTAAACGCATACAATGCAGTTTATACAAACACATTTCCAGCTACTTGGTATATTGTGATCGGTATATCTAGGGTGTACTTGCTTGGAGGATTCCTCCCCTCGAAGAGAGGACAAAAGATGAATAAGAACGTTAATCCCCAATTTCTCCTTCTATCTCCTTCCATCTCCTTCCTAATTTCTCTGATCATTGCGTTCAGTAATGGCCCAGTGAGAATACAACTGGTTTGAGTGATAAGAACCATTACAGTAGATTTGCCATGTTTCGGCATTATTACCCCCTTCTTCAAGTAAATTTATTCACATATTTGTACCTCAGACTTCAAGAGTCTAGATTTTCACAAGTTGATATTCTTTGCCTTTGCACGGTTGCCTGACTATCATTGCACTTATCCAAAGCTAAGAGGCTTTTATACTAGCTAGAAGCAACCACTATAAGCTTTCTTCACGAGTGAGCTTTTCACAATTTGCTTCTTGGATGCTCAAGTGGAAAAGTGCAGGTACAAAGATGAAATCCATCCACTCATATATGCGTTAATTGAATTAGAATTCCAATTTGCATCATTGTGATTTTTATGTACCACAAATACTCTTCATAACATGTCTCATGATCTTGAGTTTTTGGAATTCAATGGGACACACAATAAAGCAGTTATAATATTCATCTCATGATCTTGAGTTTTTGAAATTCAATAGGACACGCAATAAAGCACTTCTAATATTCTTTCCCTGGATAATCAATACATTAGTCGATCTTATGAGGGTCTAGAGGCCAGATTTTGTAGGGTTGGTTAGATAGTAGTCACCATTGTATAGCTTGGGTTCCAGCCCACACCCTAATTTGGGTAAGCCGTTTAGAGAAGGGCAGCGGTTAGGTTGATGCTAAGTGATAAGGCTTGGGCTCGATGGAAATTAGGAATCACAAAGCCAACCTAGAAATGGACTGAGCTAGACCTCTACATGCCCTCATAAGTCTCTCTTTGTGAACACACTTGGTTTTGAGTTTAGCTTAGGAGAGACGACTCTCCTTGGTACCCCAAATGTACTCTCTAGTAGAAGGTCATAGTTACAGGCATTTCTTTAGTCAATCAGGGCTTTATAGATACTAGACGAATGGTTCGTCCTCACGGACTGAGCAATAAAAAAACATCAATCCATTGAAGGGAGTGATGATCCAAAAATATATTAAATACATAAAATTTAAGGAAATAAATAATGTTTATTCTGTTCTCTCACTCTTAATTTTAACGGTTAATTTTGGTCTCTCTCTCTCTCTGGTCCCACATAATTTAACTTTGGTAACTTTTTTTTTGACAAAATTTAATTTAGTAACTTTGTTATGCTTTTCCTATTCTCTCTCAATAATCCCGCCTCTCTCTCTCTGTCTCTCTCTCTCTCTTGATATATATATATAAGGGGGGCATTATGATTAGGGTGTACCCGAACCGATATTGGTGAACCCTTGGGTTTGGGTCGGATCTAAAATATAGACCCCATAGTGAAAACGGGTTGGGTCTTGGTTACTGTAAATGAAGACCTGAACCCGAATGTACTTGAGTCGATTATGTACTCAAACCCAAATAGTTCTCCATATTTTAAAATTGAATTGATTTGAACCCTTATATGCCCGAACCCAACGCAACTATATATCTGAACCTACTTGTACCCGAACCCACTTTAGAACTAATCCAACTGAAAGTTTCTAATTAGTAAATATTATATATTCAATTAAACACGTAAAGATGTTGATAAACTGTAATTAATAATCTAAACTTTGATTCATTTTTGCATATACTTCCTATTGTCCTTTTTTTCCCCAAAATTGCGGGTTGAAGTGATTCCCAAAGTAATACTCGAGAACTCATAGAATTTGATACATTTTGACTATGATATACCATTGTTTTTTTTGGGTGGCATGGATATATTCATTTTATATTCAGATTTTGACATTATTAAGAATAGTTATTAAGCTTGTATTTTATTAACAAATAATCTTCTTAATAAACAGTTGATTCTATTAATTTACATAATTTTTATTGGCACATAATGAGGTCTAGAATACCAATCATATCAAGACCCGAGCTAAAACCTGAACCTGTTTAGAACCGAACCCATTAACATATATGGGTCTACTTTTTTCAGCCATAACCGACCCAAATCAAAACAGGTCTACTAAAGACCCACCCCAATGTATACTCGAACCAGTTAACCCATATGGGTCCACAATTTCTAGCTGTACCCAAACCTGAATCCGAAATAGATTGGATTGGGTTTGGGTCTTACTTTTAGACTTAATTTAGAATCAGGTCTGATAAGACCCGACCTTGAACCCAACCCGGTTACACTTCTAATTATGACACAATCTCTTTGGAATTTGAAAATGACATTTAACCCAATAAAACTTTCATCTAATTTTCAAAAAGTTTCTAAAGACAATTATTTTGGCACACCAATGCCCCCTTTCCATATCTAAGTAGTAAGTAGTAAGATGTTTGCCATGGTTATTTAGTAAGAAAAATGCTTTCAACTGACAAAAAGTGATTTTTTAGTATACGTGTTGGTACATTGTGAGGCCATTGATGTTTAGATTGCTTTAGAAACCAATCCGCACATCAAAACCTCAGTTTAATGCACATTAAGAAGACTGGGAATCACATCCATCTGGTTAACTCTACAAAGAATTTAATACAAACATTAGAAACCCAATGAGGCTAAGCTTTGCCACACACAAAGTTGAAACCCCTATGTGGGAATTGAACCAACCTGAGATGGCTCGATTTACAGATCTAGTTTATCAAACTTAACCAACAAACTGTGAGCATCTCATCTGAATAACTTTCCTTTTGCAGACATAAAACGCAAAGGCACAAATTAGAGAACTGGATCAAAGGATCAGCTGTAAATGAAAATATTATCAGATCCACGTAACAGTTGTGCATTTAATTCATGAATCAGAAACGGATCATCGGTGTCATATGATGCAAAATTTTGAAACCAACTTTGTTAATTTATGACTATCATGCAAAAAATAGAAAGTCGAAATCTTCATGTTATGCCTCCAAAAAATAGGAAAAAAAACAAAAGAAAATCTCCATGTTACTGAAAGAAAACACAAAAGGAGAACATGGCAGAAATTTTACAATATAAGCAAGCAAAGAAACTTAGATTCAACCATGCTTGCCTTTGCATCCTTCATTTGCTTTGTTTTCGCTCTGCTACTGCCATTAGGCATACGACTAAAGCATAAAAAGGATCCCCTTCAAGCTCTAAAACAGATAAACATCACATGATATATACAATGTGCAAATACAAGCAATCCAAACAATTTCAGATTCAACCAAACTGGCCTTGACATGCATTCTGCTAACGTCCCTTCTTTGCGCAAGTATAAACAAGATCCTTTCAGGTTTCCATCTTTCATAGCCAAAGCTCCACAAGTACTACTCTTTTATCTGATTTAATCTGTTAAACCAAATTGAATGAAGAATCATGTGGAAAATGTCATACTTGAGAGGCTTATTATGCCACAGGAAATGCTTCTGAACTCTTTTCACCCCTGTCTGCAAACTAAGGTACTTCTCCTCTGGAATTGATAACAGTATCTCCTTCAACCTAGGGATGTCTTTCTCAGGTATGATTACTGCAAATGCATCCCAATTCAGGACTTCAAAGAAAGGAGGCACGAAATTGTCCGCTATGATTATGGGAACACATTCATAGTATATTGCCTCAACAATCCTTGGACTATTGACCTCATAACCTCTAGGGCAGATGCAATACTTGCTAGATTTCATGTGTTCTATGTAAGAAATTTTACTTGCAACACCAAGAGGCATAGGTCCATAGATTTTCAGGTCAGTGTCTTTGTTCTCCCAATGCTTTAGTAAGATGGGTCTGAGATAACCATGCATTTGACCAGCGAAGAAGGCTAGGATTGACCTCTGAGATGCTGGTTTACCTCCAACATCTCTGAGAGGATTTTTTCCAGAACGAATGCTTGTTTGTGGAAGAGAAACATCTTTACCCAACTTGAAGAAGCCCTGTGAGTTATCAGCATTGCAGACAGCTTTGATTGCATGCTTGCGGAGCTCCCTGTGTAACTTAGTTTCAAATGTTCCCTGAGAAACTTTAAGAATCAGAATGGTATTTCCAGGAGAACTGTGTTAAGGTTAAGAAAACTAAAGAGGTGTTTTGAATGCCCACAGATTCACCTCTCAAGGTCAGATCTGGTGTGGGGTCTATGCCAGATCCTCCCTTCTTGCCCGATTCATTTGCAGGGTGCAGCAGGCCGAAGATACATGGTTTTGAGACCCTCAGATCTCAAAACCATGGGATCATAGAAGTCCTCAGATCAGAGCCCCGAGGTTCTCAAATACCCCCTAATTCAACTAACAAAGATACGTAATTATGAAATAAAGGATAGACAGGTTAACTGTACCCAGTCATGGCAAGCAACAACAAAGTGATCAGCTCCACCAGTTCTGTTCCAGAAACGATATTTTTCAGCCAGCATATCCACATAGTTCTTTAAGAATACAGAAAGAGGTTCTATCCTGTGTGACTTAGGTACATACAATACCTCCCGTAACCAGGAGGAGCTATAGGGTAAGTAAAACATGTGAGCTTTTATAGGGTCCCTCACAACAAATTTTTTGTTCCCCTCCATCAGTTTCATAAACCATCCCTCGGAGGCATAAATGCCCCTGAAAAATGGCTTGTGGAAAATGGGTTTATCTCCTTCCTTATAGACGTAGACCTTGAATATTTTCTCCATTAATTCATAGCTCCTGAAAACATGATAACAAAGTCCTAATCACAAACATGATGAAAAAAGCCTAATTATAATCAATTTCTTTAGAAGCAATACCCACAGAGGGCATAATCGACTTTTGGAGTATCAGTCACAGACTGGTAAAAGAAAATGCATGCAGCATACCACCATTGTCTGGTAAAATTTTCTATATCACATTAGGTACAGGCATGGGATTTGATATTCCGTCAAACACAACTAAAAATTTCAATTAACAAAACATACTGCAAGCTTAAACTGCATAACATCTTCATCAGACAAAAGGTTAGTGTCAAAAACCCCATTAACAAATGGTGTGCTGTAGACAAATAAGAACTTGCTTCTGCATAATCAACAATCCCTTGGGCATGAGGATTTTCAAATCTTACTATATGGTGAATGATACACAGTGATTGCTATGCATTATCTAGAATTCACCATGCGAACATTATTTATTTAGCCTGAACCCTGATCCCATTCAAATTAAACAGCAGAATACAGCGGCACAAACAAGTCCTTGCTTTGATTGACAACCATTGTGCTAGAAAAAGGGCATGTTCAGAAGCAGTTTTTACCCATGCACCGACAATGAAAATGTAAAACAATAGTTTTGTGTGTTTCAGTAGTGGTTAAGCACGTGAGTTCCCAAGTATTTACCAACGTGAAAGCAATTTGGAAGGAGCAATCTAAACAAACCAACCCCAGTTGCAGAAGTAGTCATGGCAAAGGTCTTACCTCTTGAACGTGGAGATATTCCGAAATACTGGCGCATAAAGATCTCGATAGTTCCTAACAATAGGAGCATTTTCAATTTCTCTCCTTGCAGATAAGAGCTCCCGATCCCGCGGTGACGACCATCGAGGTCTCTGAATCAGGAAAAAGAAATTATCAGAAACTAATTCGTAACAAGATCAGACATGAACATGTAGCATGGTTCCTTGTTCGTACCATGGAACGAGAAGGAACGCCGCTCCAATTAATCCTGTAAATATCCTCGACAATCCTATCCCTCATCCAGTGTTTGCGTCTTGTCTCATTTGTGATCACAATACCACCTTGTAAGGTGTATGCATTGTTCATTTTGGAGTCCACATTTACTATAGTTCTCACCTCCATGGAGGAGGACACATTGAGAAAAACAGGGGCCACTGACAAAGTTCCATTTGATTTTCCCATGACTTCAGCATTCTGAAAAGAAGCAACTGGAGATGATGCAACAACTGGGAATGTCACCGCCTCTTTTGCATCCAGACCATTCTCTTCATTTCCCTGCGCTCCATGAATACCTCCTTCCATACTCAGAACCTCAGTTTCTTCCAGCTCGCCAATAGAAAGCAACGTGCCATTAGAGTTATCAGAATCATTGATCTCACCAAA
This sequence comes from Nuphar pumila, assembly GCF_984573655.1. NCBI lineage: Eukaryota > Viridiplantae > Streptophyta > Magnoliopsida > Nymphaeales > Nymphaeaceae > Nuphar > Nuphar pumila. The sequence goes on along the minus strand of NC_143263.1, from coordinate 28,444,021 downwards.
ATCAGTAATATTTGGAGTAGAAACTCCACTAACAGAGCTACCAAACTCAATTCTTTTAGGCACGCGAGCCTTGGTATCAGGAAACAGAGAGCAGAAATCACTCAGATAAGTAAGACTACAAGATTGGAGCACTAGCAGAAGCGTTCCCAAGATAGCTACTAGCAAAATCAGCTTCCTATGCTCCACTAAGCGTGTTTTCCTCATCCATACCACACACTCCATTCTGCAAGTACCCCCCCCCCCCACACACACACACACACACAAAAAAAATAAATAAATAAATAAATAACTTCCCTACTAACAAAAGAAGGTGAAAACTGTAACATAAAATCTTTCTACATTGATGCAAGCACCCACCATGATCACAGAAAACAGAGAAAATTTCAGGCACCAATTTCTTGACACAGTGCGATCTACTTCACAAACTGAAGAAGGCAGCATAACAAATCAAATACACAAATCATGCATGCAACCATACCGTCCAAAGCTCACAAACCATGAAAAGAAACGTCTTTGAAGATACCCATTTTGAGAAAAAGTGCGAACTATTAACCACTAGTAATTCAAAGTATTAACCACTAGTGAGCTACAGCTTTTGATATTTGGAACGAAGAACCCCAAACAAGAGTGTTTCTACTTCTACCGCTCACAGTCGTCTAAAAAAACCAAAAAACAAATAAAAGGGACACTGGATAGTATTTTGACTCTTGGTACTGCCGGGGGAACGTCTGTTGAGCAACCCAACGCACAGTGGTAGGACCAAAGCAAGGTCTCTGTGTTTTGTAAAGCATTCTTTTTCCAATACAACTTTGAAAACCAAAAGTAAAATTTCAGGTTTTTTTTTCGCCAAAAAGGCCAAAAACTGGGTTTTTTAGAGAACTTTTAGAAAACCAAAAATTATGCATTAGATAATACTTCTAAAACTGACTAATATGATCCAATTCTTCTTGATCACAAATTCAACTCAAATCACTGGTTTTGGATTCAAATCTCATAGCTCTTTCTGCCTACCGTACTTACGGTGGTCCTGTCCTGCCAGCGTGTGTTTCCACTATTTTATTCCAGAGCTTATCCAAAATTTAATTATTTTGTTTTCTCTCTTTTAATGCTGGGCTTCAGTTTGTCTGTCAGAAGGGCATCTTTTTATTAATATTAAAATAATATTTTTTGTCGAATTTCAAGGTCCAGCCACCGGTAGATATTGGCTGCGTGCGCCAAGGCTTTACATGACAAAGAACCGGATCCGAGGCCGACGCGGATATTTTCCATTCGTGAACCGGTTTTGACTCAAATTACTCTTTTTTTTAAGAACGAAGAAGAAATTTATTAAAACACGGAGGACGACGATGAGGAATCGCCGTACAGATGAAGGCATATGAAAAATTGCAAGGTGGTGGAGCATTAAACCGCTTGCAATTTACCTCACCTAACAAGGGTGACCTTGGATGGTTTCCAGAGGTAAATTTCATCACAAAATTGGACTGTTGATTGAATCCTCACCTCAAGCGCTAGCCATAATTCCTGCATCGATCCTTTTTTTTAGGATTTTGAGTCCCAAGTAGACCATTGAGATCGACAATTGTCTCCATCCAAAAAGGATTTCAGCCAACTGAACATGGCTCGGAATAGCATTGATAACGGCTAACTTGTATTTGTTTTTGCTAAATGTTAGACCCTAGACAACTTAAAAGGCCCTTAACAGTGTTCAAATGCGAGTCATTTGTTTATGGAAGTTAGTTCTTACAAGAAAATTATTAAAATAACTTCAAAATATTATGATAATTTTTTTTAATATAATAAATTTTATACATTCATCAATAATAATAACAATTATGACCATCCAAACAAAAATACTCAATTCACATAAACTCATAAAAAATATATAAAGATTATTAAAATACTTTATGTACTTTGATGTCTAATAGCAATCGAGTTTGAGTTTACAGTCAAGTCCTCCGATCGGTAGCGGTCTCTGAACCTACAATTCTAATCAAGCGAGGGTGAGTTTATAATTCAGTAAGTTCACGTCTATAAATAAGACACGACCGTTATAATTGTAGTGGGCTCTAAGCTCTTAGTCTTTGTTTAGTTTGCTAACTAGGCACACATATTATTTATTGATTTTATCATCCTTTACTAATTCTTTATCTTCATTTTCAAAGTAGACATTCACATTCTACTCTAATCGGCTATTCCAAAAATAGCTTTCTTGGGCGTAGCAACCCCTGTAGATAACTCAGAGTCTACGGTATTGGCCAGACATATGAACCACTAACAACAACATAGTTCAAACTAGCTTAGACTATGAACTTACAATCACTGCAGCTTTGCTCATCGATTGCAATCCGAGAGCCTCAAAATGCTCATCGATAGCTAGTCGAAGAGCTCGAGAGACTATATCTGGCCCCAAAGTATTCAAAGAGCTATACTTGCCCCCCCAAGGTGTCTAAAAAACTATACTTGCCTCCAAGGTGTTCGAGGAGCTATACATGCCCTCAAGGTTTGTATTTCATGTTATATCCTACATGTGTCTATTGGGAAATGTTTTCACCCTCTAAGGGTTATGTAGGAATTCCTGATCAAATCGTGAGGTATGAACGAAGTAAACATATCCCAAAAAATGCCCTAGACCATGTCTCTCATAGTAGAGTTCCTTATCATACTCTGTATTGTTATCTTATATACATTTTTCTCTCAGCTTTTATTTCTTAGTGTTAGTGCATTATACAATAACCAATGTATGTTCACTAACTACTCTTAACATGTAATAACAAACACATGTCATATTTTTAAGGATAACAACCCACTACAGAGTCAGTTCATCACTTCATGACACTTACAATGCCCCTTTCAAGGCATAAACGTGACATTATGAGGACAAATCCTATCCTAAAAACTCTAAAACTCTATTATCATTTCTCAAAGCCAAACATCTATATTTAGCAACATTTTGCATGCATCAATGTCATGATTATCTCCACACATGGTACACTCATAATCTAAATTATGTCATAAGTCAAAGAACATGTAATATGTATAAATATTTTTAAGCATCATACTAAACATTAAAATTGTAGATTCCTAAGCATGCTATTCAGTTGTTCTATGCAATACAGGATAACACTAGCATACTTATAACATATAGAATCACATTGCAAGATGTCTAAATTAACTAGCATGTATTTTATTTAACTAAGGAGGAATTTACAAATATTCACTTACCTAGAATGCTTAAATTTCAAATCTAAGGAATAACCTTAGTCTTCTCGCAAATTTTGATATAAATAAACAGAAAATCCCATATCATCATTTAAAGTTTCATCTTATAAAAATTATAAAAATACCCCTAGGCTTTCATGTCAGACTTTGACTTCATTTTCTCAGAGTTTGTCATCATGTCATTTGCCCATGAATCCTTTTCGAAAAGAAAAATTCAAGGATCCAAAAATCACCTGGATCCAATATCAGAGTGAAAAGTTATGCCTAATCTACTAATCGGGTATAACAAGGGAAAAATGGTTATTTTACTTTTTTTATCCTCCTTGGACTCATGAAACTTAACCCAAACTCATTTTGATTGAGTTCAGTCTTGCATTTCTACCAAACCTAGTCCACACTCCTTCTGGTCTAAGTTTAGTTCAACTGAATCCTTTTCTTGATTGAGTTTTTAATCCAGATCCAATATTATTTTGATGTGGATCTTTTAACTTTTCAAACAGAGATTTGATTGGATCCTGGATCCGATACGATAGATCCAAACCTTGTTCATACTAAGTTTGGTACAAATGTGGTGTCAATGATGAAATGAGTTTGGGTTTGAACTAAATCCAATTTGTTTTAGATCTACCATATGTAGACAACATCTAATTTGAGTTTGAATCCAAACCCAGATCTGACTCGTATTGAAAAACTTAGACATTCACAGTCTCGTGTTTCACCATGTTCGTTATATATATATATATATATATATATATATATATATATATATATATATATATATATATATATATATATATATATATATATATATATATATATATATATATTATTTTATTTTATTTTATTTTATTTTATCTATTTTAAAAAAACTTGACTGACTCAGTCTGGACAGAGTTGAGTCTGCTTTTGACAGACTGACTCAGTCTGGACCGAGTTGAGTCTGCTTTTGACAGACAGACTCTGTCCGGACTGAGTCAGTCTGTCAAAAGCAAACCCGACTCAATCTGGAGTACATCAAGACCGAGTCAGTCCGGTATATATTTACCTAACTCAGTCTGGATCACATCCAGATCGAGTAGGTTGACCGATTAGATTTAGTTTGACTCTCAGATTGAGTCGGTTAGCCCGCTAGCTCCGACTCGATCTAGGACACGCCCACATCGAGTTGGTCTTGGTTAAGACAGACCTAACTCGGTCTAGGTTGCACTGAGACCGAGCGGTCTAGTTCATTTCCTAGATTGAGTCAATCTGAAATTATTATTTTTTTAATTATGACAAAGGGCCTGAGTACCGTCTCTCTTTCACCATACAATGTCGTCATCAACTGTGGTTGCCGACGATGGGGGCAAAGGGAGGTGACTCTCTTTATTGTCTAGTAAGGGGGCAGTAGGGACAAGAATGACCCCCCTATCCCTCGTCCCATTCCTCTTCTTTTTTTTTTATTGGCCACCAGCCATCGGCAACCACCTGGTTGCCAACAGTTTAGTTTGGGCGGAGACAGATGAACATCCTTTGTCTCCCACCACTGCCTGCAGCCCCCCCCCCTTTATTATTCTGAGTCGGCAACCTCTGTGGTTGCCGATTTTGGGTTTATTTTATATCTCATCACCATTGGCAATGGTTGCCAGTGGTTAAGGCAGGGTCATCCACCCTCTGTCTCCCTCTCTTTTCATCAAGAGGAGGTCGTCGGCAACTGTATTGACGACGATGATGATAGAGAAAATGAGCACCTCTACACCTCCTCAATGAGAGCGGCAGGGACAAGGCGACTCCATGTCTCTCGTCCCTTTCTCCTTGATGGTTCCCTTCCATCATCATTGACAATCGTTGTGGTTGGCAATTTTTTTTTTAAATGGTGGAAGTGTCCTACCTTTTACCGGCGGTGACGACCTCCTCGTTGTCGCCTTCTTCTTCTCCTCTCTGCCCTCTTCATTGGATCTCTCTTTCTTTCTCTCAATCCCTCTATCTTTCTCAACTAAAATGAGGTTGAGAGAGAGAGGGCCTATGGCTTTTATAAGCCATGGGTGAGCGGCGTTACCCCTCTACCATTACAATTTTTCATTAGGAGGAGTTCCTCTCTCTCTCTCTCTCTCTCTTCACTACTTAGTTGTGGGAGAGAGGGGGTTACTCTTTCATTTAAAGAGAGAAGTTGGGGCTTCTCCCTCTCCCCACTATCCATTAAATGGGAAAAAGGGGCGACCCACCCCACTATGCCTAGACGAACCAGGTGGGTTCAAGCCCAACTGGATAGGCGTTACACAAAACGTCCTTCACATATTGAAGCAAAGGTGTGTCCCCGAGACCATCAATAGGAAGTGGCTGAATAAAACCCAAAGTCATGGCTTTCATGAACATGGCATTAAGTGCCTCACCTACAATATTAAATAGAAGGGTTGAAAGATAGCAGCCTTGCCAAGGTCATGGTTCATCTTAAAGAAGAAACCATGATCACCATTAACGGAGAGCACAATTTGGGCCAAAGAAACCAGTTTCATAATCCAACTAATGAAGTCGGTAAGAAAAGCCATATCATTCATACATTAATTGTTGCAGGAAATCCCCCCTTACTGTGGGCTCGAGGTGAGTCTGGGTTTAAACTTAAGTCTGGGTTAAATCAAGTAGGCCAAACAAGGTCAGATTCAAATTACACACCCCAAGTGACAGATATTGCAGAACTTTAAAAAATATGGCAAAAATATCATGATGTTTTGTCTGTTGGGTCAAAATATGCAATATTTTATAAATATTGAGCTCTGTCTAAACGAATTTTATGTTTGATTAGCAAAACCGTTGTGTAAACTCGGTTACATGTTCCTTTAGTTGTCATTTTAAACTTTGGTCAATATGAATACAAATTGGACACCCTACAAAAGCACAAGGGATCTTAGCAAGCACAACTAAAGCTACACATAGCAATTACTTTTTTTTAAGGGCACACGCGTAGCAATTACTTGAACTATACTAGTGTACGATATTCCTTCATTATAAAGCTTTCTGTCCATTTATGGGTTCAACTTCATAAGAGAGAAGAACAAAATGCCTCAACCAAAGAAAGTAGTACCATTGCACTAAGGATACAATGCTTCAATCACGGGTTGCTTAGGACTAGATATTCCACTTAATGATGGAAGCAAGTCTAACATTAATGAGGAAATAAAATCCAAGGAGAAAATTGTCAATAGGGATGTAAATGAGTCTAATGTACCTCGATATTCGACCCAAATTTGAATCTGATTGGTCGGATTCAGTATTGATTTTACATTAACATTAGAATCCAAATCCTGAATCCTATTAAGTTTAAAAATCAGGTTTTAGACTAGTCAGATCGGGATTCGGTTTTATCTTTTTTCATCCGACTTCGAATCCAAATCTGAATATGTTTAAGCCAAATTCGATTATGCCTAGAACCAACCCATTGTCATCCCTAATTGCAAAGATCTGTTTGATTCAGATTCAAGCAATCTAAAAGGTAAGGTACAACTAGGAGGAGAAGAAAGGCCAAAAATGATAGATTAATTACATAAATGAAGATATGCATGCTGAATGTAAGAGGTTTAGAAAAACCAGGTAAACAAGCTTTCTTGTCAGGCAACAATAGGCTGCAAAAAGTTTGATGTCATTTTTTTTTTCTGGAACCAAACTTGAAGTGATTAATCAAGAAAATTTGGAAAGGATTATAAAACAACCAAATGCAAAGAAGGTGTGGGATATTGATTATGAGGAAGTCTGAATTAGACGCAAAGAATGGCCTCGCTATCCTACTTACCTAAATGTACGGCCCAGTCACAAGTGCAAAGAAAAAAATTGCTTTCAAAGGAACTTCATATGATTAGAGAAGACAAACAACTAAAGCAGTGTATAGTTGGATTTCAATGCAATGATGAAATTTGAAAGAGAAATGTTTTACAGTCCTCCAAGGGTCAATAGAACACTCACCATAGATGTCCTCCATCCATTGGTAACTAGGGGTGTCAAAGGATAGGGTTTAGCTTAGACCCAGGTAGAACCAAACCCAAACTTGATTTGAGATATTGGTAACAGGTTTGGACCCGGGTCCAATCGACCCACCATAAGAGAAATCATACCCGGATTTCATCAGGATTACATAAACCAACATTTTTCTTTGGGTTAAACATTCTAAGCGGGTTACGGTACAATCACTCATCATAATTGAATTAAAATGTAAATAACATTCACTATTAAAATTCAATTTAGTTTCTAATAATTTAAAATTTATATCAGAATATTTTCAATCTAAGATAACAATAATTATTTTTTCAAAACTATCATTGAGAAAGAAAAAGGTTGGCTCATGACGCAGCCCAAGCATTCTGCATCTGCTTCGCAGTTGCATATCATACCTCACCTGAAACCTCATAAAACGGGTCAGACTCGTGAAAGCCAAGTAGGAAGTGTTATTCAGTACTCACAAATCAAAACAAACATGTAAGATAATATTCCTATCACTCATACAAGCAAACAAACAATCATCAATTCAAACATAAAATCATTACAATGCATCAGCATATTTTCAATCATAGACAACTGAAATATTATGCATGAACGGATAAATATTCAGGCACTCACCATTATAGAACAGGAGGTCGTTTATGCATGAGTAACTTAATTGTCTTTAATTAAATTTTTGTCATGTCTATCTAAATGCACAAACAAATTTAGGTTCTCACTTCTTATCCCCGTAGGTACTACAGAGGCAATAACCTGGATCAAGGCCATGGCATAGGAGGTGTGTTCATACAATTTGTGACTTTATTCATGTCTAGGCACATTTTAACACGTAGTTAATCCATGCACAATACAAATCTAATTAAAGATTCAAGCCCCCTTTCGGGCTCATAGATGCACAATTACAATGCCAATTAATTAGTTATACACAATTATGCATTTTTAACATTTCAAGTTTTAAACATATATTCATCAATAGAAGGTATTGTCCATATACAATTAGATGCATTCATACACATTCTCATTAAATACATATTTCATTAATTTCGATCACAATTTACAATAAGGCATATACGTGCAATGAACACCTTATTCAGTTTATGTTGCCATCTGGGTACTCAACACTTGCATAATATTAGTGTTGAAATTATATTTACAGTCTCAATAAATCCTTAAAAATGAAATTTGAATACCTTTCATGCATTGCATACACTGGTGTTCCGGTCCTTAGCCAGTTCGAGACTCAATGGGCCCCCAAACTGACATGTTGTTTTGACTATCATAGTGTTCTGTACAGTTTGGGAATAGAGCTCAGTTTTTCACATAATATAAAAAAATTTGTCAGCTTTTCGATTCCATAAATCGCTCACAAAAATTCCCCTAAATGAGAGAGATATGACCAGTTTAGTGCTCACTTATACTTTTTTGTTTTGACTATCACCGTTATGTGCATATTCTGATAACAACGCCTAAAATTTCATAGATTATGTTAAATTTTGTTAGCTTTCTAACATAATAAATCTTTTATAAAAGCTCTTCCGAATGAGGGAGACATGAATGATTTATCGAACATGTGTCAGGCCGATTAGGCATATTAGAGGGTAAAGTGCATTCGGGTGGCCACTATTTATGCAAACCGAATTGAAACTTTCATAGTTTCTAACTAACAACGTATCATACTTGTCTAAATAAAATTCATGTATTAACAATACAAAATTACTTTCATATTGACCACATAACCACAGTCATTTAACCTGGTAAATGACCCATTATCCCATAACATTTTTCTCAGAAAAGTTTTCAGTATTTATACACCATATGCATTTATTTTGAAAAACAATTATTTTCTATTTTTAATTTTTCTTCTACTGATATTGTAGTCATCAATTGAGAGAGATAGCAGCATAAATATCACTTCTTTTATGGTAATTAAGTAAACAACCCATATTGAGTTTGGAATCCATGATCGAATGCATGTTTCAGTCAGTGCACGGGCATATATATCCTAAACTCTGGACCAGTCTAGTTGTGAAACTGGTTAGAGATAAAAACTTGGACTAATCTGTGTTTGATGGATATCAGCCTAGGGTCTGATCCATAATCGGATTAGCCCTTTTTTGGGCTCTTGAACTAATTTTCTCGACTTACTAAATTTCTAAAAAATCAGGTGATATAAACTCATAAATCTTAATTTTTCTCAAAACTGGTCAAACCCAGTCCATCTAGGGTTTAATATAAACAATTTATGGAGTTGATCATAATTGATCCATACATGGATCAATTCAGCACATCATCCCATATTCAATTTTGCGAAGATTTCTCTAATTTTTTTTGGGTTAAAACTTTGTTATGTTTGTGATTAGTCATGTTGATTATGTTGGAAGCTTTAATAGGAAATATTGCATACTTAAAGCATGATAATTTATATTTTGAATTTCTTGGGTTTGATGATTTGATATTGAATTTTGAGGATGAAATTTCTTTTTTTGGGACAATAATGTAATATTTTCAGATTTTCTATAGTTATTAAGTAAAAACAAAAACAAAAGCAATATATACCGAGAATTGATTCAATAAGTAACCCTAGTTAAATTTTGTGAACGAAATTTCTTGAAGGAGAGAAGAATGTAAACCTCAAGAATTTTTTGATTTTTTTATGAGGAATAAAGAGAAATTTTTAATTTTAAAATACTATTTGAACTTAAGATGAGAGTTAATTATAATTCAAGCTCTAATTTTGGATTTAAAATTAATCTCAAACTGGAAATTTATTTTGAATTTAGTTTTGATCTTTAGTCAAAATTAATCAGGACTTAATTTGAGTTTCAAATTAGTCAAGATTCAAATTGAGTGTGTATTTGAATTTGGAGTCCCATTGAATTCTGATTTTAATTTCTGAAATTTAATTTGGATTTAATAAATACATCTTGAATATTCGAATTGGATTTAGATTTGATTCAAATTTTTATCTAAGCTATAATTAAATTGAATGTCAAATTAGAATTTAAATTATACAATAATTTGATTTTTATTAAAATTGAATTTAAAATTTAAATTGAAGTTGGATATAATACCTGTGATTTTTTAGAGTATTTTTAATGAATAAAATAATTATTAATAAATATTTTCTTGAGAAAGAAATATAAAATGCAAATTAGACTAAGTTGAATGTTAAAAGATATTTTAGAAAGAATAAAAGTTGATTTTAGTTTGTGTTTAGTGAAATTCGCATTCAAAATCAAATTTATAAAAAAATAGAATTTGAATAGAATAATTGGAAAAATTTATCAAAATAAAGTTGAATAGGAGTTCAGATGAATTTAAGTTTAATTTGATATGTATGTGATATAATTTCATCAAATTAGAATTGAGTTTTTGTAGATTTGAAATCTATAATCTAAAATAACATAGATTATTAATATAAAATTTATGGAATAGAAAACTAGATTTAACTAGGTTTAATAAAATGGTAGAAGTCCATAGGGTGGGGTCCCCCTATGTGGACCCATCCTATGTGACATCTCATGCTAAAATTTAATTTAAAAGTATAAGTTAAAAACCTTAGTTAAAATATCTTACTAAAAGTTTCCTAAAAACAAAACAAGTTATGAGAAAAATAAATAAAAATAAGATCAGAACTTACCAAATAAGTGGTATGGTAGTGTTAGGCCAAGTGGTCTTAGAAATTGATAAGTTTAGGCTAGAACTTGAGGAATTGTGAAGGTTTTAGAAAGGAAAAGAAGAGTTATAAAGGCCAAAGAGGGGCTCACCCCCCTCCTATTGGATCTTTTAGAATTTTTAGTAGTTTTTTCTCGCTTTTCCTTCTTTTTCCTCTTGCAAGTCTCCTTCCTCCATTGTGTTTAGGAGGTCTGAACCTCCATTGAAGGTGAGCTAATCAAGGAGTTGTAGGCACACATCAAAGGAGTGGTGTGGAACGAGACATTGAACTCATCGTTTCGACATTCACACCTACCAATTTTGACAAAATAAGGTAGGGGGTTTTATTCTTTATCCGTAGATTAAAACTCGTATGCATGAGTATATTTTGAAGCTAAATAAGTAAAACCATATATCTATCCTTTCATACAAGGATTCAATGTTGGTTTTATCTTATTTAGCATAGAAACAGTTTTCGGAATCGAAAATTGCTTCTCGAACTCGATTCTAAACTGAATCAATTTTGAGGATAATGTAAATCTCGACTATGTATATATCTTGTATGTATATATCAGATATGATATATATACAAACATATATATATGAAAATATTTGATTTAGGATAGAGGTTATAAATTAAAAAAATTATATATTTTTATGCATAATAGCCTTATATGGGCAAATCGAACACAAACGATTAGCCCAAAACTGATGCATAAAGGGTTGTAAATGAAAACCCTTTGTAGATCAATTTTGTCAATGAAGGAAGGAGCTGATCATATCCCATAGGAGGGGGTCGGTTCAGTTCCTATATATATATATATATATATATATATATATATATATATATATATATATATATATATATATATATATATATATATATATATATATATATATATATATATATATATATATATATATATATATATATAATATGCAAAATTGTGTGGGTGTTGGCACAATTAGAAAGAAAAAAAATTTACAAATTTTGGGATAAAAGTTTAGGGCGTTACACAAACCATACCCAATAAAATAAAGTTGTGTATCCTTTTTACATTGAAAAATAACATATCATTGTCGAAACTCGGGTTGATTTTGAGTCTGGTATGAAATTTTACAAACTATACTCGATTCCATATATTAATTGGACCTTTCTTATTTATCACCAAACGCTGACCCTATAGGGTTTGGTACGGACTGTGCCAAACCCAGCTTATTGACGCCCCTATTTGTAATGCATCTATTTATGGAACTTATTCCACTGGTAGAGCCAGTTTTCACTTGAAAGGTGTGGGCACACTTTTGATTCATACACTGCCTCTTTCTTTCTTGGGAAGGGAAATGATCTGTTTTAGCAACTCATCCTCTTTACAAATATCATGAAAAGTTGGATATTTTAGTCATTTTAAATGACTGAAACAACCACCATATTTTCAAAATATAGCAAGACTACCATTTAACTATGGCATATTTGCATTAATTTATAATGTGTATATCTCAAAAATATATTTTTTATTATATATATTTTAAATTTTTATTCATTTTCACATATTCTTTTCCTATTTTTTATTTATTTGTTTTGCCAAAAACATGAGAAAAAAAATCATATTCTCGTGAGTATTTGATTGTCATTTTAAATTGACTTGAACATGCTAGTTTTTAAATAAATCTTAAAATGATAAAAAATAGTTTTTAACATTTTTTGACTAGTGCCTTTTTATGGTTAAAAGTTATCTAATTCAAAACGATTCAACACTTAATGGGAATCACCCAATTCCTTGAATCGAGTTGAAAACCAATTCAAATTTGAGGCCATTCTTATGGTAGTCAATCATGGAGGAGATGGGATAGATGGATGAAAATTGGAAAGATAGGGAGGTCGGCTATGGTAGATTGGTGAGGAATTAGGGAAGATGAAAGAGATGAGGGGGAATTCTCACTAAAGAAAAACCCAAATAAGCCAATCTGAAGCCCCAAGAGGTAAGATCCGCATTCACTCTACAAAAAGAGAGGCTGAAGAGAAGTAATTTTTTTAAGAAATATCATAAGCATATAAGAAATGAGAAATGACTGTGTTGTACTATAAAAAATGACACATTTTACAAAATATTATATAATTTTGTGAAGTCTTCTCGATGTCCAAATTCACAAATGTTTGGCTTTAAAAGGATTATTTTAACCTTCACACGAGTAAATTTCTTGAAGTTTAAGCAGTATATTGGTACATTCATCAACTATCACAAACACTCACTTAAATGTAGATTTTCACTTTGAATGCATACTAAATCCATTTTTTTTCAAGTATGTGTTAGATTTTTTTTAGTTAGGCAATACTCTTTGAAATTGCGCATACCTGAAGAAATGTACAGACATTATGAATGACATAAGTTAGATCCAAATTGAAAGGTAATTTTGAGTATTTTTTTGAGTTGCCTTATATGCAAGTTAAGATTGTATTTGGATTTAATAGTTGATGATGACATGTCTTCGATAACCTTTATTTCATAGGAGCGACTTTCATCACTATTTGAAATGAGTTAAGAATTTCTTAGAAGTTGCCAATGACAATAATGTTATTTGCAAGAGAATCTCGGGTGCCCATGTTGAAAGTCTATCAACATCTTGTGGCAGCTAGTGTAGGATGTGTTCAATCATATAATGTGCAATGAATTTCTATAAAGTTATGTCAATTGACATTTTTATGGTGAACCAATGAGACCACGTGAAAGTAATCCACCAGATAATATGAATGAGTTGATAGTTGATGGATTTGGAGTACATCCAAATCCGACAACCGATAATCATGTAGATGGGGTACCTGCTAGTGAAAGTCTAGAGAGCAATGCATATTTTAAGTTGCTAAATGATAACGTATAAGAATTATACCCTGGATGATCAAAGTTTAATAATCTATCTTTTCTCGTACATTTGTTTCATCTGAAAGGCATTAACGGGTGGAGTAATAAGTCCTTTGATATGTTGTTGGAGCTATTGCATGAAGCTTTTTCTGTTGGCATACAATTACCTAAGGATTATTAATAGACAAAGAAAAATACTAAAAAACTAAGATTGAGTTACAAAAAAATAAATGCATGTTATATTGGAAAGAAGACAAAGAAAAGAAGAAATGTGTGCAGTGTAGAATTTCAAGATAAAGAGAGATTAAAGGTGATGCAACATGTCATAAGGAAGTTACCAATGTTTCTGCGAAGACTTTGTGGTATTTTCCTTTGATTCTAAGGCTACAAAGATTGTTTATGTCAACAAAGATTAATTTGAAAATGAGATGGTATGATGAAAGGCGCATCAAAGATGGTAGTTTAAGGCATACCCCAGACTCATATATAAAAAAACTTTTGATCTTTAACATCCATCGTTTGTAGCTGACAATCATAAATGTTTTTTAGTTTCATATAAAATGACACGAAAAAAGAAAGAAATCCGAAAATAGTGGTGTCATTGTTAGTGCCCAAACTTTAAGTTATTCAAGTGCAAGAGATAGAAACCCAAAAGTTAGTGATGTCATCTATTATGGATACATTATTGACATCATTGAGGTTGAATATCTTGGAGATATGTAATTTGTTCTATTCAAGTGTGAATGATATGATGTCCTCAGTCCTCGTACAAAGGGGATAAAGAAAGATGGATTTGGTTTCAGATTTGTCAACATGAACTTGCATTGCATTAAGGATGAACAAACCCTATATGTTTGTATCTCAAATAGAATAAGTCTTTTATATGCAAGATCATATTGTTGTAGATTGACAGATTATCATTAGAACAAAACCTTGAGATTTATTTGATATGTGCAACAAATAGGTAACTGAATTGCATGACATGAATGATGATGAGCCAGAACCATATTAAGCTAGTGAACCACATGCTATTGAAGTTGTCCAAAGTGTAAATGGTGATGTTGATATAGATTGGGTCAGGACATATATCCTTTGAACAAACATTGAAACCCCAATTAACATACTCATAGAAGAATGTTTACATAATAGTAGTAGGTTTTCATTTATTTGGTGATATTTTTGTGCTTTATTATGATAGCCATATTTTATAATATATTATTAAATATATGCTTATTTTGTCATAAATATTGTTAATTGATTATTAATTATTTAACAAATACTTTCTAGTTGTGTATCATCAGCAACATTGATGCAGAGACAAAAGCATAAGGTTGACATTAATGCGTATGATCAACCCATAATGATAGAGGCATAAATGTTAAGTATCATCATAGGAATAATCGCACGAGATTCAGACCACACACCTTTATATTTTTTTCTTGATATGCATTACTAGATTCTTACAAGACGGATGCTTAGACTTTAGTGTTGATATGTACATTTTTTTTATATATAGTGTGTATTTTTTTTATCATTTATTTATTCAACTATAGGTAGAATACATGTATTGTTATTACATGAGATGATAACATTCCTCTCGATGAGCATGAGTGTTGAAGGAATATGCAAAAGCTTGGATAAACTTCAGGTATGAGCTTAGAAAGATCTTCAAGCAACATAGTGCTCTCGATGAGCGTCTGACAGCATATTCACCTTATATTCATTATCATTAGTAGTTATAATTAATGCATTGTTTTGAACCATAAAACTTTAGGTTATGAGATGTCATCATTTCCTTATTTCATGAACTATTAAATGATTTGTATATATTTGAAACAAAACTTGTTTCTTTTTTTTGTTACTTGGCATTGTCTAACATGTGAATTCAATTTTTTTCTAATATTCTAAGTTTTTAAGTTCAAATATGAATGTTGGAGTTATGGAGAGTTGAAATAAAAAATATATAAAATTATGTGTATATATATTTTTTAAATATTATGCTTCTTGTAGGGCTTCAAATGTGAATATTGAAGTTATGGATGTTTGAGTGATAGAGGATTTAATAAAGAAATATATATATATATATATATATATATATATATATATATATATATATATATATATATATATATATATATAGTTGTTTGCATGTATGCTTTAAATATTGTTTCTTGTATGACTTCAAATGTGAATATTGGAGTTATGGGGGGTTGAATAAAAAATATATATAATTATGTGTGTGTATGCTTTAAATATTATATTTTTTAAATGCCTTTAAATGTGAATGTTGAAGTTATGGAAGGCTGAAGGAAGAAATATATATAGTTGTATGCATATGTATGCTTTAAATGTTGTGTTTCTTATATAACTTCAAATGTTAATGCTTGAGTTTTGGATGTTGGAGTTATAGAGAGTTGAATAAAAAAATATATATTATTGTGTGTATGTGTATGCATGTGTATGCTTTAAATATTATGTTTCTTATAGAGCTTCAAATGTAAATATTGAAGTTATGAAGGTTTGAATGAAAAAATATATAGAGTTGTTTACATATGTATGTTTTAAATGTATTTCTTGCATGTTCATTATTAAATGAATGAATAAATGTATATATAAGTATATTTATTTCTTAATTAATGATTGAATGTATATATAAGCAGGTTTATTTTTTAATAAATAAATATATTTATGTATATATGAACATATTCACTTTTTAATGAATGTATGTATAAGCATATTTATTTGGTAATAAATGAATAATTGCAAGTGTTGGTTCATATTGAATGCAAAAACTGAATGTATATACGAGCATATTCGTTTATGAATAAAATGGATGCGTAAGTTCATTTTGAATGAATGAAATGAATATATGTATGAGCAAGCTTATTTTTGAATAAATGTATGTATAAGCATATTTATTTAGTGATAAATAAATGATTGTAAGAGTTTGTTCGTATCGAATGCAAAAAAAAGAGTATTAATGAGTAAGTTCATTTACGAAAGGATGAAATGAATGAGCACATTCATTTTGAATGAATGAAATACATATATGTATGATTAGGTTTATTTTTGAATAAATGTATGTATAGGTAATGTTCATTTGGTGATGAATGAATGATTGTAAGAGTTGGTTCATATTAAATGCAAAAAATGAATATATGCATGACCATGTTCATTTATGAATGAATAAAATGAATAAACATGTTCATTTTGAATGATTAAAATGAATGTATATGTGAGCAAGTTCATTTTTGAATATATACATGACCATGTATATTTATGAATGAATAAAATGAATAAGCATGTTCATTTGGTGATGAATAAATGAATGATTGTAAAAGTTAGTTCATATTGAATGTAATATATATATATATATATATATATATATATATATATATATATATATATATATATATATATATATACATGAGCAGATTCATTTTTGAATGAATAAAATGAATGTATGTGTGAGCAAGTTCATTTTTGAATGAAGATATATATAAGCATATTCATTTGGTGATGAATTAATGATTTTAAGAGTTAGTTCACATTGAATGTAAAAAATTAATATAAGTATATTTATAAATGAATGAAATGAATGAACATGTTAATTTTGAATGAATAAAATGAATGTATATATGAGCAGGTTTAATATCGAATGAATGTATGATAAAAAAAATAAATTAGCAAAAAAAAAAGCTTTTCTGGTGCTAAAAGGGTACCAAAAAATAAGCTTTTTTTGGCGCTAAATTAGTGCTAGAAAAGGCTTCTATTCTTGCACTAAAATAGTGGCAGGAATAACCTTTTTTTGGTGCTATTTTGGTGACAAAAAGATTTTTTTTTCTAGTGCTAAAAAATGTGAGAAAAAAGCCTTTACCAACAACACAATATACTGGCACCAAAATAACGCCAATAAAGGTACTGTTGAGACCTTTACTGGCACTATTTTAGCACCACTAAAGGTCACTTTCTTGTAGTGCTTGTTATATTGATGAGCATGGTCATCTACCACAATATGAATCTAACATTGGCAATCTTGATGTCATTTAGGATAGGGTCTGTAGACTCATTATCATCATCATCAAGCCTTATCTCAAGTACATGGGGTCGGCTTGATGAGTCTTATTTCTCTATTCTTGTCTATCTAGAACTAAAACTTTGGTTACTTTACAATCTTTCAAGTTATCACTAATTGTCTCCTTCCAAGTCTTCAATGGGCTTCCTCTTTTCCTAGCTCTATAAACTAAAACCTACACCTCTCCTGGGACAGTGAACTTCAGTAAACCCTTATTGGTAGCTAGTGTTATGGAGGATCTTTGAAGGCAAGTCCTGCTCGGTTCTCTTCATCCACATGCATATGGGAAGTTCTGGTCTGGGTAAATCTTGGTTGGCCCACTTTAGACTGTCAATGGCTTGGCCCTCTCAGGCACCACATGGTTTCCACAAGTTCAACCTCCGTCTAAGGTCTACCTTGCATTGAATTGCTTGTAAGTCTCTCTTGTTTCATTTTTTTCATCCACCAACTTTCAGATTTGCATCTCTTGGTGACTCTTGGTCACCTACTCATTCTATTTGAATATACACTTCTCGTTTGTTAGAAAAAAAAAGAAAAGAAAAGGTAGCTAGTCTAATGGAATCTTGTTTCCTATTTGAAACTTACTGTAATGCAAAGACATCCTAAATTCTAATCCTAATCCTAATCCTAAATGTTATAAAAAGCATGGAGAATAAAGGCCAAAACCTTTCTCCTTTATAACTTTTTTTCAAATGACATATTTATCATGTCTTTCTTTATTGGAATAATAAATTTCTTTGGGCATTTACAACTATTTTTCAAAATAAAAATGTATTACTTACATGGCTCGGCTCTTATGTAATTTTTTGCACAAAAATAGGAGTTACCTTTCCATATAGGAGATGTTGAAATATAAGAAAATCTCTCTCTGTCCTTGATATTCTCAAGTTTTTTTAAAGGCAAGCTAGGTTACCTTTCCATGTGGCAGAGGATTCGATACTGGGCCTTCAGCTTGACACAGGACCCCGCTTACCACAATGGTTACCACCTCGGTGGTTCTTAATATTCTCAATTGCCAACTTTGCATGACCTACCAAAGGTCATGCCCCGCTATTTTTTTGCCATTAAATTGAGATAACTTTCCTTCCTCAACTACAAGTACTATAAAATGTTATTTTTGGCTTCAACAAAATTTTTTATTTACAACTTTAATAAGAAATATTTTATTTTAGATGTATACATATTGTTTATTATTCATATTTTTTGTCATAATAAAAAATCTTAATATAAACCTATTAATCTAGATCTAGATATGGACAGGCCACCATAATTTCTAGTTTAAATAAATGCCAAAAAAGAATTGTTGTTCTAGGGCATGGCGCCTCTATCTCATAGTTATTAAAAAACATAAATAAGGGGCAGGTGCGGCCCAAGTTTCGTCATTCTCCCTTCCAAGAACTTTGCATTGTAGCTTGATAGAAAAAAAAATCCTACATTAATTTGATATTCTTAGTAATTTTAGTACCTTGCAATAATATTTCAATAAAAAATGTTTTTATATATTAAAGTTTTGAATATTAATTTTTATTAACTAAATATTTGAAAGATCGTGTCGACAAGGTTTTTAATCCTCGATTGAAAGCATGTAGGGGATAGACTCGAACCCAACCAAAAGGGCCAAGAGTTTTGTCTTAGTTGTTATGAATCAGTCACAAGCACTTCGATTAAAGAGTCTCGATTAGAACAAGAAGAGCACCATCCATACCAATGGGGGACTCCGCGTGGTTGGTAGGAGCTGTCAGCCCACGTCTCCTTGTGGTGGGACGTTGCAGGTTCAAACCCCAGTGGTGCGATGAATAGTAACTGGTGGGGTCTGCCTAACCCTCCTTAATTTTTTTTTTCTCATTCAAAACCGGACATGAGACTTTTATCTCGCATGCCCACCCACCTCGACAAGGCCGAAACTCCACTCGGTAATTGAATGGAGGGATGAGCCAGATTTGAATACTTGAAACCTCCTGTCATCATAAGGTAGTATATATGATCGCCCCCCTTCCTCCCTTCTTTAGTCTCCTTCTCGCTGAGTATGGACTTTTCAAAATAATTTTAAACTGGTTTGTTGAACTTGAGTCATGTATCAAGTCGTACTCATACATACATAATTTAACATATTTATTTAAAAAAATTAACATGTAAAACTTTCATATTTAATTCGAATCAGGCCCAATTCACAAATTTGTAAACCAAATATGAATTAGCATCCCGAACCATGTGAGCCGCTAATCTCTCTCTCTCTCTCTCGGATGGGTGTTGGTTAAGCTTTGTTTACTGGCAGTCCAACAAATGCCACACAGTACATGAATAACCACCATTAAGAAAGAATGTGCCATGTTATGACACAATTTTTGAGATGTTACGCCCCAAAACTGGCCCATAATTGGTCTTGTCTTAGGGTATGACTTTAAGTTTAATTGTCTTTTGATCTTAAATAAACCTAACAAAGCTTTGCAAGCATGAGAACATGCACACTTACAAATCATTCAAACGACTCTATCTAACAATTCATCTTTTTAAAAATCTCCAATAAATGAAAAATCCTATTATGAAATGTATCATGACTTCTAAAAGATCAAACTAATATCTCCATTGAGGTTTAGATGCTTGACTTCCTTGTCGATGTCCACCTCAAAATATCTTATGTCTCTAAACTCTTTCTGCTTTATCAAAATTCTCACACTGAAAAACAATAATAACAGATATGAGTTATAGGCTCAGTAAGCAACTAGGTTTTTGAGGGTTTTAGAAAAAGACATTTTAAAAAAGATGACATAAGAGATTTGAAATTATTGTCGCAAACTTCATTTTGAATAATAAAATCAGCTTTTCTAAATGTAATGCATACATAAAAGACGATGAAATTCACCATTTGCATAGAACAGTGGGCAGCTTGCATGTCTTGCTCCACATGAAAACCATTGGCCGTACTTGGGTTTTGTTGGTTTCTTGCATCTAGTTCACTTCAAACTGGTCGAGAGAGAGAGAGAGAGAGAGAGAGAGAGAGAGAGAGAGAGCATATAGACATCAAATTATTTTTGGTATTTAGAAGTGTAAAAATATTAATGTGTTTTTTATTTTTTAGTTTACCAAGTTCTTTCCAGAAAAACACCTTTTTTCAAAATCTCATGAGATTTTTCCTTACCGAGAAATTCCCAAGAACGATATTTGTGACTGTTTTACACATTTTCATTTGTTTCTTTGACATAAGGCGACTTCTAGGGAACTTGAATTTTGCTGCTTCTTTCTTTCTTATAACAGTAGTGGAAAGCAATATTGAGGTGCCTACAAATGCTTGAGTTCAGACCAAGAGAAAACAAAGGACGTCTTGGTGTTCCTTCACTAGCTTTTCTAATGTGTAGGTTCTTTTATTTTTTCTGTTAATGCTAGCAATATGGATGAAATACAAGGCTTTGTGTGTATAAACACTTGTCTTACTGTAAACTCATTAGCACTTACCCGGAAGCTAAAGTCGTTATTGTAAATTAATATTGCCAGTCTTCATTATTGAATTTCATGAGCCTATGGATGATGGGTTTTTTTTTTTTGCTGACTCATATTTTTGTTATGTTTCTGCATTGCATGTTCATGAGCTTCTCTCTCATTTTCTTTCAATTGAAGCCAACAAAAGATGGAATAAAAGTAGTGTTGAGTTTTATACAATCCTATTGAGTTCATTCGGAACTGAGACTAAGCAGCTCTTCACTTTTTTCCTAATGAGCATTTTAAAGAAAGGCCAGTAATTGGGCTGCTCATTATTTGCCTTCTTTTTTTGGGACAACACCCTCTCCTTGTGCACGCACACTTTTTTTGGGAAAACACTACTGAGTTTCGGTGAACCTCTCTGCACCCCAAGGTCAAGAACATATCTTTGGCTCAATCTCACCTTATTTTTTTAAGCAAAATTTGTTTGCTAAGAATCATACTTGGGATTGGGTTATTTTGAAATAAAATCATGATTTTTGAGTTGCTATATTTCGATGTATTGTGGACCATTGATTTTTTATTCTTCAAATTCTTTTTGCAAATTACAGTGGCATGATAAAAAATGCCGTTTTGTTTTGAAATAAACCGTGGAGATCACATATGCACGACTTTTTTTTGGCCAACCAATCATTTGATTAAGACAATTTAGGGCATGAGGACATAACAAAACTTGGGGTAGACCATTTTGATTGGGTCAAAGTCGGACTTGTAATCCATTTGACTCCTGTAAGATCAAGAATGATTGGATCTCGGATCCAAATTTGGCAGTTTATTTCTGGATTCTAATCCTTAAAATAAGACCCAAATGGGGATTTGGATTGGATTTAGATTTGCTAAATCGGATTAGGATTGGCATTTAAGTTTAGATCTAGTTTGAATCCGAATCAAAATCTGATCTCACTTCAATTTTTACAATGAAAGAATTTATTTTTTAGTGGATCCAGTATTACCCCATATAATTTGGGTCCAAATCCAATACAGATTTAGACTTAAATTGTATATTTTGTATTTAACAAGACCCGACCCGCTCACAAATTTAATATTCTGTGGGTGGTGGGTCCAATTAATGCCTAGGACAGATGATCGTTTTCTTTGCAAAAGCAAACGGCCAGAGCAAAAAAGTAATCAAAATCATCCCCACCAGTCCCTCTTGCTCCTTCCCACAACCTCACCGCACCCAAAACCCTTCAAGAAGAAAACTTCTTTCGGATTTGGCGTGATGGGTGCAACGGAGATCCTCAGAGTGAGAAGGGAAGATTGCTACAAAACCAAGCATGAAAGTGTTTTCTCCAAGTGGGAGGTCATTTCTTTTTCCTTATTTTTTGCCGCTCTTTATAGAATTCCTTGTGTGTTTTCTGTTCTTTTGATGTATTTTTTGTAATTTTTTCGTTTTCGAGTGGGAAATCGAAATTTCTCGAAAAAACATCTTCGAAAATTAGATTATAAGTGAAAAATTGGATTTTTCCGACTTTTGTTGTTTCTTCGACCTAGCAGCAGAATGTGGGAAGGAACTAAGAAAAAGGTTGAATTTTTATTGGATCTTTGGATGAAGGGTGAGACTCAAATACTCAGATTAAGGGGAGAGATTTTTTTTTCCTGTTGGAGAATTTTTGTGTTCTTTTTCGGTTTATTTGCGAGATTATGTATGCCGTTCTCCTTTTTTTCCTGCGCTTCTGCAAGTAGGAATTATTCTTGTTTTCTTAGATTATTTATTTTCTCTCCCTTTAGTAGCATTTCCAGTTTTTTGACTAAAATAAGTCGCTAGTTTCTGCAATGCTATGTACATGAATACGGCAGATAAGTAGTAGGGAATGGAAATCTTCTTTTGATTTCTTGAATTGTTTTAGTTTAGTAAGGTAGCAGGTTTAATTTAGTTCTGCAATGAAAGAATATATTTTGCACTCTATAAGAACTTTGAGCCCCATTGTTAAGTGCATGTACTAATTACGTTGTTCGGTTCGTGAAGAACCTACGTCCACGGGTGAATCTCTCTCTCTCTCTCGAGTTGTTTTGAGAGTAGAGAGAAATATTTATATTACATAATGCCCAAAGCATTTACAAGATACGTATGATACATTTCTTGGCCGGCAAGACTTTCAACAAACTTCATCTTGCTATCTTTGTAACATAGAATAGGGCGACCTCTATTCTTAGAGTCCTTTCCTTCTAGAAGACTCAAAATATATCTTGAGCTGACCACATTCCTTTAGATTTGTTTCATTGAGTTGGTGGTCACCTCCCCTGAAGCTGCCTCTTTTCTTATTTCTCTTGAACTGTTCATCTTGGACACTTTCCTTATCTCTCTTGGACCGCTCATCTTGGACACTTCTTTCCTGATCTCTCGTTGACTGCATGTCCTCGATAATTGTACCTTCATTAGCAAACTTCCCTTTAGTTTTTGCTGAACCCATAGACGCCCAGTCATGACCTGGTTCTCTAACATGTACAACAGAGTCTTTTTTTCTCCCTTCTTTTGAGAAAAGTGCGTCAATGATGGAAAATGTTTGATGGGATAATACAATGGAGTTGTGGTCATCACGCTGAGTAGCTAGTTTTTAATTTCTTACAATGCACTAAATAGCAATGGTTATGGGTGGATAGCTGTTGGAGTTGGTAAAAGTACGAATGAGTTCTTTCTACTGTAGTTAACTATGATTAATAGTGAACAAGTTGTAGTTGCCTTCTGAAAGATGTGGGGATGCCGTATTCGAGTCTTGACCGTCCTTTGCCCGAAGAAAAGGTAAAACCCCCGACAAGTTTCTCAATTTTCGGAGTTAGAATTGCGCTGTCACAGATTCGGGTATGCAAACAAATATAAAAAATGTGTATAAGCACTTATCCAAAGATTAAATAAAATTGAAATAAATGAAGGATATGGAAAATACCTTTTTCGGACTCAGGGTTTCATTTAGCTTTTTGGCTCCTTTTATTCCGACAACACCTTTGCGTAGGTACGAGAATTCTTCGATCGCGTCGGGACAAATTACAAGCAGGGCTTGAGTAGGCTTGTTCTACAGTGCCAACACTTAGGTATGTAATTTTCAGATGACCAAACTCGAGGGGTCGGCCCCTACTTATAGAGTTTTTGAGCGGGATTTAGATCACTAGGCTCTCGGATCCATCCCAAATGGGTCCAGACTCCAGTTCTATCCCCAAATGGAGATAAGACTTATCTGGGACAGTCTCCCATTTTTTAAAAATACGCAGAAAGGGGTGGGACGGTTAGGGATAAGCTCTGTGACAAATATCACAAGATTTATAAAAATCTCGCCGATATATCATGAGAAATTGCCTGAAAGTTTAAAACAATAATTTCTCGCGAGATTTTCAAACCATGACAAATATCATAATATTTATATTTTTAAAAGATATTTATCATGAAAACCCACAAGATTTTTATTTTTAAATGGGTTTTATTATATTTGCTTATAAAATTATTATTTTTATATTTTAATTTATTTTTTATTCTCGAGATTTTGCTGAAAAAATGCGAGATTTATAAAAAAATTTAAAATCTCCCGAGTTTTTTGACTGTTGAGATTTTTCCATTTTTAACTTTTGTCAATATGGGGATAAGATAGGAATAAATCAAATGACTTATCCGCATATTCGAAGTACCGGACAACAAAAGACTTTTGTCGTCCCCAAATCTGGACGACACACCTAGTGCCATCCCCAAAGTTAGATGACATTACTGTAATGCCGTCCCAACTGGATGAGACAATTGGGAATAGGACAACACTACATTGTGCCGTCCCTCAAGTGACACATGGGCTTGACAAAATTGTTCTGCCATCCCGCAGAGGGACAACATAACAACTTTGTTGTTTAGTACAGGGAACAGGTGGGACAACAATGTTTTGTCAACCCAACCTAACTTGAGAAAAGGAAGGGGGATGGTCCCCAATGTGAAGACTGTGAAAATCTCTATAAAAAGAGATTTTGTGTATCAACACAATACAAGAAGAACAAAGAGTGTACAAAGGCACAAAGGAGAACACTCACAAGTGCACGGATACACATGCACATGAGCATTAAAAAATATGAACTTCAATATATGAGATCCTAAGAGGGGCTTTACAAAAGCATAGAAAAACCTAAAGGGGTTCACCCCTATTTATAATTAGTTGGAGTCATGGGGGGGCTCCAATACACATGTTGGAGCCCCTCCAATGGTTAGAAAAGTAACCGTTGGAGAGGGTGTATTGGGGACCCCCCATGGTACACTTTATGAAAAAGTAAAAAAGGGCAAAAAGAAAAGAGGAAAAAGATAAAAAGAAAAAATAGAAAAATAAATTACAACATATTCTCAAGTGAGAATATGCGTAAAAACATGTGGATTTACATAAATACCCTTATCGGGTTTGAGATATATTTATATATATATATATACTTAGATAGATACATATATATATTAGATAAATATATGTATATGTATCTTTCTCTCTCTCTATATATATATATATATACACACAACTAGTGTTGTCTAAGGGAAAGATGGCACCTCTGTGGTGCTTTCCCAGTCCACACTTGAGACACAAAAGATAGGATGCGCAGGGACGGGATGACACACTATTGTGACATCCCAGGGGTAGGATGACACATTGTTGTGTCGTCTCAACCCTATCCTGTCATGTCGTCCTCAAGAACGGGATGGCACAACTGTGCCATTCAAGCCCAACCCGGGACATGAGGGGTAGACAAGTGGCATAAGGACAGATAAGACAATATGGATAGAGGACTTGGCTGTCCAAGACAGGAAGTCGGGGATGGCACAGCCTGTGTCATCCCATACCTGGAACTGGCCAGAACGCCCTATCCCAAGGGAAGATAATTTGTCCCAGGGGACAAGGGGTCTGAAGAGGAGGACCTAGGGTCTGGTCAATATCTCAAACACACCGCCCTAGGGTAGGACAAAGGTATTTACTGGGATTTTTGGGGCATCAATGAAAAATTGGGTGTACAAATGCTCCTCTTTGTCATTAATCGAATATGATTCAATTTATGACAGAAAAAGACACCCCAAATTTTGAAACACTGGGTGCCAAGATTGTGATTGGTCTTGTCGAGCAAGGTCATGCCAGTTTGAAAACTGTTAGCTTGTGGGGACCATTTAGGTCCCACCAAGCGAAGTCGGGCTAGTGTTTTGGAGAGAAAACCGGGTTGTCGAGACCGTGATTGGTCTTACCAAACGTGGTTGAGCCAGTTTGAAAACCATTTGGTGGTGGAGACCATTTAGGTCACGCCGAATAAAGTCAAGCCAATGTTTTTTTTAAGAAAATTGGGTTTTCGACATCGTGCTTGATCTCGCCGAACGAGGTCGGTGCCAGTATCTGAAGTGAGGAGTTTGACTATCAAGACCGTTATGGGTCTCACCGTGTGAGCACAGATTAGTTTGAGAACAACTGGATTGCCAACACCATTTGGTGGTCTTGCCGAGCGAGGTCGGTGCCAGTTTGAAAACCACTAGGTTGTGGGGACCATTTAGGTCCTGTCGAATGAAGTCAGACTAGTGTTTTAGAGAGAAACCAAACGAGGCCGGGCTAGTTTGAAAACCATTGGGTTATTGGGATCATTTAGGTCCCATCGAACGAAGTCGGGCCAGTGTTTTGGAGAGAAAACTGGGTTGTTGAGGCCGTGATTGGTCTCGTCGAACGAGGTCGGGCCATTTCATGAACAACTTTATTTATAGTAGAGAGAAAATATTGGGCTTCAAGCAGAGGGATAATGCAAGAAAATTGTAGCTCCCTTTCATGTTTTTAGGTTCATTTTGATTTTTAATGTCTTTTAATGATTTTGTTTTTGACAATTTGTGGCGGCAAGCGCCAAGAGTCCTACGCCTTTTGTGGGTTCATAAATAGGGTAGAGTTGCTCCAATAAGGCCTTAGGTGAGGATACTTTTCCTAAGATGATCAATTTAGACATGAGGCTTTCTGCCCCTAGTGAGGAAAGTCATGTATACGGTCAAGTGGCATCAAAGAAAAGACAGATCTTTCTGTGTACTCCTTAAACTCAAGATTTCGATGACTAGACTATTTGGTGCATTATGATGCATGCAATGATATGCAGTAGGACTCATGCATTTGTAGTAAGAGTGGGTAGCTTATGATTGATCATCTAGGGTCAAAGATTTTTGCTCTTTTCTTCATTTTTCACAGATTAGAACCTTCCTGACAAGTTGATTCATGCACTTGAGATTCCTATACTTTAAACTTTTAATTGTTCAGACTGGTATAAGGTAGTGACACTCGGCTTTACTAAAAGTTTTCTCCTCTAATTATGCCTTGGTTTCAAGCAACTAGTTATAGGGATATAAGATTAAGTCTCAAGGCATTCTTGTTTGGTTTAATGGTCTCCACTAAGTCTTGAAGTTTAAAGGGCTAGGGCTTGATGAAAACACATTCAAGTACACCTCTTTCCCCTAGGTAAGTTTCTTGAAGTCTTTGTTTTTAGCTCAAAAGGAGCTTATTCTTTACTTTTGCCATCCCTTGAGCCAACTTCACGGTCTAGGGGGGATGCCCTTAGCTATCCAACCTCCGTCTCTAACGGCCATGCGAATGGAGTCTGTCACTTTGTCATAAGTCTCGAGGTAAGTATTGACTTTCTTTTAGCACAAATCTTCCTATTCTAACCTCTACCCCTAAGGCAGTCTCATGATCGGAGCATGCCACCTCGCCATGGACTCAGAGTAGGTGTTAGCCTAAATGTATTATTCTTTTTTGTGCTTTACTTTCTTTTTCTCTTTTTTCTGCTTTTTGAAAGTTTTTCCCTATCGAGATAAAAAAAAGACTCCTCGGGGGGGCAACTTATGAGACATATTAGCATTAAAGGTGTTCAACACCCTACCCTTTCCCTAGAGAGTCGGTTGGCTAGGTGGGTTTCACAAGCTTTAAACTTATACATTGATAATGATCTCATGCTCATATAATTCATCCATATATGCTCATGAGTTAGAATCATTGGATTAAAGTACCTTAGCCTCACTGTGTCACTTCCTTATATTTTCCTAAGACTTGGATGTCTTATATGATAGACTCTAGGGTGTATGGATATACTTGAGGGAATAATCGTTTTGAAGAGATTTAGATCCGTTTTGGGACATGATCCTTGACTTTTACTGATCTTTTGATGATATGCCTTTCATCACGATGAAAATTTATCATCCTCTTATGACTGTTGAAGTCAAGGTGAACTGGACTGTCAAGACCGTTCTGGTTCTTACCGAACAAGGTCGGACCAGTTCAAAGACAACTAGGGTATGGAGACTGCTGTATAGTCTTCGCCGAACGAGGTCGGGTTAGTGTCCATATGTAAACCAGGCTTTCAAGACCATTTGGGTTTCGTCAAACGAGATCGTGCTGATTTGAGATTTGCATGCTTGGCCGCTAGAGGTTCTTTTTTGCTTAAGAGATTTGGACATTGGATGGCTTTACGATGCCCTATCTTTGGATTTCAGATAGCTTCAAACTCTTTTGACATACCTCTACATGATTTTGACAAATAGATATTTTTGAGAATGGTTTAAAGAGAAAGGGTTTGACAAAAGCTTCTTTAGTCTTGTCAACAGGAATGATATTCCCCTGCAACAAAGAGGACAACTTGGACCTTGAGAGGAGAAAATATTTTTGACCATTTTTTGGCTTTTTTTTAGATTTTTAAAACTTTTTTATTTTTTTGGGATTTTTGGGTTTTTGATTTTTTCAAAAAGCTATTTTACAGAATCCATGTTTTGAAGGCTTACTTGGGGCGTGGGCTGATGACCCATGCAGGATGTCTTTTCTCCTCCATACCATTTCATTTCTGCCCTTATGGTATAGCCTTGTTTTGAGTACGCTGGTCTATTCCAGAAGGAGGGATGTAAGGGCCCAAATTGTTGTTTGTCCTTTATGAACTTGGGCCGAGTTGATGCAGAGGAATTGCCAACCTTGTGTTTTTTGAAGCAACTAGACTCTTTATTGAGTTGATGATGTTTGACCCCTTTTTGAAGTGATCTTTTAGGGACCATGTGAGTTTTTCTCTTTTGCTCGTTTTTTGTTTAGGTCCTTTGTAGCCTATACCCTGGGTCCCTACTTTTGGCACTGTTGGGAGAGGCTCTCTTATTTTTTGTTGACTTTTTTCAAGTCCCTCAAATGGTTGGTATCCCACGTGCCAATCGATTCTTCATTCATTGCCATATTTTTGGACATGTTGATAGAGGGGATGACTCTTGAGGTGGGGGTCATCTATCCTTTTTTTTTTAGTCTGAAGACCTTGGGCTTTTTGGAGAGGTCTTTAACTGACACTTGGCCTGACCTTGATGACACCACATTCACGACTAAGCTTTCCGATGTGGTCGTTTCCTTATTTGATTGAACAGTCGACATGCCAGCTTGCCTCTCGGGTTTGGACAATA
The DNA here is from genome assembly GCF_984573655.1 of Nuphar pumila. NCBI lineage: Eukaryota > Viridiplantae > Streptophyta > Magnoliopsida > Nymphaeales > Nymphaeaceae > Nuphar > Nuphar pumila. The sequence goes on along the minus strand of NC_143263.1, from coordinate 28,414,371 downwards.
CGAGTTGTATGCGGAGGTTGTCATTTTCAGTGATGGACTTTCAATGCTAGGACGCTGGGGGAGGAACCTTGGTATGATTGTTGTCTGGTGAGCTTAGATTAATCATGTTTATTAGACATATTTTCTAAGGGTTTTCTTGTTTTTCACATGAAATTCTTCTTCCTTATACCCTTTCTTTTCCTTGATAATAGATCTAGGGTACTAGAGGCATCGAACAAAAACAATTGCTACATGTGAGGACTCATAAAGCACAGATTACTATATTGATGGATGACCCTTGTCTTACACCTTTCCTCGAGAACCAATTTTCACTCATTTCACAAACCCGAACTGCTTTTCTTGTGGCATGATCATTGTTGCACAACCTTGACTGTTGTTGATTCACTAACAACTCTCCACTGTTTATATGGTCTTGGATGATGTGATTTAGGATAAAACAGTCATCGGTGTCGTGACCCATAACTCTATGATATCTGCAGTATTTGGCTGGGTCTTTACCCTTCATCTGTGGTGAATCTGACACCTCAGGTAACTTGACTAGGTCATCCTGTAACAGGAGATCCAAGACCTATGACTGAGGCTGCTCAAACTTGGTGAATGTTTGGTCTCTGGTCAATTTGAGATTGCCTCTATATCCGTTCTTGTTTAGCTTCTTTGGAGAGGGCTTTTGGTTATCTGCATTCTGCCCTGTGACCCGCACTTGTTGACTTGACCTTTTGATGAGTCTGACTTCCTCTATATGTTGTTGTCTTTGTTGTTCTTTAAGAACCCATCATGCACTCCTCTTTTGATGCCTACCTCAAAGGCGGTAACCGTCTTAATAAGTTTGGCATATGTTTCGACCTAAGCCATGCTAGTCAATCTTCTCAGAGGTTGCGAGAAGTTGTTCATAACTATCATTAGGGCATGGGAGTCTGAGATTGGCTCCTTTATTCGATTAGCTATGTACCGCCATTTTTTTATGAACTCGTGGGTGCCTTTTTTTTCTCCTGCTTCAGGTCATAAAGTTGACTGATGGTTGGGAGGGCCTCCAAGTTGAAGCGGAAATGGTCCATGAATAGATTCATGATCTGCTTGAACTCCCTGACTCGTTGGAGGTTTAGGGTTGTGAACCATTCCAAAGCCTCTCCCTCTAGACTTTTGGGGAACCAGTTGATCAACTTCATATCATTGTTTCAAAATTTGGCTACGCTTTCACGAATAAGGCCATGTGTGTTTTTGGGTCCTCCTTTCCATTGAACTTTAACAATTTATGGGGAGTGTCCTCATCGTCATCATTACACCTCTCGGGGAAGAAACTTAGGTTTCAGACCATATTTTCTAGAGACTTGATTTTCTTGTCCGATTCCGAAGATGTGGTCTAGACCAGGTGAGTCAACCGGGGTCTACGAACTCTCCTTTCCCAGTCAGAGGCCTAAGACTCACTATAATAGCTATAACCTTTTTCTAAATTTGACTCTTAGGCCCTCCTGTCCTTCCTGTAGGCACGTGCTTCTTCACGTTCCAAATTTGTGACTCTTCTGACCCTTCTGTGGGCTCGTGTCTGCTCTTATTCTAGCTTTTCTTGATTTTTTCTCATTTTCTCCTTCATCATTTAGATGGGTCTTGAATTTTGCTCTTATTCTGGCCTACGCTAGCACATCCCTTTCTTTGGATCGGGCTTTGAAATGCGAGGTCATAGTGGTTTGTCTCTTGATAGACTTACCTATGCTAGAGCTACTCGTAACCCGCATGGAAAATTTTACGAGACTGGTGAGGGCGTTTTTCTTCGAACCAAGTTTTGAAATGCGAGGTTCCTGGGATTCGTCTTTTGTTAGACTCATCCATGCTAGAATTACCCATCTCGTAACCTATATGGGTGACTTTACGAGACCGATGAGGGTGCTGACATGAACTGGAATCATGTTTTTTCTCCTTTTCTGATCGTCGAAGATCAATATAGGTCCTTTCTTAAGAGTCTTTATCGAATATAATGTTTGACATCATATGGGGTGACATCCCATATGTGGGATTATTCAGAGGTGGTTCTTCTGGGATGGATTGGATTTGGAGTTTTCGAGTTTTGAATCGGATATTCATCATGCCCCAAGCAATTAGTTTACACATGCCCAAACAAGTAATGAGAGATTTTAAAAAAATAATGGGTCCCCTATTTTTCTTCAAAAAAATATATTTACGGATCTGTAAGGTCTCATCGGGTTCTAGGGTTCAGGGTTCTCTCTCGAGTCCACACCGATATACCCAAACTAACAACTTAAGGGTACTGATGCCATGGTTTTAAAACTCGCCGAGTCAACTCGGTGACTCAGCTGACTCGGCTTGGCCCTCCAACGAGTCAACTCAGCAAGCTAAACTCGTTCTGCGAAAACTCGGCCTTGACTCAGCCTGACTCGGGCGAGATTTGGGCACTTTTTTCTTTTTTCATTTTTCAAAGGCTATGGGCATTTTTTTCATATGTAAGTGTTCATTTTTCAAAGAACAAATAGCATAATAACAATAGGCTTACCAACTTAATATAAAATCACAAAATTAGTAAAAGTCAATCAAATTTCACATGTCCATCATTCATTCCTTTTGGTAGCTCCAGGTAAGGAATCAAACCCAGTACCCCTCAATGAACATAGAGTGAACCCACTAATCCAGCTAACATAACTGATCCCTCATGCAACCACCTCTGAGACCTACACAATAGTTGGCAGCCAGCCTGTTCAAAACCAACAGCATAAAATGCCCACATTTATCATTTATAATATATATACATCACAACATTCTCATTATCTAAAGCTTATATGCATTTATGTGCAGATATATAAGGCATGGTCCAATCAACTCTACATCAGAAACACACTTACAAATATCAAGATAAAGTTCAATGTTCCCAAAATTTTGCAAGGATTTTCTGAGGCCCTGCAACACAACAGCTATGTCCATATATTCAGGATGTAAACCATGATCGAGCATGGTTATTAAAGCTCTTGAAGCTAGTAATTAAGTCATTCTTTATATATTGTCTTGAAAGACTTGCTCCTGCTTGTGTAGTTTCTTTAGTAAATGTGAGATTTGAATTAAGAGCAGTTTTACTTGATGTTATTTTACTTATTAATCAATTAAACTAGTAATTAAGTCATTCTGCAAACCTTTATATGTTTAAATGACAATTTATATATTGTCTTTGTTTTAAAATTAAAAGTTAACAAAACCCGGTCCGAGTCACCGAGTTGACCCGCCGAGTCACGAGTCAATAAAGAACGAGTCGAGTTCCGAGTCACGGGTTTTAAAACCTTGACTGATGCAGATTATCCGACTTCAATGATACCACCACCGATATACCTAAGCTAACAACTTAAGGGTATTGGTTGGGGGACCCGAAGATCCAAATGCTAGGACAGAGTATTTTTAAAAAATATTCAATAAAAGAATGATTCTTTTCCCAAGAGAAAGAGATAAAAATGAAGAGTACGTAATAAAACAAACAATATCCCAATCAAAACCCTAACTTGCTGGAGGTGATATGTTCCTAATTTCTAATTGACTAATTTTCTCCAACAAGGGTTTCTAAATGTGTGATAAAACCTAAACCTAGTATTTATGCATGCATCTAATGCAAATGACTTATACTCGAGGTAAAACCAAAGAAAAGAAAACCCTAAAACGAATAAAATTTATCAAAAAAGCAAGTGCAACTGCTGTACAGAGGTAGCAACGAAAAAGTTGCTGGACGACAAGGCTTACAGACTGCAAAATATCGAACGACAATGCTACCAGGATGACCAAAGGAGCCAAACGACAAGGTAGCGAATGACAAAGTAGCGGACAACAAAAGCCACTAGATGGCAAAGCCTGTGAACAATCCTGCCTAGAATGGTAGAGTCTGGGACGATCCTAATTGGGACAACAGAGTCCGAGACGGTCTTGCTTGGGATGGTAGAGTTCAGGACGACATAATCTAGGATGGTCAAAAGCTAGCAGACGATAATGCTATAGGACGACAAAGTCTGAATTAGGGGTTTTAGCAGACGACAGTGTCTGCAGCTGTTGCAGACAACACAATATGCACATAGGGAAGCAAACAACAAAATCTACAAGTCAGAAGTTTGTTGACAGCAAAACCTTGCAGATCTGGGGTCTGTAGACGGCAAAAAGTACCAGACGACAAAAGGGGTTTTTGTTGTCTGAACTGAAAAAAATTGAAATAGAAGTGTTTTTGGGTTCGTTAGGACCTAAATTTTCTCGAAAATGCAATTCTGACTACAAACTTAAAAAAAAATACGGCGTCCCATCGTGATCGCCAAAAACTGTTGATAAAAAAATTGTAAGGTTGAAAAAGTATGACTTACCCGGATTCGCAAAATCCTTTTGAAAGATGTGGGGACGTCGTATTCAAGTCTTGACCTCCCTTTGCTTGAAGGAAAGGTAAAGCCCAAACAAGTTGATTTTTTATGTTAGAATTGCACCGTCACGGATTCGGGTATGCACTTATCAAAAGATTAAATAAATTTAAAATAAATGAAGGATATGAAAAATACCTTTTCGGACTCAGGGGTCCGTTTAGCTTTTTGACTCCTTTTGTTCCGACAACACCTTTGCGTAGGTACGAGGGTTCTTCGATGGTGTCTGTTCAGAGTGCAGGCAGGGCTTGAGTAGGCTTTTGTTGCAAGGCAAGCACTTAGGTATGTAATTTTCAGATGACCAGACTCAAGGGGTGGGCCTCTATTTATAGAGTTTTTGAGCAGGATTTGGATCACTGGACTCTCGAATCTGGATCCATCCCAAATGGGTCCAGGTCTATATCCAAATGGGTATAAGACTTATCTGGGATAGTCTACCATTTCTGAGAAACGCGCAAAAGGGGTGGGACAGTTAGGGATAAGCCAAATGGCTTATCTGCATATTTGGAGTACCGAACGACAAAAGGCTTTTGCTGTCCCCAAATCTAGACGGCACTAGGTGTGCCATCCGAAAAGCTCCCAGCTGGACGGGACAAATGAGAACAGGACACATTGTGTCGTCCCTCAAGTGGCACACGGGGATGACAAAACTGTTCTGCTGTCTCGCACAGGAACGGCAGAACAACTCTGCTGTCTAGTACAGGGAGCGGGTGGGACCAGAGTTGCCAGTCGAGGAAGCGGGAGCTGGAAGCGAGGCACTTATAAAATTTTAGGAAGCGAGAAGCGCAAGAGAACTTAGGAGCGAACCGGGAAGTGTCTCGGAAGCGACCTAAGAAGCGAGAGTCAAGACATATATATTTCAACAAAATAATAAATAAAGACAAATAAAGCAATTAGACAGAAAACATAATCTTCTTTTCAATAGAGGTTATGTGACGAGCTTGCTCGTAGCATTGAACGAGACTTTCGTGCAGTTGCTATTCATGGAGATAAGTCTCAAGGTGAGAGAGATTGGGTGTTGAATGAGTTCCGTGCTGGTAGATCTCCGGTATTAGTTGCCACAGATGTTGCTACTAGAGGATTATGTTCATCGGATTGACCGAACAGGAAGGGATGGTGCTACTGGTGTGTCATATACCCTATTTTCTGACCAATATTAACATCTAGCATGTAATAAACCCAAATATTAAAACAGAAAATATTTTGAACTTCAAAGTACCTTTGCATCAGGACTCAGATCCCTACCAGTCATACAACTATACCATTAGATTTCGTGCAGCTTCCATATGAAATAAAAAAGATGACCAAATAAACTCAGTTAAAACACAAAATGTGAAATGCTTCTCAACCAGTATACTGTTCTTTTCTTTCATGGGACTCACATAAGAATATAAATCACCATCATATTGATAACACAAAAGATAAAGATCATCATGTTATTGCAACAGTAAAATGAAACAAATAGTCTCTAACAATCCCCTATTCCCTAAATGTACCTTCTAGAGAGAATGAAGGGATCAAACCTGCAACACAAACCTCTACTCACGAGTTGAACCTCACACAGGCCAGACACCAGCCCTATATCACTTGAAAACTCTTCATCAATGCGAAATACGGGTCCACCATTTGGGGGAAACAATTTGGATTGGTTGAAACAGGTCTAAAGTCTAAACTCATTGACTGACCTTATTTCCCCACCTTAATGCCCTTTGAGTAGCCACATAAATCTCAGATTTCCAGAAAGTGCACAAAAATAAAATTAAGTTAGACAATGATGTCCCAAACCCTAGGTAGAGAATCAGATCTCCAAGGACCAAAACTTTCAGAAAATAAAACTGATAAGCTTTCCATTTTTAGAAGATCAAGGTTACGATTACAAGGCAACGGTAAGCTATAAGTAACCCAATAAATAATGATAAACATAGATAGAATAAATTGTTTCCAACAACATGCACATGAATAAGCAATTCTGCAGAACTGACAAAGAGTGTAAAACATATTCTCATTTCGTCATGCTATTAATAACCTAAATATCATATTGTATGACTGCAGAAGGATTGCTTGTTCCCTGGAAACGAAAGGGAGAACAGAGATGGAGAGAAGAGATGGAAAGAGAGAGGTCATGGGAGATACAGAGAGAAGAGATGCAGAGAGGAGAGTACGTACCTGAATGGATTCATCGCCATGGAGGTCGCCGGATTCTGAGTTCCGCCGATCGGTTGCCAGAGAGAGGAGAGAAGAAGGGAGGAGACTCGGATTGAGCTGCGTGAAAAAACCCTAAAGCCCTTTCGGGTTTTGTTTTCACGGTTTTTTCAAAATCTCTTTTTTTCCCTTTTAAAAAAACTCGTTCTTTTAATTTTTTTTGGAAAAAAAGTAAAAAAAAAAAAGATAAATCTGTAAAATCGCCCCTTCGTACCCCATTGAAGGGGTACGCACACCCATTAAAGGGGTATGTGCTTCCCAATTGAAATGTGTGCTTCCCCGTGCGTTTCGGAAGCGCCACGTTTCGCGCTTCCGAAACGCGTATCGGGGAAGCACGCTTCCCCTACCTATAGTGGTGCTTCCGGTAACTCTGGGTGAGACTGCCCTATGTTGTGCCGTCCCAACCTAACCTGGGGAAAGGAAGGGGGATGGGACGACAACACCATTCTGCTGTCCAAGACAAGGACAGCACAACAGTGGGGGGGGGGGGGGGGGGGGAGGGGCAGGACGGTACCAGCCTGTTCCGTCCAAGGCAGGACCGCACTAGAGTGGTGCCATCCCAACCATACCCGGGACAAAGGATGGCACAAGGTGCACCGTCCCCAATGTGAGGACGGCACAGCTAGTGCCATCCAAGGGCAGGGCGGCACCTTTGTGGTGCCGTCCCAGCCCACACTCGGGACACAAAAGACAGGACACACAGGGACATGACGATACAACAGTGTGCCGTTCCAGGGGTAGGACCACACAACAGTGTGCCGATCCAAGGTCAGGATGGCACACTGTTGTGCCGTCCCAACCCACCCTGTCATGCTGTCCCCAAGAACAGGACGGCACAGCTGTGCCGTCCAAGCCCAACCTGGGACAAGAGGGGAAGACAGGTGTCAAAAGGACAGACAGGACAGTGCAGACAGATTACTTGGCCGTCCGAGACAGGAAGCCGGAGATGGCACAGTATATGTCGTCCCATACCTAGAATTGGCCAGAACACCCTGTCCCAGGGCTAGACAGTCTGTCCAAGGGGACAAGAGATTTGAACAGGAGGACCTATGGTCTGGTCAATATCTCAGGCGTGCCGTCCCAGGGTAGGACAAAGGCACTTACTGGGGTTTTTGGGCATCCATGAAAAATTGGGTGTTTATAGATATGTTAAAGGAGATTCTCCAAAGTTGTATTGTGGAGATGGTTAGTTGTGAAGAGGACATATCATATTGCATAGTTGGACTTTTCTTTTGCTGTGAATGTAGTAGAAAACGGCTTAAATGTTCTGTTAATGAATGGTTGTTGGACTAGCGGTAGCTTGAGTGGGTACACTGCCCACTGAAGTTCGAGATGTTGCTAAAGATGGCTTCCATTTTTGTTTCAGCTGTTCACTCCTTTTTATGATCTTAGGATGTTGGTGCATGACAGTTGAAATCGACTAACTTTTTTCTGAATAAAGCTGTTCACACATTACCACTGGGAAAGATCTTACAGTGGGTGAAGGAATTGGACTTGCATCTCATCCCATTTTTAAGTTGCTTGGACTGTAGGCTGGTTGAACTTTTCCAGGGATTTAGCAGGGATTATATAGTTGTGAACCTATTTAACTAAGTTACTTTGTTATGTTGGAACTGGAGAGGATAAAGAAAATTTGACAAAGCATCCACTTTCCACCTGGTAATGGATTAATCCTCCTCTAAGGATAGACAGCCTTGTCGAGAAGGTGCATATAATATGATACAAGATGTTACTGGACATGTTTTTATTTGCTTGCTAGGCACTGACACAATCCTAGGAATGGGTAAATCCAAGAAGAAATTTCTTTTGAGAAGTTTTTTTATTTTCTATTTTCTATTTTCTATTTTGATGGTTTCCTAAGGCTAAAAATGGCTAAGGCTGAATAAATAACAAAATATTGAACATTTAAAATTTTTAATTTTTTTTTGGACATGGAGAAATCACTACTTTTTTTTTCTAGTTTTGTTTTCAAAGGATCTATAACATTTTACCTTTTTTTCCGAAAATATATGAAGGTTGTAGGTAAAATTATTTAACTAGAGGAAATGAAAATTGGATTCTGTTGAAGAAGAAATTTAATGGAAAGAAAGAGGCCAAGATTTACTATGATAGTGTGCACCTTCATATCTATTCTTGCCAAAAGATCCATTCTTGTCTTGACTAAGTTTTATTCCTTAACATTCTAGTTATGCTCATTTTATTATAGTCTGGTTTGAAAAGGAATGTGGCTTGCTATGCTAGATGATCCACCATCTTGATGTCAGATCTAAATTGGACTTATGTTAATTACAGTAGTTGTGTATTTCATCAGTAGATCATCCTTTAGGGAATTTTGTTCATTTGAAATTTGAACCATACTCCAGCTATTCTGCATAAGCCAAAAGCAGGAAGCATCTACATTCAGCTTAGTTTTTGGTGCATTCAATATTTCTAAATGGTCTCACTACTTGTATTGGTCATACCTCCATAAGAAAACGTATTCTGGATTTGCATGTGGAATGTCTTACCTTGATCTCTATCTTCTTTCCATATGGAAGACATTGACTTTTGGAGGTTCTTTAAACTTTTTCTTTTTTGAAACCAAAATTTAGTTGAGGCTGATCATTGTGTGAACATATTCTAAATTGTCTCATTACTTGTATTGGTCTTACCTCCATAAGAAAACATATTCTGGATTTGCATGTGGAATGTCTTACCTTGATCTCTATCTTCTTTCCGCATGGAAGATGTTGACTTTTGGAGGTTCTTTAAACTTTTTCTTTTTTGAAACCGAAATTTAGTTGAGGCTGATCATTGTGTGAACATATTGACAAAAATTGAGAAAGTTAATGTTCCTGATATTTTGTGATCTCTTAGAGAAATTTCTTTTTTCCCAATAGATTGAATTTGTTGCATAAATTTTTTTCTTGTTAAATTACTCTGATTTTTTATTTTCGGTGTTTCATGAGATCGTATATGTCCCTTTTCTTTATCATTTTACTCATTACAATTTTCTAGTAGATTTTTTTACTCATGTGCTTTATTTGCATGAGCGCTGAGAAATATATATAAAATGTGGCAACTTATAGGTGCAAGCTTTTATGGAAAATTAAAGGTGATAAATTACTTCACATGCTTGCTGAACTTATGAAACCCTCAGTTCTTTAAGACAAGTTGATACTAAGGGAATAATGGTGCGGAAATACCTTTCTACCTTATAAAGTGTTTCTTATAAAATGTGATCTCTCTTGAAATATTGAGTAGTGAAAGAAAGGGCATCTGGTTTTGTATGCTTTTTGTTTCAAAATAACATGAAGTTGCAATTCTGGGAAGGCTTCATGCGTTTGCTATGACATGCACAATTTCTTACATAATCATAAATTGTATGAGAGTTGGATCATGGTGTGTGTGAGTTTTCTGCTTCAGACACCCATTCTACCTTATCATTCTTCAGTAGGAACTTTTCATTATTAACTTATGTTTTTATATTCATTCATGTATTTCAGTTTTGTCCAACACCTTGTTTGTGCTTGTTTGGCTTTGTGCCAGATTCTCATTGGACCTTCTGATTGGGAAAACTACTCTTTGGGTAAGGATGGGACAGAACGATATCGGATTCACAACCTGCCAGTAAGCTGTTCATGTCCTGGTCTCTATGAACTTGGTATAGCTGCATATCACACAGAAGTGGGTCGAAAAATCCGTAAGATTGATTCTCATCACGTAATCGTTGTTTATCTTGGGCAAGCTGACAATGTCCGGACAAGGCTTCAGCATTATGGCCGGGCAGGCTCTCATTTGGACCATGGAATTCCTTTGGTTTCTGCAAACAAAGGAACATCGACTAAACCACCTGGCATTCCATGTATACAGCAAGGACCTGGATTATTTAGGGATATATTTTCTGGAGGTTTCCCTATTGTGTTTCGATGGGCTCCGGTAAATTCCTTTGCCTCCTTTTGTATTTGTTTAAAGTCTTCTATGGATGTTTTTCTAAGACAGTTTCCTATGTTTCACATTATTTGTGCATGAGTTTGTTACGACTGTCCTTGATTCTTTTTTTTCTCTTTTTAAAATTTCAAAATGCTTTGCTGTTCTGCTCTAGGTCAAAATGGTTTTGTTCTCTGCCTCTGGCTTGGATAACTGATCTTGGAGGGGTTTTTATAGTCAGGGTTAAGTTTAATCAAACTACAATAATATCAGAACTAAGCATTCAATCATTTTTTTTTGTTCATCCCAGGATTTCTTTTCTTCCTTTTTTTACTTTTTGCTTTTTTAGGAGTTGCATCCATTGCTGTGAAGTTGGTATTTTTTCTTGCTCAATGCAAATTTTTTTCTTTATGAATCAAAGATAGACACTTGCCTATGTCATCATTTTTTTAGCTAAGCCAATGGAATACCGGCTTCTCATTGGCTGTGACATGGATGGGTGTGAATCCAACCAGCCCTAGTGCAGGCATCCACCAATGAAACCTCTGAGGTCTACCATGACCTGCAGCAGTATTTCAGCTTTGGCCTTGCGGTAAAGGACACACATCCTGGGTATCGAACTAGTGACATCCTTGAACTTGGACACGTTTAAGGCAACCCATCTAGTAGACTGTGGGGATCCCTTGGGGCTGCCCATGCCATCACTTAGACTGAATCCGCTTCATTTGACAATTGAGTCAACTGGTTGTGATGATCCATTGCTAAAAGTACTCTGATAGTCCATTTTAGTCATGATTTGACTTGCATCCACGAGAAAAAGAAAGCCATTGAATTCACCAAGAGAAGCAAATGTAAGTTTTCTAAATAGTTCAAATCCACCGTCTTACAGAATAACCTCTTAGTTTCTTTTATGGCCAAAATCTGAGTAATATAATAAGAAACTTAGTTGAAAATTGAAATGCTCTGATCATATTAATGAAGCCTACTAAATAATGAAATCGGCTCTAATTCCAACATTGAAAACTTGTAAAAATATACCTAATTGAAAAAAACTATTCAACTACAGAAGTGTTAGAAACTCTTAAGAGAGAAAAGTCAGCTTAACTAAGTTTGTTTAAAATATGTAACAAAATAGTAAAATATTAAACTAGCCTTACAACTGTACTCTGTCTCTAATGACTATATATTCAATTTGGTCTTTTTGACTTGTCCCACATTAGTTTTCTTTGAGTTAATCATGAACTATTTGGTCCGTTCATGTCCAACATTAGCTTACGTTCCACTAATTGACATTTTGAATTCTTTATTGCTTATATCACTGCTAAATTTTTGAGGATTAAGTAGTGATGGAGGTATATTTCCATACAAAATGATTCATGGGCCCTTCAACTATCTAAAGCCTTTTGTGCTCATGAGTTTCAAGTTGTAACTAACACACAAATTACCCTTTTCTTGAAGTTTGATTGTCATCAACCATAATGACCACATTACCATAATCTGGTTCGGAATTCCCATTTTCATGTTCCATATGGTCAATAACTGGATAAACTTTAGCAGGTATTTTGCTGGAGACATTTGAACCAAGGTTTTAGGTATCGTATCGTTACCCGTATCGGTTGGGCTCAAAGTAATACCATATCGTATCATAAATTTTTAATAAAAAATTTCCAAAAATTCTAAAAAAATCTAGAAAAATCTAGAAAAATTAGCAAAAATTATAAAAAGTTATAACACATGAAACAAACAATGAAATTGATAACTGACAATGTAAATAAAAGGAAACTACATAATTTAAGCACAATTAAAGCCTTAGCAATATTAAATTTATATCCAAGTCATACTAAAATGTCATAAGTCATAATTAAACTATTGACAATTCATGATAACTAAAAACATCACATTTATCCAATGTCTTATCTTATCTGCTAATCTTCATCTCTAAATTCTAAACAATAAATATCCTATTTTTTATAGGCCAAAATTTAAGACAGAAAATCTTCATTGTTGTATCTAACTGCTGCACTACCACCTCTTCATATTCGCGCATTTTGTTGGCAAGTGGGTTATCATCATCATCTTTAAAATCTTGAACAATGGTTGAAACTTGAAAGTCCTTTTTTTTTGTATTTTTGCAAAAATCTTCTTTAATTTTTTTTAGTTCAACCATAACATTAGCACGAAAGTGGTAGGAATGGATAGATAATCACATGGATGCAAATGTTGACGAAGATCTGCAATATGTTGCTTAAATCTATACAGCCCACCTCTAATAATAACACTAAAAAATAAACATCTCAAATTCAATGGTGACTCTAGTCGTGGTACAATATTGCTTTGCAGGATAATCTTTATGACACGAACGTGAAGATGACATCGAATGATCTAAAATAAAACATAATCAATTAAAAAACTCAATAAGAAGCAAAGAATAGAGATTACTTGAGAAAGCAAAGATTTTTTACCTTAAACCTACTTCCTTGAGTGAAAAAATGGGTGAAAATGCACTCTTGAGAAAATCGCAAAAGCTCTCTCTTTTGCACACGAATCAGCCTCCAAATCAATCTCACGGAACCTAGAGTGCGTGGGTTCCCTTCCAACAGCCTCTAGACATATGGAGAACTCGGCCGTCAAGAGACCTTTTAAACCCAAAACAAAAAAATTGACTTTTGTGCCCATATCGTACGATACAAACAATCTTGATTTGAACTATTCTTTCGAAGTTCCACTGATTTTTTTCTTATTTCCATCAAGTGCAGTTTGTTCAGCTAGGAAAAATTCTAGTCTATGATAATCATTGGGTTTTCAATGCAATTTTGGCGTATCAACATTACTTCTTCATTGCTGGTGAGTTGAGTTTGCTGCTGAATTGGTGTTAACATAGGTTTAGAGAACACAATCTCATAAGATTCCTTCTCCACATTAAACTCATCCCTGCACAGTTTAATACAAACAGAACATGTACATGTGGGTGGGCCATGGCTTGGCCCATTTGGTCCAGGTGTGGGCCACAGATTTTGCTGTTGGCCTGCTTGGTCTGTTGACATGCTGAGTTTGATTAGGCCTGGCCCATTGGAAAAAGTGAGCTGGGCTGGGCCAAGTTGGCCCTCTGACCAACCCAAATTTGTGAAATCTTATGAAAAACATTGAAAGATATTGTCATGGATGTTCATGATAGTTAATACATTTATATTTTGGTTTTCACACTTCATATAACAAATAATGTTGAAATCATAGTGATATTTCAATATCTGTGCAATGTTTGTGACAGTCAAATGTATGATATACAACTATTCTTAATGCAGGTTGAACCTCTTTAATGGAATATGCACGCTGTCTTCTTCAATTCTTTGTTCAAGTTAGTTTGGGCTACTAAGCTGTTGTCCATTGCATCTATAGTGGCCAAGAAACTTCTCAATGATTTCTTAGCTTGGAATTTGATGCAAGATATTTTAGGTTCTTTTAAGAAATGAGCAGAATGGTTGTAAAAAGTGGAATTAGGAAAAAAGGAAAATATTAGTATCTTGCAATATTTTCTTGGGAAATAAAAAACAAGCTTGTGAGGGTTACCATGCTTCTCAACAAGGCTGCCAGATCTTGTTATATCCTGTTGCACAATCTGCTGCTGCTCTTCATTGAGTATTGTAACCTTTTTGTTGAAGTTTGATAATAAGCCAAATTTAAGGTTCAGGTAACTTCTTGTATTGAGCAGAAAATCCAGAATTTGCTGGAGCGTATCTTAAATTTTTTTTGGCTGGGTGCTCTTAAGGCATGTATGTTTTCACAAGCTCTCTTCCTAATGATTTTATGATCTTGTTGATTGTTACAGATGAAAGACAAAAAAGAGGCAGAGTTGAAAGAGTCTCAGCTTCTTGCTTTCTTTGATTATGCATGGAACAAGGGAGGAAATGGTCCACGCCGTGCTAATGACATCCTTCTAAAGTTGGATAAAATTGGATCAGGCCTCCCTGCTTTCATACACATCTCTCAAACATTCGAGCAGTGGAAGTGGAAGGCACTTGGATCAAAGCAGATTGGGATTGAGATCAACTCAAGCAAGCCAATGAAAGAGGCTCAATCAAATTTGAAAGACAATGTTGATTTAGGTGTGCGTGTGTTCAAGTTAAGCAGATCACACCCTTGGTTGGTGGCAGAAAGAGTTGGCAATCTCGAGCATCATAATATCTGTGGTGTAGCCTTGGGTGATGGGTCTATTTGCAAAGCGCTTCCTGTTGCTGGAAGAAAGAGATGCAGTGAGCACAAAGGGAAGAGAATCAACGGACAACACAAAGGGTTGAATCTAGGTGAGGGAGTGCTAGAAGGTTTGGTGGCAGTAAGCGTTGGTGGTTTTGAGCATCAAAATATCTGTGGTGTAACCTTGGGTGATGGGTCTATTTGCAAAGAGCTTCCTGTTGGCGGAAGAAAGAGATGTAGTGAACACAAAGGCAAGAGAATTAATGGTCTGCATAAAGGGTTGAATGTAGGTGAAGGAGTACAAAAAGGAAGTTTATGCATGTGTGTGTGAGTTTAGGTGATGTATCTTTCTGCATGGAAAGACCGGTTCATGGAAAGAAGAGATGCCAAAACCATAAAGGAAGACGGATTGCTGTATCGATCCTTCAAATGATCACTCATCTAAATTATGGAGCTAGGTCAGAATAACAAAGGACGAGATTTGATTGACACTATATAATATCGAAAAAATGTAGTGCTTTTATGAATAGTCATCATAAGACTATTCGGAGTGTATTGCTGTGGTCTGTCCCTTACAGTCTGTAGATTGGTACTGGTGGCACTATGAGCAATGTTCATTGGTTGAGTTCTCTAATGTGTCAAGTCTAGAAAAAGGAGTTGTATGAGATATCCTGACTGAACCCATTTACTGGTGGACTGGTGGGACAACCATCGACTTTCTTATCATAAATATGACATGCTAGGTCAGACTATTTGAAATTGTTGTACACAGTAGTTTTGCTCATTATTGTAAGGAAAATGACTGTGTAAGCCTTGTAAAATGATCGTGTGCGTATGCCTTGTCATACTTGAAAAAGCGACTTCGGGGTGGAACTTGGCTTGCCTACTACCTCTTCATCATATAATGTTGTAAAGAAGTGTTGGGAAAGCTCAGGAAATTATGGGACTTTTTGAGCTGTTCTTTTTTATTTCCTTCTTTATGCTTATGTAATGCCGATTTCACAGCTGGTTTATATATATATATATGTGTGTGTGTGTGTGTGTGTGTGTGCCCCCTTTTCATTCCACCCAAATAGGTCCGAAGGCGCACGCCTCTCACTCTCTCTCTCTCTCTCTCTCTATTCACAAGGGGCTTCGACTGCGACCCAAGAACTCTCTCGATTCACAAGGTGCTTCGATTGAGATCCCAGAACACGTCACAAATTCAAACTTCACTATCGGCACAGACCTCCATCGGATTTGGTCCTTCTGTATCGTCTGGCCGCCTGTCTCCCCGTTCGTTCTCTACCCAACTGTGCAGGTCTGTTCTTCTCTTTTACTGGCACTCCTCTCTCTCTCTCATCGTCCCTCTCTTACCACTGTTTTTTTTTCCACCAGCCGGGATATTGTTGGACATTATTCCGAGCATGACCCTTGAGTTTCAAGTGAGTGAACAATCTGGCTGGTGGTGGTGATTGGAGATGGCCCCAGCGGGTGTATAGAGGGCTTCCTCTGCTGAAGATGACAAACATATTTGTGAAGAGGGTCGGGGTCGTAGACAACACCTGCATGACCGTTGTCTGCGTCCCTTTCAAGGTCTAACCTTCCCCTCTCATCCTCCATCCTTGTTCCTCGTCTTTCTTGTTACTAATAAGTCTGTACAATGCATTAGAGGGAATGGTTGGTTTAGATGTCAACCAATTGTTTGTTCAAATGCATTAGAGGGATTGATGCATTATTCAAAAGATAAAATCGTTCATTATTTTTGCCAGATTAGTGACATCTCTAATCATGTGAAAATAATAATGAATTGTGCTTAGAAGCCGAAAATGATATAGATAACAATGAGTAGTGGTTAGAAGCTGAAAATGATATAGAAATGAATGAGGAAAAAGATGATTTAGAAATGGGTGAAAATGATGTAGGTGAAGAATTTAATATGGATGAGCTTAAACTGAAAGTTGGCATGAGTTTTAATAGTGAGAAGGATGCATATGATTTTTATAATGCATATGCTAGAAATGTTGGTTTTAGTATAAGAAAGAATCATCTCAACAAGAAAAGAGGGCAAGTGTATTTTCGACAATTCACATGTAGCAAACATGGCTTGAAGACAGTAAATTCTGTAGGGAACAAGAAGGTGCATGCTGAGACAAGGTGTGAATGCTTATCAGATATCAAAATTTTAATAGATGAGAAAACTGGCATGTGGATTTTAGCAAAGTGGAGAGAAAACCATAATCATCCATTACATGGTGCAAATATGGAAAAAATTCACCGGTCTTCAAGTATCCAACATATGAACATCAGACAACAATTGAAGTCCTAAAAAAAGCTGGATTAAGAACTTCACAGGTAGTGTCTATCTTATCACAAGTAGTAGGAGGTATAAATAGCCTTCCTTTTGCTGAAAAGCAGGTTAGAGGACACTTAAGGAAAATAACAAGTAGGTTTCATGAAAAAGATTCTCAAAGTGTCGGTGAGTATTTTGAAAGAAAGAAAGCTGAGGATCCAGGGTTTTATGCTAATTTTCAAATAGATGATTATGGACAATTAGGTAATTGCTTTTGGGTAGATAGCATTGCATGCCAATATTATTATTATTACAGAGATGTTCTTGTTTTTTACACTACCTTTGTGAAGAATCAAGCAAACATGCCATATGCTCCATTTACTGGCATAAACAACCATCGACAAAGTATTAATTTTGGTTGTGCACTATTTGCAGCTGAAACTGCAGAATCTTTTGAATGGCTTTTTAAGGAGTGGTTAACTATGATGGGTGGTTACCCTCCAAAAAGTAATTATAACAGATCAAGATCGAACTATGAATGCAGCAATAGCTAGAGTTTTTCCTAAATTAGTACATAGATATTGCATATGGCACATAACCAATTTTTTTTCCAATAGTTTAGGTCACACGGTCCGATTGCACCTAAGGTTTAAGAAAACTTGGAATGATTTCATTTATGGTTCAACAAATGTGGAAAAGTTTGAATACAGATGAAAAAATATGTTAAACATTTCCCAGTTGAAGACCATGGAATGGTTACAAGATCTTTGGGATGAAAGAGCAAAATGGGTTCAAATTTACTTAAGTGATACATTTATGGCAGGTGTGCATAGCTCTCAGTGGGCTGAGTGTGCAAATAATATCCTTCAAAAAACTACTGACAGACATACTCCTTTGCATGAGTTTGTTGAGATTATAGAAAAGAATATCTTGAAAGTGCGTGATACTGAAAATGAATATAATAATCAAATGAATGAGGGTGGTTAATTCTATAACTCATCGCCCTTTAGAAGATGACTTGACGAAAATCTTTACACAGATCATTTGCAAAATTTCAAAAAAAAAATGCGGGCCTCATTAAGGTGTGTCCCAAAGGTGGAAAAGATCCCGGGTGGTCTGAGATATGTTTTGCAAGAGTCTTTAGAGAATAAAAAAGAACATGTGTTGTCCTTTGAGAAATCTAATGAGAGTGCTAAGAAAGAATATGTGTTGACCTTTAATGAGAATTCTAAGGAGATATCAAAATACGCATGCCGAATGTGAGAGTTCAAAGGCATCATTTTTCGCCATATTTTTTGGGTACTTAGAATTGAAGGATTTGAGAAACTTCCAGCTAATTACATCTTGAAAGGGTGGACTCGAAATGCAAAAGATGGTATCATGTCTAGTTGTGCTTGAGATAAAAGACAACTACCAGATACAAAGATTTTGCGACAAACTTATCTATCTTTATATGCAAATAAGCTTATATTTGTTGAAGCACAATATGAATCAAGTTATGCTCATGTCTTAGAAGCTTTAAAAAGAACTTCTCTTGAAGCTGAAGAACTCAGCAAAATTGAAGAATTGAAATCTAACGAGAATGGACAAAATGAGGGAATTGTTGAGCCAATACATGAGGTGGTGGAGATTTCAAATGAGTTTAGCTAGCCTTGTGGATCACCAACCAGTGCGTACAAAAGGACGTGGCAAAAGACTCAAATTTGGAATTGAGTTATCCAAACCAATGAGAACATGTGCCATTTGCAACAAGACTCATCATGATACTCGTAATTGTCAATTTAATATTAGTTTGGGGTATGATATGAAGTTCTCAACACTATATTTTTCAGTTTACATGAGATTGTCAAGTTTTAACGGCTAAATTTTAATTCTTTGTATTTCTATATATCAGGAATTTGTCATCTAAGAATGCATTTGACAAACCTCCAAGAGCATGCAAACATTGCAAGGGTTCTGGTCATGAAAAACGAAATTTCCCTAAATTAAAGTCCATGGGCAATCTATTTACTGAAATGATTTTTGTATACATTTTATTTAACATTACATGATTTAGTTGTTCTTGCTCATCTCTTAAGATAACCTTTCACTTTGTTGCATTTTTTTATGCTAGTGATTGTTGAGGATGAGGCTCGATTTTCAGATGCACAATCGAACTAGTGGTAAAGGATCTAGAAGACGGTGCCTTTTTGTTTGAGATATATCTTTTGTGCACTTAATATAATGCATTATAGTTCACCAATGTGTTGATTATAAGATTATTCTTATAATCAATTTTGGTATCATCAAGGCAAGGTTTAGTTGGCCTAAGACTTGCATTTTTCTTCTTCTTATAGAGCTATTTCAGGGATACCAGCAATGCAATTTTGAGAGTGGGACATTTTGAAAATGTGCTTGATAGGACCAAGTATGAAACTTTGTTGTGGGACATTTTTTAAAATGCGCTTGATGGGACAAAGTATGAAACTTTGTTGTGGAACATTTTTTAAAATGTGCTTGATGGGACCAAGTATGGAACTTTTTGTACTCTAATCATGTTTCACAGAATGGGAAACTTCCAGTTTTGGTCTCTGTAAGAGCAACCTGCACATGATGTGCATAAGAGTGAGTTCTCTTCCCCATGTTCTGCTTAAACATGTTTGTCTTTATGTTACTGAAATTTTGTTCTGAAACATTTCAGCCTGTGCTTTATTTTGCGCCCCTAAACTTCAATCATACATATTTTGAAAGAAAGGCAACTTATGTGACTAGAGCTAGAAGAATAATTTGAACACGATTTGTACATAGGATGAGCTGATGCATTTTTTGGAATTGGAGTTGCCCTATACATTGGATACTCCTTCAATGAGCCCACGTATGCCAAAGCTGAAGTCAAGATCCATTCTTTTGTTTCTCTTTGCCTCTTTTTGATGTATTTGCATCGTCATTCCTTGTTATTGTTATTGAGATTTACTAGTTGAAAATTGGTCCATTTTGCTCAAGCAATTTGATGAGATTTGATTGAAAATTTTGGAGGTACCCCATCTCACCGTTATTCTCTTTGATGAGAGAGAGAGAGATTTAATTAAATTCTGCCATTTATTCTATTTCTAACTTGTGACTGTCATTAACATGGTCAAGCATTATCACCTCACTTACACGAATCAAAGAAGTCAAAAAGTAATTGTTTAAAGTAACCTTCACATACAAAGACCACTTCCTCAAATGGGTAGCTAATTTTTTTTGCAATCCCAACTGCAAAATTATTTGTTTGATGAAAAAGGCAATTTATGTATTCAAACAGTATAGAATTTTACAGGTTCAATTTACAGTTTAGTATGTATTCTCCTATGAAGCAACAGGGACAAAAATTGTCAACCTGCCATTCAATATTCAGCAACCCACCCATTCATTTTGCATCAACAGCTTCTCTCAGTCAGCAATGCTGCGATCCCCGAGTTTCAGCCTGACAACCTCATGGTGTTCGCTATGTAATCTGCAGAAAACCCTCTGCAAACATGTTACAGCTCCCTTTAATATGACTTCATTACAATGCAGCCACAGTTGCCTCCAAGTGAACAACACCCAGCTTCGCCATTTGTAGCTCCCTCTGCTGCCGGCAGCGTGTAAATGGTAGCCAAAGTAGCAGAAGCACCTATGCCCCCTCTCACCAAGTTAAGCATCTATTATAGAGATGTGGCAGAAACGTCTGTACTGCATTGCTCAAAACAAGACAGAGAAAGAAAGCAAAAGACTAAATATGCTTGCACATCAGTTGACTGACTGGAATTCTCTGTAGCGCCACAGCTGTTGCAAACTCATATTTTTCAGTACTGAAAATCTGACAGTCGATTAGAATTACATAAAAGATGACTAGTAAAATCATGAAACAAAAAACACGAGAAAATTAACTTTTCTCATTTTTCAACATGTTCTTCGTCATGCTGCAAATGGAGCAGATAATTTTGATGAAAGAGTATCCTTGTAAGTTCATATTATTTGGACTATGATTGTTAATTCTACAAAATAATCATGAAACCTACACATCACTCAGGCAACAAGACACTCCTTCCAAATCACAAGCTCTAATTCCAAAGATCTCAGTTCGATAGTCAGAGACAGCTTTCCTGGGATTTACAAGGACATCCAGTTTAACCTGAAAATAATTCAGGGTTGGTCCATGTCAAAACCGTCTTTTCATACAAAAGATAAACTCCCAAGTGAATAAACATTAGAGGAACAATTTCCTTTGAATTAAGCTGTTAGTAAACCTTAACATATTTGCTGAAGCAGTTTAATAGACACCTGTTTTTCTGTAAATAATGTAAATATCTCATATTATACTGCCTGCAAAAACTGTACCTCCATATCCTCATCCACTGCACACACTATTTCAAAAGCTTGAGTTGTAACAGAATGCATGAAAAATAATTTATTTGTAAAATCAACCAAAAATTACATGGAAACTAATATCAAGGTTATTGAGGCAAAGGGGCACGCGTAACTCTTTCCTACGAGACACTCAATTATGACTGCCTCAAGTGTTATCGCTATACAAAAGGCCTCCAATTTCTGCAATTACAAGTTTTACCACACTAATTGAAGGGTCAAAAGAAAAGATCCATGACCTTTTCTAAAAAAGAAACATGTTTGGTTGCAATATTCTAACAAAAATACAGAATTCCAATCAGCCTGTGAGTGTGTGCAATCATTGGCCTGGCAACTGCAATACAGTTTGATCTTAATGATCCCAATCCTCATTGAATGTTTGGTTATGGATGGGCTTTATATTGAGTAATGAGGATGTTGAGATAGATTTAAGAGAATAAAAAGACAGACTCAAACTATTTGACAATAATACTATATAGTTCCATTGTTGGAAAATGAAAGAAAAAATTTGCAGCATAAAAGTTAATCAAAACACACAAATTTAGAATAACAACAAAATCAGCATCTAATTGGGCAATTCAACAAAACCTCATTATGAGATGGGAAAGAGTAGCATTTTGGATACAGTGGATGATCATGTGTCAAACGAACCAGCTTCTGCTCTGACACAATAACGAATCAAACAGGGCTACAATTAGATGGCAAAAGAGAAAAGAAGTTATAAATAATGAAGGTGGAGATCAAGACAATATGCTTATACAGTTACACTACAGTACCAACTTTGAGTCTCTCATTAGGTTTATGTACACAACTTGACTGCTCAAGTGCCCATACATGGTATTCTTCAATTACTCACCTTTATCCTCCAAAGAGCGCAGTCTGCTGTGAGATCGAAAGCATCCTTCATCCTCCTCAAACCCACCGAACTCCCGCGCCTTCTGTAGATAATCTTCGTCATCAATTCATTCACTCTCCCCAGTAAATTCTCACTTGTTCTTCTGATATCACCAGCAGAACATCTATGATGTTCAGACCGTTCCACATCACCTCATCCTTTGGTACATGAAATGAGAAGCGGTCGTAGTCTTCATCAGGCAGATTTCATGTGAAAGAACAGGAAGACGGACAGTCAAACAATACAGAAGGATAAAATCCGATGCAGGTCTGTGCCGATCATCAAGTTGGAATTTGTGACATGTTTTGGGATCTCAATCAAAGCCCTGCCCCTTGAGAATATATATATATATATATATATATATATATATATATATATATATATATATATATATATATATATATATATATATATATATATATATAGAGAGAGAGAGAGAGAGAGAGAGAGAGAGAGAGTTCTTAGGTCACAGTCGAAGCCCCTTTGAATCAAGAAAGAGGCATGGCGGGTTTTTTTTATTCAAAGATGTGGGCCATTCGAATTTTTTTAACCAACGGTCACATTGAGACCTATTTGGGCTGAATGGGAAGGGGGCTGAATGGAGCGTGTATATATCTATATATATATATATATATATATATATATATATATATATATATATATATATAGATAGATAGATATATATAGACACACACGATAAAAATGACACATTTTCCTAAATACTCTATAATATTTGAAATCCACCCAATGTCTAAAATCACAAATAGCCAACTTTGTTAGGACCTTTTTAACATTTGCGTGTGCGAAACTCATGATATTTTCATGATATATCGCTCTACTTGTCATGTATCACAAATTCTCACTTAAAAAGAGGTTCACACATTTTTTTACAGACATCACGAAGTTCACATAATCATATTTGTGAACATCTTGTTAAACCCAAACCTCGAAACTTTGCAAATACCTAAGAAAGTATGCATAAAATATAATATAAAATTCACATAAAAATATATGAAATTTTTGTTAAACTGAACCTCGTAACCTTGCAAATATCCTACTTAATCCGCATATACCTCATGAAGGTCGCACTCCTAAACAGTTGAGTAGAGAAAACAATTGTGCGCACCCTAGGGCTATTTTTTTATAAACTAAGGTTCTTTGTAGTTTTCAACCTAGCTAATTCACTCTGGTGACATTTTTTGGCAACTATTTTCAGTGATTCATCGGCGACACTTTATCCTCGAGTATTCCAGAATCATTGACGGCGATTTTTTCTGGTAAGTACATCGTTAACAGCTGGACCAATTATGTTTTTGAAGTAACGACTTGAATAAGTTTTTTTTTGAAATATTAGCATGAGTTAGTTATTTTGTGAAAGAATTTCATGGTTTTCAAGTTATCTTTGCATGTCCAACAACTTATTTCATTTATTTCAACAATTTGTATGCCTCTATCCTTTGGTTTGATCATTTATATGTCGTGTATCTTGTATAATAAATATGGCAGGTTGGAAACACTATTTGATTTTTTTTGTTGTTTCCTTAATAGTTTAAATACTTGCATTGTCAATAGGTTAATATGTTTGTTTTTTATAATGCTTTTCAGTAGCCTATGTATTGTGTTTCTGTTGTCCGCCTGTTTACCTATATTCTCTTTTGTTATTATAAATTTTTTTGAATTTGTTTAATACAATATGACCACTAAGAAGACTATCAATAGGGGTCCATACCCACATCATCTTTTAGTATTCTATAACAACAGAAAAAATAAAAAAAAACTATGAACTAGGTTATCCTATATAATATGAAGCACACAGTAAACTCGACATGTTGATATATAGGGAGTCACATCCAATGCCAAGAATCTGAGTGTCCAACATTTTTCACAAAACACCCACCAAAAACCCAAAAATCTCCTCTCAAATAATCAACAAAAAATACCTTCAATATTGGCCAAACAATAACTATCAATTTCAAAGTAGCCTATATCGAAGGAAGAATATGTAGAAGAGGTTGTAGGGTTTATGACCTCAAACTTGTCTCCTATCCTAGAAGCATCTAAGGAGGGGGAGGGTGTCTTGGTGGTAAAGGAAGGGAGGTACCTCACCAAGGGAAGGTTGTGAACCCTAAGGCTGAGGTTAATGTGGACCCTCCTTAAGAAGTGGATGTGAGTGAGGGTCCTATGACTGAATCAGAAGCTCAGGGTGATGTTCAGGTTGGGTTGAAGAGAGTATTGGATGATCATAAGTTTAATCATTCTCAGGAGTCCGAGGATGATGTCCTGAAGAAGAAAATGCAAGCTCCAAGGAGGAAGGCACAATGGGAAACAAGGCCTGGCGCTCATGAATATGTACTTTATTCATTTATTATTTTGTATATACATGTTTATAAGATGTTTGCAATCATTATCAATTTTATATTCAATCATTGATTAGATTGTCATATATGTATTTGTGTGAAGCATGCTTTAATTATGATAAATAGTTTGATTCTTGCAATTCAATGTGTAAATTATATATATATATATATATATATATATATATATATTAAACCTTTTATGTTAATTGGCTATTTAAATAATTTGAATGTTAAAAAGTAAAAGGGTCTAATATAACTAATTGAATTATTTATTCATTTTAATGAGTTGAATGCTGCTAAGGTTACCACTATCCATGGATGCAATTGACTAGTTGAATATTGCTAAAGTTACCACTAATTATTTAAACTAGTTTGAATATTTCAATTGATTGATTAGTTTGTTATGTATGTGTGAAACATATTTTTAGGATATCTAGATTTCTAATACGTTATGTTTTTATGTATCTGTAATTCAATGATTAATTTGACTGACTTCAACAAAATTAATTATGATTGCAAGATTCACAACCAAAAGATTCTGAAGATCCAACATTTTGCATGCACCAATTCTACTAGTTCCAAGCATATTAGTGGTTTTGTTCACTAACAGAGTAAGTGAAGGATTGGCTATATCGAATGCATTTTTGACATTTCTTGGAGACCACACCATGAAAAATTGGTCACCCCCTCTTAGAGGTTGTTGCTAAGTTTTAGAATCCGGCAATCAACATATTCTAGTTCATTGATCTTAAGATGACAATCACATTGGAGGATGTGACACAAATCAGTGAATTTAAGTGTCATGGGGGAGCCAGTGAGTGGACGTTTGCAACGATTTTAAACACTTGTGTGACCTTTATTTGGAAGTGAAGGATGTTGTATTCAAAAGAGAGACTAAAGCTATCATGGCTAAGTAACTGCTATGACCCCAGTAGGGAGAGAAGGATGAAGGAAAAGTTATCATGTGTTGAAGGCAAGGTCGGTACTATGGTGGAGAAAGATATGAGAGTATTCTTGCTTTATTTTTTTGTTACACACTTATTTATTGACACTGGTGTGAAATCAATTTATGCATCATACATTGAACTATTTCAAGATCAGGATCATATTGGTCAATATTCATGATAAGCAACTTTACTTGCACACCTATATGTAAGTTTGAGTGGCGCAAGGAGTTAGAAAAAACATGATTGCGATGTTGGCATTGTTGGAGGTATTTATTCATATTGAGCACCAAATGACCAGACGAAGGATTACCCCATGATGTTTCTCTCCAAACTTGAAGACTGGCATGATGGAGAGGAAGATATCGACTTTTCATCTATGGTACGTGCCATTGATGATGAAGATATAGATAAAGTATCCTAGTAGGTTGCAAACAATCCCTCCGTAAAGTGGGACATTAAGGAAAAAGAAGTTGGGGCAAAGCTAAAAAAGGTGGAGCGAAGACATAGTTGACTCTTGCATTAGACAAAAACTGCATGCTAAAGAATATATACTAAATCAAGCTAGACTTCTCGATAACACAAATAAGGTCATCGAGAAGCTACAAGCATGCCTGAAGCACCCACAACAGTGACTTCTAGTTTCGATTGTTTTGTAAATTTGAGTGCAACTGAGATTCATTGTAAATCAATGTAATTGTAAATCATTGAGTTATTTTTTATTGAATTGTAGATCATAACAATGATTCATTGTAAAGCCATAAATCATTGAATTGTGTATCTACTGTAATTTTAAATTATAAGTGTTGTAAATTTTAATTATAAACATGTGAATTGTAAGTGTTGTAAATTTAAATGTAATAGGTAAATTATATAAATACTGAAGCTTTTATGAAATTATAATTATAAATTTTATATTTATAGATTATAATTATAAACAGGTGAATTGTGTAAGTGAAGTAAATTTGAATATAATAGGTGATTTTTATATATGTAGATTTTAATTATAGATTGTAACTGTAAGCATGTGAACTATACAAATATTGTTAATTTGAATGTAACAAGTAATTTGTATAACTGTAGACTTTGATTGTAGATTTTAAATGTAAGCACGTGAATTATGTAAATGCTGCCAATTTAATTTAAGTAGGTAAAACTATATATTTGTGAGGATGAGAAAGTCCACATAAAATATATACGCACAATGGCCAATTTTACAAGAATGTGAAAGTCTGAATATAGGCAAATAATAACTAATATTTGTGAGAATGAGAAAATCCACATAAAATATACATGAACAATAACCGATATTTGTGAAGATAAGAAAGTTTGCATAAAATATATATGAACAATGACCAATATCTTTCACAACAAAGAATTGCGAGGATGTGAAATTCCTCAACAAAGTTTTGCTAACATAAAGAAATTCAGAACTTTATGTATATTTCCTAAAAAATATGCAAATTTCATCTATATATGCAAACTTTCTCTAAAATATTGGTCATTGTTTACCTATATTTTATGTAGACTTCCTCATCATCGCAAATATTGGTCATTGTTAGCATATATTTTTTGTGAACTTCTTTATCTTTGCAAATAGTAGTCATTGTTCATGTATATTTATGCAGATTTTCTCATAATTAATATTGGTCATTATTCACTTATATTTTATGCGGACCTCCTTATCCTTACAAATATTGGTCATTATTCATATATATTTAATAACGGTTGGGTTACATCAAGGATCTGCTTTAAGCCCTTTCCTATTTGCTATAGTGATGGATGCGCTTACGAGATCAATTCAAGAAAATGTACCATGGTGTATGTTGTTTGATGATGATATTGTTTTGATTGATGAGTCTAAAGTTGGGGTTAATGCTAAGTTAGAATTATGGATGCAGACATTGGAAGCAAGAGGTTTTAAGTTGAGTAAGAGTAAGACAGAATATATGGAATGTCGGTTTAGTAAGCAACGAAGTAGTGATGAGAGTGTAGTGAAGCTTGGTGAGTAAGAAATACCGGTGGATGATTGTTTCAAATATTTGGGATCTATCATTCAAAAGTATGGAGAAATGGATGAAGATGCAAATCATAGGATAAAGGTTGGGTGGATGAAATGAAAAAGTGCAACTGGAGTGTTGTGCGATCGTAGAATGCCATTGCGATTGAAGAACAAGTTTTATAGGACTACGATTAGGCCCGCTTTACTATATGGTACTGAATGTTAGGCTGCCAAGAGACATCATATTCAAAAAATGAGTGTAGCTGAGATGCATATGCTTAGATGGATGTAGGGGTGGCAATCGGGTCGGGTTGGCAGGTTGACGGGTTGGCGTGTCAGCATACCTCAACCCGAACCCGACCCGTTTATTAAACGGGTCAGCTGTGGCAAACACGAACCCGACCCGTTTAATAAACGGGTAACCCGACACGACCCGCCAACCCATTTAATAAATGGGTTGGGTCGGGTAAACGGGTTTTCAGGTTGGCGGGTCGGGTTGGCGGTTGACGGATCGGGTTGGCAGGTAGGCGGGTCGGGCAGACGGGTTGGCGGGTCGGGTTGGCGGGTTGACCCACCCGCCTAACCCGTTTATTAAACGGGTCAGCCGGGTTGGCATACCCCCAACCCGAACCCGACCTGTTTAATAAACGGGTTACGCGTGTCGACCCGTTTATTAAACGGGTTGGCTTAAGCCCAACCCGAACCCGCCTAAGAGGCGGGTTGGCGGGTCGTGTCAGAAATTGCCACCCCTAGATGGATGTGTGGAAATACAATAAAAGATAAGATTTAGAATGAGGAGATACCTAAGAAGGTAGGAGTTGCACCCATTGAAAATAAGATGAGAGAGAATCGTTTACGGTGGTTTGGACATATTCGGCGAAGGCCTACTGATGCTCCAGTTAGAAGGATGGAGAAATGAGAAAATATATTAGTTAAAAGAGGTCGGGGTTGGCCTAGGAAGACATGGATGGAGATGATAGGAAAGGATATGAATGCTTTGAACCTCACTGAGGACATGACATTGGATAAAAATGATTAGAGGAGAAGGATTCATGTGTAAGACCCAGAATGATTTTCTTTTTTGGTTCATATCGCTGACCCCAATTGTTTTGGGATGAAGGCGTAGTTGTTATTGTTGTTGTTGTATTCATATATATTCTATGCAAACATTCTCATCCTCCCAAATATTATTCACTCGCATATATTTTATATGAACTTTCTCATCCTTGCAAATATTGGTCATTATTTGACTATATTTTATGCAAACTTCCTCATCCTTGCAAATATTGATCATTATTTGACTACTTTTATGCAAACCTCCTTATCCTTACAAATATTGGTCATTATTTGCCTATATTTTATGTAGACTTTCTCATCTCGCAAATATTTGTCATGGTTTACTTATATTTGAAACAACTTTCTTATCCTCACAAAATTATAGTTTTACCTGCTCAATTCAAAATGACATTATTTACACAATTCACTTGTTTACAATTACATAATTCACTTGAATAAGAAAATATGTGAAGTTAAGAACAATTGCAAAAGTATATCCTAACTTTAAGTAATTTTTTAGTTATAGGAGGTTCGCATGATGTCTGCGCAAATATATGGAGCAAACTTGCCGAGCTAGAACTTATAAATTCTAGAATGTTCGTATCAGGCTTAAGAATCTCAGAATATGCATGCATTTGTTATGCTAATCTCCTTTGTTGGTATTCAAGTTAGCCATATTCAGAAATACTATATATGAATTTCATCATGTATAAAAAATGTTTATGTGAATCGCATTTTATTGAGATGTTATGACTTTCAAAAGATGTATCTATCTATCATGAGAACATCAACAGGTTCACTTGTGTGAATGATAAAAATATTCTAAAAAAGTAAAAAATCAAAATTTTGGTCATGAGGAAGATTTCAACAAATTATGAGGCATTTTTTAAATCCCGTCATTTTTCATAACCAATATTTGTCCACCAATTCAGCCATACACACCTGAACTAGACCAAAATCAAATTGAGCTAAGTTAGGGTATAATTTTTAGACCTGATACCAAAACAGTTTTGAAAAAACCTGACCTGAACCAATTAGGTTACACCCCTTACAAATTCTATACTAGCATTTTGGAGGTGGTGAGTTCTAGCCTTGCAAATGTGCACTTCTTTTATTTTTTAAGAGGGACCAACCCTTATAGATGACATGATGTTTACTTCTTTTATTAAAACCTTCTAATATATTAAATAAATCATGCTAAACACATGTACGATTAGATTTATGATTTGGTGGCTAGATCCATACAAACAAGAGTGTGTACCACCGTATGGTATCATGGTACAGAACCACCATATGTTTTCCCCATATTAAAAGGTTTACCACACATCTATAACCCTAATAATATTTTGAAATAACTTGGTTGAGCCTTGCATCAAATAACATTGCAATGGTATTTTGGCTAGAAATACACAAATCACTAATTAAAAATTAAAGATGTATTATAATATTTAGTGAAAATCAAAATTGTGGTTAGCTGGTTAAAACCTTACAGAGTAGGGATGTGAACTATTCATATTGAGGTCAAATCTAGCCTTTAGTGAATATGACTAAATGAATACTGGCTAATCAAAATTGGGATTTGATTCAAGTTTGAAGTGAGAATGATTAATGCCAAATTTGTGGTGGAACTATCCACCATAACTTATGTTGTTATACCTTTGACTTATATAGATCTATGCACAAAAAGAAAAATCTAACTTTTGGATCATGTTTATCATGTTCTATTTACTATTTTCATGTGTTAAAGTTGACACAAATATAATGATTTATACTATTTCTAAACCATCCTTATTTTCATAAATTGTAAGACATTGATTTTTCATTGTCTAAAAGATGGAACCTTGTAGTGAACTAGACATAATAAAACCTTCCAACTTGGTAAATAAACTATACTAAACACATATATGGTTAGATCTACCATTTGATGGCTACACTCATCCGAACATGTGTGTACAGAGGATCCCCATCTAATAAGCATGATTTTCTATGAAATTTATGATAAAGTTTGTTTACTAATCAAGGTTACTTCTAACACTACTCATAAATTTACCTATAAATAACTTGTTTTTATTGTATATATATATATTTTTCTGAATCCAGTATAACCACGTGAATTTCAGGTGCAACTATTGGAGGCCAGATCTGGTGCAATTGTTGTAGAGAGGATCACTTGATAGCCTCCTACCTACCAGCCTTGGATGTCGTTCATTCATGAGAATGAACGACACCGATCAAAACAGTGAACAAAGCTCGTTGTCAGCCATTCGTTTTAAATCATTCTGCTAAGGTTCATCCGAAACACAAACGAAAAAAAGAAAAGAAAAAAAGAGGGTTGGGGGCATCTCATTCGTGTAGGATTTGGATGCTGTTCATCTTGAGATGAATGTAATTTAGAAGGGGTATGAGAGAAATATGGTCAGAGCACATCTTCAATTATTGCACACTTTTGAGTGTGCCACTCCACCCAAACTGCCCTAATGGGGTACAGCCTGTCGGCTTTTGGAAGAAAGCATCCGCTCAGATGCTCTGTCCAACGACCCTCATAAGCGCTCTCTATTTCCTCGCAATTTCATACAACAACAAAATCATTGGTTTGGTAAGCAGTGGATCTAAAATCATTATTGTTGGTATCATCATCTTCCCTCTCAATCTCACAGACCCTCTCCCCTGTGTTCCACTTGCTTCCATTATTGTTGTTTGTGGATAGAAAGCGCGCCCTAAACGTGTTGCTGTAATTTCCTGGTGCATAAATCAAGCTTGTAGCAAGCAGATCTTTGGTGAACGGTAGTTTCTTTCATACTTGATCTATACATTGATTATATTCTGGATAATAAATAAATCTTATTAAATACCAATGTTGTTGAGGCGCGATCAGTATTTTTATCAAAATTTGGTGGTTCTATTGACCGGGAATCACCTGCTAAACGGCGGATCCGTGCACATTTATGCAGTACTGCTCTAATTGTAGATCACAGAAACATAGGGTATTCAACAGGGAGAAGAGATTTTATAAGAGATACACTAGAGTTGCAGGGTCCTGTAGGACATTTCTATCTTTTTCTTGATGTGGGATTTCCCCTGCTTTACCCCTTCCTTCCAAGCCCATGATTATCTTGCCTGCTAGATCAGGTATTCTTAGATCCACTAAGATCAGTACTAACCACCTTCAAAATCACTGGCCAATCTATCCATTCACGATCCTTGTTTGGTGAAACATCCATCTTCAGAAAATCTGTTTGTTGAGGCACTTGAGATCCTGATCAGGGAGTTTCGGCTTCCTGGTTCTGCTTGGTCTGTTTGTTGTCGTGTTATTTTGGGTTGCTGAACTTCTATAAGCTGGATGCCATTTATGTGCTGAACCCTTTCTCTCTCTGCTTTGTTTACAGGTATGGCGTTTCTGATTAATTGCTTACGATGCTTGGGGTTTGAGCAAACGCAAGCGGCCGAAGAGGTTCTTTTCCCCTACTCCATCGTTGTTCTACTATTTCCCATTGTGCTATCCTATCTAGGGTACTCAAACGTGCCCATTGTGTAGACATACGCTTGATGTTTCGATTAATGTGTTTAACGGCTTTAGATAGGATGGTACGGGGGAGGAGGAGGAGGAGGTTATCGTTTTGAGAGAGCAACCATGGTTTTATTTCTTTCTTTCTGGGCTAAAAGAGGAGGAAAGAGAAATGGTGATATACATTAATTTAAAGAAAAGGGAGGCTAGAACTGACACTTTTTAAGCAATTACCCGAAGTTGGGATGGATAAAAAATAACCCAGGCGCTCATGTGGCCAATTTCTTGAAAACTTGACTATTTATCTTAGGGGTTTATATTATGTACTAATGAAAGTAGGAAACTGTTGAGCTGAAAATCATAAATTCATGCTGTATCGGTTCAATCTGACCACATAGATGCATTCAACACGGTTCGTTTGCTAAAGATGAAACCTTGGTTTGGGTTTGTTCGACATAAAAATATCATTTTTGAGTGATCAAATTTGTGTACATTGTCTATTTTCTACTCAATGGTTCCGTCCCTTCATTAGTACCTACCAACCCTTTATTGTAAATATTTGAAACCTGAGACAAACATAATTTGCCATATGTTAGGCGAGTATATGAAAATCATCCCAAAGTTATTTTTTTTGTTTTGTTTATGATATTCTATAGAATTTGTATTGTTGGGACTATGCTTTGAAATGGAGTGATAGTTTTGATCTTCAGCATCCAAAATTAATATATCTGCATTTCAGTTTCTCTCCAGCTTTTTTTTTTCTTTGAATTTATAACCCGAAGAAACAACACCCGACATGAAGACTTGGTCGCGCTGGCTCAGCCTGTCATGCCAGCTGGGACTCCTGTCCCCTGGGCCTATGCTACGCAATTGGCTTGCGCAGAGAGGTGATGCCTAGGGGAATCGAACATTGACTGCTCATCTAGCAGCTAAGGCCCTACCCCACTACTCCAAACCCTTTTGGGGCAGTTCCTCTCACTACAAGAAAAACGTTAATTAGCGTCGCAAATTTGCGACGGATTAACTATAGAAAACTAGTTGTCTTTAAAATTAGAATTAGTTGCGGAATTATCGACAAAAAAATTATGTCTGAAAATCCGTCGCTAATTAGCGATAGAAACATTTCGTCTCAAACTCCATCGCAACTTCGCGACAGAATTTTTTCGTCGCTAATTTACGGCGGCGTTTGAGATAGAATATTTTCGTCGCTACTTTTTGATATAAAATGGCCAACTAGGGCACAAAATTCTCCTTCCCTCTCTCTCTCTCTCTTTGATTACTCCCAAATCGGCTTTTCGACGGGAAAGAGGGCGGCCTGCACTGTAAAACCTGTAAATTTTTAAGAGAAAATAAATAAAAAAATCACTTTAATTCGAGTTAAAAATGTATTTTCATCCTCTATTGTAAATTTGATGTATTTTATATGCTTAAATTGATCTTTCTGACAAAGAAGGGTAAAATGGTCATTTCAATAATTTACGTAAATAAAATATTATTAAAATATTCAATTTAATCATTTTAATGATTTACACACTCATTTAAGCATTTTTGAGGTGTTTCAAACTTAACGAGAGATATTTTAATGGTTCTCAAAATATTTTCGTAAAAAGGATATTTGGTTCATAAAATTGGTTTGAAAATATTTTAATTTAATAGAATATCAACTTTAAAATCAAGATTTTATCTAAAATAGGATTATTAACCTTTAATTGAATTAAATTTATTATTATCATATTTATACTTGACCCATTTCATCATGAAAATCCCAGTTTAAATTTTAAATGACTTTTGTTCGCATTTTTTTAATATATATAATATATTTTGCCATTTTTTTATTGTGCTCTTCGAGTTGAGCCCGAACCGGACCCGAATCAGACCCGATAAAACCCTAATGCGAGCCCCTTTCTTTCTCTTTCTGTTTCATCCCTCGCACACAGCCGCCACCCACCGCCCGAGTTCTCTCCTTCTCATCCTCCTTCTTCCCTCACTCCATCTCTCTCGCCGCTGTGTGTCGCCGCTGAGAGCCCTGTCTGCGGCGCCACCTCCTCCCTTTTCTGTTTTGCCTTTCCCCATCTGCAGCGTCACCAGAGTAGCATTGTCGCTGACACCCCCAACCGGCCCCTCTTCTCACCTCCTTTCTCCTTCGTTCCTTCTCTATTCGAGAGCCGACCTGAGGGCACCTCAGTTGCAGACCTCGCATCGGACCCTCGTTCTGGCTCCGCGGCCCGAGCCTCGTATCATCTACACGCGTAGACGCACGCAGCTGCAAGACATCCCGAGGTAGGGGAAAGTCGCATGAATAGTATGTATGAACTAAATAAAATAAGACTTCTGAGATAGAATAATTATTTTTGCATATTTGCGTATCTGAAGAAGTATGTGTTGATCCATGTTTTACTCTTTGTGATTCTTTTGAAATTGCATAATGTAAATTCTTTGGGTAGACTCATTCTAGAAAGAATCAAGTAGTTTACTTGGCATGCCTGTTTACGTGTACATTTACTTAACTCATAATTGTCTATTATGCATGCTTGTTCCTTTGAAACTGCATACTTAAGATAGATTTTGTGAAGAGACTCAAAACCACTGCAATTGCCATTATAACCAAACCTTAAAGGCAGGTACGGTATGAATTTTATGTAAG
This sequence comes from Nuphar pumila, assembly GCF_984573655.1. NCBI lineage: Eukaryota > Viridiplantae > Streptophyta > Magnoliopsida > Nymphaeales > Nymphaeaceae > Nuphar > Nuphar pumila. Next base: position 28,379,638 of record NC_143263.1, on the reverse strand, counting down.
ATCATAGAGGGTATTGAAGGGTGAAATCTATAATTTACTGATTTTGATATGGTAATATCGGCCCCCACAGGCCAATTGCTCAGAAAAGCAAAACATGTCATATAGGAACCAAAAGAAATCATAAACCATTATGTTGCCCTCTCATCGTAGAAACCTGCGACATCGCCTCACCATTTCAGCGATTCCCTCTCTTCTGAAACCCTCCACCGCTGATGTCAGAAGTCGGGTGAGCCACCACCGTGAAGTGTTAGTTTGGGCGCCTGCCGGAGACCAACACGACTATCACCGCCATGACCTCCTCCTTCTTCCTTCCCCGTTTGTCGATCGGTCGGAGCCGCGGTGCCACTGTGACCACCACCGTCTCCTCCTCTGTTTCCATTTCCCTTTTTCTTCTTCTCCCTTTTTCTTTCTTGTGTCGTTCCAGTGTCTCCACTCCATCCGAGCGCCGATTAAAGGCCGCCACCATTGTGACCCATCGTGATGCCTTCTCCCCTTCTCCGTCTGCAGCTGGATGCCATCGTCATCAACCATCGCTGGAGCCACATCATTGCCGACACCCCTGCTTGCTGAAGGGCACCATCATTGCGAGCCGTCACCGGCCTTCTCTTCATTTCTCCTTCCCTCTTCCCTCATTTCTCTCTACACCACCATCGTAACCTTCACTACCTTTCCCGTTTTTGGTGCGTGGCGACGATTTTGTGTCATCGCTAATCACCCTTGCTATTAGTTCCTCTGCTTACCGGACATCACTGCCATACCATCGTGAGACCCATCTTTTGTCAAGTTACTTAATGCTAAGCATCACATGCGCCTTAAAATGCTATGCGAAAAGAAACAAGAAAAATGCAAATACAAAAGCATGCAAATCGGGTAAATACCTGTGGTGAGCAAGTGATGCTAGCACATCACATGTTATTTACTTTCTTGGATGCAACACTTTCTTGCTCGCACACTCACTTAGTTGTGGATATCTAAGACTGTTTTGCTTGAGTTTGAAAATCATGGTGAGCATGATTTGAATGTATGAGAAATAGAAGTGCGCTTATTTTTATAGTTCAGAGATCATGTCAGTCATAGTTGTAATTAGCGGGATATTAGAGTGTGTTTGTTGCAGGTACATGTTTGACATTGTTGTGATATGAATGATTGAATGCAATGCAATGTAATGTTTGACATGACTATCCATGCTTGCATGAAATTATTTTTGATTTGATTATTCATTTCATGTGAAATTGTATCATAAAAACATGCTTAAAATGAATGTATCGTGTTTGTAAATGTGATTTCATCTTTCTAAATATCCTTGTGATGTGTGTAAATATGATGTGATGGTGTTACACATGAAAATATTAAATTATCAATGCATGCATAATAGTTCATGAAATTGCATTTTATGTTAAGCATGTTTGTGGTAGAGAGGGAAAAAAATTTACGCATTAACTGAAACAAAAAAATTGCTCACCAACAATCACCAAACAAGAATTTCTAACAAATTTGTAAACCATAACAAAGTGTTAACCAACTCAACACAAGCAACAAGCAAAATGAAGACTTTATGACTTACAATATGCAAATTATAGCAAACCAATAAGGAAAATTCAATCATTTTATTTCTGTTAACTTGGAAAAATGGAACCTACTTTGTAATTTCATCTGAATGTGTAGAAAACTATTTTTGCTTGAGAGTAGTTTTCTTGGAGGTGAATGACATTATATATATATATCAAATTATTACATCCACCATCAATGCATGATAAATTAGATATTTTCTTCATCATAGCATTATTGATTATGATTCTCTTTTAACTAGTTAAGATAATATCCATAACATCATACGATAAAATGACTGCAAACCATGAATGAATGTACTGTAGGATAATTGATAATGAGGTGTCGCTTGAATATATGGATGATGTTGACAGTTTTATTGAATTTGCAACGACAAGTGTCAGTACAATGGATCCCACCGGTCAGATCTGTTGCCCCTGCACGATGTGTAAGAACAATCGATTTGTAGAACCTCATGACGTTAGACATCACCTATACATGAAGAGTTTTGTCAGTGGTTATCATAATTGGACGCTTCATGGTGAATAATTTTAGAACAATTTTGACGCACGGGTGGATGTGGTGCACAATAATCCATATGTGTATTTGATATTTGATGCTACAGGATCAGAACTGGGTTTTGTTATGGGTCCTAGTGATGTACCAACTGGGGTAGAGGAAGAAGCACCAAACGATGCAACTAGTAGATTTTATGACTTAAAAATGCTGATAAGCCACTGTAGAATAGTTATGAGAGTCACACTATCTTGTCTGCAGTTCTTCAACTACTGAATTTGAAGTCAGAGTATAATTTGAGACAATCATGTTTTGACCGTCTGTGCTCTATTGTGAAGAGTATGTTGCCCAAAGATGAGAAATTGCATAAAATTTCTACCGTGCAAAGGTTTCGAAATTTATGGCTCGCCCACTTGTCGTACATTGCATCCCAATAATTTGTCCTGATAGTAGAAGGGTCATGACCCTTCAACTACAGTGGATCATCTATTCCACCATCTGCTTTTATCGTTGCAGTCTTCATATTATGAAGCATGTCGGCAAATCGATTGACAATCACCTACCACAATAGCCTTGCGTCTTGCTCCTCATTCACAGTCATGAAGCGATTCAAAGCCTAAAAATAATTTTAGAAAGTTAGTACACATGACTAACAAAAAATTAAATATGAAACACATTAGCTATGATAAACGACTGTATACCATGAATGAGAACCATAATCTGTCCAACACCTCATTCGGGTACTCTTTCCATTGAGCGACCAGTCCTGAAAGATACTGAACTAGTGACTTCTTAATTTATTAAATCATTTTTTGTGGCTCGAACCTTGCGCTGCATATGAATTGATATATATTAACAATCGACTATCGATATACACTATTTATAAGATAAATATTGAACAAGTGACAATGAAATACTTACGGTCGACTATCGATGTTGGGTCTTCTCAGTCTGATACACGACGACTCATTGAAATAGTGTATATTGATAGTTGATCGTAAGTATTTCATTGTTACTTTTCTAATACTTATCTTATAAATAATGTATATCGATAGTCGTTTGTTAATGTATACCAATTCATATACAACGCGAGGTTCGCACCACAAGAAGTGATTCGAGAAATTAGAAAGTCACTAGTTCAACATCTTCTAGGACCGGTCACTCAATGAAAAGAGTACTCGAAGGAGGTGTTGGACAGATTATAGTCCTCATTTATGGTATACAATCGTTTATCATAGCTAATGTGTTTCATATTTAATTTTTTGTTATAGTCATGTGTACTAGCTTTCTGAAATTATTTGTAGGCTTCGAATCGTTTCGCGATTGCGAAAGAGGAGCAAGACGCGAGACTAGTGTGACAGAAGGTGACTGCCGATCGATTTGTTGACATGCTTCACAATATGAAGACTGCAACAATAAAAGCAGTTGGTGGGATAGCTGATCCACTGCAGTGGAAAGACCATAACCCTTCTACTATCAGGACAAATTATTGTGATGCAATGTGTGATAAGTAGACGAACTATGAATTTTAAAATTGCTCAGCAAAGGTTGCACAGAACCGAGCAAAGATGCCCGATGCCCATCTACACACAGGTGGTTTTAGGACTTTTGGGAGTTACCAGAAGAAAATGGTAACTCATCAATATATATATATATATATATATATATATATATATATTGTCAAATTTATAAGTATTTCTGCATACTTTTTAATTGATTTTTTATCATTTAACCTTTACAAAAAGTCGAAAAATGAGGTCTCGTGCCTTACAAGAATGTGTTTGTTGAAACATATAAACGTAAGAGCACGAGAAAGTTCATATAAGAGAAGGCGAGAGCGACAACATTATATATTTATTGTATTAATAAACATTGTAATATACAAGTTATCATGAATTAAATTATCATAAACATTGTAATTCTTAATTATTAATTCATACTGTATTCATTAATTTGTAAGAGTCATACGAGCAACAGATGATAGAGCAATATGGCGGTAACTCCACTCAGCATCCACCTTTTGATCCTGCAGCATGGGTGACTACAACCGGGGAACCCAAAAAAGGTCGTGTGTTCGGGTTTGGGAGTAATATGAACACCGCAATAGTCGTTGCCTCTTCCCGCCAGGGCTCTCAGAGTTCTCTCGCCAACATCAACTCTCAGCGTCTGATTGATCATGTTATTTCTTGGGATGGTGTCTGTCTGCTTCTTCAGGACACAATGCATGACTTTTTACATGAGGCCATTCTCAACCTTGTTCATAATGAGTTGTGCAACTTTTTTCAGAACAGGAAAACTTTGTCTACCTTCAACATGAGCTCTGATGCCCATCATATACATATAACATTTATTTCAATACATATCTAAAGTTTCATGTCATTAGTTTCATAGTTGAATTTGACTATTCTTTAATATGTGACATTGACGCAACCTCAACTCAGAATCTCATGGCCAATTGACAATGTCTATAAACTTAGAACCTCAACTAATATTTTTAGGGACTCTACATGTACTGTTTGTTGGCCTCTGAATTTTGTTAATGTCCTTCACTTTATTGCTAGTCTATGTGTCATTCAGTAATGTTACTTTGATTGCCTTAGATTAGGTGCATTGCATATAATTTATTTCATTATATTTTGCTTATCAATACTAACATTTCAGTTCTCTTGTAGGATGCTAGAGATGATCAACATAGAGGAGCTGATGGAGGCATGGATGGAGGGGCAGATCGAGACAATGAAGATGATGATGCTCCGAATCTTGATGAAGGGTAGCTTCATGTGTTGAATTTGTTTCACGTACTTGTTGTTTCAAACGAAACTCTTTGTATATGTTCACTTATAACTAATTGGAACTTGGCGAGGATTATACTAGGTTGTTAAATTTGTTTCACTTATAACTTGTGTTAAATTTGTTTCACCTACTTTGTATATGTATTTTTTATGTGCACTTTATCTTTTATACACAACTTATATAAATTGTATAACGATTTTTTTTCTTGATATTTATATTTCAAACAAAATTGTTTTATTTTGTTTAAATTTTTTGTGAAGGATTAGCGATGGATATTATTCGTCACTAATATTCAATGATGGATTTTTTGAAGAAATTCAGTCGCAAAATGGCGACGGTATTTGGTAATGAATAATATTCGTCGCAAATTTAGTAACGATTTAAGGACGAATATTTATCTGTCTCAAAACTGAATCAGTCGATGTTTTGCGACGGAATGTAATACATCGCTAAATTGGCGACGAAATTTAGAAACGGATATGTATTGGTCATTAATTTTTTGCGACGAATTAGCAATGAATGTGTATCTGTCGCAAAACCAAATCAGTGCTTATTTAGCGACAGACTCGCGACAGATCATGACATTTGCTAATCCATCGCAAATTAGCGACAGATCGGTTTTTTTAATTTCAAATATGGTGGGTCCTAAGGCTATGGCAACCCAACTACCAAAAACCTTGAAACTAGATGAGGCAAACTTTTAGTATGTGAAGGCATTGTCATAGTGGAATTTTGAAATATCGCTCATATAAATCTTTTTACTGAGAAAACTATTTAACAAGTAAAACATTTCAAAAACTTTAAAATCAAGTTTATTACAATATTATCATGATATTGTCGCGGTAATGTTATGATATTTTTAGTACTGTCCCACAAATACTTCACTTGGCATGTGTATCTCTTATCTACACGATACTATGAACACTTTATGGTGACACGACATGATACTTCATGGGCACAGTCAAACCTGTTTTACATAGTCAACATTGTGTCATTGTCTATTTTCTTTTATGATCTTATTTGCTTCTTTCATATTCACTTGATTTTTTTTCAAAATTTTGTCATCAATTATATTACATTTTAATTTCAATTTCAATTTACTTTCATTATTTGATGCTTCTAATTATATTTATTTATATTTATTGTTTTATAGATACACACAAATACATACATCTATGTGCGTGTACAGTTGTGTCCATGTATCCTAATTATTGAAATTTATGGAATCGTACTAAGCAAATCTTCATCATGTACCGCTCTCACATCCGTATCTATCTATGTGACATAGTTTTAGTCACTTTTACTTTCATATTTTCTTTTTACATTTAAATTTTTTCTTCTTCTTTTATTTTTTTATATTTTAAGATTTTTATAGCTTATATACATTTCTATGAAAAAGTTATTATCTAAATATATTTCTTTCAAATTTATGTTACTTTTTATATTTTAAAATTTTTTTAGTGACAATATTTTTTTTTCTTTTTTTCTTGAATTTTTTATCGATACAACCCATATATTATCACAAGATTTGGTTACCTATGACAAATATTTGTGTCGGTGTTGAGGCACTAGATTAGGGATATCTTGATCATAGTCACAGATATCGGCCTCTGACTATATCTTGATGAAGAAAAATCTCAGATATTATCCCATTTTGGATAAATATTGGGAAAATCTCATGGAAAATTTAAAAAAGTAGAAAAAATAAGAAAAAATATTTAAGCAAAAAGGCAATACAAAATGAAGATAAATATAACTAAGAAAAGAAATATGTTAAGCAAAAAAACAAGAAAACATGAGCATAACACAAATATAAATTCTTGAGATTTTCCCAATAAGATCAGGAGAAATTTAAATTCCCAATATTTTCAAAATATCACAAGGTTTTGCCTGTAAAATGATTTTTTGAATTATATGTTAAAATGTAAACTGTAATATATATTATTTAATATTATTATATTTTCTTTTATTATTTTCTTTTTCTATTTTTCTTTATTTTCTTTTTTAGCATCTAGTTTAATAGAAACTAGATATTTGATCCAGTCAAGTTCCTGTTGGAACTTGACTGTGCAAATAGCTGTTGGACTGTAGTCCAACAGCTATAATAAATGCTGTTGGACTAGAGTCCAACAGCTATAATAATAAATGCTGTTGGACTGTAGTCCAACAGCTATATTAAGAGACGTTGGAATCCAACGTCTCTTTTGGAGAGCTCAAAATGAGCTCTCCTCTCTCCCACTTTTTTGTATATATAGGGGTGAACCCCTTCAATGTATATGACCATGCTTCTTAAGCATTTTGTTCATGAATAAAGTATTATTTATTTTTCAAGTGTTCTTCCTTTTATACCCTTTCAAGGGTCATGCTTGTAGTGTCTCCAATAGACACTTGTTTGTGAGTTATTTGTGCATTTGTTGAAGACCACCATTTCATTACATGGTATCAAAGCTACGAAATCCTTAGATCTTGAAGTGCTTCCGCCTCGATTTCCGTGCCACATTTACAAAAGGTGTTTCATCACCTTGTTCTTGGCTCAAGAAGATTTGTTTGAAGAAAGGCGAACTTGTGCTACAAAAAATTTTGGTTTTGTATCCTCTCTTATTCCTTTGTCTACTCTTTTTCTTTTCTTTTTATTTTTCTCTCTCTCCTCCTATTTATTCCTCTCTTACCCTTGTAAGAGATGGATGACAATGATAAGATCACCATCATTCCTATGAAGCTAAATGATACTAACTATGTAATGTGGGCTTCGATTATGAAGCACCACATTTGGGGAAAAGGTTTATGGGGTATAGTGGATGGTTCCGATTTGGAACCTAAACTATCTCTTACCAAGAAAGAGGGTGATAAAGAGGTTCCTCTAACGGAAGAAGAGAAGAGTAAGGCATTAGCCACTTATGAAAAGAAATGGAAAGAATGGAGGATAGGGCATGCAAAAATTATGTCATGGCTCATCAATAGGATAGACATTAAAAAATGCTCTAGTCTAGCTAAGTTTGAGCATGCCGATAAGGCTTGGGAATACCTCAAAAACATGTATTCCCTTAAAGATATTGCACATGTATGTAATTTACAAGATAAAGTTCGGACAATGACTCAAAAAGATAAAATTATTCGAGAATATTATAATGAGTTGTCCGAACTTTGGGAAGAGTTGGCGCTTCTTGAGCCCAAATGGCATTGTGCCGAAGACATCGAGCTTCGCCAAAAGCAACTCGATATGGAACATTTCTATCAATTTGTGAATGGTCTAAGGCCGGAGTTTGAATCCACCAAATCGACCCTTTTACATCGTGGAAAAATTCCTTCTATTGTTGATACTATAGAAGAGCTCATTATGGAGGAAAATAGACTTAGAAAAAGTACTCCAAAAGTTGATGATGACTCTGTTTTAGCTGTATCTAGACCGGGGAATCATACTCGTACTTACAAGCCGCCTCATTTTGGAAGGCAAAACGACGACTTTGATAAAAGAAAAGTTATTTGTCATCATTGTCATGAACCGGGTTACTATAGGCCTCAATGTCCAAAGTTAAAAAGAAGAGAAGAAAAAAGAGTTGCATCTGTTGAATCTGAGTCAAAAGATCAAGATGCACCTGTGTCTATGGCTCAACTGATGGAAATCCTTCAACCTCTTCTCAAAGGGGTATCCTCCTCAACCGAAGCCTCAACTGGAGCGGCAGTTGCATCTTTCTCCGGTCCAGGTAACTTTCCTTGGCTTTTAGATTCTGGTGCTTCTTTTCATATTACCCCAAATGTTAATAGTCTATCCGAATGTCTTAAAAATAACTCAAGTGTGTCAAAGGTTTTTACAGCCGATGGCACATCTCTCGAAGTAAAAGGAATAGGATGTTTTGAAAATCTTCAAAAATCCAAAAGATTTTTTATCCCAGAAGTTAGATATATCCCTAAACTTAATTTGAATCTCTTATCTGTCTCGCAAATATCTGATTATGGATGTAATATCTCTTTCTCTTCTCATGGTTGTTGGGTACAGGATCGCCAGTTAGGGAAGCTGATTGGGGAAGGCCATAGAGAAGGAGGACTTTATTACATGGACTTTTTGGAATTACCCAAGAATGCATTTTGTTATAATATTCAGAAATTAGAATTGGATTTATGGCACAAAAGGCTTGGCCATCCTCATATGTCTAAAATTCAATATTTTCCAAGTTTGGAAAAATTTTGTAATTCTGAAAATTTTTCTTGTAAAGACTGCATTCTTGGCAAAATGAAAAGGTTACCATTTCTTAGTAGAACTTTTGTTTCCTCACGACCACTTGAGTTAATACATTCGGATGTTTGGGGCCCGCACCAGTTATTTCCAAAGGTGGTTATACATATTATGTCATTTTTGTTGATGACTTTTCTAGACATACTTGGATTTATTTTCTTAAACATAAATCTGATGTCTTTGCTAACTTCCAAATATTTCATAAAATGGTTAAAAATAAGTTTCAAAATGATATTTCTGTTTTTCGCACTGATTCAGGGGGAGAATTTATGTCCAACGAATTCAAAGACTATCTCAATTTACATGGTATTACACATCAAAGATCATGTCCACACACTCCACAACAGAATGGCCTAGCCGAACGCAAACATCGGCACATTATGGAAACTACTAGGACATTGCTAATTGCAAATCAAGTTCCAAAAAGTTTTTGGGCTGAAGCGGTCCTAACTGCCACCTACCTCATTAATAGGATGCCATCTTCCTCATTAAAGAATACAACTCCAATAGAAAAACTTGTTAATTTAACTCCAGATTATTCTAGATTAAGAGTCTTTGGATGCAAATGTCTTGTTTTCACCAACAGAAATGACAAACTCTCTCCTCGTGCAATCCCATGTGCCTTTTTAGGATATGCTGATAATAAAAAAGGCTACAGGTGTTTCGATTTTTAAAATGACAAATTATATGTGTCAAGAAATGTATCTTTTTTGGAAAAAGAAAGCTTCTTTGAATTTGAAAAATCCAAGGATGTCACTGAATACTCGTTTTTAATTGATCCAACTTCAAAATCCAATGAATGTGATGTTGGATGTGACCTTGACAATGATCAAAGTCCTATTGTTGTTGAAAATGATGATAATGAAGAGCAAATCCATAGGGATGTTAGTCTACAATATTCAAGACGTAGAGAGCAAAATCTTCCATGTGCATTACTAAAATACTCTGAAGTCTCACCTAGAAGAACGTCTAGAATCTCTAAACCTCCAGAAAAAATTGTGACTTATGAATCTTTTTCACCCACGTATAGGGCCGCCATTACATTAATACAATCATATGTTGAACCATCATCCTATTCTCAAGCAAAAAATCATATAGAATGGATAGAAGCCATGAAAATAGAATTAGATGCACTAGAAAAGGCCAATACTTGGACCATACAAGATATTCCTCCGAGTAAGAAACCTATAGGTTGTAGGTGGGTATACAAAGTCAAAACCAAAAGTGATGGGACCCTGGAAAGATATAAGGCCCGTTTAGTAGCAAAATGATATGCTCAAGAGTATGACATCGATTATGAAGAAACATTTGCTCCTGTGGCCCGTATGACCACTGTTAGAACTTTAATAGCCTTGGCCTCCATTAGAACATGGCCTATCTTTCAATTAGATGTCAAAAATGCTTTCTTGAATGGGAATCTCGTTGAAGAAGTATACATGGAAGCCCCACCTGGTATTAGTATCCCTAAGGGTAAAACTCTTCGTCTAGAAAAAGCTCTTTATGGTCTTAAACAGGCTCCAAAAGCCTGGTATGACCGATTTAGTCATGTTATGCTTGATATTGGTTTTCAACCTTGTTTAACTGACACTGCTTTGTTTGTTAAGAAATCTGATGCAGGCATCATTATTCTTCTTCTCTATGTGGACGATATGATCATCACCGGAGGCGACAAACAGGGAGTTGCAAATATCAAATCTCTTCTTAAAACTCACTTTGAAATGACTGACTTAGGTTTATTAAGATATTTTTTAGGCATTGAAGTTGCTTATTCCCCTCGGGGGTATTTGATATCTCAATCTAAATTTGCTCTTGATATCGTTTCCAGGTCTGGAATTATAGATGATAAGAAAGTAGACACTCCAGAAGTGGTCAATGTTAAAATGAAAATTGATGATGGAGAACTTCTTGATGATCCTACTCCTTATAGACAGCTTGTTGGAGCTCTTTCTTATCTTTCCATTACTAGGCCAGATATAACTCATGCGGTTCATACAGTCAGTCAGTTTCAGCATGCTCCCACCTCCGTGCACATGGGAGCGATTTTGTGTATTATTAGATACTTAAAATCCTCTCTTTCACGAGGACTCTTCTTGTCTGTTTCATCTTTATTAAATTTAATTGCATATACTGATGCTGACTGGGGAGGTGATCCCAATAATAGGCACTCAACTACTGGTTTTTGTGTGTTCCTAGGTGAAACCTTAATTTCGTGGAGGTGCAAGAAGCAGCAGAAAGTCTCTCTTTCCTCCACCGAAGCTGAATACAGAGCCATGGCAACCACCACTATGGAGGTTGTTTGGCTCAGACGATTGCTGGCGGATATGGGAGCTAAAACAACGCAAGCTTCAAAGATGTGTTGTGACAACAAAAGTGCGATCTACATTGCAAGCAACCAGACATTCTATGAGCGCACTAAACACATTGAGATGGACTGTCACTATGTCAGAGAGGAATACTTACATGGAACCATTGATCTGCCATATGTTACATCAGAATATCAATTAGCAGACTTCTTCACCAAGCCTCTCGCTGCTCCCAGATTTCACTTCCTCTTAGACAAACTTTCGCTCATTGTACCGTAAGTTTGAGGGGGAGTGTTAAAATGTAAACTGTAATATATATATTATTTAATATTATTATATTTTCTTTTATTATTTTCTTTTTCTATTTTTCTTTATTTTCTTTTTTAGCATCTAGTTTAATAGAAACTAGATATTTGATCCAGTCAAGTTCCTGTTGGAACTTGACTTTGCAAATAGCTGTTGGACTGTAGTTCAACGGCTATAATAAATGCTGTTGGACTATACTATAATAATAAATGCTGTTGGACTGTAGTCCAACAGCTATATTAAGAGACGTTGGAATCCAACGTCTCTTTTGGAGAGCTCAAAATGAGCTCTCCTCTCTCCCACTTTTTTGTATATATAGGGGTGAACCCCTTCAATGTATATGACCATGCTTCTTAAGCATTTTGTTCATTAATAAAGTATTATTTATTTTTCAAGTGTTCTTCCTTTTATACCCTTTCAAGGGTCATGCTTGTAGTGTCTCCAATAGACACTTGTTTGTGAGTTATTTGTGCATTTGTTGAAGACCACCATTTCATTACATTATACTATCACGATATTTTGAAAATATGGCCGTTAACTGTGACTGTAATCTTGGTACATGAAAAAGAATGGGCGTGCTCAAAACCTACCTTCTTTTTTGAGAAATAATGAGAAATTTATTAGCAGATATGGAGAATTTAGAACAAACTTTTAGCATATAGAGTATCTATGGAACTATATACGCTCAAAACATATATATACTCTTTTGAGAAATAATGAAAACCATATTAGCGTATATTGGAAGAAGTAGGAGCAACAATGATGGAGCAAGGCAGTGAGATATCACCCTGCCATAAAGTGTTAAGGAAAATAGTAAAAACAAAATATTAGAGCAGAAATCAACAAATCGAAACTTACAACATTGTGCAGATAGTCAAAAGAGCATGAATGGGACTTTGCAGTCAATCGAGTAAAATTAAGCAATTTGAAACTTATTCATGAAATAAATATGATACTTGTTCCTTGAATAATACATTTCTTTCAAGGTGAATGGAGACAACATATAGTAGAACATGTCATAAGATGCCAATAATGACCAAAAAAACATTGTTATAACTGAAAAGCACAATGTTCTACTATATTAAATAGTCTTGTGTTATGCTTAACATTGCAGCTGAAAGTGCTTAAGCCGGGCCCCCTCAACGAGCACTCGTAGGATATGGACATAATAGCCTATCTTGCCTCTTTAGAGAACAGATCCACTACTCGGGGCTGAGTATTTAGCAAAGTACTCTGCGGCAGTAAGGGTGTCAACGGGTCGGGTTTGGTTCAGACCCAGGTGGAGCCAGACCTGGCCCCAATTTTCAGGTATGGTATCAGGCCCAGACCTGGGTCTAACCGGACCCACCATAAGAGAAACTATATTGAAACCGGTAAGTTCTACATGAACCAGACCCAGGCCATACCCATTAAAATAATATTTTTTTTTATCATTTTTACACCCAGACCATACCCATTGATCGGACTGGTCTAAATAGGAACTTGGGTCGGCCCGGGTCTGGTATAAAAATTTTCAAACTATACCCGGATCCATGTATTAATCGGACTTTCGGGCCCCGGCCCGGACCCGGGTCTTAATTGGGTCTTCTTATTTATCACCATACTCGGTCCCTATAGGGTTTGGTACGGGTCAGGTCCGGGTAAACCCGACCCATTGTCACAGTGGGAGGCATGAACTGTCCTATCTTAGAGCCCTCCTCCCCATGACAAAGGGAACCACCATCTGGGTGGATCTCAGGATGCATGGCAAGTCCAGTGGGCTGAGTACTTTGCTAAGTACTTGACCCAAGTACCAAATCACACCTTTCCTCTTTGAGTCAAAATTAGTGTAGCTTGTCACATTTGTGGAGACTTACTTTGGACATGAGTCGTAGTTTGATCATCTTTAGAGATATCTAGTCAATACCACTAGTTGGTAAGCTCCTAAAATGATTAGTTACGAACTAGTCTGTACCAAAATTAAAAATTGCAAAATTTATAACTAAACTGTTAAAATTAATAACAAAAGTATATTGCAATATATCAAAATTAAATTAATATGCATTCTCAATTTACTATGCATGAGTGATTTGATTAAGTCAATGACACATATACACAGAATAAATCTCACAAACTAAACATGCTTACCTAATTTCTAATGCATGGGTGGCGTGATTACATGGATGGATATATGAAACTTGATTATTGATCATATGACTTGCATCATATTATTAGCTTTCCAAAAAAATCAGCGTATCAGTTTATCAATAAAAAAATGATGTATATATACAACAATTTTATTATATGTATATCTATTTTTTCTCTTTGCCAAAGAAAGAAAGGGAGAAGAATAAAGGGCCATATAGAGAGAGAGGGATATGGTGGGGTTGGAGAATTTTTATGGCTTCCTTAAGTGAAAAAATTTTGAAAAATGTCTCATCTACCCTTGCCAACCATGGACTAATTAAGCCCCCTAGTTGGTGTCTTAGTAATTTTGTACTCTTGAAGTCCAGGGCGCTAAAACGCCATGAACTAGGGCACTGGGTACCTAGGGCAAACATAGCTCTAATGTTATTGTCCGACCTGCTTTGATTTCAAAAAACGATCATACAATTTTATAAAAATGAAACATTCTCACAAAAACCCACAAATATGCCAAAATTCTCTGCATGTTCAAAATCATTGATTTTTTACTTTTTAGGATCATTTTTATCTTTCGCAATATATTTGTGTGGACCTCCTGCCATTTATACAAATATGTTGCAAACTTCTTAATATAGTTAAAATTACCTAGAAGATTCATAATATGTTTGCTCTGATGTCCTGATGTTCCCACAAATATGTTGTGAACCTCTGAATATAGTTAAAATTATCGATGAGATTTACAATATATTTGCATGGACCTCCTGACGTTTGCTTAAATATATTGTGAATCTTCGAATATGGTTTAAATTACTGAGTAGATTTACAATATATTTGTACGAACCTCCTCATGTTCGCATAAATATGTTGGAAACCCACAAATATGCTTAAAAATTACTGAAAAAAATCACAATATATTTGTGTAAACCTCTTAATGTTTGCACAAGTATGTTGTGAATCTCTGACAATGGTTAAAATCACAAAGGAGATTCATAACATATTTGTATATATTTTCTCATGTTCAAACAAATATGTTGCGAACCTCCAAATATGGTGAAAATCAAACTAAAGAGATTCACAACATATTTGTGCGAACTTCCTCATGTTTACACAAACATGTTGCAAACTTTTAAATATGATTAAAATCAAACTAGGGAGATTCACAATATATTTGTGTGAAGCTCATATTCTCATAAATATGTTGCGAACCTCCGACTATGATTAAAATCATCAAGGAGAATCATAACATATTTGAGGAAACCTCCTCACGTTCACACAAATATGTTGTGAACCTCCAAATATGCTGGTTAAAATTATCAATTAGATTGACAACATATTTTCTTGGACTTTCTCACATTTGCATAAATATCTTGTGAACCTCTGAGTATAGTTAAAATCACCGAGAAGATTTGTAACATAGTTGCAAAAAAAAACCATGTATTTATGAGTATGAAATCATGAAATTATAAGATGTGAAGATATTTTGTGCAAATGTCGAAAGGTCTATGTAAATATTAAGTGAATATCTGTAGCTTGATTTTAATATTTTAAAAGTTTGCAAGATATTTGTGCAAATGTAGGCATGTCCGCATAAATATCATGTGAAACTCCTTTGATTGATTATAATATTTTGTAGGTTCACAAGATATTTTGTGAATGTCAACAAACCTGCATAAATATCATGTGAATCTCTTTAGTTTGATTTTAACCATATTTAGATATTCACAATATATTTGTGAGAAAGTATGGAGATCCACACAAAATATTGTGAATCCCCTTATTGATTTTATCATATTCAGAGGTTTACAATATATTTGTGCGAACATAAAGAGGTCCGTGCAAATATATTGTGAATCTCCTCAGTGATTTTAACTATATTCATAGGTTCACAGTATATTTTGTGAATGTAAGGAGGTCTACATAAATATGTCGTGAATCTCCTTGGTATTTTAATTATATTAAGAGGTTTGCAACATATTTGTGCAAATGTGAGGAGGTCTACGAAAATATATTGTGAATTTTCTTAGTGATTTTAATCATATTTGAAGGTTTGAAACATGTTTGTGTGAGCATTATGAGGTTTGTGAAAATATTGTGAATCCCTTCGATAATTTTAACTATATTCGAAAGTTCAATACATATTTGTACCAATGTCAAGAAGTATAAGCAAATATGCCATGAAGAGTAAAATGGTCTTAAAGAATCGAGAATCAATGATTTTGGACATCCAAAGGATTTCAACATATTTAAAGTTTGATTGCATCTCAATGTGCTTGATTTAGGATCACATGTGATTAGGAGTCATGTTTCAAAATCACAAGGTGTGGAATATGTGATTTAAAATCACATGAGACATGAGTAAATTCACCCCCAAAAGATTCATTGTCTCATTTGGACGAGAGTCTGAATCTCCGTTCTCGTTGAATTGGAAGACGGCCCAGCAGAATTAACATTGTTATAAAACAAAATAATTAACTTTTTTAATAATGTATTTTTTATATGATGAAATTTTGCTGACATTTTTCTGAAAAAAATAATTATCAAAATATCCGAGATATTCCCTTGCAGAGAATATCTTGATCGAGAACGAGATTTGTGAGTATGGTCCAAATCTGGCTCAGCTATTAAGGACAACCCCTTTTTAGTCAATGTGTAACTTACTACTTTTAGAAGGTGTTGATTAATTAATTTCTACGGTTCGTGGTATGCTCTTTCAAGAAAACTTTTTTCCACAAGTGACATTGAGTAAGCTACTAAACAATTCCAGTTGCTTTGTTTTAACAGGAAAACACTATGGCTCTGCTTGAGGAAACAAGGAAGAAGAGGAAAATGGATGAGCCAGGACCATCAACAACTGTGCCATCAAAGCATGATCATTTTGATGTATTCCTAAGCTTTAGGGGAAAAGACACCCGCAAAGGCTTCACGGGTCATCTTTACAAAGAACTAAAACAAATTGGTTTATCTGCCTTCATGGATAGTGATGATTTGGAAAAGGGTCAGAGAATTGAAGAGCTGTTCAAATATATGGAGGGATCCAAGATTTTTATACCCATTTTCTCAAAGAATTACGCAGATTCTACATGGTGCCTTGAGGAGATCTCAAAGATGGTGGAGATCAACAATGTGGAGGGACAAGGGAGGCCAATAATTCCCATATTCTTTGATGTTTATCCTTCTGATGTAGGGAACCAGAGGGTAACATTTGAAATTGCTTTCAAAAAACACGAAAGTAATAAAAAATTGGATAAGGCGAAGGTGAATAAGTGGAGGCACGCCTTGAGAAGAGCAGGGGATATTTCTGGGTATTATCTCCCTGAGATAGATAATGGGTAACATCTCTCTCTCTCTCTCACTCACTCACACACACACACACATAAATGTGTTGTTTTCATCAATTATAATAATGCTTTGGTTTTTGGTTATTGCAGGAACGAGCCAAAACTAATCATGCTTATAGCTAAACTTGTTTCTACTATATTGAGCAAGGTCCCATTTGACATACAACCCATTGGAATCGATCCTTCCATAAATGTTGTGAAGCAAATGTTGGAGACAGAAACAAGTGCTTGCATGATTGGAATATGTGGAATGGGTGGGATCGGGAAGACCACAATTGCGATGGCCATCTATAATGATCTCTCTCCTAATTTTGAAGGCCGTTGTTGGTTCCTCTCAGATGTCAGGGAAAATGCAAAGAAACAGGGGCTTCCCTCTTTACAAGCAAAGCTCTTCAATGGCGAATCAATAGACAACGTTAAACAAGGAATTAGTTTGATCAAACAAAGAATGCAGTCCAAGAAAGTTCTTTTGATTCTTGACGATGTGGACCACATAACCCAACTTGAGGCATTTATAGCCTACCGAAAGGATCGAAAGAAAGAAGAATGGTTCGGTGCAGGAAGTAAGATTGTTGTCACAACGAGGGATAAGGATGTACTTGTAAAGTATGGATTGAGAGAGAAAGAAATTTATCTCCCTAAGGAACTGGACGATGTGCATTCACTTCAACTATTTAGTCACCATGCATTTGTGAGTGACCAACCGATAGCGGAATTTGATGAGCTAGCTAAGGAAGTTGTGGAACTAACTGGGGGCCTACCGCTAGCCCTTAAAGTACTTGGGTCAGTCTTTTCTGATACAAGAGATAGAAAAGAATGGCAAAACAAGTTGAAAAAATTGAAACGAGTTCCACATAAAGATATTCTTGCAACGTTGAAAATAAGTTATGAAGCACTAGATGAAGATGAGAAGTGCATATTTTTAGACATAGCATGTTTTTTTATTGGAGAAGGGGTGAAATATCCTAAATATATGTGGGAGGATTGTGGTTATTTTCCAGACATCACACTGAAAGTTCTTGAACGCAAGTGTCTTATTGAAATAAAAAAGGAAGTTGTCACATTATTTGAACGCAGACATGTGTTTAAAATGCATGCCGAAGTGCATGACGAGGTTCGAGACATGGGAAGAGCGATAGTTCAAGAAGGGAAATTGAAGCAGGAATATTACCCAGTTTTTAAACGCAGACATGTATTTAAAATGCATGACCAAGTTCTAGACATGGGAAGAGCGATAGTTCAAGAAGAAGGGAAATTGAATCCTCAGGAGCTCAGCAGGCTCTGGGACAGGAATGACATATTGAAGGTGTTGGAGGACACACAGGTATTATCTGAACTAGTTTCTGTCATTTGTTTTTGTAGAATTAGACATTGGCCTTTGACTTTACTATTAATTGGCATATGATTGATCCCAAAGCGTAGACCCACTCAATGTTTGGGTTAATCAAGGAGACAAAATAGTTTCTCAGTCAATGTGTGGGTTTAACCCAAAGCACACTGCTTCGCTTTGGGGTTGTCATACAATTAGTTCGGACAAGCTCTAGAAAGGAAGATTATAATATGAGTTAGTCTTTTAGATTATCGCATTCATCAAGGGTATGATATCTAAACGAGCAAGAAATTTCTATTAATTTTGGAAAATATTGATCAGAACTAAGCACAACAAGTGACTTAAATTGGAGAGCATATCCTTTTTTCCTGTGAAAACGAGAGGCTCTCGTCCTTCTTTAATCTGTATTGTTTACATGAGCATGTTTATGGTGGGGGACATTTTTCTATGTTAGAGAACTGTGTCATATGGATGCAGGTGAGGGTAAAGGATACGATGAGGATTCGCTTGATACGGTTCATAATTTTCAAAAATTAAGATACCGGAACACGATTGTAAATATATTATATATTTATATATAATAAAATATATATTATCTATTAAAAATAAAAACAATATATAAAATATATGTATTTATTATCTATATTTTATAATATTTTATTAATATATTATATATAATATACATTGTAGGATATTTTTTATAACATATTTAATGTAGAAATATACTAGTACATATACAATCACAAATATATATATATATATATATATACATGACTCACCAATGACTGGTCCAAGTTTTGTTAAAGCCCAGGGCAACCTGCCGAGTTTTTAAACCATGATTTTAATTGACAGTCTTAGCAACCATAAAAAAAAAACCTTGTGCCCCCCCAAGCTGGGATTCAGGGAGCGGCTATGCGCAATGGCTAAGCGCCATAACTAATCACCTGACAGCATTTTATGTGGGGCCTTGTAGGCCCCATGCAAATGCTGGCATGTGGTTGGCTATGGCACTTAGCCATGTCAGTTAACGACTCCTTTGATCTCAACTCCTCCTTGGAATGTTGCTATGGTTGTTATCCTGCATGGATGATACTTTTCTTTTTGGAAAGAGAAATAAAAATTCTGTTAAAATGAAGATGGCAAAAATACCGAAGCAGGTTATATGTCCCCTCCCCCCCCCCCCTAAGATGGCCGTTAGCTACATCTTGTGTTCGGGGTCCCAATGATCACCACGTATTTAAGCATGTGCGGCTCGTATCCCCATGTTTGTCAGCATCACTTAGCGTTGGAGTCCAATGCGGTTGCAAAGACTTAAGTACCCTTTCCTCTATTGGTGCAAAAAAAATGACGATTCTAGAAAAGGAGTGGTTGCAAAGACTTAAGTACCCCAAAGATGGTTATTTAAGACCCAATCCCTGCACTGCAGGATTATCCGAGAAAGGAATCCCCCCTGGAAAAGGCCATGAACATCAACCCTCTCTCTCTTTCTCTTCTCTTTCTGCTTTTGTGCACATCCAGCAGATGTTACACTGCTCCATCAAGCACCAACTGACCTGCACATTGACTGTAGCATGGTTCAACCTGATGAGTTGTGGAGCCTGTTTCAGAGTTTGTGCCCTTAAAAGAAGGGGGTCCGGGGGCTTCCCCCCGGCGTAGGTCCCGGACAATTTTTTTTTTTTGGCCTTGTATATTTTTTTTTTCTTTCCCTCTTGTAACTATCGAAAAAGAGCAATAAATTGTTTTATTTAATCATGGTGCTCATGTTTCCTTCGGTTGTTTCTTGCTCGAGGTTTTCGTAATACCCTTTCCCATGATTTTTCTATTTTTTTTTCGCTATGCGATTTTCGTAAATTGCTACTCGATTTAGCGATTTGTCATTTTTTTTGCTGCACAATTTTCATAAATCGTTACTCGATTTAGCGATTTGTCATTTTTTTGCTACGTGATCTTCGTAAATCGCTACTCGATTTAGCGATTTGCCATTTTTTTGCTACGTGATCTTCGTAAATCGCTACTCGATATAGCGATTTACGAAAATCGCATAGCAATTTGCCATTTTTTTTGCTACGTGATTTTCATAAATCGCTACTCAATTTTGTGATTTGCCATTTTTTTTTGCGACGCGATTTTCATAAATCGCGATGCCGAACACCGCCCCCTTGAGTACGATCTTCGCCGTGATCAGGCTGTAGTCGCCATCCATCTCGATGGCAATCTTGAGGTTCATGATGGGGAAGCCGAAGCTTGTACTCCGTTGTAGGTGTACTGGAGAAAGATTCCATTGTAGGTGTCCCTCGAAGGAGGAGGAAGAGCCACCGCAGTCGGTTGCCCGTTGGACGAGAGCAGCATTCCGACCACTACTAGCAAAAAGAGGATGACGATCACTAGATCATCGGCTCTTTGCCTCCCTTGATTTCTTCTCTAGAGAGCGAGAGGGTTTTACAGTGTTTTACGGAGAAGGAAGAAGAAAAAGATGACGATGAAAAGTTCAAACAGACATTTTTGACGGCTCAGGTTCGTTTCGCCGGATTACCATCAGACCGCCGACTCAGGTTCATTTCGCTGTTTAGACTTTAAAGAGTCAACATCATCCTCGACTTTCTTGATGGAGAACATGTTTGTCCTTTTTCTAAACCGTTTGTTTCTTTTTTTTTTGAATGAAAGACATTTTTGTCATTTTCTCAAATCGTCGTTTTATGGTAAGAATAGCAAGAAAGAGTACTTAAGTCTTTGCAACCGCACCATACTCCGATGCTAAGTGATGCCGACATACACGAGAATACGACCCCCACGTGCTTACATACGTGACCCCGAACACTAGATGTGAGCATCATTGGGGGAGAGCATACACCACCATCTGCTGACAAGAAGTTAACGACATTAAGTAGCTGACAATAAGTCAACAACATTAAGGGTTTCTTGAGATCGATGGGTTTGATAAATTCATAAAATATTTCAATTTTTAGCTAAAGAGGTTAAATACAATGTCCAAGCTTATTTAAGAAAAATTTCTCTATCAATAAAAAAAGAAATGGAGGTGACCTGCATGGTTAGTGGGAGTTGCGTGAGAGCATTAACATAAATACGTGGGCAGGATCAAATTCCGTTAGCTAGTGTGCCCCAGTTTGTCTGCAACGGTTGAAGCACATAAACCGACCCCAAGTTTACCTCGCAAGGAGGTGGGCCCATTAAGTGACAGTTCACATTGACTTCCTTGGGGAGGGTGGTGTATAATCTCCCCCGATGATTCACTGAATCCCACGTCTGTGCTCGGGGGTCTGAATAAGCACCACGTATATAAACACATGGGGCTCGTATTCCTGTGTATGTTGACATCACTTAGCATTGGAGCCTGGTGCGGTTGCAAAGACTTAAGTACTCTTTCTTGCTATTCTTGTCATAAAACGATGGTTTGAGAAAATGACAAAAATGCACTTCATTCAAAAAAGAAAAACAAACAGTTCAAAAAAAGGACAAACATGTCTTCCATCCAGAAAGTCGAGAATGATGTTGACTCTTCAAAGTCTACACAGCGAAACGAACCTTAATCGTTTCGCCGATGGTGATCCGGCGAAACAATGGTGAGCCGGCGATCCGATGGTGAGCCGGTGATCCAATGGTGAGCCGACGATCCGATGGTGATCCTGCTTAACGAACCTGAGCCATCAAAAATGTCTGTTTGAACTTTTCATCGTCATCTTCTTCTTCTTCCTTCTCCGTAAAACACTGTAAAACCCTCACACTCTCTCCCCCTTCTCTTTCTGCTTTTGTGCACATTCAGCAGACGATCTTACATTGCTCCATCAAACACTGACTGACCTGTACACTAACTATAGCATCGTTCAACTTGATGAGTTGTGGAGCCTGATTCAGAGTTTTTGCCCTTACAGCAGGGGGTTTGGGGGCTCCTCCCAGCGTGGGTAGCATAGTTTTTGCCCTTACAGGAGGGGGTTTTGGGGGTTCTTCCAAGCGTGGGTAGCATCATTCAACTTGATGAGTTGTGGAGCCTGATTCAGAGTTTTTGCCCTTACAGGAGGGGGGTCCGGGGGCAGTCAACATGAGTTGTGTTATTTGAGTTGCACAACACAAAATAATAGAGGTCTGGTTTTTAGTTAAAATGAGGAATGAAATGACCATAGAAATCGCTGAAAATTTACAGAAATAAACTAGACTTAATAACGAAGACAACTTTTTACGGATTTGGAATATGACCTTCGGTTAGGGAGATATGACCTAACAAGTTGGTCCTAATTCGGGTAGCGATTTACAACGATTTGCTTACTGAATAACACTACAAATCGCTATAGTGATTTGCGGAAGACACTACAAATCGCTATAGTTAGATCCAACAACACTATAAATCGCTATGAGGCTCGATGTTGACCCCAAAACACTACAAATCACTATAGTGATTTGCGGAAGACACTACAAATCGCTGTTGGAAGATCGTATAACACTATAAATCGCTGTGAGGCTCGTTGGAGACCCAAAAACACTACAAATCGCTGTAGGAAGGCCCGATAATACTACAAATCGTTGTTAGAAGACCAGACAACACTATAAATCGCTGTGGGGCTCACTAAAAAATACTACAAATCGTTATAGTGATTTGCGGAAGACACTATAAATCGCTGTTGGAAGACCGAATAACACTATAAATCACTGTGAGGCTCGTTGGAGACCCGAAAATACTATAAATCGTTGTAGGAAGGCTCGATAATACTACAAATCGCTGTTAGAAGACCGGATAACACTATAAATCGCTGTGGGGCTCGTTGAAAACCCCAAAACACTATAAATCGCTATAGTGATTTGCGAAAGACACTACAAATCGCTGTTGAAAGGCCAGATAAAACTATAAATCATTGTGGGGCTCGTTGGAGACCCAAAAACACTACAAATCGTTGTAAGAAGGCCCGACAATACTACAAATCGTTGTTGGAAAGTCGGATAACACTATAAATCGTTTGTGGGGCTCGTTGGAGACCCGAAAATACTATAAATCGCTATAGGAAGGCCCGACAATACTATAAATCGCTATAGGGGAGTAATCGTGGGAAATAAACAGAAAAAGAAAAATAGAAAAATCGTGGGAAGGGGTGTTACGAAAACCTCGAGCAAGAAACAACCGAAGGAAACATGAGCCCCACGATTAAACAAAACGCTTTATTGCTCTTTTTCGATAGTTAAAAAAGGGAAAGAAAATAAAAAAATTATACAAGGCCCCCAAAAAATTGTGTTGTCAAGTTGAATGATGCTATCCAAAAGAGCAATGAAGCGGGACCCGCGCCTGGGGGGAGCCCCCGGACCCCTCTCCTGTAAGGGCAAAAACTCTAAATCAGGCTCCATAACTCATCAAGTTGAACGATGCTACCCACGCTGGGAGAAGCCCCCAAACCCTCCTCCTGTAAGGGCAAAAACTCTGAATCAAGCTCTACAACTCATCAAGTTGAATGATGCTATCCACGCTGGGAGGAGCCCCCAAACCCTCCTCCTGTAAGGGCAAAAACTCTGAATCAAGTTCTACAACTCATCAAGTTGAATGATGTTATCCACGCTGGGAGGAGCCCTCAGACCCCCCCTTCTGTAAGGGTAAAAACTCTGAATCAGGCTCCGCAACTCTTCAAGTTGAATGATGCTACCCCAATCTGGGAGGAGCCCCCAGACCCCTCTCTTGTGAGGGTAAAAACTCTGAATCAGGATCCACAACTCATTTAGTTGAATGCTGCTACCCACGTTGGGAGGAGCCCCCAAACCCTCCTCCTGTAAGGGTAAAAACTCTGAATCGGGCTCCTCAACAGTCAATGTGCAGGTCAGTCGGTGCTTGATGGAGCAATGTAGGGTCTTTTGCTGGATGTGCACAGAAGCAAAAAGAGAAGGGAGAGAGAGAGTGATAGGGTTGATGTTCATGGACTCCTCCAGGGGAGATTTCTTTATCGGATAATCCTGCAGTGCAGAGACTAGGTCTTAAATAATCATCTTCGGGGCACTTAAGTCTTTACAACCACTCCTTTTCTAGAATCGTCATTTTTTTTGGCACCAGTGGAGGAGTGGGTACTTAAGTCTTTGCAATCGCATAAAACTCCAACGCTTATTAATGCTGACAAACATGGGGATACGAGACGCACATGCTTAAATACGTGGTGCTTTTTGGGACCCTCGAGCATGAGATGCCCTGTTCGGGGGGGGGGGGTAACATATAACCTGCTTCGACTTCCTTGTGACAATAAAAAGAAAAGTTTGTTGCTTAGGCTACGCATATATGCCTATCGCCTTGGTTGGTTTGAGCTGGTGCTAACCAAATTTGATGTAGTCTGTTTTGATTGTTACTTTTTGCAGGGATCTAATAACATCCAAGGCATCAGTCTCAGGGGCCGAGATGTGCTTTTGAGCGTGCTTTCAACAATGCCCCAACTCAGGATGCTTCACATATATGGTTATTCTTACGCAATTGAAGATAGACCCATACAACTCCCAAGCAAAATAAAATATTTGAGCTGGAAAGAGTGTAGATTGAAGACGCCCCTGTTTGATGGCTCTGCTCTTAAGGAACTCGTTGTGCTCGATCTATCATATGGTGAATTTGAAGAGCTGGGTAACATGGTTAGTCCTCTAACGATGTATAGCGGTAAAAAAATATATGTGAAACATGCAGATTGATCATATGCGATTGGCATTTAGCCTAACCTAGTGTAGGATCAACTAGGCAGAGCCAATTAATGCAATCTCCTGCCTTGTTATATGAGGTACCTGGATTAGTCAATGGCTGAGAAAGTGCGGCTGTTTGAGTGAGAGAGATGTGAAGGGTCATAGCCAACTTGCTTAGTCGTCATACCTTAAGCAGCTGCTACTAGGCTATTCTTGGTATACCCAAAGTAGCTTACACAGTCATGCAATCTCCTTATTTCTTATGTGAAGGCTACTGCCCTGTCTGTGTCTACCCTCCTGTTACGATGAGAACGGGATGGAGAGAACATCACTTTAAAAAAATAAAAAACTCTAGCAGAAGGGGTCTAACCCCAACTCTCTCTGTGTGTGTTGCGAACGGTCAGTGAGGGCAGTGGCGAGGCAAAAGACATGCTCTCTCTCTGTCTCTCTTCGTTCTTCTTCTAGGGCTTTGAATCAATTTTCTTTACTTAGGTTTTTTATATTTAGTTTGATTAGTTTTTTTTTGTTTGATTAAGGTTTTTTTCTTTGAATTTCATTGATTAGGGCTTTGAATAAAGAATTTTTACTTAGGTTTTTTATATTTAGTCTGATTAAGGTTTTTCTTTGATTTTCAATGATTAGAGCTTCAAATCAAATTTTACTTAGGTTTTGATATTTAGTCTAATTAGGTTTCTTTATTTGATTAGCGCTTTTTTTCCTTTGATTTTCATTAATTAGGACTTTGAATCAAATATCTTTAATTAGGGTTTTGATTTTTTATTTGATTAAATTTTTTCTTTGATTAGCACTTTGAATCAAAAAATTTAATTAAGCCTTTTTGTACTTGATTTGATTAGGGGTTTTCTTGTATTGTATTAGGGTTTAAATTAGGGATTTTTATATTTATTAAGGTTTTATTTTCTTGTAATTTAAGGATTTTGTTTATTTGTGATTTATTTATGGTTTTTATATTTATACATAAAAATATGAATTCTTATTTTTTTCTCAAATTACCCAAATTTAAACATTTTTTGGTACTTAAATCCAATTTTAGATCTATATTCCAGGCTGAAATCCATAATTTTTTAATAAAATTTCATAATTTAATCCCATATAACAATGCTTAAACCATTTATATATAAAAAATATATGAATTCTTATTTTTTTGCAAATTACCTAAATTTTAAATATTTTTTAGCTTTTAGATCCAATTCAAGATCCATATCTGAAGCTAAAATTCATAATCAACATGTTAATCTCTTCTGTGGGATGTTGACTGCCAGTTAATTGATCTATGTCTTTGAGATTCTTAAGGTACAACCAAACACTCTCTTTTAAGATTATGTTATTAGAGAGTTTTTTTATTTTCAAATTGTACGTAAATAGTGGAGACTCTGCCATAAATTTTTTTCCTGAAACCATATTCTCTGCTAATTGGATCTGCTTGTATCTACAAGATGTTCATCCTAGGGAATGAACAACATTCAAAGTCATCTTTCCCAATTTGTTTCTCATACTTTGGATGCATGCTCTACTAATAAAAATAGAAAAAAAAATGATGTGCAGGAGCTTCCAAAGCTGAAGGTCCTCGATCTCAACAGGTGTTACAGGCTCATTAGGACTCCTAATTTTGCCCTTCTCCCATGCCTGGTGAAGCTGGTGCTCAAGAAATGTAAGGAGTTGAGTGAAATTGATGATTCGATTGGACATCTTAAGAAGTTGGTTCATTTGAGCATGGAAGGCTGTAAGAAACTGACTGGACTACCCACTAGTCTTTGTGGGCTGACATCGCTTGAATTCCTCAGCCTTGCAAGGTGCCTAGGAATTTCTGCTCTTCCAAAAAGTCTTGGGAACTTGAAATCCCTAAAACATCTTAACCTTGAGGGGACATCAGTAGAAGCCATACCAGATTCTATTGGAGGGCTTCAGCTTTTAGAAGTGCTCAACCTTGAAAGTACATCAGTAGAAGCCATACCAGATTCTATTGGAGGGCTTGAGTCTTTAGAGGAGCTCGACCTTTGTTGGTGCGAAAAAATTTCTGTTCTTCCAGAATGTCTGGGAGAGTTGAAATCCTTAAAAGTGCTTAAACTTGATGGT
Source organism: Nuphar pumila (assembly GCF_984573655.1). Classification (NCBI taxonomy): domain Eukaryota; kingdom Viridiplantae; phylum Streptophyta; class Magnoliopsida; order Nymphaeales; family Nymphaeaceae; genus Nuphar; species Nuphar pumila. The sequence goes on along the minus strand of NC_143263.1, from coordinate 28,352,401 downwards.
TGTGAATCATTAAGAGAGCTATCTAGTTCTTTAGGAGAGCTGAAAAACTTGAAGGAGCTGAGACTTCGTGAATGTAAATCACTTCAAAAAGTACCCGACTCCATTGGAGGGTTGGAGTCTTTGAATCTTCTGGACCTTACAGAAGGCACTTCAATAAAGGGGATGCCTGCTTCCGTAGGAGAATTGAAGAAACTTCATAGCTTACGTCTAACAAAGTGTCGTTCACTGGAAGAAATTCCCAATTCCATTGGAAGCTTGCAGTGTTTGACACAACTATGGGTTGATGGTTGTCCTTTACTTGAAGGAATACCAGAATCCATTGGAAGTTTGGAGTCTCTGAAATATCTAATTTTGAGTGGTAACACTTCATCGAGGAATGATCGTGGTTCTATAGGCGAGCTGGAGTACTATTCTAACCTATATTGGAAATATTGTGAGGACGAACTGCATCTTGATGATTTCATTGTCGGCCTTTCCCAACTAACAAATCTTGGCTTACGAGCCCTCCCTCAGCTTCCCTCTTCTCTTCGCTATCTCTATATCTCATATTGTGCCTTTCTGAAAAGAGGGCCAGATGTTTCGAGCCTAAAGGCTTTAAGGGAATTGTGGCTTTACAATTGCAAGGATCTGACTGATGTGCCAGGCCTTGAAAGTCTCAAACAATTGAAAGTATTATGGATGCGTGGCTGCGAAAGCGTAGGAGGCGATCTGATGAAGAGATTATCACAGGTAAGTTGTTGGTTAATCAAGAAGAGTACATGTAAGTTGGTTGATTGCTGGAGATACATTACTCACTGGTTTCGGACGTCTCCATTAGAGTGAGGGGTTAAGTGCAGCATTTCATATCATTTTTCTCTACTATTTCATTCTAACAATTGTGAGACTTGCAGGCTTCATTCGAACAAATGTTTGACTTTTGCATTTCTGGAAGTCGTGTGGGTTACCACCTGCTATTTGGGATTCCAAAAATGAATATAAACTTTCAGAGTGGAAAATTGAGAGGTGATTTTGTCTTGAGCGAGGAGTCACTTTCCAACCCAAGCTTTGAGAAGAGATCAGATATTGATGTGTGTATCCAAGTCGTGGAAGATGGAGAGATCGTTGTTGAATCTATACAGCAAGCATCAAAGGTTCAACGCTGGGACGGCTGCTACTGGATTATAGAAGAATCAGATGAGGGGACATGGAGGCGTATAAGGGAAGGCCACGTAATGGTACAGGTTCCCACAGCTCAACATGGTTACCAGTTGAGCACAGGTCACATCGGCGGTAACTACTTTAAATAAGAGACCATATAATATATGATACAAATATTTTGTTACTTGTGATGCGAAGATTAATAAGAAAAAGTCTACCAACTATGTGTTTTTTTTCGTACATGGAGCATATAAATTTCATACCAAATGGAATCCCCTTATATGCATATACCTACATATAAAAACACCATCCCTTTCACGAAAGTCAGTTTCATGTGGACACAGTTTGTAACAGCTAGTGACCTATTTGTGCCATACTAACAACTGTATGTATAAAAAACTATCGTTTCATTCATACACAGTGAACATGAGTTGCACTTCTATTTTTTATATAACAATATAATTCCTTTATAGAAACACAGCCATAGTGACAAACGCTTAAAACTCATTTTTTTAACAGTTTAAAAAAAACTCGCAAGTTTTTTATATTTTATTTTTAAATCTCGCAATTTTTTGGCAAAATCTCTGTAATAAAAAAAGTAAATAAAAAACCTAAAAAATTAAAATTTTTTATAAAAAATATAAATAAAAAATATTTAAAAGTAAAAAACCACACGATTTTTTATGATAAATAGCCAATTAAAACATAAATATCACGTTTAAATCATGATTTATATATGTTTTTTGAAAAATCACAACATTTTGAAAATATCATGGAAAATTACTTTTTTTAACTTTTTGATATCATCGCAAGTTTTTTATAAGTCTCATGATATTTGTCACTATGGTCCACAGGTCACTCAAATGGGCCCACTCTCATAAAATAAACCCCAGAGTAGTCTACCGACCCTCGCAGCTTACTAGATATGGACTCGTGAAACCGACAGGGTACAATATACTTACAACAATGATATTTGATCTATCGTCCTTCGTCTCAAGGGTTTGGGGGAATTGTCCTGTCATAACCTTATCTAATAGACTAAACTGATATTTGATCAAGTGCATGGCACATTTTAGTGTGCTTTGCGTCACCTGATACGTCCTCTATCTTGTGTTGGATCCAACAGCTGAATTTTAGTGTGCTTTGCGTCACCTGATACGTCCTCTATCTTGTGTTGGATCCAACAGCTGACAGGCTGTATCACAGAGATGGAGGGTGGTCAAGAGAAGTGGCATGCTTAAAGTGTGCAATGTGATTTCATCTGATCCTACCTTGAATAAACTAGACCAGCTTGGGTTACATAAATCTTCTAAGTTTTTTGCAGTCTTACAGAGCCCATTGTTGGCATATATGCATAATCAAATACAAACGCCATAGTGTGCGGGTGTGGGTACTCGACGTTCTCCTCAGCCAATTGACGCCCACGATGAGCCCAGACCTTAGGTCGACAGTGAGCAAGATCCTAAACCCAGTATATTCGTATGTGGGTCTAGGTAGGCTAATGCTGTGAATCACTCATCACACTCTCAATAGCCAACCCCCTTATATATAATGGGGAAATAAACAATTATGTGAATGTGGTCTCTCCATATTCACGTAACTTCCATCCACTATCACCTCATTATGTGGCCCACTTAATGATGTCAAACCAGGTCACCCAATGGGTTGAACCCAGATCCGTTATGTTCAACATTCTTCCACTTAACCACCAAAAGTGCACTAAAATCGAGGTTTATACCGTTATCTCGATTTAATGTTTCACGTGGGTTCACATGATATCCTTTATTACAAGAATTAATCATATGAGTCATGGAGATGAATACTCCTTTATGCAATGTCATATTTTTATGTACTACAATACAATTCACCTTCTTGAGATTATCTTTATGAATAGGTTGGTCTCTTGCCTATTCTATTAGTCATTTAATAGATGAAAAAATTAAAACGAGTTCAAGATAAAGATATTCTTGCAAGGCTAAAATTAAGTTATGAAGCACTAGATGAATGGGAGAACTGCATATTTTTAGACATAGCATGTTTTTTTATTGGATATAACATAGAATATCCTAAATATATGTGGGACGATTGTGGTTATTTTCCAGACATCACACTGAAAGTTCTTGAACGCAAGTGTCTTATTGAAATCGGTCAGTATATATGATGAGTTTAAAATGCATGACCAAGTTCGAGACATGGGAAGAGCGATAGCTCAAGAAGAAGGGAAATTGAATCCTCAGGCGCGCAGCAGGCTCTGGGACAAAGAGTCAATATTGAACGTGTTGGAGGACACACAGGTATTATCTGAACATGTTTCTGTCATTTGTTTTTGTAGAATTAGACGTTGGCCTTTGACGTGAGACTGATTATAACCTAATTAAACTGACTTTATTATTTATTTTCTCGGTATTAATAAATTCTTTCACATACATACGATTGATCCCATGGCATAGACCGAGTCAATGTCTGAGTTAATAAAGGAGACAAAATAGTTTCTCGATAAAAAACTAGCCTCAACCTTTAAAACTTTGTTGGTTTAATACTGGTTAATTCAACGGTGGAGCCTACACATTGGTTCACTTTGGAGTTGTCATACAATTTATGTTTACTTGAGTGCTTTGCACCTTACAAGATTTGTAAGGGCTCAAAAAGCCTTAATATCCTATGAATGGACTAATGAGAGCTCACGTGAGTTCGGACAGACTAGCACGACCTAGTCTTTTAGATTATTGAATTGATCAGTGGCCCGGTAAGAAATTTCTATTAATTTTGGAAAAATATGAATCAAAACTTAGCATAAGCATCTGTCATAATGTTTTTGACAAATTAGGTAGCCATTGGTTGGATATCCACTCCTTATGCCTAAAGCTTGAAGTTGCCCCATAAGGAAATGTACACAATATATATTTTCTTTTGAGGCAAAAAATGCACACAATATACCATGCTGATATTTGTTCGAAATCAAAGTTAAGAATATTTGAAAGGACAAAAAATGTTAAAGAATGAATTACAATTAAAATTGTTTGTTTTTAAAAGAGGGATAAACCAGCATAGAGAATGAGTTGTAAAAATTTCAGTGTATAAAATATACTGTTTCATTTGGCTTTAATTTTATAAAACGCGGTCAAAGGAGCATCATACATATGAGATTTTGAAAAAAAATCCAGAGCATAAGAACTATAGTGTTAGAACCCAATATCTAATGTGATTAAAACTTACAGTTATTATAATTAGGTCTACCTTGACTTTTTTTCTCAAGGGATCTTATAGTATTTTTTTGTGCTCAACATTTCTCAAAAAGAATTTACATATTTGACTTTTTTATTTTCAAAGATATGTTTAAAAAGTGATCAGAGTTTGCTGCTGCAAAATACATCCTTCATTTGCACATTGTTCAAAATGGAAGCCAGAGGTGTTTTGGTCACTGGTGTCTAGTCCCAAGTAAGAATCTAAGAGAGGAAACAAAGGATATTCTAGCCATTGGTATCTGATGCCAAGTAAGAAAATACATTAGGATGGTAGGCTAATCTGAGTCATACTCAAAATATAAGTTGGTGTTGGAGAGAGAGAGAGAGAGAGAGAGAGAGAGAGAGAGAGAGAGAGAGAGAGAGAGAGAGAGAGAGAGAGCATTCATCATTCAACATTACCAAAATACATCCAACAAAATATTGGATGAGAGAAAAACATAAGAGTAAGACAGCCACCATCTAGATGGTGACTATGCACAGTTCAGAGTACAAGTAGATCCAACCCCCCGTCTCTACTATGTAATTTAAGAGCCAGATACACATCAGACATAACCCACTGACGTAGCCTTCCAAAATCGAATTTGATGCCCCGAAAAAAGATATCGTTTCTTTCAGTCCAGGTCACCCACCATGCTGAAAACAACCATACCCGCCACAATAATCTCCATTTTTTTTTGTTTCGTAAAATCATGGGACCAAGCAAGAGGTCCCGAATAACATAACTCGAACGAGTTTGAACAGACGATGCACCCCAAGTTTGAAAAAATAGGTCTAGAACTACTGGGCAAAACCAAAATAGGTGAGTTGTGTCCTCTACTGCCTTCTCGCAAAGAACACACATGCTGAGAAATTGAAGCCCTCGTTTCCTTACATTAATCTGGGTTTGAACACGATCCAGAACCACTAGCCACGCCAAAGCTTTTGCCCTCGGAGCGGGCCCCTTACCCCATATACAATCAGTGCAAAACCAGTCCATCCTGGATGGCAACAAGGAATGATAAACTTGCTTAATGGAGAACCTATCTCCGCTCGCCATGGCACAGTGAAGCCACGGACGGCCATGAGCAGGCCTAAGATCCCTGTCACTGAATGAGCGAAGTGTCTTCCGCCACTCCAACCAGAGGGACGAATGACACACTGAACTGGGCGTCGAAAGAAGGGAGTCCGGTAGACTACCATATTTTTGCCTAACAAACGTAGCCCAAGGAGATGAAGATGTGGAAGCGACCCAGGCCTACTTCAAGACTAAAACGATGCTCCTCTTTCTTAGAGCCGGAATCTCCAAGCCGCCTCGCTGTCTTGGGAGAACGATCTGCTGCCAAGAAACAAGCGAGAACTTTTTGTGAGACGCATTCCCAGACCAAAGAAAGTGCGAAAGCAAACTGTTAATTGTCTGTTCTACTGTCGTCGGTATAATGGACATGCTTATACGAAAATCTGGTAATTTGGACAAAACATGGCGAATTAGCGTCAATCGTCCCGCAAAAGATAAATAACGGGCCTTCCAAGACTGCAATCTCTCTTGCACCCGCTCTATAGTAGACATCCAAGATGAAGTTCTCGATGACTGCAGTGAGTGCAACGATAGACCCAAGAAATTAACAGGAAGGTCTGATATCTGGCAGTTGAAGATCCTTGCAGCAGTCGATTGGAGGAGATGGTCAACATTGAGTAAGACCATAGCGCACTTACTCTCGTTCAAGCGAATGCCTGAAATTACAGTGAATACTTTAATAATGAAGCACAACCTAGACATTTGATTAACATTCGCATGACCAAATATTATAGTATCATCTGCATATTAAATTATGTGACCAACAAAACCAGGAATGCCCAACGAATTCAAGAAGCCTGTTTGTTCTGCCCTTTTCATGAGAATAGGTAAACCCTCTGCCGCGATATTAAAAAGGATGGGGGCGAGGGGACAACCCTATCGCACACCTCTAGCCAACTTGAATTCTTCCCCTCTCAGTCCGTTGATGCAAACCGACGATACAAATTTCATGACCAGCTCCTTAACCCATGCTATAAACCGGTTGCCGAACCCCATATTTGTTAGAGATTCAAACAGAAAATCCCATGCCAGACTATCATAAGCCTTGTGAAAATCCAATTTTAACAAGAAGTACGGTGCTCCAGTCGACTGTAAAGAGTGAAGAAGCTCAATTGCACAAATAAAAGACCCTTGCACACTTTGACATGAAATAAAAGCTCTCTGATTCAGAGAGACAAGTTGATCAATGATAGCGTGCAACCGGTTAACCAACACCTTAGCTATAATGCGATACAGAGCGCCCATCACCGAAATCGCCCTGAAGTTGGATATGTCTGACGCCCCTTGCTTCTTAGGAATAAAAGAGATGACTGCCACATGGTATGACTTAGGCAGGCTTGCATTACGATAGAATTCATCGAACAAGTGAAGCAGGTTAGCTTTAACAATTGACCAAAAAACTTTAAAGAAGTCTACGTGGAAACCATCAAGGTCTGGGGCCTTCTATCCTGAGAGGCTGCTGATAGCATTAGAAATCTCAGCTTCGGTGAATCGAGCCTGCAGAGAAATAAATTGGTTTGCCGCCAACCGCTTATAACCCATATCGCCGATGAGAGAGAGAGAGAGAGAGAGAGAGAGAGAGAGAGAGAGAGAGAGAGAGAGAGAGAGAGAGAGAGAGAGAGAGGAGCACCGTTTTTGGTAGTGGTATACAGAGAGAGACAAATCAATGCCTCTTTTTTGGGAGATAGAAGGCCTTAAATCGGAAGGCAAATCCAGCACTCAGGCCCAAATGGTGGCTACCAAGTGTATTGGAGGGTGGGCCAGTCAGAGCGAGAGTGAGGGGGACACTTTTCTACGTTGACAACTATGTCACATGGATGCAGGTATGGGTACGAGAAACCATGCGGATTTGTTTGATACGATTCAGAAATTTTCAAAAAATTAGGATGCGAGGACACAGTCGTACATGTTATATATAATAAAATATAAATTAGCTAATATTTTTTTTAATATATTATATTTATAAGCATTTTTCTCTTTGGTTATCTATTCGCTACCTGAAAATTATATTTTTATGATAGGGTCAAACAGGGTCTTATTCAAAGTTCAAGATAAATGTGAATGTTTACAATCCCAAAACACTAGCATAATTGAAAAAGATTTGGACCGGTTCCAGCCATCTCTTTGGTTATCTATTCGCTACCTGAAAAAAATATTTTTATGATAGGGTCAGACTTAACAAGTCCTCAGTAGAAAAACATTATTCAATACAAATAAATTAAAACAATCATGCAAAAGCATATTCTTATACTCATACATGCATATATCAATCAACACCTTAAGGATACATACGAGACAATGCTTTACATGATTTTCAATCATTTACACTTGCATAATTCTTTCAATCAGAAGCAATTACATAGTTATGAACATTTAAACATGCATGAGCAAATAATGCATGCACTTACCATTACAAGCAGTTAAAAATACATGCACTTATTGATCATGCATATATTTGTATATTTTATTCATACTATTTTATACATGATCCATAGAAAAATTGCATTAAAAATCTATTTTTATCGTTAGTTTTGAAAAATCTCTTTAAAATGAAAAATACAAGAAAATCACACATTTTAAAGCTTGCCCTGCATTTTTTAGTATTTTGTTTACTTTAGGATTTTTCTAACTCATAGTTTAAGTAGATTATGATTTAATTAATTAGTTTAGAAGTTTTACTTTTTGAAAAACACGTTTTTGAGAAAAACTTGTTTTGAAATTTTTGAAAATATTTCAGACTTTCATAGAAAATGTGTTTTAACCTAATTTTTGTTTATAAATAGCTTTGTTCCAGCCATGGTACACATTTTTTCCTCTTGAAAAAAATGCAGCCATCTTCTCCCCTTTCTCTTCTCTTCCTCCTCCTCGCTGCCAACCGGTTTTCCCCCGATCTCTTCCTTTCTTCCTAGGTTTTGTCTTGCTTCTGATGTTCTTCTATCACTGGTTCTTCTTGCCTTACTCGATGGAGGCGCGCACTGCTCAAAGGAAAATTGACCTTCTTCTCAACCCTTTCATCAGAGGCGATCCGCGAAGGTGAACCTCTTCTCTTCTATCTCCGTAGTTTAGGATCATATCATTGCATCATATTTGTTTTTTCGCATGTTCATTGCATACCTCATCATCTGAATTTTTTATTTGCTTCGGTTTCGCATATTAGAATATAATACATGCATTATATAAATTAGTTTCATTCATTTTCTGATTAGCGTCGATTCTTGTTTGATCGTTTATATAGCATAGAATAGGTTGTACGTCATTTCAGTTTTAATATACATTGCTGCAGAATTTATTTTTTGGACATAAATACCAGGCTGATCGATGACCACGCATGTATATACCGTTCCAGCGTCTTCTTGAAAACAATGTGCGTGAGTCTAGCTTTGTGTATCGTGTTCGTGGTTTGACGTGATCAGCAGATTGATTTCTGCGTGTTTTTTTTAGCCACCGTCAAACACGCACTCTAGCATGTTTGACGTTGACAGTCACGTCCTGTATGCTTCAAGATTAGTGCAACACGTAGCTAATGTTTTTCATGATATTAGATTAGGTTATATTATTACTAAGTGTGGATCTACAACGTCTAGTTCAGTTAGGAATTCCTTAGTCTAGGTAAGTGCTTTAGCAAGATTAATTAGTTATTTATTTAATGTTTATTTATTAGTGTGTGGTGTTATTTGTAGTGTAAGCAGGATAAATAGTAGTTTAAATATTGTTATACGTTCATCAGTTAATGTAATAAGCAACATATGATATTCTTTTATTTAGTCTTAACGTCAACGTGAATTACGGTCTGTATAGTCTATTTTGTGTAGGATGTCTTTATTTTAGGTTAGTAATTTAGCTAAAGTTAAAGTTTTTCTTTTGATTTTGTTAGCATGCTGGAACGGCTTTGACATTAGCAACTTAGGTTAGTTGATTAATTTATTTCATATAGGTTAGTAATAGTTATTTCATTAGTTGTGATTTACTTCATGGGTCGTTGATTGTTTTAATATTTATTTATTTCATTTGATTCGGCGTTAGTTTGATTGCATTAGTTGTTTATAGTATATCTTGCTGCATTTTATTAACGTTTTTCTTTGTTCAGTATTTGTTCTTTTATATATGCTTTATGTTTTTAATAGGTTGTTTACATCATTAGTTTATTCGGTTGCTTATTCCATAGATTAGTTTACGTCATTAGTTGTGATTTAGTCAATGTAAATTAACGTTTTCCATAGTTTGTCAGGGTATTTTGTCTTCTAGTATAGTTTGTCATGTTTTTATGATTTTTGTTTATACTAACCAATTCTTGTGTAGTTTTCTTTCTTGTTTTTAATATTTCATTTTTTATTTTTGCAGGGAAGCAATCGAATGTGCGATAAGCCCATTTTCATACCCTCGAAGCGCCCTCAGAGGTCTTGAAAAGGCTCTTCAAGCCCTTTAGAGAGCCCTTAAGGGGTCCCAAAAATGCAAAGAGAGCAAGAGAACATCCTCCAGAGGACCAAAGACTTGAAGCACTGAAGACACTTTCTTTTATTTTTAGCTTAAGATTTATTTTACTCAATTAATTTGGGTTGTAATAAGACCATTATTTTATTGTTCAAAGTCCTCCATAGAGGGTTGTACTCTCTCCTTATTCATTCAATTAATTGTTTTTTATTTTTATTTTTGCAATAAAACGTAGTTAGATTGTGTGATTGAATACAAAGTATTTTCCGTTTTTTGAGATCGACCCAGACTCCACCACTCGTGCGAGCCGGTTGCAAAACATAGATTTGTTGGGGGACTTTAGTAAAATAACTTTGGTTTATTTAAATTTATTTCAGTTGAATTTTGTTAAGAACATGTGTGGGTCTGACATTTTAACTAAGTTATTCTATTGAATTCTATTTAAATGTTACTCTGTTCAAATCAGCTCTGTGTGAGTGTGTATTTAATTGTAACTCACCTGAATTTTGGAAATCCAAATCAAATATGGAAAGCTTTTTGTTGCGTTCAAGAGAACATAGCTTTTTCAAAAAAAAAATCATGGATTTTTGGGTCCTGAATTGGGGTGTTATACCTCAAGTGTTCCCATGCATGGACTATGGATCCTCTCCATTAGGGTCCATGATCCGACATATGATCCACTCCTAAGATCCAATGTATAATATTAACCTCTTCTCTAATTAAATAATAATAAATTAAAATGAGTTTACACCTATGAATATTTTGAAATAAAAGCATTTACATCAAAATCATATTAATTCAAAGAAAAATTCTCATTAATTAAATTTTTTGGGTTTTAAAAAATGCCTAATATTACAACGACAACTTGCTCTCTTTGTCTTGTTTTTCTTCTCCCCCCCCTCTCTCTCAACCTTGTGCTTTCTTTGATTAAGGCTTTGAATCAAATTTGATAAATTAGGTGTTTTTATAGTTAATTTGATTAAGGTTTTTCTTTGATTTTCTTTTATTAGAGCTTTGAATCAAATTTCTTTAAATAGGAATTTTTATAGTTAATTTGATTCAGGCTTTCTTGTACTTGATTAGGGTTATTTTTCTTTGATTTTATTTTATTAAGGTTTGAATTAGGATTTTTTTTATGCAAAAGTGACTTTATCATCTTTAATTAAATTTTCTTTTTAAATGATGTATGTCATGCTTAACTAAATGCACAATCAATTTAGGTTTCACTACTTAGCGATGTGGGTAATAACAAAGACACTAACTTAGATCAGGGTCATGGCGCAAGCAGTGCATTCATACAATTGTTGCTTTGACCCAGCCGAGCACCATTCACCAGTTCCGGGTGAGGGATGACCAAAGCGAAAGAAGCTTTCAATACCATCAACCCAATGCATCAGACTTTACTCATGAGATTCTATCCTCCACGCTGTAGTCTAATGTGTAAAGTTTTTCTATCTTCGTGGCTGGGGAGGAGCAACCTTTTGTGCTAAAAAATAGTATCCATGAAACCAGAAGTGTCACTTACCCTCTCCTTGTAAGCATTAGTATTTAGTGTTATATGGTTAACCTTTTTAATTCATTGATTTCATGCAACAACTCACAATTCGAATTAAATTAAAAGATTTTGGCCTCTTCCACGCTCATGGATGCACATATTTCAAATGCGAATCAATAATCATGCATCAATGCACTTGTATACATCTTTAACTTTAACATTCATTCATCAATATGCACTGGTCATAAACAAATAGAGACATTCATATTCAATTACATTTCATACACATTTTGTTTAGTTTGATAGCAAATGGCGAAAAAGCCAAATAGTGCATAAGCACCTTATTCAATTCGTGCCACTAATTGGACACTCAATCCCAACATAAAATCAGTATAGCAGTACATATGCATTATCATTCATTTCAAAATAACATCTCATGCAAACACTGGCAATGTAGGGCATACACCGATAACCTAGTTCTTAGCTGGTTTGGGATTTGTCAGACCCCTAAATTGTCGGACTATTATGCATGTCACAAAATCATATACATTCTTCATACAGAGCTGAATTTTTGACAGGATGTAGGAAATTTCATCAACCTTCCAATGCCACAAATCGTTTATAAAAATTCTTCCGTATGAGAGAGATATGACTAATTTAGTATTTACCTATACTTTACTGTTCTGATTGTTACTCCCTTTTTTCTCATTTTGAGAACAGAGCCCAAAATTTTACAGATTGTGTTAAATTTTGTTAGATTTCCAATGCAGCAAATCATTAATAAAAACTCATCCGGACGAGAGAGATACAAATTATTTACCGAACAAATATCAAGCCAGAATTACAAAATAACGAGAAACACACATTTGGGTGAGCAAAAATAGGCCATCCAAAATGATTTTTTTATAATTTTTTAATAACAACACTTCACTCATTATTTCAAAAATCTCAAATCATGACAATACATAACCTTTCTAAAGACAAATCCCATTTCCACAGCCATTAGATCAGGAAATAGATTCATCTTTGTAAAAACTATTTTCTCATAATTTTTTTTTGCATTTTTCATAAATTCATGTATATATCTATACTTTTTCACAACAACATGGCATATTTTCAAATTTTCTATATTGACAACATATAACATGGATGAAAAAATTAAATCAAGCAGACTAACTGATTTTTTCACAAAAAATCAATTACATATCTCCCTATTGCATTTGAAAACTGATTTTATTTCTGAGAAACCCCATCATACATGGTTGGCATAAAATCTTAGGCACTTAAATAAAAAAAATATTTTCTAGGGACTGAATCGATCTCCATTAAGAAATCTGATCAGTCCCTTCTTAATTAACATATTTTTGGATTCATGAAGGGTTTTTATTCGAAAACCCTTCATGCCACGAATTCGGGCTAATCGGCTATGCCCGATTTGCCTCTATTCAGATATAATGCAACAATATATATTTTTTAAGACTTGATACCAGAGTCTTTTCTCATATGTATATGCATGTGTACACCTCTGATTCAGAATGTATACATGCATGTGTGTACCAAACTCTAATTTTAGTTAAAACTCCCTAAAACGGTTTTAGCATAAATTGATTTTTTAGAGAGTTTTCAATCCGAAAACTGTCTCTACTCTAAATATGATAAAACTGATGCTGAATCCTCACATGGGAGGTTCGGTACTTCGTATATCTATTTAGAATCAGAATAAACTCGTGCATATGAGTTTAGATCTATGTGTAGAGAAAAGAACACCCTACCTTATTTTGAGAAAAATGACTTCGTTTTGTCAAAAATCGATTTCTCCACTTGAATTGCTTCCTCCTCTTTGTGTGGTCACTACAAGAAATTTGTGAATTAGCGACGACCCTACTCCATTGCTAATCCGATGCTAATCCGTCGCTAAAGTGTTTAGCGACGGATTAGCGGTGGAGTAACGACGGATAGCTTTCATCGCAAAATTATAGTTGCTAAGTAGCGACAGAAACTATCTGTCGCTAATTTGCGATGACTTAGCGAACGACAAGTTCTGTCGCAAAGCTGTCGTTACTATACGAAGATTTTTGTTTTGCGACAGATTAATATCCGTCGCTAATGCCATCGCTAATATAGCAACAAACTCAGCGACGAACTAAGATCCATCGTACAAACATTGGCCAACTAGTAAATAGCGATGAATTAAATCTATCCCTAATCCGTCGCTACATCTCATGGTGGTACCAAATAGTGATGGATATTTTTGTAGCTAATCTGTCGCAAAAAAGGAAAAAAAATAAAAAAATGTTTAAAACATTAATATCGAGAAAAAAATTCTCGTAATACAATTTATATTTCTTGTACAATTTATATTTCCTGTGAATAAAATACAAAGTGCACATCAAAACATATATAAAAGGAAACTAAAACAATTAAACGATCCACTATAAAATTCACAAGTTCTAATTATTTACAATTAAACATTAAAATTTTTTAAACAAAAAGAAGGTGCAACAAATACAACACATGAATCTAATCATCGCCAAGATTCTATGCGTCCTCTTCTTCATTGTCTCGATCTGCGCCTTCAGCTCCACTACACTGATTAGTGCCAGCAACCTATAAGAGAAAAGAAAAGTTAGTATTGATAAACAAAATATACTGAAATAAATTATATGCAATGCACCTAAGTTAAGGCAATCAAAGTAACATGAAATCTAATGACATACAATACATAACATGAAACTTTCATACCTGAGATTCACCTGCAGACAAAATTCTCCTATTCTGAAAAAAACTGCTCAACTCATTACGGACAATGTTGGAAATTGCTTTATGTAAGTAGTCACGCATTGTGTCCTTAACGAGCTGGCGTACACCATCCCAAGAATTAGGTAGGTCAGTTGGATGCTTGGAGCTGATGCTGACAGAAGAACTCTGTGAGCCGTGACTGGAGGAAGCAACGACTGGTGAGGTGTTCATATTACTCTCAAACCCGAACACACGACCCTTTTTGGGTTCACCTGTTGCAGTCACGCATGCTGCAGGATCAAAAGGTAGATACTGAGTGGAGTCATCGCCATATCTCTCTATCATCTGTTGCTCATATGACTCCTACAAAGTAATGATTATAATATGAATTAAGAATTAAGAATTACAATGTTTATGATAACTTGTATATTACAATGATTATTAATACAATAAATACATACCGTTGTCGTTCTCGCCTTCTCTGATACGAACTATCCTGTGGTCTTACATTTATGTGTTTCAACAAACACATCCTTGTATGGCACAATGCCTCCTTTTTCTGCTTCCTGCGAAGTTAAATGATAAAAAAATTATTTAACAGGTTTGCAACAATACTTATAAAATTGACAATATATATTGATGAGTTACCATTTTCTTGAGGTGGCTCCCAAAAGTCTTAGATCCACCTATGTGTAGATGGGCATTAGGCATTTTCGCTCGATTTTGTGCAGCCTTCGCTGAACGGTTTTGAAATTCATACCCCGCCCACTTGTCGCACATTGCATCCCAAACATCTGACCTGATAGTAGGAGGTCCATGGCCCTTCCATTGCAGTGAATCATTTATCCTACCAGATGTTTTTCTTGCTGCAGTGTTCATATTGTGCAGCATGTCTGCAAATCAATTGGCAGTCATCTTCTGTCACACCTTTCTTGCATCATGTTCTTCTATCGTAGTCGCAAAGCGATTCAAAGCCTACAAATATTTTCAGAAAGTTAGTAGACATGACTATAACAAAAAATTAAATATAAAACACATTAACTATAAGAAATAATTGTATACCATGAATGAGGACCACAATCTGTCCAACACCTCCTTCGGGTACTCTTTCCATTGAGCGACTGGTCCTGGTAGATGTTGAAGTAATGAATTTTTAATATCCCGTATTACTTCTTATGGCTCGAACCTCACGCTGCACATGAATTGGTACACATTAACTATCAATATATAATATTTATAAGATAAGTAATAAGTGAAAATGAAATACTTACGGTCGATTATCGATATACACTATTTGAATGAGTCTTCTTCTGTCAGACTGAGAAGACCCTGCATTCTGCGTTGACTCATGACTTGTTTGAACAACTAGTGTAGGTGGGTCATGTATAGGCGAAACATCATCTGTAGAAAAATGCATTAGAAATTCTTAGAATATGCATCTAAACTAATCAAGTATACAATTAGTTAAATGATATACCTATCAAAGCAGCCTGTGAAGATGAAGGCTGAGACTGGCTAACACTGGATGAACGACCACTATAACCCCCCATAAACCATATTCAAACAAATAATAATTGTCATGCAATACATTCAAATAATTTGAAATCATTCACATCAAGTATTGTAATATATTAAAATCATTCAAACACATTACAATACATTCAAATCATAACTCGATACGAATCGAAGATACATAATCAAAGAATAAAAAATAATTTTGTATAATATTCAAACATTGGAATACCTTCAAATCATTCACATCATTGCAATATATTTCAATACATTCAAATAATTCAAATCATTAACATCAAGTATTGCAATACATTCAAATCATTCAAACACATTACAATACATTCAATAGAGGTTTGTATTACAAGATTTTGCTCACTAGCTCGAGAATTCTTCCTCATCACTTGTTTGACTTTTATATTCTTCATCGTCCTCCTCTTCTTCATCTTCTTCTTCTTTTTTATTGCTTGCCTATCCACTTGGTATATCATTTGGATCACATTCTTTCATGAATGAAGTATCGACCAATGGAGATACGACATGCATATCATGTGCGACATCGTGACCATAAGAGAAGTCATAGATATCATCTGATTGATAGTAATCACTCTCTTCAGTTAACTTGTCTTCCTGTAACTGATCATACTCAGGGTATAGTTTGGACTTCACCTTGCAAACTGCTCACCATTCATTTTTATCTGACTTTTTTGTACTCGGATATGAAGTATAGTAAACTTGTTGAGCTTGTGAGGCTAATATGAATGGTTCATATGTTCCAAACCTTGATTTATGATTCACCTCCACAATGCCTGAGGCTTTGTCAACTCTTGTTGCAATTGGATCAAACCAATGACACTTGAATAAAAGTACCCTATTATTTATGCCTATGTAAGTCAACTCCATTATTTCCTCTATAACACCGTAGTAATCATGTTCATTTTCATCGTAACTGCTACCCTTGACACACACACCACTATTTATCGTTGATTTATTTATACCATAGTCTTTTGTATGGAATCGATAACCATTTATGATATACCCGTAGTAACATTGCACAACTTTGGTCGGACTATTTTGTAAATCACATTTTCCTTGATCTTTAACATCACTACGGCAGACCTACAAACATAAACAATGAAGAAGACAATTAATTATCACAATCAATTAAGTAACTTAGTGCTGTTTACATGTAAACAATTTATGTCATCGTCCTTACAAACTCTTTCAACCACTCCATAAACTTAGTTTCACGTTCTTTTTGCACTTCTGCATCAGTGAGATGTGAAACTTCTCTTTGCAACTCTAGATCAAATCGTCTGCACTTAACAAATACTTATATTACCGAACCATGTATGCACATATAGTAGATAAAAAGATTTAAGTTTGTGTTGCGTCTACATGTACTTACTCGATGTATGGGTCGATCGTTGAGCAATTAAAAAGAATATAGATTTGTGTTGCGTCTTGCTCTCGATTTGCTAAGAGTCTTCATCGGCAACTACAAAATGAATGCCCAAGTGGTTGAAATATCGACAGTTTGTCAGCTACAATATCCATTATCGTTACGAGGCGGGCATGTATAACGTGTTGGAATGTGAGGTTCAAAGTACATAGATGAGAAATTTGAAATCTCTTCTAAAGTGTACACCTCACAAATAGAGTCTTCTACTCTTGTTTTATTCCGAACCTTTTTTTTGAGGTCAAACATGCATCTGTCAAAAATATACATCTCAAATTTGAAATATCTGTCATTGAAGAGAAAAATATACCTTTCAAATGGGTACATCCACCGATATTGCACATGACCACCAACCCTTAGTTCATATGGAAAATGTATGATCAAATGTTCCATAACATCGAAAAATGCTGACAAAAATATCTTCTCTAGCTGACAAATAGTAGTGATGACAGAATCCTCGAGATTCTTTACCTCAGATACTACGATTTTTGATGTGCACAATGTTCTAAAAAATTTACTCAACTCAGATAATACCCCCCATATGGGTTTGTCTAACATATCATGGAATGCTAGGGGTATCAATTGTTGCATAAAAATATGACAATCATGGTTCTTCAACCCATATAACTGTCCATCGTCGATCTTCACAGCCCGAGCAATGTTAGAGACGTATCCATCTGGAAATCTCAATTGTCTCAACCATTGACATACCTGCTTTATTTGATCAGGTCAAAGCACGTATCTTGCCTTTGGTTTCAGTACTTTGCCATTATACTCTTTGAGTTCCAATTCTGGTCTTTTATATATTACTTTTAAATCCATACGGGCCTTCGAATTATCCTTCGTTTTTCCTTTAACATTCATTACTGTATTGAACACATTTTTTCTTCACATGCATCACATCCAAATTATGTCATATCAATAAGGTCGACCAATATGGTAGTTTCAAAAATATAGATTTCTTTGTCCAATTGTGATCCTTCCCAAATCTAAGAAAGGACATTAGACTACGAGCATCTGTTAATACATCTAGAAAGTATCGCAATCTTCTTAAAATCTCTATGCCAGACAATCTTGTCGGTGGACCTTCCATTTCAGTTGTGCTTGCTCGAAACACATTTTTTTGTCTTCGGAATGGATGGTCGCTGCATAAAAATTGATGATGACACTCAAACTAACATGACTTTTTTCCATGCATCCATCTAAATGATTTTGTGTCCTTCATGCAGTACGAACATGCCAACCTCCCATGTATGCTCCAACCAAATAACATACCATATGTAGGGAAGTCACTGATTGTCCATATATGTAATGCCTCAGAATTCCCGCCTTGAAAAATCCTTTAGATTTTCAGGGTAATTTTTTTTTTGAAATGCATTGTGCGAAGCGAAAAATCTGAAAGAGAAAAACAAGTAGAAACTCTGGGTGGGTTACAAAATGAGCAACAAGATGAAACATGATGGCTCTAAACTGTTATGTCTGGATTATCGTGCTCTGAACAACGTCACAGTGAAGAACAAATACCCATTGCCATTGATAGCGAACTTGTTCGATCAGCTAGGCAGTGCCCGTAACTTTTCTAAGCTAGATCTGCGATCGGGTTACTGGCAGGTGAGGATTGCCGAAGGCGATGAGCCAAAAACAACTTGCGTCACCCGCTATGGTGCTTACGAATTTCTAGTAATGCCATTTGGGTTGACAAATGCTCCAGCCACGTTCACGACTTTAATGAACCAGATCTTCTACCCATACTTAGATAAGTTTGTGGTAGTCTACCTAGATGATATCGTGATCTACAGCAGGATAAACTATTAAACAACATTAATACAATTCTACTGAATTAGGCATACTTACAGTGTGATGGTCGATGCGTGCAGAGACTTGAACCACACTTCTGTAACTTTTTCTAAAAACACTGCTCTGATACCAAATGCGACGCCTCCAGAATTCCCGACTTTGAAAATCCTTCAAAATTTCAGGATAAACTTTTTTTTTTTGAAATCATTGCGTAGATGCGAAAATACCAAAAAGGGAAAGCAAGTGGAAAACTCTAGGCGGGTCACAGGGTGAAACAACACTGATATGAAACAACTTTTATTTAATACATTTTACAAAATAGTACAACAATCATTCCCTTTTTACAAAACTCTGCCAAGATCCTTGATGTTTTGGAATAGTGGGTTCATGTCCTCTGCCGCACATCGAGCTCCATCGCACACCTAAGTGAATACCTGTATCCCCATAAAATGGGGTCAGTACTCTTGTTAGCTGGTGAGACAAACCAATCACAATATACCAATATGTGAAAAACGAAGCAGAGCTTATCATTTCTCATATATTCATTCATTCACAAAAATTGAACAGGTATAGCATAAGCAGGTATACAAGAGTGACAAAGCTACACATGGAGCAATAAGTGATAAATAACATGCTTTTTAGAACATAAGTCGATGCAATTAGGCAAAACATGAGAAAATGACTATGACTATCCATTACACAATTTATAGCATTTGTAACATGGTATGCATCACAGAACATAAACTACTAATATAACAACACTAGAGAATGTGTCATGCGAAACAGATAAGTTACCGTGACTTGTGCGTAGATGCAAGTGGACATATATGTGCAACAAGTATGTGAGCTAGCAATGTGACGATGTAGAACATCAAGCTTCACTATGAGATAGTTAGAAATATATATCCACGGTAAGGTGTCACTAGAAAACAAAACACGAGATGTGTAGGAGCATATAAAACTATGTTTTTAACATAAGCGAGCTCGTCTCACGAGGTGGGGCCATCACCCACACCAAAACTCCCCAAGACATTCCAAATATCACATAAGTCTCATAAGACCATTCAACCATACCAAGTGCCTCTAGTCCTTTTTGTACACAATGGGACACATTTAATTGCCAAGGGATTCGTGCACCCAAATCTCACGAATATAAGCTTGTGATCGCATTCATTCATATGCTTGCTCTTGTGCTAGAATGTGCAACAATGCACGTACCTTGAGATGCTTTATCGTACATTATGATACTTAGCACAATGATGATACGCTTACATAATTTGTGTCGTGCCGTGCATGACAAAATAAGTGCCATAAATCCCTTAATTACGTAAAGACCTTGTTTTATTTAAAAGCATTCAAAAAGGGTATCATTTGCAAGCATTTTGCGTTCTATGCAAAGGCGGGCACATGCATAACAGTGTGAAACCACACTACTCAATCAACGGGTTTTACCATCTCTTTGCGCATATATAACTATGTATATATTTATATTTGTTTTGGAGCAATCGCGTGTTTTTCGTCTACGTCATGGCAAGTCAACTATTATGGAATTGTCGGGGCATTTGGAACCCGACTCATACGCTCACATGCAGCCTATAGGCTGCAGCTCGGGAGGCTCGCTAACGGAGCTCAAAGGCTTACCACTATATTTCGCTAACGGAGCGCAAATGGAATCCGATCTCATGGAGTCTTACCACTATATTGCTCAACGGAAATGCATGCAAGCATGCTCAAATAAAATCCTTTGGGCTGCATGTGAGCGAGCCTCTTGGGCTGCAGCCTATGGGCTGCATGTGAGCATATAAGTCGGGTTCCAAATGCCCCGACAATTCCATAATAGTTGACTTGCCATGACGTAGACGAAAAACACGCAATTGCTCCAAAGCAAATATAAATATATACATAGTTATATATGCGCAAAGAGATGGTAAAACCCGTCGATTAAGTAGTGTGGTTTCACACTGTTATGCATGTGCCCGCCTTTGCATAGAACGCAAAATGCTTGCAAACGATACCCTTTTTGAATGCCTTTAAATAAAATAAGGTCTTTACGTAATTAAGGGATTTATGGCACTTATCTTTTCATGCACGGCACAACACAAATTATGTAAGTGTATCATTATTGTGCTAAGTATCATAATGTACGATAAAGCATCTCAAGGCACGTGCACTGTTGCACATTCTAGCACAAGAGCAAGCATATGAATGAATGCGATCACAAGCTTATATTCGTGAGATTTGGGTGCACGAATCGCTTGGCAATTAAATCTGTCCCGTTGTGTACAAAAAGGACTACAGGCACTTGGTATGGTTGAATGGTCTTATGAGACTTATGTGATATTTGGAACGTCTTGGCGAGTTGTGGTGTGGGTGATAGCCCCACCTCATGAGATGAGCTCACCTATGTTAAAAACATAGTTTTATATGCTCCTACACATCTTGTGTTTCATTTTCTAGTGACGCCTTACTGTGGATATATGTTTCTAACTATCTTATCGTGAAGCTTGATGTTCTACATCGTCACATTGCTAGCTCACATACTTGTTGCACATATATGTCCACTTGCATCTACACACAAGTCACAGTAACTTATCTGTTTCGCATGACACATTCTCCTGTGTTGTTATATTAGTAGTTTATGTTCTGTGATGCATACCATGTTACAAATGCTATAAATTGTGTAATGGATAGTCATAGTCATTTTCTCATGTTTTGCCTAATTGCATTGACTTATGTTCTAAAAAGCATGTTATTTATCACTTATTGCTCCATGTGTAGCTTTGTCACTCTTGTATACCTGCTTATGCTATACCTGTTCAATTTTTGTGAATGAATGAATATATGAGAAATGATAAGCTCTGCTTCGTTTTTCACATATTGGTATATTGTGATTGGTTTGTCTCACCAGCTAACAAGAGTACTGACCGCATTTTATGGGGATACAGGTATTCACTTAGGTGTGCGATGAAGCTCGATGTGCGGCAGAGGACATGAACCCACTATTCCAAAACATCAAGGATCTTGGCAGAGTTTTGTAAAAAGGGAATGATTGTTGTACTATTTTGTAAAATGTATTAAATAAAAGTTGTTTCATATCATTGTTGTTTCACTCTGTGACCCGCTCAGAGTTTTCCACTTGCTTTCTTTTTTTGGTATTTCCGCATCTGCACAATGATTTCAAAAAAAAAAAAAGTTTATTCTGAAATTTCGAAGGATTTTCGAAGTCGGGAATTCTGGGGGCGTCACAATAGAACATTGGCCTTCATATTAAATTTTTTTTTGTGGGTATTGTACGTGATTACACCGTCATCCTACAGTACTTTTAGTTCATTAATCAATGACCTTAAATATACATCAAGATTTTGGTCAGGTGAGGTCGGACCAGGGATCAATAAAGACAAGAAAAGATTTTAACGCTTCATACACAAGCTTGGTGGAAGGTTGTATGGAGTTACAAATACTAGCCAACATGAGTATGAAGTTGATCTACCCCCAAATGGATTAAATCCATCTGTACATAGACCGAGTCTAACATTTCTCACTTCCATTGCGAAGTTCTGATGAGTACAATCAAAATGCTTCCAAGCTTCCGCGTCAACAGGATACGTGATGTTGTCTTCATCATGTCAAACTTTATTTACATGCCATCTCATGTGTTTAGCTGCCCTTGAAGACATATACAATCGTTGCAATCTAGGGGTGATAGGAAAGTAGCGGAGCGACTTGTATGAAACTTCTTTTGATCTCGTGCTACCATTGCCTCTTGTCTTTGGCTTGAACCGAGGATGCCCACATGACGGGCATGATATGTTGTTTTCCAGATCCTTGAAATACAACATGTAGTGATTTGGATAAGCATCTATCTTTTGATACCCCATACCTAGAGCGTTGATCATAACCTTCGCACGATAAAAATTTTGTGGCAATTTCTCATCTTTGGGCAACATACACTTCACCAACATGCACAAACGGTCAAAACATGATTGACTCAAATTATACTCAGACTTCAAATTCAGTAGTTGAAGAACTGCAAACAAGATAGTGTAACTCTCACAACCATTCCAAAGTGGCTCATCAATATCTCTAAGTAAATCATAAAACCTACTAGCTGCATCGTTTGGTGCTTCTTCCTCTACCCCAATTGTTACATCACTAGGACCCATAGCAGAATCCAGTTCTGTTCCTGCGGCATCAAATATTAAATTCATATATGGATTATTGTGCACCACATTCACCTGTGCGTCAAAATTGTTCTTAAATTCTTCACCATGAAAGGTTCAATTCTGATAATCACTCACAAAACCCTTCCTGTATAGGTGATGTCTAACGCCATGAGGTTCTACAAATCGATTGTTCTTACAAATCTTGCAGGGACACCTAATCTGACATGTGGGATCCACTGTACTGACACTTGACATTGCAAATTCAATAAAACTTTCAACACCATCCATATATTCATGCAATACCTCATTGTCAACTATCCTATGGTACATCCATTCACGGTTTGCAGTCATTTTATCTATGATGTTACGAATAGTATCCTAACCAATTAAAAGAGAATCATCAGAATGCTATGATGAAGAAAATAATAAATTTATCATGCAATATTTAATACATGCTATATATTTGATATATATCACACACATACACACACACACACATATATATATATATATATAATATAAATATATATAATGTCATACAATCACAAGAACTATGATGCATGCATTGATAACTTAATATTTTCATGTGCAAGCTATTCATAACACGATACATTCATTTGAAGCATGCTTTCATTATACAATTTTACATGGAAGTCATAAGCAAATTGAAAGTAACTACATGCAAGCATGAATATAATCACATCAAAAATTGCAATATATCCAAATTATTCATATAAAAAAAAGTCAAACATGTACCTGCAGCAAACACTCTAATATCCCGCTAACTACTACCACGCCTAGCATGAAATCCGTACTCAAAAAATAAGAACACTTCTATTCACATACATTAAAATCATGCTCAACATGATCTCTAAACTCCATCAAAACAATCCTAGATATCAACAACTAAGTGAGTGTGTGAACAAAAAAGTATTGCATCCAAAAAATTAAATAGCATGTGATGCGCTTGCATCACTTACTCACCATGGGTATTTACTTAATTTGAATTGTTTTTTACCGGAAATCCTTTACAAGCACAGTGCTCAAAGCTCCTTATATTTACTGAAAAACAGTAAAATCTGCTGAAAATCACACCAAAAACTTAGTTGAATGCTATAAATAAAGTAGGAAATCAAAACAAATTAAAACAAAACAAAACAAGCCCCTGCCGGCCTGCATGAAAACACAAAGGTAGAGGGTGAAAAAGGCCCCCTCCTGCCAAAAAACAAAGAGGCAGGGGGCAGAGCCCCCCTGCCTGTCAGAAACACACAGAGGCAGAGGGGCTTCGCCCCTTGCTTGTCGAAAAACCCAAGCGGCAGGGGGGCTTTGCCCTTGCCTGTCAAAAAACATGAGCGGCAGGGGCCGAGGCCTCTGCCGGGCCTCGCCCTGCCTGTCGAAAAACAAAGAGGCAGGTGACAGAGCCCCCACTGCCCACTGCCTGTCAGAAACACACAGAGGCAGGGGGGCTTCGCCCCTTGCCTGTCGAAAAACACGATCGGTAGAAGGGCTTTGCCCCTTGTCTATCGAAAAACATGAGCGGTAGGGGCCGAGGCCTCTGCCAGGCCTCGCCCTGTCTGCCGAAAATCCTGAACGGTAGGGCCGAAGCCCTCGCCAGACGGGAAGAGGCAGTGCCTCGCCCTGCCTGCTGGAAAGACCCAAGCGGCACGGGGCCGAGGCCCCTGCTTGACGGGAGGAGGCAAAGGGCCCCGCCTGTCGAAAATCCCGAACGGCAGGGCAGAGGCCCATGCTGGACTGGAGGAGCGAAGAGGAAGAAGAAAAAAAGAGAGGGGTGGGGGGGGTCTCCATCTGAGGAGTCACTAGACAAGGGCCGACAGGAGGAGGTGGTGGCAGTCGAAAAATATAGCGGAGAGAGAGAGAGAGTAGACAGGCAACAGGCCGGGAGGCAACTGGAGGCCAACCAGGGGCCGACGAGAGGAGGGCCGAGCGGCGACGGGAGGATGGCTGAGGGGGGGTGGCAACGGGAGAAGAAAACAGAAAAAGAGAAAGAAAGGAAAAAAATTAGGGATTTACAGAAAAATTAAGGTCATCTTAGCGACGGCCTATTTTCGTCGCTAAGTCATCGCTATTGGGCAACTACGTCGCGACGAAATAGTTACGCCGTTGATCCGTCGCTACGGTGCAAAGGATATGGCGACAAAATAAATTTCATCACTAATCCGTCGCTAATTAACGATGGATTATCAACAAAATACTTTCTGTCGCTAAAATCGTATATAATCGATATTTTAGTGACAAATATCTTTCTCTCGCCAATCCGTCGGGACTTTGCGATGAATTTTTTCCGTCGCAAAGGTTCGTTGCTAATTAGGGTTTTTCTTGTAGTGGGTGGCTTCAACCTGATGCTCAGTCTCCCTCCAATGTGTTGTGCAGTCCTTTTTGTTATATGAAAGAGGAAACACGAGAAGAGAAAGAAGAAAGAAGAAGAAGAAAGGAGAAGAATAGCGAAATAGAGAGAAAATTTTGATTAAATCTATTTTTCTATTTTATAATCTCGTTATTTTATTAATTGAGTTTATTTAATATTTTGAGTTTCACATTTTCCAAAACCACATTTAAATTTTTAAATGGCATGTCTATACATGTATTCTAAATTATTTTAAATTCACATTAGTTTCTTTCAAATACTTATTTATCATTCTTATCTAAATTTCCTTCTTAAAAATGTCATTTTTTTTAAAATTAATTTCAAGTGCGATTTTCACTAGGCTCAGCAGAACACTTAGTCGTTTTAATTTATTTTTTTCTAAAATCTATTCTATTTTATTTCATTCCTCTCATTTTTATTATTCATTTATTATTTATGAAATATTCATGAAAAGTTTAACAAAAAGAGGCAAGTATTATAGTAGGATCTGGACTACGATCCATTTAAAGGCCTCATAGAGTTCAGAACGGCATACATGCCCATAGCCTATCTAACAAAGCAGTTATCCATTTGTCTTAAGCCATCCCTACACATCCTTAATCCAGCGCATGTATGGAGTTGCCTTAGTTTTATTCAATCTGAAACGTGCAAGTTAATGGTCTCTTTCTCTCTCTCATGTTCACAATTCTGTTTTTAAATGTCGCAGAAATAATCTTAATTTTTCAACTTCATTATACGCAATGTAATACCAAAAGCTTGCATTGTGAGCTTTGGTATCTCTCTCTCTCAAGTTAGCAAACTGGATCCAGATCCAGTTTGGTACAACTGAACCAGACCAAGTTGGTACAAACTGGACCAGATCCAGTCTCAGTTTGGTACCAAACTAGACCATATCTTATTGGGTTTGTGTTTAGTCCAAACTGGACCCCAGATACAGGGTCCAGTTTCTGTCTCACTGGATCCATGATACTGAACCCTAACCTAGTTTGATTTGGGTCCAGTTCAATGTAGAGAACCGAGATAGAGGCTCAGACCCCATCTTGATTTCTCTCTCTATTTTTTTTACTTCCACACCAGTTTGGGTCGTAACTAGACTGAGTCGGTCCTCAGTCTAATCCAACTCGGTTTGGGTTCACAACCAAACCGGTACTGGTTGGGCCAATTAGGTCTGGTTCAGCCCAGATCGAATCGGTTGGGCATAAGGTTGGAAACGATCAAAAAACTCTTTTTTTTCATTTTTATCGTGCCATCCCCCATGGTTGTCTCGCCTCTGTGCACATAGTGGAGCTGCCGACAACCCTGGTTGTCGGCGACTAGGACAGAGGTGCCACCTCTGTTCCTCGCCCGTTCTCTCTTCCTGCCACAGTTGAGGATGCCAGCAACCGGGGTGGTTGCCGGTGGCTGGGACATGGGGTTGCCCACCCTCTGTTTTGCCCTCTCTTCCTCAACAATGGCGTCATCACCCTCTCTCTCCCTTGGCTGAGAGACACCAAAAACCACCTGGTTTCTGGTGGTTGAGGCAAGGTCACCCCACCCTCCTATGTCTCGCTTCTCTTCTCACGGTGAGCAGTGCCGGCAACTAGGGTGGTTGCCGACTGAGGCAGATGCGCTCTTTGTCTCATCTTTCTCTCTCTCTCGTCAGATGGTGCCGACAACCACTGCAGTTGCCGATCCTCATTTGTGATCGACTGGCATCCGTTGCCGTTTCTCACTCTCTCTTAAATAAAATAGCAAAAGGGAGTGGGTTTTACCTGTCGTCGGGGCAGCCACTCTCTCTCCTCTTCTCTCTGCAGTTCCCTTTCTATTTTTTCTGTTTTTGAGGAGATGATGGGGCTCGCTCCCACTTTCTCAAAATCATGGGAGGAACTCCCCACGATTCTCCTCCCAATTGTTCCTCAATATGAAGAACAATTTCCTCACAGTTTCTCTTTTTTTTATTGCGCACGATGCAGGTTTTACAAAATCCCTAAAACTGCTTGACCTTGGATGGGCATTGGTAGAAGCTATATCAGATTCTATTAGAGGGCTTCAGCTTTTAGAAGTACTCAAGCTTCAATGTTTTTTTCGCATCTGCCGGAACGTCCAGGGGATTTGCTTCAGCTTTTAGAAGTGCTCAAGCTTCAATGTTTCTTTCGCATCTGCCAGAACGTCCAGGGGATTTGAAAGCCCTAAAACATCTTTACCTTGAATCAAAAGCAGTAGTAGATATACCAGAATCCAGTGGAGAGTTTGAGTCTTTAGAGGAGAGCTCTTCCTTGAGGAGTTGTCGGTCTTGAGAATGCCCGACTCAATGAGAGGCTTAAAGCGCCTGTCTCGGTTGTGCTGCAGTTCAGGTCGTTGGAACAATTACCTAATTCATTAAAAGGCTTAAAGTACGTGTCATTTACCGCAAAGAAAGGGGAGAGTGTTGCATCTTCGCCCAAGAAGACGCAGGGTTTGCTACAGTGCGTGTTTGGGTTCAGAATGAGCGCAAGTATATAAGCACGTTTCCCCCAAAAAATGCTGGGTTTGCTACATTGAGTGTTCGACGTCCGAATAAGCGCCACTTATATAAACACGTAGGGCTTGTGTCCCTGTGTGTGTCTGCATTACTTAGCAACAGAGTCTTTTAAGTACCCTTTTCTCGCTCTTCTCGCCCTGAAACGATGGTTTGAGAAAAAGGACACAAATGCCTTCCATCCAAAAAAAAAGAGGTTTGATCTTAACTCTTCAAAAAGTTCAAATGTTTTGTTTTTGCCCTTAACAGTAAACTCCTATGCCGCCAGCGGATCACCCTTTGACAACACACCATTTGTTGTAACAAGTGCTTCCTTTGACGATACATCCTTTATTGTCGTCTGCTGTCGTCGGAGCATCCTTTGTCGTCGTCTGCTACCGTCGGAGCACTCTTTTCCGTCGTCCTGAATCCAAGTTCCCGCCTTTGTTTTTAGCTTGTGTTACAACACATTGCCGCCTTCTCATTCGTGCCTTATGTTATAAACATTTTCGGGTTCGTTCCGATCTCGTGGAGATAACTATAAATCGATCGACTGGTTCGATCATTGGTGGTCGTCATAGGGGCATTTGTCGGCCATATCTTTTTACACTCTTCTCTTTTTCTTCATTTTCGTTAGGCAATATGGAAAAAAACAATGACGCACAAATATTTCAACAAGTGCCATTAACGCGTCGTGAGTACCTTTCCATGTCATCATGCTATTGTTGAAGAACGTATGTTGTCATGAGTGCCATTAAGGCATTGTTTTGTTATTGCAGGTGAATGCATTTTCGACGGTTGAAAAATTAAAGATATTTGTAGGGTTGTGAGACCTGTTGACAAGAATGCTTATTTACAGAAGCGAGAAAGGGCCTCTACCCCATCCAGTATCGTCCATTCACTCAGTATATGCAATGTAATGCAAATCGTGGTTTTAGTAACATAATACCGATTTGTAAAATATTGTATTGTTTGTTAATATCGATTTGTAAGCTATTATGCTGAATTTTCGTATTGATTTGTAATATATTATGCGATATGTATATCGATTTGTAAGATATTATATGTTTTGTAGTGTCGATTTGTAAGCCATTATGTTGAATTGTCGTATTGATTTGTAATATATTATGCGATATGTATATCGATTTGTAAGATATTATGTATTTTCTAGTATCAATTTGTAAGATATTTGTAGTATGATTTAAAAATGTGTGCATGCGAAAATACATTGTTGCGCGCTTACGGTGACGATTTGCATATTCAAATCGCTGCTCATTTTAGCAATTTCTATTGAAATCGCTTCACAGTGTCGTAGATATAATTAAATTGCTCTCACATGAATCACTATCGTCAACACATATATGTTAAATCGTTTCTTTTATTGGTATGGAAAATAACAACTCGATGCATAGTACACTACAAGAAAAATGCATATTAGTGACAGACGATATCCGTCGCTAAACAACCTTAGCGACGGATTAGCGATGGACAACGTCCGTCACATAATCCTAGTCGCTAAATTGCGTCGAATTTTATCTGTCGCCAATCCGTTGTTGATTAGCGATGGAGTAGCGACATCGTATATTCGTCGCTAATCCGTCGTTACTTAGCGATGACGTAACGACGGATAATATCTGGATATAATCTGTGGCAAACTTTTGGTCGGCAAGTTAGCAATGGATTACCGACGGATTAACGTCCGTCGCTAACTATCACCTGATTGAAATTAGCGATGGATAGTTCCGTCGATAATATTAAAAAAAAAATTAAAATATGAAACTCGAGAAAAATTTCTCGTTATACAATTCATACAACTTGCTTATAAAAAACAAAATATACACAAAAAATACATACAGGTGAAACAAAATTAACACAAGTTCTAAGTTAAACAACCAAATATAGTCTCTCACAAGTTGTAATTAGTTATAAGTATGTCAAACAAATTAAATACATGAACCTAATCGTCGTCAAGATTCGGGGCATCATCCTCTTCATTTTCTTGATCTACCCCTCCCTCCATACCTCCATCATCTCCTCTACGTTGATCATCTCCAACATCTTGCAAGAGAACCAAAATGTTAGTAATTATAAACAAATTATAAACAAAATGCTCATATGTGTTATAAGGCAGTAAAAAAACTTTATATGTGATTCTATCATGCTCATATGTGTTCTAAGGCAGTTAAAAAATGTCATATGTGATTCTATCATGCTCATATGTGTTTTAAGGCAGTTAAAAAACTTTATATGTGATTCTATCATGCTCATATGTGTTCTAAGGCAGTAAAAAAACTTTATATATCATTCTATCATGCTCATATATGTTATAAAGCAGTAAAAAAACTTTATATGTGATTCTATCATGCTCATATGTGTTCAAAGACAGTAAAAAAACTTTATATGTGATTCTATCATGCTCATATATGTTATAAAGCAGTAAAAAAACTTCATATGTGATTCTTTCATGCTCATATGTGTTCTAAGGCAGTAAAAAAACTTCATATGTGATGAAATCATGCTCATATGTGTTCTAAGGCAGTAAAAAAACTTTATATGTGTTTCTATCATGCTCATATGTGTTCTAAAGCAGTAAAATTTTTTTATATGTGATTCTATCATGCTCATATGTGTTCTAAGACAGTTAAAAAACTTTATATGTGATTCTATCATGCTCATATGTGTTCTAAGGCAGTAAAAAAACTTCAAATGTGATTTTATCATGCTCATATGTGTTCTAAGGCAGTAAAAAAACTTTATATGTGATTAAATCATGCTCATATGTGTTATAAGGCACTAAAAAAACTTTATATGTGATTCTTTCATGCTCATATGTGTTCTAAGCCAGTAAAAAAACTTTATATGTGATTAAATCATGCTCATATGTGTTACAAGGTAGTTAAAAAACTTCATATGTGATTCTATCATGCTCATATGTGTTCTAAGGCAGTGAAAAAATTTCATATGTGATTATATCATGCTCATATGTGTTCTAAGGCAGTAAAAAAAACTTCATATGTGATTCTATCATGCTCATATGTGTTCTAAGGCAGTAAAAAAACTTTATATGTGATTCTATCATGCTCATATATGTTCTAAGGCAGTAAAAAAACTTCATATGTGATTCTATCATGCTCATATGTGTTCTAAGGCAGTAAAAAAACTTTATACCTGATGGACACCAGTGCTTATGTTGAATGCAGACGAAGTTCCTCTGTCCGGAAAAAAGTTGCACAACTCAGTACAAACAATGTTGGGAATGACTTCGTTTAAAAAGTACTGCATTTTGTCCTCTTGACACTTACAGACACCATCCCAAGACATAGCAGGGTCAATCGGACGTTGGGAGTTGATGCTGGCGGGAGAACTCTGAGAGCCATGGATGCAGGAGGCAACAATTGGTGTGGTGTTCATGTTACTCCCAAACCCAAACTCACGACCCTTTTTGGGTTCACCGGTTGCAGTCACCCATGTTGTAGGATCAAAAGACGGATGCTAAGTAGAGTCATCGCCATATCGCTGTACCATTTGTTGCTCGTATGACTCCTACAATGTAATGATTAGAATATGAATTAATAATTAGGAATTACAATATTTATGATAACGTAATTTACAGTAACTTGTCTATTACAATGTTTATTAATACAATAAATACATACCGTTGTCGCTCTCACCTTCTCTGATACGAACTCTCCGGTGGTCTTACGTTTATGTGTTTCAAAAAACACATCTTTGTAAGGCACAAAGCCTCTTTTTTCTGCTTCCTGCGAGGTTAAATGATAAAAAAACAATTAAAAAGTATGCAACCATACTTATAAATTCGACAACATATATATTGATGAGTTACCATTTTCTTTTGGTGGCTCCCAAAAGTTCTAGATCCGCCTGTGTGTAGATGGGCATCGAGCATCTTTACTTGGTTTTGTGCAGCCTTTGCTGGGCAGTTTCGAAATTCATTGCTCGCCCACTTGTCGTACATGCCCTCCCAGTAATCTCTCCTGATAGTAGAAGGCCCATGGCCCTTCTAGTGCAGTGGATCATCTGTCCCACTAGCTGCTTTTTTTGCTGCAGTCTTCATATTATGCAACATGTTGGCAAATATATTGGCAGTCACCTTCTGTCATACTACCATCACGTCTTTCTCCTCGTTCACAGTCATGAAGCAATGGAAAGCCTACAAATAGTTTTAGAAAGGTAGCACACATGAGTATAACAAAAAATTAAATATGAATCACAATAGTTATGATAAATGATTGCATACCATGAATGAGGACATTAAACTGTCCAGCACCTCCCTCAGGTACTCTTTCCATTGCGCGATCGGTCCTGGAAGATGTTGCAGTTGTGCCTTCCTAATGTCTCGTATTACTTCTTGCTGCTCGAACCTCGCACTGCACATGAATTGATACACATTATCATTCGACCTTGGAGGTTACTACGGATATTCATATTCCCTCTATTCATCAAATGCTATGGATGACACCTTTTAAAAGGGTGTATGGGCCGTGTGCGCATACAACCGTTGTAACATCAGAGTACTTGGTTTTTCTGCAGTAGTGCTGAGGTTTTAGCAAGTAGCAGAGTCGTGTCGTGCCGTGTATGTGTGCTTTGTTCTTCTGTAGAACAAAGAGCATTTTTCTGCAGATCGTGTGTGCGTACCTTTTAACAGAAGCAACATAGTGTTATTCAGAAGGCAACAGAGTGCGTGTCTTTGTAAGAGTGTTTTTTCACTTCTTTTGGACTGCTTCTGTTGGCGAGTTCTTCAGAACATTCAGTGAGGTCTTTCCTCTTGTTTTTCGCTACACCTTTGTGTGTTTGTAAGGCTTATGCCTTTTGGTAATTGTAATCTTTTGGTTGATAATAGTAGAAGGTGTTGACCTATCGGTCGCCGTGGACGTACCTTAGTTTGAGGGAACCACGTAAATCTTTTGTGCCTCTTTATTTTTTGTTGTCATATTTACATTGTTTTCATTGATTTATACTTGGAGAAATGTATTTTTCTCAACAAAACACACACACACACACTCTCATATGCATGTATGTGTGTTAGTGTGAAGGAATGGAGGGTTAGGTTAACTGTCAAAATAAGGGCTTACAGATGAATACCTTAAGCTTTTTTTTTCCTATCCCAAAGGGTTTAGTGTAGTGGTATGGAGCTTAGGCTGCTAGGCGGGCAGTTAAGGTTTCAATCCCACGGGCGTCAACCCTTTGCATTATAACCAAAGCAAAGCGACCCTATGGGGGCGAAGGGTGAGCCACAGTTTTATGGCATCGAAGAAGCAACCGTAAGCTGGCGGGCATTGACATGTCTTTTTCTCCATGGGTGGTTTCTCCGTTCCTCATTGAAGAAGACAAGCTTTTGTTTTTTCTTCTTTTCTTTTTAGCTCTTATCTTTTACTGTTTTCTCTCTCTCTTATATGTACAATATATATGAGATGAATGCTTTCGATTTCCATAGTGATGTGCCAATTGTCGACTAGAGTTTTTATAGTTTTTGGATGGCTAACCCCCCCCCCCCCTCCCCCCCTCCTCTCTCTCTCTTGCATGCATGTGATGAGGGGCATGGGGAACATGTGAAAACCAGCCAACTAATGAAACATGTCAAGTTTCCAAGTGAAAATATCCTTCTTCAATTCAATAATGTTTCCAAAGATAAAGAATAAGAAGAAACTTAAAAAAAAAAGAAAAATAAGTAGTAGTAGTTAGTGGCATGCCTTAAATTAACAAAAACTAGTTAACCCGCTATGGATAGACACTAAGTGGATCAAAACTCAGCCATGCGAAGGTTCCTTTAAATTGTTGGGATAAGCTTTTGCTCATGCATATAATAAATGATGTTATTACATCGTACCTGGAAGCATAACCTGCTTTTTAAGAAATCAATTCCTTATGAAGCAACAACTCATAAATCTCGAAAAAGGTGACCATAAAAGTGAGAGTTGCCATAAGCATGGGCCACCGGCGATTTATTGATATGGAGACACTGCATCTTCTGCATGCTTACATATTTGTAAATATTATAACTCTATGAATATTCTGAAAAACTTACTTGAGATAGAGAGAATGAATTTGAGGTAGTTCACGTAGGAAAGCAAGAGTTGCATAAATATCCTAGGGGTTATTTTCATATAGTGAGTGAGACTTTAGGCAAACTAAGATGTAGCATAAATTATGAACTTTAAAAGCAGGTATAGCTCCTCAGTCAGACTCTCTAGCTAGTTACTGGTGGGTCCTCTTTCACTACAGTGCCTAGTGATTCTGATCGAGATGACTTAGAGCGGTTCATAGTCCAACGAACATCATAAAATTAGGTTATTCTACACGAGTTGCTACGTTCATGGTAGGTTATTACCGGTATAATCAATCTAGTTTAGTAGTTAGCATTGAGTCAATGCTAACTTGTGAGTTTGAGAAAGTTAATAGAGAAAATTAAAAGAGAAAAACTTGTGTGTTTTTGTGATAACTAAACTAAGATTAGGGGCTTAAAGCTCTCTATAGTTGTGCGTTAGAGTTTTAAATTGTTTATAATTATTCTTTACTGAGTTTTAGACTCACTCTTTTAGTAATTACAACTGTAGGTTTCAAAAGTTCTACTTGAGGCAAGTCGACGTAGTTGTTTTCGCCCATAGGTATTCGCAGATGACAAGAGAGCCATGCAAAGACTTTTACTTTATTATATTTATTTCTTGAACCATATGTGAATTTGTGCTTTTGAATTGGATAATGTACCTTATATGACCATGGTTATGAGATTATGATGTTTTAATTTTAAACAAATTTTGGTGCCATATTTATGTGCATTACTTTGGTATTTTCCTCTGAAAAGTAATACCCACAAACCCAAACTCTAGGTGTCTTGGATCAGAGTATTACACTAAGACTCTAATTAAAAGATTTCATAAACGTTGGTAAAACGATAGTGTCTCTTCACCTGTAAAAACCTATGGTCGATGTCTCCGTGACTATGGAAACAAATAAAGAGACGTCAGCCCCCCCTGGTCGAATGCGTTTTGAGGTCCCAAAATTCTTTATAGCGAATGCCTTGTGAGCTCCCAAAAGTACTCCATTATTAACAAGGACTACAAAAGTAGGTGTCTTGTCGCAAATCTTCACTTCTTAATCCACTCTTGATGGAACCCAAATAAATAAAGTGAAAGCACCAATCAATATGGTCATACACCTTGACCAGATCATAGTCATTTTAGAGTTGTTTTTTAAGAAAATTGGTCTCATACGATTCACAATCACCTTTTTAATGATTTTATAAGTTATGTTATGAATGCTAATTGGTCGAGAATCCTTCAATTTCACAGCCTTTGTCACCTCCGGAATCAAAACAATGTGTTGCATAAATTCTCCAAAGCATCTGACATGTACTGAAGAAGTCTATCACCGCCACACCTCCTATCCTATGATATCTCAGTAAGCAGGGAGGCTCGAGAGAAGTTGAGGCCCTAGGCATGTTTCATTGGAGTCCAATATTTCTCCATACTTTTATTTATTTTATTGGAGGCCCTCAAGCATGTGAAATATAAGCGTTATATATATTTTTCATTTGAGGCCCTTCAAATCTCAAAGACCCAGCCGGCCCTGCCAGTAAGCTTTAAAAAATATCACTGAGAACTCGTCTGAACCCGAAGCACTACCACTCTTAATGCCCATCACTGCACACTTTACCTCTTCTGGAGAAACTGAAGCACATAAACCCAAGTTTTCATCCTCAGAAACACTTGCTTCAAGAATACCGCCAAAATCATCATGAGCTACTTGGGTTCTGGTAAACTAAATAAGCTTTTGCTTCTAAAGCCATATCTCTATGAGATCTCACCTGTTCTCCATTAGTAGTCCTAAAATATTTAATTCTATTCCTGTGTAAATTTTCTTACATTTTGCATGGAAGAAGGCAGTATTTTGATCTCCTCTCTTAACCACTGAATTTTAGATTTTTGCTTCCAAAAAGATTCCTCCATTTAGAACACTACTGCATCTTGGCACATAGCTCTTGTACCCCTGTTCAAAACGCCAAGGACACCTGGCATCAATACAAGCTTGTGTTATTGCCATTTCTGTTGCTAAGTCTGCCTTAATCTTAATTGTTAGTCGCCTCTTGATTTTATCCAACTTCTTAACCACTTTGAACATAGCCACTCCATTTATTTGAAACTGCCAACAATCCCTCACAATATCATGACATTCAGGATTGTTGATCCACATATTAGAAAATTTGAATGATGTGCACACTTTGTAGACATCCTGATGCCAATGAAAGCAAAGCCCCACATGGTCAGAAATGAGACTAGAAATACAATCTAATTCTGCTGAACCCTGTCTTTGGACCCATGTCAAGTTCACCAAAATTCTATCTATTTTACTAGCTTTAAACCAGGTTCCCCATTAATTGTTGGACCATGTGTTACTTCACTGATTCATTACTAAACTTAGAAAGACCACGATTATATATAAATTCATTAAACTCTTGACTAGCCAAAGATTCTAGCTGAATGCCCCCACCTCTCATCC
This sequence comes from Nuphar pumila, assembly GCF_984573655.1. NCBI lineage: Eukaryota > Viridiplantae > Streptophyta > Magnoliopsida > Nymphaeales > Nymphaeaceae > Nuphar > Nuphar pumila. The sequence goes on along the minus strand of NC_143263.1, from coordinate 28,315,993 downwards.
GCTTCTTTAGTGACATTCCAATCTCCCAGCTGTGCCCATGGATCTGAAAATTGCATGCTGAGAAGGTGATTCCAAAGTTTGCGCCTCCAACCATAGTAGTTATGTGCGTAGATTCCGGTAAGGATTACCTTATCCTCACCTCATGATTCCCTGATAGTGAGGCATTGATCACCTCCACTAAAATTTTGGTTGGGTTCCATGACAAGTCCGACGAAATGCAAAATTCCATGCAAACTTAAAACTAATTGAAATCTACCACCGAGGTGGTATTCCATGTGGTAAGCGGGGTCATATGCCAAGCTGAAGGCCCAGGTTTGAATCCCTCTGCCACATGGGGCTTAAGAGATATCTAGTAGGGGTCTGCCTAACCCCAGCTTGCCTTTCAAAAATAAAATAATTGAAATCTTCATATTCTTCGAAGTAGCTTCTTCAGAGCATTTAGTTTCCAGTAAGAATATTATATCTTCATACTCCTTTATACAACAATCTAGTGGGTTATTAGTATATGTAAGTTTTCTGGGTCATAATAAACGCAAATACACAGTCTAGCGTAATGGTGGGTCACTCGTGCACCGTTTGGAGAGATTGGGGATTTTGGAACAATGTTCAGGATCGGCTCAGCTCGAGCTCGGAACCGAGCCGAGTTTGGACAATGTTGTTCAAGCCCAAGCCGAGCTTGAACACGAGCATTTTGAAGCGAGCCGAGTTCAAACAGCCCAAGCTCAGTTCGTGTGCATGCCTAACTGAAACATGATGCTAGAGCCATGCAACACTTAAAGGCTGCTAAAATGAAAAACCAACGACAGGGTTACAGACTGTGGAAGCCACCATGGGAAACTAAACCAGCTGAAAGACATGATGAACTGCTACAGTAACCATGACCAAGCCAAGGAGTGTCAAGGCATGATGGATTAGTAGCTCTCTTACAGCAGCGGTATTAAACCCAATCATGCAGAGTGTAGGCATTATTCGGATTCTGCTGCATGGTCTAAAGATATGGAAACCTCCCAGGATATTTCGGAAGAGGGCCTTAAGAGCCTACAGTTGTTACCTTGAGGACAAGGCAAATTTTAAGGGGGGTGGAATGTTACATGCACTTTTTCACTAACAGGCTAGCTTAGGGGGCACCCACTTGGGTCTGTTTGGGTGTCCACTTTTTAGGGGGTTTTGTGTTCAGCTGGGACTTAGGTGGCATGAATGTAATATTTTGATGTATCAAGGATAGTTACGTAAAGTGTGGTCAAGAGAGAGAAATCATTTTATCCCTTGGAATTGGATTTGCTTAATGCAAATGAAAGAAGTTCCTTGTGAATTCTCTAGTGAAGGTTTTCTTCATCTAAAAGGGGTGTCTCTAGTTAGTTAGGCTTCTAGCTTTTGGAGTTTCTCATCCTAACACCCATGACAACCTCCAAACCACTTGAACAATCCAAGCAACAAACCCAAACCACCCAACTCCCCTCTCAAGTCTTCCTCCTAGCGGACCCCGCCTACTCTTTCCTCGGCCTCTCTCTCTTATCCAACACCACTTTCCCTCCCATTTCACCTTTGAATTCCCTACCACCCAAGCATTTTCAAGTGAATGCATCATAAACTTTTATGAGCATAAAAAAATTAAATATCCATAATACATTAAAATATTTAAAAAAAAAAAAAACACATGATCCCAAGTTTGGTTCCTGATAAATGAACGATGATGAATACTTCTTTGCCATCGGATTGAGAAGAAAAGATATACAAAAAACCGCACCAAGCATTTTTGGCTAAAAAGTACAACACTATTAGGAGTGGTCAATATTTTTCATATACATTTATTTATTTATGAACCTGCACAATGGAGTTGAGATGAAGATCCCTTGTTAGCACCTGGCTTAGTATTGCAATTGAGCTAGGTAGTGTGACAGAACAAGCTCTCACACAAGCCGCACTGAATTGAAGCCACAAGCTGTTTGGTTTCGTGACTCATCTCTATCTACAGCTACCTAAACTACAATGAAAGTTCTAAAAGATCCGGAAAAGAAAAAAGAAATATTTTGATATTTTTATCTTAAAATTAAAAGAAAAAACTCGTGAGTTTTAAACAAATTGCCTCATGATATGTTAGGAACCTGAAATTAAGTTCTCATATAGCAGCTCTTTAAGTCAAGGATCTGTTTGGGAGATGGTTTATGGGAAGGAATTGAGGATTTGACTAATATTTCACTTAAATTTTTGGAGTGATGTGGTTGTTTGAGATAAAGATATTGAAAGGCATCTGATTAATCGAGGAGGCAGTTGAGGCATCTGCTCTTTTGTAATTGCACCAAGGGATAAAAAAAGGAAAAACAAAAACAAAATCATGCCTCTCTAAAGGTAACTAGGGATGTCAATGGGTCGGATGTAACACGATATCCGAATCTGATTAGTCAGATTCGATTTTAATTTTGTTATTGAAATCTGAATCTGAATCCAACAAAGACCCGAATCCAATTAAGTCAAAATATCGGATTTTGGTCTAGTTGGATCCAGATCCAGTTCTATCTTTTCCCCCGATTCTGAATCCAAATCCGATTAGGTCAGACCCGATTAAGTCAGATTCGGTAATGCCTGAATCTGACCCGTTGACATCCCTAAAGATAACATTTATCAACTACAGGTATTCAGTGCATTCACTTTTCTCAATTCCATAAACTCCCTGGTTCAGCACTTCAGCTATGAGGCTATAGTAGGTGTGGTTCACGGTAGTTCAAGATAAAATTGTTTCGATTTTACAACTTTATAACTTGAAAGATAGAATGCATACATCTTTTTTTTACCATACTTTGTAGTTAGTTGAACTCAACACATGGTATCAGGTTCATGGTAGGGAGGGCTTTCCTTATCTAAGTCCCCCATGTAGGCACTCCCTTCCCTAAGGAAACGACTTTGCAGAGGTTAGCAACTCAACGTCTATATCTTTATTTTATATTAGTTAGTGCTTTACAAACAGCTGTCCCACCACATAGAGGCAATTGCCAAGATTACAATTGACAAAAAACATGCATTGCTATTTGCCACTGCAGTTATGCAGTGCTTCCACTCTATCATGGTTATCTGATTGCTTGAATTTGGGATGTTTTCTTTCTAAGGTAGGGCCTCAAGTGGTGACCAATGTTATCAGTATCGGCAGAAAATCGATACACTTCACCCCTGAATAGACTATTTTTCATAAATGCAAAAAAATACTAAAAATTAACCTTTTTATATTATTTTAATATTAATTTAATGGTTTTAACAGGTGTCACATTATGAATGGCACATAATATTTTTTTATTATTTTCTGGCCGTTACAGAACGATTCACTTGAGTATCGGTATAGGTAGATACAGCTGAATCAGTGGCCAAACGATTCAGGGCCATATTAACAACATTGGTGGTGACCATTAGTCAGAACAAATCTTCAGCATAATCACATCAACTGTTGGAATAAAGGTTTCAATCCTACCTGATGCAGAACTAGACTTTTTTTGGGGGGGCTAGACCAAAAGAAAACCCCTCATCATGGACCAAAACATTGACAAACCTCTGGTTAATAAATTCATGAGGTTCCCCTACCCACTGGGAGTACATCCAGCTTCGTCCTTGCGGCAAGGGATGCTGCCTTCTCTGGGTTTCGAACGTGTGACGTCTCATCAACTTGGTGTTGTTGATGTGTTGCCCTTAACAAATGAGTAGAGCCCCTGTGGGCAACTACAAAATAATTTTTATGCCACCGATGCTGTCAACAAATTGCTGTCACTCACACACACACACACACACACACACACACACAGAGAGAGAGAGAGAGAGAGAGAGAGAGAGAGAGAGAGAGAGAGAGAGAGAGAGATTGCCATTGGCAACACGGAAGAACACCATTAACACAATATCAATGAGATAGTTGATGGTAAATAGTGGCATCCCGCAGGAGATACACCAGCTTACTACCAAGGAAAAAAAAGAGAAATAACTTCTCAAGACAGAAGGATAGCAAATGTTGCCCCAGTGAATCATATATTAGCAAGACTTGGCCTCCACTCAGGGAGCAGCACCAGGGACATAGAGGTGCCAAAAATAATTTACGAGGCAGGCTTTACTGATGCCATAGAAGGATAAAGCTACTACTGCAAAGGATTTCATTCAACCATGTGTGATTATATGGTGCTCAAGGTGAATTAGGTGTTGATATATAGTTGGTCCTCAAAAAGAGCTTGTTTTTCTCGTGCTCAATCTGACAGTTGAGGGCCTAAACTTTTCTACAATCCCAAATATATATTCTAGTTTAGCTGCCGCTTGGTGAGTAAGTCACCGCTGAACGGCATTGGATGCTGATTATCTGCAAAATGCTGATCACTTTTTAAGGGGCTTAGCATACAAGTATTCAGCATGTAGATACAAGAACTTACAGATGATAAACTGCTTGACACAATGATACTGAACTTGATTTTGGAACAAATCTCATGCATGCAGTGGAAAAAGCAGAGATATATGTCCCAATTAGAAGACCTAGCAACATGCATGGGACATGTTTGGCTCATAGGAAGGAGCATGAGTTTGAGTCAAGTCGCAGATACATGGCTGAGCCTAGTGCAGATCATCGCAAGCTAGTCCGGGATTGAAGGTTTATATGTCCCATATCACAAAGGTTTGCAGCAATTCTAATGTTCACTGACAGAGGCAATATGCTGCATTCTTCGCTATACCATTTACATGACTTTGCAATAATCCCAAATCCAGCATTTGGAATAAAGAAAAAACAGAAGGAAACAACCCACATGTAACTATAAGAAATTCCATCTGCTGAGATCAAGGTTTTAAAACCCGTGACTCGGAACTCGACTCGTTCTTTATTGACTCGTGACTCGGCGGGTCAACTCGGTGACTCGGACCGGGTTTTGTTAACTTTTGATTTTAAAAGAAAAACAATATATAATTTGTCTAAAACCATGTTTTTGAGTAAACATAGTCTCCAAATGTCTGTAAGAATATAAAAACAACTACAAAGAGCTATAGAGGTTTGCTTGAATAATTGAATTTGATATCTATACAAGCACTTTGACTAATTCATGACTTGAATTAGAGGATTTGGTCACCATGAGTTCAGTCTGCTACTACCTAAGGTTCCTAAAATGGCCAATCATATATGCTAGCTTGTTTTAAAAGTTTTAATTCCCTCTCTAACAAATCCATAAATGTAAAACAGGGATATATGTGCATATTGAAAGTTTACAGAATGCCCAATATCAACATAAATAAGCAATTTTCTCATGTATAAAACTAGGCAGGAAATATATTAATGGCACAACTATAAAAAGACTACTAATATTTGAATATGTACAATGCTTGTTCACATAACAAATGGATGATGAAACCTAAATGTGACTTCCCATAGGCACAGTTGACCCGCCATATATAGTGAGAATCATTTCTTTAAAATATTTTGCTAGAATAAGTTGATAACACAGGGTGAACAGTAGTTTGAACAACATGGTGATTTTATTCTATGGATTTAAATGCTTTTTTATCTTTAAATGCTTTTTATTTTCTTTTTTATACAAAATCTGGGGGTAACCCTTGTTAAAATATATGTACTTATATATTTCGAAACTGTAATTTGAAACTCAAAAAACAAATTTCAAACATCCCAAAACTCGCCCGAGTCATGCCGAGTCAAGCCGAGTCAAGCCCGAGTTTTGGCAAACCGAGTTTGCCTTGCCGGGTTGACTCGCTGGAGGGGCGAGCTGAGCCGAGTCAACGAGTTGACTCGGCGAGTTTTAAAACACTGGCTGAGATAGAAGAGGATTCTTGGATTCAATGAAAGAAAGAAGCAGCAGAGTAATGATCTCAACGATGAAATAATAAGCAAATATTTTTTATTGGATGAGAATGAATGAACAAATGTTAGATCATACTATATCAAATCTGGACCCTTGGTTCTTACCAGAATTTGTGCCACTTTATGATCGATATAGGACTAATCCATGGATCATACCAATCAAATTGCTTCTATTTGATTTTAATGAAAATAAAACAAGTGACCCTTATATAGATAAAAAGGTAAAATATCTAATCCAAAAGGAAACTGCATTTGCCGCTGCACGCAGCAAGCTGTGCTGCATATTCTACTGAATTGAATTGGCAGGTGACAACAAAAAGCTGCAATTCAAAACAGTGAATAACAGAGGAATGAGTGCTTGGCTGAAATTAGAAGGACTTGAGAGCCTCAAGCCAGAGCAGAATGTGACTTAGAAAATAAGCATGTCACGCTGAAAGTAAGGAGTAGAAACACACCAAAAGAAAGACAGAATGCACGAGGCAAAAAATTCAAAACTCAAAAAACTGAATGTTAAAGAAAAAGTAGGCACAAGGAACTTATCATGGATCTTTATCCATATGAAATACCACCTAGAAATACAAATTACAACGATGAACTGCAGGATTAAGCATTTCCATTTACCACCAGTTAAGTAATACAAGATGTAGGTGATGCAATAATTTAGCAAGTTGATACTACTATCAATCTATCAGAATACATTAGACTTTGGTTTCCGGACTGAAAACTAAGAAGCTCCTTTCTAAGTTCAGGCTTGTGTCGACAAAATCCTCCAATTCCAACCACTAACCATTTGCATTATTGTAAATAATGCTCAAACCATAAACTAGTAAATCAGTTAAAACAGTGAGGTTCGTATCATAAACATGAACATATGAAGTCTTGCCTTCCTCGTAGTGAAAAACCAAACTTGGCCCTCATGACTGATGAAACGCTCCCCCACCCTAAGATAAACAACAATTCAATGCCCTACCGAAATCCGATTCCCATAAAACAAGGAAGCAACATTAGGATATCAACCCAAGGGACAGACGAAACTAAAAACTCCAATAATTGCAAGGATATGTTCACAACCACAGCCAAATATCCGTAACAGAATCGACCATCATTACTACATGGGTGTGTTTATGATGAGTACCAAACAATTCTCATAACCAAAATGGACGCTCGCAAAACGAATCAATGCTTCACCACTTGGAGATTGACAAAAGGGAAAAGAAAACCCCTCAAAAGAACCACCAAAGAACAAATCCAATATAATCAGATTTCTATTATCCAATTCAACAGAAAACAAGCTAAATTCTTGCAAACATTCATACTTAGATTTGGAAACAAATTCGCACCAAGAAAAGCAACAAGAAGGCAATCACATGTACTGAAAAAGGGCCAAACCTTCCCTCAATTCATTCATAATTCCAGACTATACAGCATGTTTTCATCGTCCATATATAAATATAAATGCATCTCTACAACCACCACCAACAACGCAGAAACACAGAAAAAGAAGAAGAGGGGAATAGGTGGCATCAAATTATGTACTCAGACCATTCCGCAATAAAGGAGGTATGATCCATACTCTCGCTGGGGATGTCGCTGTTCTTCGCCGGGTGCGCCCTCCCGCCGACAAGCCTCGCCGGGTTGCCGACCGCGGTGGTCCTGGGCGGGACGTCGATGAGCACCACCGAGAGGGCGCCGATCTTCGCCCCCTCGCCGATCCTGACGTTGCCGAGGACGGCGGCGCCGGCGCCGATGAGGACGCCATCGCCGATCTTGGGGTGGCGGTCGCCGACGTCCTTGCCGGTGCCGCCGAGGGTGACGTGGTGGAGGATGGAGACGTTGTTGCCGACGACGGCGGTCTCGCCGACGACGACACCGGTGGCGTGGTCGAGGAGGATGCCGGAGCCGATGCGAGCGCCGGGGTGGATATCGACGGCGAAGACGTCGGAGATGCGTGACTGGAGGGCGAGGGCGAGGGAGGTGCGGCCCTGGAGCCAGAGACGGTGAGAGACGCGGTGGGACTGGAGGGCTAGGAAGCCCTTGTAGTTGAGGAGGCAGTGGGAAAAGGAGGCGCAGGCGGGGTCGCGGAGGCGGGCGGCCCGGAGGTCCGCGACGGCGGCGGAGCGGAGAGGAGGGGAGGATGAGAAGGAGTCGAGGAAGAGGTTGTAGAGGAGGGTGGAGAGGAGAGTGGAGGAACAGAGCTTGTTGCCGAGGTGGAAGGAGAGGGACCTCTCCAGGGAAGAATGGGAGAGGACGGTCGAGTAGAGGTAGCTGGCCAGCGCCGGCTCCGCCTCCGCGTCGCGCCGGGTCTCCAACTTAATCTGCTCCCACACCTCCGCCTCCGCGTCGTCGGAGATTGCACCAACCACCGGTGGTGGTGGTGGTGCTGCTACTGCTGGTGAGGTGGTGGTGGTGATGTCGTTGGTGATGGGGGGCTCCTCTCTTGCGGTCATATCTCTCTCTGAGAGGGAAAGGAATGCATAGATAGAAAGCTAGAGAGAGACCTCTCGAGTCTCTGAGAGAGAGAAAGAGTTGTGCTTTTCAAGATAAAGACTGACAATGGTAGGCGGACATTTTTTTTAGTTCTTTTAAAAGTGCATAACGTATGCTTTTATGAGTCGTTCAAGATTGGACCGAACGAACAGACAGAACATTCAGTTTTAACGTCACAGGTGTAGACCAAGTTGGGTAGGTCGATTCAGGCCTTACTGTGGCGGAACTGGCAATGGAAATGGCAGACTGAGGATATGGAGAAGGGTTTTAGTTAGGGATGATAGGTCCAGTTTGAGCATCTTCATTTGATCGGTTTAGGTTAAGGGTATGACAAGGGCTATGAGTTGAGGAAGGATTTGGTTGCCACAGACACGTGAGGAAAACCCAAAGTGAGTGAGGCAATTTTACTTTAGTTTTTGCATTCTTCATAATGGAGTTTTCGGCTTTAGCTATGGTTTTTTTTTTACTTTGAAAAACATGTTTTTTTTAGTCAACAAAAAAAGCTAGTTATTTGATAAAAAATAAAAAAACACATTTGCTAAGTCTTGTATTTACAACCACTTTAAGCAAACTTTAACCCCTTCTAAAATAATATAAGATATGATGCACTTTATGTTAATAATAAATTTTAAATTTTTGCTTAAGAATTTACTACAGTCTGAAAAAAAAACTGTCACATGGGACACATGACGTAGCATATTTAATGAAGAGCTTGTCTTTTTAAAATTACATTTCTTAGAGTTAGTGTAGTTCGCGTACACTTGTTTAGCCCCCTCTCATGGCTCAGGTGGTGAGGGTTGGAGATCTTTCCCTTCCTTTTGAAGGTCAGAGGGAGATCTAGACATGGAGGATTAAGGTTATGTTAGCAACAACTCGAAAGCTATTCCAAGGACTCAACTCTTCTAGTATCTATTGTTCAGTATCGGTATCTGCCCTGAATCGTTTGGCCACCGAATTCAGCTATATCAGCCCGATACCGATTCTCAATTGAATCATTATTGTATCAACCCAAAAATAATAAAAAAATATTATGTGTCAATCATAACGTGACACATGTTAAAACTATTAAAGTACAATTAAAATATTATTAAAAAATAATTTTAGTATTTTGATTCAAGGGTGATGTGTATCGGCCAATAACATCGATACTGATAACATTGCTATTGTGAGCAGCTAACTTCAGGATGCTTTGCTAAGGGTTTTGACTCTGATATCAATTGTCAACAGTAGAGGTCCACGAATCCAAGATCACGAAGGCCTGTGTAGGTCGTTACTAGGTCCAACCCCAATTTAATGGAATTGGATTTGTGGATCCAGGTTCTGCTCCAATGGTAGGCCGGTGTTGGGATGAGAGGGGAAGGATCTGGATCATCTGGTCACTAGGTCCAACCCCAATTTAATGGGTTCAGATTTATGGAGCCAGGTTCTGCTTCAATGATAGGATCGTGTTGGAATGAAATGTGAAGAAGGACTAGCAAACAATAAGCATGAAAGAATTTGATAATGCATAAATATGCATTCGTTTTATTACATAAATTATGCATTTAAATGTGTTTTATTGGTTTACATTTCATGCTTATAATGTTTCAGGGTTAAAGAAGTTATAGTTCAAATCTTGCAGAATTCAGAGTTAAAATGAGGAAGTTACGATCATTTTACTATTCTAGAGCGAATCCCAAGGCAATTTAGACCATGATCCAGTCCAAAACACATTAATTGGATATTGAAACCAATGCTAATGTGATCAGCAAATACCTAAAATCAAACATATTTCATAATTTTTCTAGAAATTCTCTTTTGAAATGGCACCACACCCTTTTAGACAATTTTCTCTCCTTTCCTTCTTCCTCTTCTTTTCTTTTAAATCAGCAATGGAGGAGTGCTTGGAGCCAAATCCGGATTGGAGTTTCATACATACATTCGGTTGAAGATCAATCGAATTCATTGAATTTGACAAATTTAGTGAATTTTCTAACCCCCTTTCTTCCGTTCGAATCCTTGAAATCTCTTATTTGCTTCTGTTCTTTGTTATATTTTTTGCATTTTGGAATCTCTTTCATTATGCAATTAGATTAGTTTTGCTATTCTTCATTTGGATTGAATTCTATTCAAATAGATCCATCGATTTTGTGGAATTGTTCTTTGCATAATTCAAAAGATCGATTGGCCTATTTGAGTGCAATTTTTGTGTTTTTTGTTGCATTTTAGTTTCAGTTTTGGTTTCTAAGAACATTTAGATCAGATTAGATTATATCCAAGCGATGGATCTATATCTAATCATTCAAAAGATCGATTGGCCTATTTGAGTGCAATTTTTGTGTTTTTTGTTGCATTTTAGTTTCAGTTTTGGTTTCTAAGAACATTTAGATCAGATTAGATTATATCCAAGCGATGGATCTATATCTAATCTGAGTTTTTTTCTTCTCTCCTTTTTGCTTTTGTGAAAATCCAAAAACAAGATAGGATTCCACGCTTAATTGATCTCAATTCAAATATAGCATTGGATAAATTCATCTCATATTATAGTTTAGATCTTAATTCTTGCATTTTAATTTTTGTAATTTATTTTTTAGATTGTAATTAGATTAGCTAAGTGTTTACATCTCGTTTCCATGAATTCCTAAGTGTTCATTCTTTAATCTAATGCAATAGATCAAAGTGTGAAATTCTGAAATTCTAGAATTTTGTTTTTTTTTTATTTTCTATAGCTTTTTGTTTTTTGTATATCTGAAGATTTCAGAATCCAAATAAAGATTCGTAAATTAGATCTGATTTTGCTTGAGTCTAGTTGCTTTCTACAAAAAATCATCATGATCGGAGTCCGATTGATGGGTCATTCGGAGCTTTGTCCGGCCGTATATTTCAGCATCTCTGTTTTCTGCAACTTTTATTCCTTGCATTTTTTCTAGTTTTTGTTTTTGTTAAATCTGGTGTTTCTAGAATCCAAGTCCAAATATGTAAAATGGATTGGATTCATGAATAAATCTAATTTCTGCTGTAAAATTTTAATTTATTTTCAATCTGTTTTGCTAAACTAAAATTGTTAAATTCTGGAAGCTATCAGACATTTTGATAGCAATTTTCAAAGTTTGAAAGTTGTTGTTCATTTGTTAATAAATCAAGTTCTACTTTGAATTTTTAAATTATGTAAATTAGATTCTCTTCATTAATATTTTGAGAACATATCTAGAAAATTTGAGAAGGATTGAAATCCAATTGCTATCTCATTTTGTCAAATTATAGAAACCTGTTCTGATAAGAATTTCTGTAATAGCTAGTGGCATAATTATAATTTCAAGTAGAAGTTCATATTAGTGTATATTTTGTATTTATGTTTTTGTATTATTTTTGTAGGAGGTGGAGCCATTTGCTAATTTCATATGATTGAAATGAAGTATATTTGAAGTTAAATCGAAGAAGCAAAGGCGAAAAAGTTGCATTTTTTTAGCATTTTCAATTCCTAGTTAATTAGGGTCTTTTTGCCACATTTAAGCTTTGTAATTAATTTCAATTTCAGCATTATTTGGAATCTGTAATAATCCTTTAATTCATATTTTGTAAGTACTTTTAATTAGTTAATTTTTTTAAGGCAATAAATAATTTGCTTGGACTGAAATACGAAGTTTTATCAACCTGTTCATCGAGTTCTACCGGATTCTCACTACTTGTGAGAATTAAATTTTTAAATTTGGTAGCCAACTTTTATAAACTCTTTTCATAAAAATATCTTGTAAAAATATATTGACAAAGTGTACACCAAATTTTGGCACCATTGCCGGAGAACGGTGATTAAAAAACAACTATTAGTTTATTGCCTAATTGTTAGTTTATGCTTAATTAGGATTGTTAGATTTAATTTTTGTAAAATAATTAGGATTGTTAGTTTAAATTCATGCACTTGAATTTGGATTGATAGTTTATTTTTGCAAATTAGGATTACATCCACATTGCTTACAAAGCCATAGTGTCGAGTTTACTTTCTTGCACGGTTCACCCAAATAGGGAAACCCTTTCTAGGTGACGTGAGCTTGATTGTTACCTTGCACTTAGTTTACTTTTGAAAACTTAATTGCATAAATTGCAAGTGCGTGTTGTTTGTTTGATTCTTTACTTGCTTCTACTTTTCAAAATAATTGTTGCTTCATGGTTTGTATAATTTGATCGTAAGTGCACCTTAGTTAGGTAGAAAACCCAAATCTAGGATGTTTGCTTACACCGGTCTCGTGTTAGGTGTATGCAAGGGCATGAGTCAAAAGATCCAAAGCTTGTATTGCCATTTGATGATCCCGAGTCCTTAGTCAGGAAATCCAATCGATTTATCCCCATGGAGAAAGATCAAAGGCTTACCCATCCACTTTGAAGATATTTTATTCTCAATATCTATACCCCTGCTTTTTGCGTCACGAGACCGGATGTGGGAGCAAACCAATTTGAGATTAAGGCCAGTGTGATACAAATGCTACCTTCGTTCTATAGCCTTAGTAACGAGGACCCATATCATCACTTCGATGAATTTTTAGAGATTTGCTCCACGATGTAGATCCACAACTTCAGGGATGACGCTTTGAGGTTAACTTTGTTTCCTTTCTCCCTAATAAAAAAATGCAAACCTTCAATTGACGAGAATCAAAATGATACATCAAACATTCCTACTTATTATGAGTGATGTAAGGTGGACGTGCAACACGACACTCCTCAAGATTACTATGCTGCTTGTAAATCATCCTAAGCACGAATCTCAAGTTTCTCCAAGTTCTAGCATAATTCTTTAGCACTCATTTTTTCATCATCTTCAGAATTTCATATTTTTTTTTGCATTAAAAATATATGTATCTTACCTATTATTGAAGTAGTAAATATCAAAGATAAAATCAATTATAAAAAATATATGTAGCCGAACTGAAGCCCAAGCATCCTCTTTCTAAGAATGTGGTAATGCGCACTAGTTAAAAAAATGTAAAGGTATTTGGAAAGGATCTTGTGTGATAGTTCTTATGAAGCTACTAAAGTATTGTGCCTCTCGCTCTATGAGTTGTCCACACTTATTAATGACAACCTTATGCTTTTGTCTTGAAGGAAGGCTTATAGTAGTCAAAGTGCGTATATGTGCCATTGTTCACTTAGTTACTGTATTAAAAAAATATTTATTAATAATTTGTTAGTTACCATAAACAATATTGCACTGTCAATATGACATAGCAAATACTTAATGACTCAACACGTATTTCAGATTCATGCATTGATGCTTGTGATAATACTGGTTTAAGATTTTGCATCGGTTGAAAATTGAATAATAAGTTAAAATCTAAATGATATATAAGAAAAAAAAATATTTAACATGTATTCACTAAATAAATTATACAATTAAGAATTAAAATGCAAAACCCTTAAAATCTAAATCATATGTAAGAAAAAAAAAGATTTAGCATGCATTTACTAAATAGATTAAAAAATTAGTAATTGAAATATAAACCCCTAAAATCTAAATCATACAATAAAAAATATATTCAACATGCATTCACTTAATAAATTATACAATTAGAAATTAAAATGCAAAACTCCTAAAATCTAAATTATATATAAGAAAAAAAACAAATTTAGTATGCATTCACTCAATCTACAAAATTAACAATTAAAAAGAAAAATCTCTAAAATCTAAATCATATATAAGAAGAAAAACTCACATATTTGGTATGCTTGCATTAAATAGATTATAAAATCAATTAAAATATAAAACACTAAAATTTAAATCATATATAAGAAAAAAATCACAAATTTAACATGTTTTTACTCAATATATTATAAAATTAGCAATTAAAATAAAAAACTTTTAAAATCTAAATCATATATAAGAAAAAAATTAATAAATTTTCACTAAATAGATTATAAAACTAAGAATTAAAATATAAAACCATTAAAATCTAAATGATATATAAGAAAAAAAACATATTTAGTATGCATTCACTAAATAGATTACACAATTAAAAATTAAAAAGCAAAACCCTTAAAATCTAAATCATATACAAAAAAATAGATTTATCATGCATCACTAAATAGATTATAAAATTAGAAATTAAAATATAAAACCCTAAAATTCAAATCATATATAAAAAGAATAGATTTATCATGTATTCACTCAATAAATTATATAATTAATAATTAAAATGCAAAACCTTTAAAATTTAAAGCATATATAAAAAAAATAGAATTAGCATGTATTCATTCAATATATTACAAAAGTAGCAATTAAAATGTAAACCCTATAAAATCTAAATCATATATAAGAAAAAAATAAATTTAACATGCTTTCAATAAATAGATTAAAAAATTAGAAATAAAAATGTAAAATCCCTAAAATCTAAATAAGAAATAAGAAAAAAATATAAATTTAGCATGCATTATTAAATAAATTACAAAATTAAGAATTAAAATGCAAAAAACTTAAAATCTAAATCATATATAAGAAAAAAATATATAGATTTAACATGATTTCACTAAATAAATTACAAAATTAAGAACTAAATTGCAAACCCCCTAAAATCTAAATCATATAAGAAAGAAAAACAGATTTAGCATGCATTTACTCAATAAATTATAAAATTAAAGATTAAAATGCAAAATCCCTAAAATCTAAATCATACATGAGGAAAGAAACCTGATTTAGCATGCATTCAGTAAGAAAAATACACAAAAGAAACCACGCAGGTGAAAGCCTACTTAGATCATAAAATGTAGCGCAACCTTGATCAATGCCCCAAAAAAGCTTACTTGAACAACCTTTGTCAGCCCACTTACATTGACAGTCGAACAATACCCTCAAATCACTATGCTGCGATGCCACATATCGCTACTCAGCAATAACCACAAATCGCCATTTAGTGATGTCATGAATCGACTTCCAGCGGAAGCCAGAGATCGCTATCCACCGTTGGTCATAAATCGTTGTCCGGCTCACAACACAAAGTATCCAGCGATGAAAACAAATCCCTGTCCAGCTGACAGCACAATTGCTTCCCCGCGATAACCACAACTGGCTATGCAGCGAATACGAAGACTACTTACGCAGCTCCAAGCAATAAGCACTAATCGAAGCTTATAATTCTTCGGCGCCATGCCTGGACGAAGAGAGATCAACCATGGAACAAAGAAGGAATTCTGGACAATTTACCAACGTTAGTTGGTAAAGCTATGACGCAGCGGTGATTCAACTTCTTTTCCAGCAATTCTTTCGTATTGCCAACACCTCCAATTGCCTTTTGAAATCATTATTGTTATCTTGTGAAAACTTTTAGCCATATATTATAAGTAAAAGGAATCCTCAATGTCTCTTTTCTCATCCTCACTTCATTTCTTAAGAGGTAAGTAAAACTCTTCATCTGTTACAGGGGGAGCTTTGGTCGCTTTAACAGTGGAAGTTCAAGTGTTAGTGGTACTCCACAATTTCTCACAATCGCTTTGGAGTTCTTAACGTGGGATCGTTCAGATCCCTCGGGTTTTCATCAACAATCATTCATTATCGCTTTATACTAATATCGTTTAACACCGCAATTCAGTGTTGACTAACACCGTTTACAAAGGCCGAGTATTACAGCAAAAATCGCTTTCCCGCGATAACCACAACTCGCTATGCAACGAATATGTAGTCGAATTACGCAGTTCCAACCGATAACCATAAATTTTTTATTTGTCATACATTATTCATTTATCATGTTGGTTGAGCAGTAGATCTTTTGGGTCATAAATAGTCGCACAAGTACTGGACGGTGTGATTATCTTCTACTTCGTGAACCAGCAACAATCAAACCAACAGTTCCTTCATAAACCTGGAGTTCCTCCCCCGAACATAGAAAATTGTGGTCCGTGAGGCAGACGAAGACAGCTACACAACCAACAATGGCGAATCATGCGTATATTGTCTACACATCACCTCCATTTTCATCAAAATCCGAATCTATGCATGCCATTTTTTGCGATTTGTGTTGTGTACTCTATAATGTAATTTCAATATCGTTCATTGCAATGTCGTTATTCATTTCAGTATAACATCCACTGACGAAGTTGGGCGAAAACTTAGTCAATCACTCCTGGAGGACATCAAACGAATGCGCAATGAATTCTCACAATGCAACATGATCAGTAATTTTGTTCATATGAAACTAGTAGGAGTTGTCTATATACGTAAGCCATGTGTACGTGCGTTAACAACACCATATTTGTTGCAAACAGACTATATCTGATTTCGTAGTTATATTAAAAGCAACACACCAAGCCAGACTATAAGCATCGTCAACCTGTATTTCATGGTATATCGGTTGTATTTATGTTGCTTTTGGTTATTGATTTAGTCCAATTGATTCGTCTGTTAACGTTGCTATTAGCAATGTTTCAGTATGCAGATGATCTTGCACCGTTTGCCATACTCCAGTAGATTTAAAGACGGCCTACCTTATTGGATTAACGATAATCATTGCAGAGACCTTTTGTCAAGTGAAAAGGTAAGCAAACAAACCTAGAGTGCAAGGTTACATCATAACAGTGCTAACAACATTTTTTCGATTCTTTTGCAGATATTGATTCCTATACTCTGGCAATCATAAAAGCATTGGGTCTTATACGTGATGAATTTACACGGAAAACAACTATGGTGTTACAATTCGTTGGAAGTTGACAGTGGTTTACGGCTAGACATCTCCCATCTCGTAAGATTCCATCTATATGAGTATCGTGTCATGTACTGGGGTCATAAATTTACTTTCGGTCGCATTATTCTCAGATCGGTTTCGTCAAAGGCATGTTGGGAGTCGATGTTAGCGAGTGGATCTATCGCACGACATACCATGCTCCTTTACAAGATAATGGCGTTGATTGCAGCGTATTTGTAATGAAGTACATTGAAGCGATATACAATGGTGCAGAACCCTGTTTCGGCGTTGTATGTCATTTCTTTGCCTCTGTTATTGGGGATTAAATGCATGTCTATTGGTTCTACTTTACAATTTGTTTTTGCAGGTTGATATACCCGGATTTCGCGAAGAACTCTGCAAAAAATTGACGTCCTTTCTAATTGCGAAGGAGAAACTAACAGAGCCATCGCAAGGATCTAAAAGGAAACGACCAACGGTGCCCACCACGCTAAAGTAATTTCATGTTCGTCTATTTCAAGCAGATTTTAGAGACGGTTCAACCAACTTGTGTGTAATCTATAATATGTCGACCGAATATCAGAAGTCGTTGTTGACTGCATGAATCGCAATCCTTTTTGGCGGTTTGCATTTAAAGTGTCTCATCAAAAGAGTGAATCCTGATCAGCTAACAAATCTTAGCGCTATTGACCTTTAACATGGGCGCATATCTTACAGCAAAATGTATATGTTCGCCCAAAAAATAATAATACTCAACAACGATAAGGAACAATTGCTGTTCTGAAATCACAATATTCTTCGTCGTCATTCAATGCAAATCACAATGAAAACATAGGATTTATATGGTAAGCATGCACAATTAATGAAAGCTTGTAATTGATAAAAGATGTGCGCTCAACCCGCGTGATTGACAGTCGCAGAATGAGACTGCGATGTTTGCAATGAACAAAGACTTCTAATGTTCGAAATGATAATATTCAACATTGATATGATATGTTTGATGCTTAAACATGGCTTTATTGCTGACACGCATCCGTCGAAAATCGCAGAAGAGATTCGAGACGAATGCGGTGAACAAGAGCCATTAATGTTGCTTTCGTAATTACAAATAGTACACAGCGATACGACATGCTTGATGTTCAGAATTGGTGGTCTAACGTCAACTTCGCTGCTACTACCATGAAAACTTGTGTAAGAATTTAAAACTTGTGTAAGAGCCATATTAATGAAACGTCCTATCACCCTCCGTCAGTTTACAAGTATATACGCCAGTTTTATTAAACCAAAAGCAAATCTAAAAAAAAATTACACTCCGCGTTAATGAAATTGAACAATGTCGTGCCAGAGAGCTATTCTCAAAAGTAATCAATGTGATTGGACCGAATTTTTTGGTCTTAAATAAATCCACAAGTACGTCCACATGCGTCCCAAGAAATCGCCTTAGGTGTACACACGTCCCAAGAAATCGCCTTAGGTGTACATTACGGACTTACACCTCGACATTGGGTTGTCCCGAGTCACTGTCGTTTAGCTATGCACTCCATTCGTTCACAATGGGGCATGTATATTACGATTTTCATTATCGTAGGTTCAGCAATACATCGATTTCTGAGAAGAAACCTTTCTTACGATTTTTAATTACTGAAGAACAACATTACTAGCATTGCTTAAGCACATACAACAAAAAATTGTTTCTCGATACGATTTAATTTTCGTAGATGAAGCAGTACAACGATTTACAAGCGTGTTTTGTAATGTTTCAATTATATTTCAACGGCGACAGATTTACAAAATTTGTAGTCTTAAAAAATTGGCCTACCGGACGTCCTCCTACATATCTCCAGTCTGTCTCTCTCTCTATCTCTGTCTCTCTGATTGTGTTGATACCAGAAACCAGACAAATCATACTGCGGCGAGATAAACCCCCGTCACCGGAATGACAGCTCCTCTGAGACCTCCTCGCTAGGGAGAGGAAGAGGACGCAGTGTAGCTCCTGCTAGCCACCCTCAGCACGACTGCACCGACGAAGATGCTGTCGAGGAGGAGGGCGAGAACGGTGATGGCAGAGCTCGTTAGGTTGTACAGACAAAGCAATCGATAGGATTCACTTTACATATTTTGTTTGTCATTCTTTTTAAACTCAATCAATTTTCCACATATTTCGTCGCGTATTTCCGGTATATGTTCCTGCAACAAAACATGTAATGTGAAACCATTATATAACAGGAATCCCCAATAACATCAGATACAAAGCTCATACAATGTCGAAGCAAGGTTCTTCTCCTTTGTATATTGCTTCAATATGCTTCATTATGAATATGCCACAATCGACCCCATTACTTTGTAAAGGAGCATCGTCATCACAGAGCAACATCCACTCGGCAATGTCGACACCCATAAGTCCGTTTAGGAATCTCGCCTGTGATAAAGGAATAATATAGTACAGTCCGGTCCACCTCAAATAGCTACGATTCACCTATGGGCAGATGCTTACCAAATGCATAGCGTCACGTTCTATGCCACTGTGGCAGTCCAATTAGTTGTAGCACCATAGTTGTTTTTTCAGAAAATTCATCTCGTATAAGACCCAAGGGTCGAGATTTTGCCAGAGTGTTGGAAGTAAAATCTGCGAATCGATAAAATAATTTATAATTCCATAGACATATCGTAATGAGGATGTTACGACTAAACCTTGGAGAAGAGGTTTGTTCACTTACCCTTTCAAATTTCGAAATGTCTAGGCATTCATCATCGTTGTTCCAACAAGGTAGTGCATCTGAGAATCCACTGGTGTATGGCTTTCGCAGGACGCACATCTGTTGCGCGAAATACTAAGGTTCAACCACCAATAAACGTGAGTAAGTCAATCACGCAAACAAAACAATAGCGGACCAGACATACCATGAAATAAGGGTTGATGATGTATATTGTATTGCTCGTTGCGTTGCTTTGAATATAATTGACAAAATCACACATTGTCTGGTTGCACAAATTAGCGAAGGGTATAAAAAAATATGAACCGATGACCTAAAAAATGATAGTGGTTTCATATGTATAAAATTACTGATAGTGTTCCCATCTGCAAATTCATCTTGCATCTGCTCGATATCATCTACGAAATCGTTAGGGCGTTGACGCTCACCCTTGTCTGTGGATGTTGCACTGAGTGCACCATGAGCGTAGTATTCAGAATTCGACATTGAAATTATTTTCTACAGTAAACAACACAAGTCCAAATACGACATGAAAAGGCAAATGTTGACTAAACCGCTCAGACGGTTCAAGAAATATACGTCTTAAGCGCTAGTGTTGGTACTGTGGATGTGGTTGTCCTATTCTTCGGCGCCGTGGCTGGTCGTATTGCTCTCATCGCCCTCTCTGTTGGCGCCGTGGCTTGTCGTATTGCTCTCATTGCCCTCTCCGTTGGCGCCGTGCCCGGTCGTAGTGCTCCCATCGTCCTCTCCTTTGGCGTCGTGCCTGGTCGTAGTGCTCCCATCGGCCTCTCCTTTGGCGCCGTGCCTAGTCGTATTGCTCCCATCATCCTCTTCTTCGACGCCATGACTGGTCGTATTGCTCCCATTGTCCCCTTCTTCGGCGCCATACTCAACAGTCATATCGATGTCACCTTTGCAACACAAATACGGAATCGATGTCGTCAGTCAAATATAATGGAAACATCCTTTAACATGCCGCCCTTTTTCGAAAACCGCCCACAAATTAAACAATTGCGTTTTATATAAAAAAATATATGTCTTTTCACATGCCGCCCTTTTTCGATAACCGCCGACAAATTAAATGATTACGTTTTAAATATTTACAAATACGTCTTTCTACATGCCACCCTTTTCGATACCCGTCGACAAATTAAATGATTGCGTTTTAAATATTTAAAAATGCATCTTTTCACATGCCAGCTTTTTTCGAAAACAACTCGCAAATTAAATGATTGAGTTTTAAATAATTCAAAACCCATCGTTTCGACTTCGTATGTTAACAATATTTTAGTGGGAGATTGACCCGACCCGAACTCGTTAAAGTTTATGTTCTTATCGCTATTGACTGTTATCATTTACGACGTCAGAACTCGTTAAATTATTGTTCACGACTGACATCACAAATCCTTTTTGCGATATTCTATCGAGGCGAAGCCAAATACTGTGATTGCTGAGCATAAATGCTCTATCTTAGCGACGTCAAAGAGGTTAGGCAATGCCACGATTTCTGAACAACAGACATCTATTTTCGATTAAAGTTTGTTTATTTACGAGATCCACAGACGAAACGTGTCTGTTAGATGTAATAATAAAGAATTAAACAATAAAAGAATGTCACGTTACGACAATTAATTACACAATTACAACAAATACCTATTGTGATAAAAAATAATACATAGGGTTTATTCCGAGGCACTTGACGAATCCGTTGAAATATCATAGACTTATCTCTCGCTTTTTATTGGTGGACTGCCTCTCCTGGGTGGCCTGTTGGTTGCGTCCATCTTATTAAGAAAACTGGTCATCATCTCTACCATTGAGTTCAATTGAATCTTCATATTGCTTACTTCTGTCCTTAATTTCTTATTCTTCCTCTCCATAAGTTCGAACCTTGCGGCACAAACAATGTTCTCTTTTGTAGCAAGTGTTTGCTCTTCATCGCGCTTTGTTACTGCGAGACTCGTTGTTGTAACCAGAGAGAGACGACGTTTTGGTTGTAGAGGCTGAGCTGCAACATGAGAAGAGGCAGTTGGGAGGCATGGGTTCACAATTTTCTCAATCTTCCGATTTCGTCGCATTGGTTTTCAATACCTTTCGAAATAGAAGGGATCAAATTGTCGTCCTTCATGATCATACGATATGGCACGGACACCACCTGGGTTCCAAATTAATAATTCGTCCCTGTAGCGTTCGCGCCAATTCACGTTCCTGCCCCCGCCACTATTCATCTTCCTTCTCACTTCCAAAGGATTATTTGGGATAGACTGCCCCAAGCCAGTTTGTAGGAGAACTCGACTACCATGCTACAACTCGGCTTCATAATTGCAGAACAACCACAAATCGCGGTCAGACAATCTAGCAGCCTCCGTAACAACGTCTTGGTCATCGTCCTCCTCATCTCCATAAGGTCTCCACAAACCCTGTACATTGGTAATTCTTTTTAATAACGAATGACAATTATATTACAATTTACTTAGGCATGATATGGCAACAACGATATGTACTACGAAAGACAATCCTGCAGTGATGATTACTTAAGAATGCTAAACATTACAACGATTTATAATACTCAATGGTAAACGCTGACACGATTGTAAACAATTTTAGAACGTTTACCTCATTTAGTTGCAACCCATCTAAAATGGACTTAGCATTGTGAACTGTGACGTTTATTCTAACCCAGCGACCGATCTTTGGAAAACTACAAATCGGAGGCCCACAACGTGGACGCAATGTGATAATATGTTCCAATGCCCAAGCCTAACAAAAACAATATTATTAGTAACACCACTACCTACAATGAGATTAGTCTACAATTACTAGGTATGTAATCAACAAATACCTGAACAAATGGCCAAAATCCCCCAACTGTTTTCGTATCATTACTCACACGGTAGAGTTGACTGTACAAGTGTGCGAGCATAGCGGCACCCCAAACATAGTTGTCGACTTCGTCTAAGTCTGCCAGGTACTATAACCACATGAAACTTATCCTCGAACCAGAACAATCAGAAAATAATGTAAGACCAAAAAAATAAAGAAGGAAGTTGCGCAACTCTTGGTCAGCTATTTCAGATGCACAAGTAGCGGAGCGACCTTCCCATTTATTACGAAAAAATGAGACTTTCATTGATGTGAACTTGATTCCACCAGAAATACAATGACTCCATTCGTCCATCGACATTCCTAAAAGGGCCGTGCATTTTTCCCTTGCGTTGTAGTTTGAATGCCGTAATAGGACAACACTGCCATTGCACTTAAGGCTAGTGATCCTCGCCACATCTTCTAGAGTCATGGTGATCTCAAAAGAATCAAACTGGAATGTGTTCGTCTTATCATTCCACTTATTTACCAGGTGGGTCATGGTATTCCAGCAAGTTTCAAAATATTGCTGGTCCAAAAGGCCACCGAAGTGCATATTTCGTAATCGGTCTTTCTGATATGCACTCAGCTGACCATACCACGACAGAACTACAAGCCATTGACACCGACATTCGAGCTTTTCACCTGGTGCTCTACTTCTCCAGCGACCTCCCTGTAACACAAAATAACATATTATTCCTACAAATTGTAAATTAGTTCCATTTGTTACTTATGCATAATATTCTACTAATCGCTATAAATAATATTGGTTGCACACACACTATCACAGTAATTGCTATACATATTAATACCTAACACAATAATCGCTATACCAAAATCGCTAAACATATTATTAGATCTTCACATACAGGACGAACATATTTACCTTGGTCGCTCTTTTCTTCTGTTCTAATCGCTATACATATCAATACCTAACACAATAATCGCTATACCAAGATCGCTAAACATATTATTAAATCTTCACAGACAAGGCAAATATATTTACCTTGGTCGCTCTTTTCTCCTGTTCTAATCGCTATACATATTAATACCTAACACAGTAATCACTATACCAAAATCGCTAAACATATTATTAAATCTTCACAGACAGGACAAATATATTTACCTTGGTCGCTCTTTTCTCCAGTTCTCCCTCCAACCTGGGACTTTCTGGTGGGTCCCCTGCCTCCAACTGTCTTTCCCTTTCCATCTCTACCAGCTCCATCATCGCCTGCCTTTCTCTCTCCTTCCTTTTCTCGCCCTCCTTCTCCTTCCTTTCTCTCTCCTTCCTTTTCTCATCCTCCTTCTCCTTCCTTTCTCTCTCCTTTTTCTCCTCCTCCTTCTGCTTTCTTTCTCTCTCCTTTTTGGCCTCCTCCTTCTCCTTCCTTTCTCTCTTCTTTTTGGCATCCTCCTTCTCTTTCCTTTCTCTCTCATTTTTCTCGTCCTCCTTCTCCTTCCTTTCTCTCTCTTTTTTCTTCTCCTTCTGCTTTCTTTCTCTCTCCTTTTTTGCCTCCTCCTCCTTCCTTTCTCTTTCCTTCCTTTTCTCGTCCTCCTTCTTCTTCCTTTCTCTCTCCTTTTTCTCCTCCTCCTTCTGCTTCCTTTCTCTCTCCTTTTTTGCCTCCTCCTCCTTCCTTTCTCTATCATTTTTGGCCTCCTCATTCTCCTTCTTTTCTCTCTCCTTTTTCTCGTCCTTCTTCTCCTTTCTTTCTCTCTCCTTCCTTTTCTCCTCCTCTTTCTCTTTCCTTTCTCTCTCCCTTTTCTCATCCTCCTCCTTCCTTTCTCTCTCCCTTTTCTCATCCTCCTTCTTCCTTTCTCTCTCCTTTTTCTCCTCCTCCTTCTCCTTCCTTTCTCTCTCTCTCTTTTCTCGTCCTCCTCCTTCCGCCGCCTCTCTAACTCTTTCAATTCTTGTTTCCTTCTTTCATGCACTTCCTCCTCCTGCTTCTTCCTTTCTCTTTCCTTTTCTTCCTCCTCCTCCTCCTGCCGCCGCCTTTCTATCTCTTCCAATTCTTGTTTCCTTCTTTCTTGCACTTCTTCCTTCTGCTTCTTCCTTTCCCTTTCCTTTTCTTTTTCATCCTCCTTCTCCTTCCGTCGCCTTTCTATCTCCTCTAATTCTTGTTTCCTTCTTTCATGCACTTCCTCCTCCTGCTTCTTCCTTTCCCTTTCCTGCACTTCCTCCTCCTGCTTCTTCCTTTCCCTTTCCTTTTCTTCGTCCTCCTCCTCCTTCTCCTTCCGCCGCCTTTCTTTCTCTTTCAGGTCTTGTTTCCTTCTTTCCTGCAATTCCTCCTCTTGCTTCTTCCTTTATCTTTCCTTTTCTTCCACCTCCTCCTTCTCCTTCTCTTGCCTTTGCATTTTCTTACATTCCTCAAACTCCTTCTCCCTCCTTCGCCTTTCTTTTTCTTCCTCATCCTGAGGAATATTCTGTTCCTTCTCTTCCTCCTCCTTATTCATTTGCCTTCGCCTCTCCTTCGCCTCCTTCAGTAGCCTTGCCTTGTTTCGCATTGCTCTACGCTCCAAGTAGCTCCTCTGAAATTCCGCCTTAGTCTCCTCTACTACATTGCTAAAATACCTTTCCCTCTGCTCCACATTCTTCTTCTTCCTTTCCCTCTGCTCTGCGTTAATCCTCCGCCTTCTCTTTATATTCTCCTCAATATTTCTTTGCTTTGCCTTCTCTTCGTCATCCTTCTTCTGCATCTTTCGTTCTTCAGAGTTCTTCCTTTGGTCCACAACCTCAATATCTGATGGATAATCCTCCGCATAATACGATTCTAAGGCTTTTTCTCTGTCTTCATCGTTCTCAATCTTAAGTATATTTTGGTATCTTTCAAAAACCTTAGATAGATGGGACTGACAGATCACTTCTCTAATAGACAACCCATAGAACGACGGAGTATCTCTAATCTGATCAGCCGCAGACGTTGCTAACCTGCACAACACATTACACGATCATCATGATTAGAAATCGTCGAAATATTTGGGTTCATAAGTACACATCGTTGTAAGATTTATAAAACTTATAAATCGTTGTTTAAGAAGCAATCTTCATATTGAATAAAGAAACCTTACATGAAACTCACCGAAACGATGGGATTTTGGATATTCCAACTATAGAGTAAGCAACAGTAACAACTAATACGCAACAGAAGGTGGCAACGATGTTGCGACTGCGCGTAAGACGGAAACAGATGCTCTGGAACAAAAGAAAGGATGATCCAGCGACAATAGATGAAAGCAAAGTATGCTCCGGTAGAGTTTTCTGCTTAGTGCGAGAATGGATTGTTTCGAACTATTTAAATCCTACAACATACGGCTTGCTACATACGCAAACTTTGAGGAACGTTTTGGCGCGATAACGATGGAGGGCAGTTTTGTCCTTTTCACGAACCGACGATTCAGTTTTCTAGAAGGAGGGCATTTATGTCCGTTCGATGAAGAGAAAGCGAATGGCGGTAAAGGGTACTTAAGTCTTTGCGGCGGCACCAAATTACGATGCAATATGATGCGGACACACATGGGGATACATGCCGGTCTGCATCTTATACGTGGCGCTCTTTGGAACCCCCAAACATGAGATCTCAGTACCGGCCCTATTCGGGGGGGAACATATAACCTGCTTTCTCCGTTAACCCTTGCATTATAGCTGACTCCCTACGGGCGAGGGGTGCACCAGGGTTTTATTTCACCAGAAAATCAATCATAGGTTGGTAAGCATTGGCCAGCGTGACCGGGTCTCGTACTTTGAAGGTGATTTCTTCCTTCTTGATGAAAAAAAAAGTCAAACAAAAGTTTTGAGGATATGAGATCAGCATTTTAGGGAAGAAATGGAGAGGGAGGGGATCTAAGAACTAACCAAGGGAGATTAGTTCTCAGATCAAAGGATTTAAGATCCTCAATTCTCAAATACCTCAAATCTGAGAATCGAGGCATTCAAATGTAGCGTAGCTTTAGAGTTTATTTTATTTTATTTTTTTTATGACGAGGAACCCTCGTCAAAGAGAGAAAACGACCACCCTGCCTTAAGTGGCGCTTAGCTTTAGTTGTTGACAAATGCCTTGATTTGATGGTGTTGTTTTTGTAAAATAAAGTGCATGCACACACACAATAAATAAACAAGTATATGTGACTCGTTGCCAACATCATTCTTTACAGCAAGATATTCCTCTGCTGGGCATCCTAAGGTAGATTCATTGGACCTGGACAACAAATTACTAGTTTAACAAGTAAATAAATATATCTGCATCTTTGAAAAGAAAAAGAACGTCTACATTGACTTTGACAAATAAATAAAACTAAATAACAAGATGAAGTCATTTCACTTTTCGTCGTTTGAATTCTATTTTATTATTAATACTAAACCTCCGCCTTTTACGTGAAGGATTTTGAATCTGTAGGGCGAAATTGTGGGTTTCAAAAATGTGGTCTGGTCCTCCATCCGGTTCTCATGTTTAACTCAGCTAAATCAATAACTAGATTTCGTGTGTCTACTTGAGCTTCACCAGATAGATCGGTAGAGATAAAGGCAAAAGAGACATATATCTCCCTCGTGGAGTTGGAACATGTGACCCTGTCAATTACTTATATATATATATATATATATATATATATATATATATATATATATATATATATATATATATATATATATATATATATATATATATATATATATATATATAAAACCATATTGTCTTTCTAAAATGCCTTATATTTTCAAAAATACCTATCAATTTGTCAAAACCCTCTTCATGTTCAAAGTTTTTTATTTTAGATTTTTTAAAGCAGTTTTACTTTTCGCACAAGCAAACCTACTAATGTTCACACGATAGATATGTACATTGTTCGAAAGTCACAATATTTTAATAACTAGAAGATTTACATGAAAAATTTGCAGTCAAAATAAATTGTTTATAAATTTTTTTTGAACATGGGTAACTTGAATCCCAATACTGAATCTCACATTTGAAATGCGTACATCTTTTAAGATTTCCAAGCCTAATGCGAACCTTCTAGAATTTAAAAGTTTGAGCTCAACATGTTTGCAGACGTCCAAACTTTCACACATATATCATAAAAAATTTGTCTGATCCTTAGTAGCATGCAATAGAAATTTGCTAAATGTGCGAGGGCAACTGGTTGGTTATTGAACAAACCCAAACTGCTCAATGAGTCGACTGGCTATTTGGTGCTCAACTTCATTCGTGTTGTGCATCCAAATATTTTTTCTAGCGATGTCCTTCACCCCCACAACCACATCGACATTCTCCTCATTCTCTAACGTGTCTTCATAAGGAAACTAGTTTACCTATATTTCCTATATGGTTAGACCTATCGACATGCATTTATTAAAAAATATACAAAATATCAACAACAATACCTATGTTTACCCTAGTTAGCCTGTGAAGCAATGCCACGTAGTCAACACATGATGTGAGAAAACCCAAAAATCTTCGATCATGGTCCTCTTCATTGCATCATCGACTCCACATTGCGGCACATGAAAATTTATGGGCAACGTCACACATTTGGGACCTTTCAATAGGTATGTACTCCTATATCCAAACCAACATAATAATTATTAATAAGGATTAATATATAATATGCATCAAAATACAATATATAAGTATAAGAATAACTATAAATAAAAAAGTTTAGCTACAATGAAAGAATAAATACCTCTAACAACACCAATATTATGGCAAGGTTTTTTCTTCTGCGCTTCATGCTACTTAAACTTACATACAGGTATGCAAGTGCGGCTTCTTCTCATGCATATTGATCGACGCAATCCTGGTCTTCTAATAGTTTGATGTACGATACATGAACTGACTTTCTACCAGTGTTAATGAATAAGCATGAGCCAAAGAAGTATAACAAGAATGCTCTCATTGTCTTATCTATCCTACTACCGCCCTTCCCTCCAACACATGATAGTTTTACCTTCATCTTTCTCCCCTTACTGGGGTCAAAATTGCTCTTAAGCCATAAAAACTTGATCTTATCAGTTTCAAACACATCATTATCTACTTGCAAATAAATATCACATAACTACTTGAAAAATTTGTATCATTGTTCACTAACTGGCTCCGCATGGTACTTCAGTTTGATTATTCGTGCCACGTCCTCCAACATGATGGTCATCTCAAGATCTCCAAACTGGAATGTGTTGGTTGTTTGATTCAAAAACTACACAACGACATCTAAGAGGAGGTGACTGACATTCTATGGTTTGATCTCTAAGAATTTATGAAAATTAACAACTCCTTCACATCCTTAGTGTTAAAAACTATTAAGGTGCTTGGTTTCAGTAAAATCGGTGCATGCAAGATGTTGACTCTTTTAAATCAATTTGTTGAGAATCCTGCAATCCAAATTAATTTTACTCAAATCATTCAATTTCAATGAATTCATGTATATATATCTTAATTTAATAAATAAAATCAGTCAATTGCAAAGAATTTTTATATTTTGCATACATAGATGACAAACTAATCAATTGCATTAATGTATAGTACCAATATATATATATATATATATATATATATATATATATATATATATATATATATATATATATATATATATCAATTTAATCAATGACATCAGTCAATTGCAATAAATTTTTACATTTTGCATACATACATGACAAACTAATCAATTGCATTCATATATAGTAGCAATATGTATATCTCAATTTAATAAATAAAATCAGTCAATTGCAATAAATTTTTACCTGTCCACAAACACGAGACCTTCCCTGCTGTGACCACTTCATCGAAATATGCACTTTCTCTTGTGTATGGAGAGCAACATCAGACTCTTGAATGGTGTTTGCATTTGACCTAGCCGTACGACCCTCACTTACATCAACTTCTTAAGGAGGGTCCACATTAACCTTAGCCCCTTGGTCAGGTACTTCCTCTGCCCTCTCACCACTGCCACTACATGCGTCCACATCTACAGCTTCATTTATCTTGGTATTGAGGTGAGCAACAACTTTATAGCCAGCCAATGGGTCACCCTCCCTCTCCTTGGATGCTTTCGGGATGGGAGACAAGATTGTGCCTACAAATTGCTTAACTTTTTCTGTACATTCTGCCTTAGATATGGGCTACTTTAGAATTTGTAGCTCACTGCTTGAACGCAACTATATGTGATTATCAATGGTGCATTTTTTATGGAAAACGTCAGACACCCACATTTTTGGCAATGGATGTGGCTCCCTCTCTACTCACTTATGCACACTAAGTGGTGCTTTCCAATTACCAGGATGACCCAATTCATACTTCTTCGTTGGCTTTTATTGTTGTGCTTGAGAAATTTTAGATGATGTAGGTGTGGCCCCCTTCGACACATTCTTCTTCTTATTGGCCATATTGTATTAATAAACAGATTCAAATTTTTCTATAATAATAATACATGAAATATTGAACAAGCATTGCAAAAAATAAACAACATATTTGTGTTTTAATAAGTATTTAAAAAAAAAAGAACAAAAGT
Organism: Nuphar pumila; assembly: GCF_984573655.1. Taxonomy (NCBI): domain Eukaryota; kingdom Viridiplantae; phylum Streptophyta; class Magnoliopsida; order Nymphaeales; family Nymphaeaceae; genus Nuphar; species Nuphar pumila. The sequence continues at coordinate 28,285,967 of NC_143263.1, read as the reverse complement.
GAACATTGTTTCATTCATTCAGCCATTAAACAAAATGGAACAGTGTTTGTCTCAGTCATTAAACAAAATAGAAACAATGTTTGATTCAACCATTAAACAAAATGGAACATTGTTTGACTCAACCATTAAACAAAATGAAAACAATGTTTGATTTATCCGTTAAACAAAATGGAACAGTCTGTGATTCAACCATTAAACAAAAGGGCACATTGTGCTTGCCAAAAAATACACCATCGATGGTTCAACAACGATGAAATGCCTTCGATGAATAATTGCCAGAAATAGTTGACGAAAATAATTGTCGGAAGGGAAGCAGGTTGGGGACCATTGGTTGGGGACAAAAAAAAACCTAGATTATGAAAAAATAATTAGGTTGGGGACCACAACGAGTTTATATATGATTCAGAAAAATATTTTGCAACAAATAAGCAATATCACGTGTCATGATTTCACAAATAATTAAGAACGATGTTTGCGATATAAGGCAATTCATAAATTATGTTATGCATGAATGTGTAGTATATGCGAATAAGTAAGATATTTGCGAATTTAGTGGCATTTCACAAAATAAAACAATGTTATAAATTTATGCAAAATCATGTCGTATATGTGAATACGATATTTGTGGATTTGGTGGTAAGTGATAAGTGCAGTTTCACATATAAATTTATGCGATTTCAGGAAGTATGTGCAAAAAAGTATAATATTTGCGAATTTAGAGTTTCACATATATATTTTTGCGATTTTATGAAATATATGCGAAAGAGTATGCTATTTGCAATTTTGGTGGTTTCAATTTCGCCAAGATTTCGCAAATAAATTTATGCAAGTTCATGAGGTCTAAATTGGAATAAAAAAATGTTATAATGCTGGATTTAAGTGGGTGTTGGACATATTCGATGAGCAATATAGTTTTATCGCAAAAATGCCTAAATTTGCAGCTGCAAAAGGTAAAAGTTTTCTAATGATGTCAAATATTTGTCATTTTGGACACTAGAAAAATAACAAAAATTATATAGTTTTTAGGAAATCAGGTCAAATTGCCTGTATAATACAGTCATTTTCTGAATATATATATCTTCTATACATAAATAACATGAAATGTTTTTAAACAAGCCAGCTCGTCAGTTCGTCAGGGATGAACCGAGCTCGAGTTTGGCTTGGCTAAACACAAACATGAGCCGAGCCACAAGCTCAATCTACTGGTAAACAAGCTGAGCCCAAACACGCCTTGTTTGGTTCGTTCAGCTTGTTTACCAGCCCTACTTTTGTCAATGATTTGACTGCTCATTAACCTTGCACAAATGGTTCAGCAATGGTTGATAAATAAGCCCAACAAATCGAGCGTGAAGTGTTCAATCTTGTCTCATTCTTGTTCTGGGCGGAAGGAGTTGAAGCTTATAAGTTAGAATAAGCTCAAGATAAATGAGCTAAGCTTATCTGACTTGCTTAAAAAAAGAAAAAAATAAATGTTCTTTTAGATTTCAAAGTAATAAATTACTAACAAATACATTGTTTTAGAGCTAGAAGCAAAGAGACTTGATCTCTCTAAACCTATTGCTTGCAATACTTCCATCATTGGCACTACATTATATGAAGTGATGTAAAACAAATCCAAAATATTTCTAGTTCTACTCAATGATCCTATATGAGCTAAACCAAGTCAGATCATCGCGGTAAGAATTATTGTTCAAAAACTAATGAACTGAGTGGAGCAGGTTTAAGTTAAGCATTGATTAAAATCATAACGACAACCAAAAATATACATCCAAATGAAAGGGGCCTCCATCAGACAGTTGCATATTATTGAAGATAATACAATAGCTATCAATATGATGCACAAGTTGAAGAAATAAAGAAATACCAAACAAGGGCCAACTAACTGGTAGACCATATTTTACATCACATGAGAACATGACAAAGTTCATGAAATTCAGCATTTTCGCTAGAAGAAACAGTGTAGATCAAGAACCAGGTCACGTTTCCATAGATGTCTTTTTTTTTTTTGGAAAAGGAATATATTATTATAAATAAAAGCTAATTCAAATACACAGCAAATGATGAGGTATCACTTGCTAACAATGAGAAACAGAGATGCCGAAAAACAGGAAGTAACAACAGAATACATTCGAAAGAAAAATAAGCCAGACAGAATCAACTGTCTGCCAAACACGTTTCCATCGATGTCAAAGTGCTGCACAGATTATCAAACAAAATCAGATCTCATAAGACCAGCAGGACAAGAAGGAAGTCTGATCCATGCTCTCTCCCGGAAAATCCATATGTTCCTCTCTTCGTTGGATCAACCGAGCTGGGGTCCCAACTGCGGTGTTCCAAGCAGGTACATCCTTCACTACGACGGAGCCCGCGCCGATGTTCGCTCCATCACCAATGTTCACGTTTCCGAGCACAATGGCTCCGGCTCCGATCAAGACACCATTGCCAATCTTTGGATGCCTATCACCTATCTTCTTGCCATTTCCGCCAAGTGTGACATGATGCAATATTGACACATTATCACCAATAACTGCGGTCTCTCCGATCACGATTCCAGTAGCATGATCAAGCAGAATTCCTGATCCGAAGCTTGCACCGGGATGTATGTCTACCGCAAATACATCAGACATTCTAGACTGGAGAGAATATGCAAGAGAACGCTTTCGTTGCAGCCAGAGACGATGAGACACCCTGTGTGCTTGGAGAGCTTGGAAGCCTTTGTAGTTGAGGAGGCAATGGGAGAAGGACTCGCAAGCAGGGTCGCGTTTCCGTATGGCTGCGATGTCGACTACGATGGCACGGCGAATGTCAGGAGTAGAAAATGACTCAAGGAAGAGGTTGTACAGGATTGTAGGGAGTAGGGTGAATGAAGAGAGCTTGTTGGCCAAGTGGAAGGCCAGGCAGTGCATGAGAGAGGGATGAGAGAGGACAGTGGAGAAGAGATAGCCGGCCAGGGCTGGTTCGTCTTTTGCATCTTGGTTGGCTTCCAGCTTTATCTGATCCCAGAGGCAAGACTCTTGGGCTTGATTGCCAGCATCTGATGATGCAGGAGGGGAAGCCAAGCAGTTGGTGCTCGCCATGTTTGGCAAACAAGGAAGATGCTTAAGATGCTTCCTTACCACTCCTCCTGCTTGCCCTTATTGTCTTATAGTCACAGGTATGTCCGGAACTGCTATATATAAACGAAACCCAACACACACACACACTCTCTCTCTCTCTCTCTCTCATATATATCATAAGCCCACAATTTTCTAAAATTTGAAGACTCAAAAAACCATGTTCTCTTTCTCTAAAAAAACATGAACTAACAGCCGATTACTGCACACATCTGTGGGGGTCAGAATTGCAAAACATGCTTCCGAACATTGAAAACTCAGGCCATTCAACCAAACAAACATGGCTCGTTGGTGAAAAAGGCTCCGAATTCCAGCGAGTGAAAACCACCAGTTGACGGTATCGCGTGCTTCGCGCGGAAACCCACACAAAACACAGAATTTCTATGCAATGAGCTCGTGTTGGTCAAATGTCTGAGATTAGGTTGATGTAACCTGGACAACAAAAAGGGTTAGAAGCAAATCCATGTCTAAACCAAATACTAAAATAATGAGCCTTGACTTCCCAAAATAAGATGACAATCAAGGAAATTTCTTGGTTGCTCAACTCATGCCCTTAATTTTTTCTATTTCTTTTGGTCGCTAGAACCATTGAATCCAGACAACTAAAACCTATTATGTTTGTATGAGTTTGCACATGAATATGCATGTGGGTGTGCGCATAGCAATACTGTGATGCTCCACAAATTCAAATACTTAAAATTTTTACTTCAATGCTTTTTTAAAAAAGTTATTTTTAAAATAAAAATTTACTCTGATATTCAGGCACCCGTTGCAAGGTGCAATAGATGCTAGTTTTCATTTTTGAAGATTCAAAAAATCATGTTCTCTTCCTCTAAAAAAACATGAACCAACAATGCTATCAGAATTGCAAAACATGCTTCCAAACATTGAAAACTAACGCCATCCGACCAATCAAAACATGACTCGTTGGTGAAGAAGGCTCCTTATCGCGTGCTTCAAACGGAAACCCACACAGAACACAGAATTTCTATGCAATGAGCCCCAGGTTCTCTCGTGTTGGTCAAATGTCTAAGATTAGGTTCATTTAACCTGGACAACAAAAAGGGTTAGAAGCAAATCCATGTCTAAACCAAATACTAAAATAATTATAATGAGCCTTTGACTTCCCAAATAAAATGATAATCAAGGAAATTTCTTGGTTGCTCGACTCATGCCCTTAATTTTATTTATTTCTTATGGTTGCTAGAACCATTGAATCTAGACAACTAAAACCTATTTTGTTTGAGTTTGAACATGAATATGCATGTGAGTGCGCACATGGGCGCGCCCATGAGTTTGGACAACGTAAGAGTAAGGGCGTGTTTGATAGCCGGGGACACTTGTTGAGGACCTACTCTTAAGTATCTCCAAGACAAAAGTGTCGGGTGTACCCATGGGGGTCCGGAGCTTTTGTTTTTTTTTTTTTTGAGAAAAAGGCAAGATTATTCATTCATTTTCAGATGAAATTGTACATATACAATATACAAATTACAGTTTATAGTTTGAAGTGCATTCTTCTTCGAAGTAACAAAACCATGACAACTTCTACGAACCCGGGTCTCTAACCCCTCCCCCCAATACACACTATGCAACAACAACTCAGCTCATTCAACATTGTTGTTTTCCCTGAGTTTCAACCTAACAACCTGATAGTGTTCACTTCATATTATGTAGGAAACCTTTTGCAAGCGTGACACTACCCCGTCAAATGTAACTTTATTTTGATGCAGCCACAATTGCCTCCATACAATCAACACCCAGCTGTGTTATTTGTAGTCGCCCCTACTCTCTGCACCCTGCAAATGTTGGGACAAGAACAAGTCATGTGGGCTCATGCAATGTTGAGGTAGTGGTTTTTCCCAAGCTTGGAGGTGCAGTTCAACAATCCATTTTCATTGGGCAAACAAATGTTTTGTGCTCTCCTTAGTTTGCTCCCACAAGTGACATCTACTCGCAAGGTGCACTCCTTTATGCTATAAGTTATCATCAATTTTTGCCTGACCATGGAGAACTAAACAACCAAGCATAGAAGCATGCGGACGCCGACTGTTCTCCCATAAGCTGTGATCAGGCAACCACAAAATGGATGGCTCACCCATAGCCATGTAGCAGGACGCCACTATGAAATCTCCATCTGTTGTGAGCACCCAACATAACTGGTCATTCCATGTAGCAAGTTCGTTCCCTTCCACCAATCTAAGTAGTTGTTGCAATTGTGAAGTTGTGACCTTATTAAAAACGCGCCTGACTTGAATCCGCCAACTATTCGCACCATACTAATAGTCCTTGACTAATTTTTCAGTTCTCCTATAGATATAAAAAAGATCACGGAATGTGTGTCTGAAGGGGCTTGCAGCAGCCCATGCATCTCTCCAAAAATTCGTGCAGCTTCCATCACCCACTTCCACTCACATTCTGCACAAAAATTTTCAACACCTTCACCAAACCTTTCCAAAAGCCTAACCCTATTTTCCATTTTGAGTTTCCTACCCAGTTTCATGGCCAACCCTGTATATCATATTTACAGCGAAGACCAGAGAAAACCAGCCCATCCCCATCTGCTATCAACCACCACCATTTTACCAATAGTGCAATGTTAAATTGACACAATTCCTTGATCCCAAGGCCCCCTTGCTAAAGTGGCTTAGTGACCACTTCACATGAAATTAGTGCCATTACTTGTTTTTCTGATTGACCAGTCCATAAAAGCATTTTGATGACCTTAGTTATTTTCTTCAAAACTATGACCGAGATTATAAAAAGGCTCATAAAATGCTGGCCAACTGTAGCTAATACATGCTTCACTAGGACTACCCTACCAACTTTCGACAATACCCTAGCCTTCCAAGAGTCCACCTTACTCCTTACCCTATCCTCTACCTGAGACCATAGGACAGCACCCTTATGCAAAGGGATACCTAGGTAATGCATTGGTAGGTCATGTTGCTCACATTAAAAGATATGTTTCATCCTGGTCATAAGATAGCCATGACCATCCTCATTAAAAAGACAAATTGTTTTTCCTTGTATTTAATTTGCAACCTAGAGATTTCAGAAAAAACCTTGACAATGATTGCTAAGCTCTTCATGTTCTCGTCAATTGCCTCCCCAAAAATTAAAATGTCGTCTGCTGAGAGGATTTGCGTGAAGTTTTTCATACCAGGCACCACCACCCCTTAGAACAACCCACTCTAGCATGTCTGACTAAGCATGTAACTCAGACCTTCTATGGGAAGGATAAAAAGTAGGGGTGAGACTGGGGTCCCCTTGCCTGAGGCCTTTCTTGCGCTTGAAAAAGAGCCCTTGACCACCATTAATGCAAACCGAGATTGAGGAGGACCCTCATATTGCGTTTACCCACCTAATCCACCTCCCACATATTCTCATGATATGAGAAAGAAAGCTCCAACTTACCGTATCAAAAGCCTTCCGTAAGTCTAATTTTAAAAGGAATAACTTTCATTTTGGCAAAATCATCAAGTGCATTACCTTGTGTGCAAGTAGACGTCCCTAATGAATTCTTTGATTGGGGACAAATGCAAACTATGATGGGCCTTTCACTTCGTAAATCACCCACTTGAGGTGTGTGGTCAGGACTTTTGTGATGACCTTTAGAGGGGTACTCAATAGTGATATATGTCTGAACATATCTATATCATTAGCACCATGCTCTTTATGCACCAACACCAGGTATAACTCCTCCCACCTACCTGGTAAGCATGCATTCCTATGAAACTCATCAAAGACTGCCAAGAATTCCTCCCTACATGCTGACCAAGTCACTTTATAGAACTCAATCAGGAACCCATCTACCCCTAGCGCTTTATTACTTGGTATTTCTCAGAGTGGTTGCTTAATCTCGTATGTTGTAAACTGACCATCTAATGAGGTTTATGATCTCCCATCAAAAGAACACAGATCAACCTCACTCAAGTCAAAGGAAAGTGGAACTATCGAGGATTTGAACATTTCCTTAAAAAATATTGTGACTTGCCCAATGATTTCCCCACTCTCGTATGTGCATCCCCCTTATTGATGGATAAATAAAATTTTTCTCGCCTTCACGATGAAGCATACAAATGAAAGAACTTAGTGTTTTTGTTTTCCATTCAGAAATATTATTGATTAGAATTGTTTGTCTAGCTTGGCTTTCCTCTTTCTTGACAGACCAAGCTCCCCAACTACCATATATGTTTGCAATGCTTTGAGCTCCTCTTCCCATGATGTAATTTGTTAAAAGCACACTGCATCTTCATTCCCGGACCACACATTGAGGTGTCGCCTAACCAGATCCATTTGTTTCACAAATCTAAGGGCTGCCCATGGGGCCACATAGGGTTGCACCCACAAATGTCGTAAAATTTTGACAAGTTGTTGGTCCCTTAGCCACGATGACTCCAGTTTGAACTTGTAATTGCTAGGCCACATGATCCCCCATTCGAGTGAAATTGGGCATGATCAGATATGGTAATGGGCCTATTGTTGCTCTTCCATTATCTAGGCTCTCCCATCATTCCCACTTGACAATGAACCTATCAAGCTTTCTCAGGCAAGGGTTCCTCCTCTTACTCAACCAGGTAAAGAGCCAAACTGACATCTGCAAATCTACCATGTCCCATTTTAAAAAAAAAAATTGCAAAGTTTCTCATACTTGAAGTATATCATTGCTCTTTATTAGATTCAAACGTATGCCGAAGGCAATTAAAGTCTCCTCCCACACACCAATTTTCAAAGGTCATGCCCCCTAGCCCTTTGAGCATCCCAAAAATGTTGCTTAAGATTAGATGTTGTTGGTCCAAAAACTATAGTGAGAGTGCATTTTCCCTTGGAGTTTGGAAGTTCAAAAAACAATAAAATAGAGAACCTCCCCTTATGCATAACCATGCATTTTAGATAATCCTTTCACACTACTAAAATCCCACTTGATCTATCGATAGAGGGAATATAGTCAAAAGAACATCCCTACCATAACTAATTTATAAACCCTTGCGCCACCACCTCCATTTTTTACTTGGAGATAAAGCACCTCTAGTTTTTCTTGTTTAATTAAATTTGCAAGAAACATTTGCTTGTATGCGCTCCCCAACCCTCGAATATTCCATGCCAATATTTTTATTAAAAAATAAATGTAAGAGATTACCATGTGTGTGCTTGCCTCCGGCACTAGTAAGTGGCCCGTTCACAGGCTACCTCATGCTCCATCATGCTCATGTTGAAATGGAAAGCATGAAACCATCATGTTCCATTTTGGTGGGACAACTGCCTTGTGTTTGATGGGTGTCGTGGGGCCATCATAGATGGGATACAATAGTGTATCCCACAAATCAAACGCCCTGTTATAACAATTCAATTGATCTTTTTTAAGGAAGCTAAGTATCTCATCTTATGAAAATAGTTCCAATATATGCTGATAGAAACCAGTATATACCATGGTCAGGCCTAAGCTAGATAAGTAAACATTATGAATCACGAGGCTTTTTCTTAATTGACAACCTATAAAAGACCGACAGTAGTTAGTCCTTTCAATGAGATCGAACAATAAACTGATTTTGATCTATAAAAATGTATTAGAATTTGTCATAGGGACATGCCATAGAGAAATCATATAATTTAATGTAACTACATTAATTTTACCTTATTTCTTTAATATATTATATCTAAACTATAGAACCATATGTTTCATTTAAATATTTTATTTATGATATATTTCATTAAAAGTAGCCATACTATTTACTCATTTAGATTAAGTATAAACAACCATACAAATGTGTTCCCATATGCTTGATTTGTGGGATCAGAATTTAAACCATATGTTTGATTTTATAAGTTTTTTCCCATGTATTACTTAAATTTGACCATACAAATGTGTTTGGCACAGTCGATTTACTAGGAAAAGATACTTGGATCGTGTTTTTTCAATAAAAAACATGAATTTTTTAAGCCTTGAATATTCAAGAAAATCTTTGACCATTGATTTTTTTAACCTTTTAAAAACCTACCTATATAATGAAATCAGATTATCCAAGAGTTGATTTCTACAAAATCAAACATGTAAAACACATTTGTATGGTCAAATTTAAGGAAAACATGAAAAACCCCTTTGAATGCCTGGTTAGCACCATGACCATCTATCACAACATGGTGTTTGGTATACCCCAGCCCAGGGTTACTAGAAACTTTACTTACATATGTAAAATTTGTTTCCTAAGAAATTGTTTATGAAACCAAAAACCTATGTTTTTAAAACTTGTAAAGGATGCATGAGAAACTTGTTTTCTATCGAGTGAAAAACATGTACCAGGTCACATGGGAAATCTATTTCTCTATATAGGAAACCAGTTTTCCTTATTTGGGAAACATATTTCTCATATGTTTCTTGCACTTTTCCCTTGGTTAAAAGACTTTTTTTCCAATAAAAAGATGAGATATGTGTCTTATTTTAAAAATTGCAATGTATTAAATGAAATAGAGAAATCTCATAATTTAATGTAACTACATTATTTTTACCTTATTTCTTTAATATATTTTATCTAAACTAAAAACCATATGTTTCATTTAAATATTTTATTTATGATATATTTTATTAAAAGTAGCCATACTATGCACTCATTTACATTAAGTATAAAGAACCGTACAAATATGTTTCAATATGCTTGATTTGTGGGATCAAAATTTAAACCATATGCTTGATTTTATAAGGATTTTCCCATGTATTAAATTTGACCGTACAAATGCATTCGGCATGGTCGATTTACTAGGAAAAGATACTAGGATCATGTTTTTTTAATAAAAAATATGTTTTTTTAAGCCTTGAATATTTAGTAAAATATTTGACCATCAATTTTTTGAACCTTACAAAAACCTACATGTGTATTGAAATCAGATGATCCAAGAGTTGATTTGTAAAACCCATGAATTTTAAAGAATTTTCAATGAAATAAAAATGTGTCTTTATGTGAGATAATATGGTTTATGAGATATTCAATGTGATTTTGAAGCTTGCGGGCCAGTCGAGCGAACCCAATAACGAATACTGGAAAGGGTACTTGGATCCGGACTTTGACAAGATCTGATGATTCGACCCAGTTCACGAGGCCAAGTAAGGAAACCCGATGGTTTTGGAATGATAGCGTGAGATCCGAAACACAATTAGAGTAAGCGAGTGCAAGTTTAGACCAAACAGGTGAAAAATCCATGTGAAAACAAAAGAAATCCATCAACAAGGGAAAACGTCCCAATATGACATAAAAAGAATATTTTCGCAAAAGTAAACAACAAGTGGTGAAGTGGAGTTATGGTAGGACACATAGGGTTGTAGAGTTGCAACCTCAATTTAAAACCCCCTGTGCACAAATTATTTTTTTACAAGAAAGTGATGATTTCTACCTTGGTGAAAAGGGTAAAAACGTGGGCTCAAATTAAACCCTACCTTTTTGGTCTCTCTTCACCAAAAACGTGAGCAACTCCCCTCACCTTACTAAAAACAAAGGAGAATCCCATGCATCAGGGGACGAGAGGTACCACAATAAGGAAAAAAGAGAGTGGAAGTTGAAAAAAATGACACATGGAGTAAAGGGAAAAATCGGAAGAGATGCTATCCCAACAAAAAATCGTGGGATTTGGAGGAGATTTTTGAGGGTTGAGTTTTGAAACTCCACCTAAGAAAGAGGAGACAAATCAAGAAGTTTTTTTTTAGAAATCGTAAAACACGATATTTTATATCTCTCTCTCTTTCTCTCTTTCTCTCTTTCTCTCTTTCTCTCTCCCTCTCTCCCTCTCTTGGGTGATCAGACCTCCATAGTTGGTGGTGGAGTTTTCTATTGCTGCACGACTGGACTTTCATTGGCAAACGTAGTGTGCTACTCCAACGAAGGAAGAAGCGTTGCTTCATTCGCTTGACGCTCCAACAAGAGGTAATGAGCATTGTTATTTGTATGTAAGTGGTTGATGCCTTGTTGCACATCTATGTTGCAATATCATGGAGTTTACGCGATAAGCACCACCTATATGTAGGTATGTTTAGGGCCTCGAAACCCAGGTGGCATGAGCTGAAACACCTACTCGCCAATAGGTTAATATGTAGTGGTTCAGCCAATGGTTCTCACCCTTGGCCAACTTTGGGGCACTGTGGTGTTCTTTGTAAGGGCATTTTGTTCCTATGTGTATGCCTGATGATATGTAGTACTCATATCAAAACCTACAGTTCGAATCTATGTAGGAAAATGCATATATTTTTGGTGTGGGTGTTAGCCATGACGGATTCAAGATCGAAACAAAAATAAAGTAGGCAAATGGCGTGGAACTTTAAGTATCTCAGATTATTATTCATGAAATTATTGTTTGGTTATATTTTCTTGTTCAATACACCTTTCATACTTTGTAGATTGAATGATTTTAATCAAGTCTGAAGTTATGTATACGTGATTGCTATTTCACGTCATGGTAAAATAGAGATATATCATTCCTATTGGGTAATTCGATTGGATTCGATGTTTTTGAGTGTGGAATGCACTCATATTTATAGTTGAAAGATTCCATACATTGAGGATGAAAAGGGTGGCAAAACAGTTCATTTAGAATGATCAAAATGTTTGAAAAATAAAAAGATACACCCTTTTAAAAGTTACAGAAAAACGGCAAAATTAGTCGACTGGGACAATAGTTAGTCGACTGATAATATGTTCAGTCGACTGATAAAACCTTCAGTCGACTGCTGCAAAAATTTCCAGAAAACTGACTTTCTGATCAGTCGACGATGCTAATTTTTTTTCCAGAAAACAGACATTCTGTTCAGTCGACTGATAAAACCTTCAGTCGATTGATGCTAAAATTTTCCAGAAAAACAGACATTCTGTTCAGTCGACTGATAAAACCTTCAGTCGACTGATGCTAAATTTTTTCTAGAAAACAAATATTCTGATCAGTCGACTGATAAAACCTTCAGTCGACTGATGCTAAAATTTTCCAGAAAACAGACATTCTGTCCGGTCGACTAATAAAACTTTCGGTTGACTAATTTTATGATCAGTCGACTGATAAACCCTTCAGTCGACTGCTGCTTAATTTTCCAGAAAATAGACATTCTGTCCGGTCGACTGATAAAACTTTCAGTCGACTAATTTATATGGTCAGTCGACTGCTGCTAAATTTTCCAGAAAACAGACAGTCTGTCCAGTCGACTGATAAAACTTTCGGTCGACTAATTTTATAACAAAAAAATAACGTTTTTGCTTAGAAGATTTGAAGCAAAAAGGTTGGTCGACCGGTGAGCCTATTGGTCGACTAATAAACATGAAAAATTGAGTAAAAAGTTTTCTAAAATGATTTTCATGAAGGGTTCTTGTAGAAAAGTTTTTCTAAAAGACTTTTTAGGTGAAATGCAATTGAAATATCTATGAAGGAAATAGTTTCGATGGTAAACTAAACATGTGATTCACATATGGACTTTAGGATTATGTCCAGTACATGGAACACCCATGATACATATATTTGCACAACGAAGATCATTTCTTGTTCATAATAATATAAGTGTTCAAAATTGAACATGTGGTTTCTCTAAATGTTGGGAGTGCCAAACAAGCACTTAAGAAATGATAAAGTTGGATAATGCCATGTTGCGGCGTAACCAATGGGGGTACAAAACGTACACTCAAGCTCATAAACAAAAATTTAAAATGCCGAATGTATAAGTACTCGACACAAAGTTGAGCCAGAATTCTGAGAAATTATGGTTGCTGCCTATTGGGCTTCTAGTGGGTAGTGTGCATACACTAAGATCACCCCGAATGTGGGTTGGGATTTTGGAAAAAACCTCTGTGGTGCAATGACTTGCACATAAGAAAAAATAAAATTAAAAATATGCATACATAACCTAAATATGGAATTCTGGGTATACCTCAAAGATGGTGTATGTTACTGGTTTCCTAGGGTTCTGGGTACATCTGAAAGACGATGTATGTTACTAGACCCAAACAAACAAGAATGAAAATTATGCACATATTTAAAAATTATGGGATTCTGGGTATACCTGAAAGACGGTATATGTTACTGGTTTCACAGGGTTCTGGGTACATCTGAAAGACGATGTATGTTACCGGACCTCTTGTAGTGCGATAGCTCGCACTTGGTTATAAAGAAAAATGTAAAATGAAATATAAAACCTTCGAGACTCTGGGTATACCTGAAAGATGGTATATGTTACCAGATTCTTCGGGCTCTGGGTACACCTGAAAGATGGTGTATGTTACTGGACCTATGGTCTACCTTGGAGAGGGTAGGTGGTACGAACTTCCTGGACGTTCGTGTTTTCGTGAGAGCTAGGCGTCCCACCGTATGATCTTGGTCCGCTACGAGGTCTATGCCTATGCGTACCCACAGGGTAAGAGTAAGTTAAGCATTAGATAATTTAAGTTGATTGAAAACTTATCTTTGAAGAATTATATATTGTTGATTTGGCTTTAGTGAAACTTGTGGAATCTACAGCTTGTACTAATGTAGATAAATATACCTTTAGTTCAGTCATATTTTGCTTTGTATCATGAATTAGAAATCATAATTATCTTCTTAGAATGATATAAACTTCCATGCTAGTTATATCTGCAGTTGTTGCACATATTTGTACACAGGACACTGAGCACCACATATAAATGCATTGCTTCTTACGCAGACAGGGAAGTCTGGCCCTTCTGCTTTAAATGTTTTTCAGGCAACGCATAAATGGAGCATCGTGGCGACGCATTTGGAAGTAGTCAAGAGATCTCATATTTTCAGTGTTTTCTGTTTGAACTCTGATTAGTAGATTTACATTTTTGTAATGGGATGTAATTAATGGCATTAATGCTTTAATTAATGAATAGTATGCTTTTTGGTACTTCTCTGTTTTACCCTATAATGCACCCGACTTGTGTTTTTCGCACTTCCGCTATCTCAAAAAAAAAAAAAAATTACTCCGAAATTTTCACTATAAAAAGTTGGGGCGTTACATGATTGCTATAAAATCAAACATGTAAAACACATTTGTAGATCAGATTTAAAGAAAACATGAAAAACCCCTTTGAAAGCCTGGTTAGCATGGTGGTTAGCAGTTGCCTTTCCTCTCTCTCTCTCTCTCTAACACAAACTATGGGGTGAGACACTGAGGAACACCCTAGCGGTGCCCATGAACACTAAGGCACCGATTAGGGATGGATTTACACTACTGAATAACCGCAATGTTCGAGTTGCTCACAAGGGCTTTAGTCAGTTGATCTTAGGTTTAACTTAATAACAAAAATCTTCTTAAAACCAACCCTTATGCAACCAGGTTGCATAAGCCAAGAAGACCTCATTGGGACATTTCACCGAACAGGTGATGGACGTCCCACAAACAATACACAAGGGGTTGTGACCATATTGGATTCCCATGGTTCCAGTTGTAACACTTGTGATTTTTCCCTAATATTAATTAAATAAAGATGTGTTTTTGTGTCCAATATATGTGTGCAAATTTTTAAATTTTATTTATATATGGATATAGAAAAGGTTAAACATGGGTCTAAACCTAGTATTTGGATCTAATGTAGGTTTTAATTAACATTTGGGTTTGGACTCTTAATTAAAGAGTTTAGACCAGAATTTGATTGGTTAAGCGGATCCAATCCAATTAGTTGGACCCATAGGGTGGAACGTCCCCACCTCTCTCTCTCATAAATTTTGGAAACCAAAGTCAATAAGGACTCCAAAGGGAGTAGGAGTCCCTTTTAAGTTAAAATTGTTAATTAACATAAAACAAAAAAATTTATACAAAACAATAGATAGAGGGACTCTCTCTCCCTCTATCCACACAATTTTGGATAGGGAGAGAGAGACCTTTCCTAATGTGAAGAAGGGGAGGGGAGGGCTTATATAAACCTCTCAGAAGCCCCCCTCTCCTATCCTCATTAGAACTCTCTCTCTCTCTCATAAACCCATTTTCTCTCTCCTCTCATATTTTTCTCTCTTTCTTCTTCCTTACTCATGACCCTATGGGAGATTCATATACCAGGACATGTGGCAGCCATTAAAGTTGCAACAAGAGGGTGGTGAAGCTACACATCGAAATCAAGCATTTGACGATTTTTCTATTCTACATGATTTTTGGTAGAGAACCTTCGACTTGAGTGTGTGTAGCACCAAGGGTGCATCCACATGCTGAAATAAAGTTTCAGATGTGTATTTGATGAAATATCAGTCCTATTTTCATGCTTGGACCAATATTCAGGATTTTTGAGGTCTACGGGACCCCAAAATAGTTTTTTACCAAAAATGATTTCTAGGAAAACCCATAAATCTTGTTTGTAGTTAATAAAGATCTTGTTTGATATTTTTAGATTATGTTGGATATATATTTGATACGATCAACATGTTTAAATCATATTGAATTTGATATTTATGGTGTTAATCAAAATAAAATCTGAAAAAGAAAATTAAACTCTAAACTATGAAAATCGATTTTGGGGATTTAGGTTTTTTTTTTTTGGAAAACTGAGGTTTAAAGGCTTATTGCTATTATGATTCATGTTGATATTCATGTATTTTATGATTTGAACCATATTTATGTTTGAATCATGATTTTGTGTTTTGTTGAATTTAAATATCATAAATAAAATTATATAACTCATACTGATTAGGGTTTATGGGAGCCTTTTTAAGAAAATGTGATTTATATGACTATTTGTGATTCGTGTTTGATTAATTCATGATCAGACTATGATTTGTTTATTATGTTGGATCTGATATACATGGGCATGATTTGTATTCAATTCAAAACTTAATTTCATTTTTTTATATGTATTTTGATGTATGAGTATTTTTTTAAATAAACTACTTTTTAGATAATACATCCTTGCATATACTATTAAATTTTTAGATTTGTACTCATTGTAATCTGACCGAGACAATTTGTATCAACTGATAAAATTCAGTACCTTGCATTTTTGAGTTGGAACTCTTGTGATGGTATTGTCTTGGTTCTAAAAGTGGAATAATGGGACATGATTTAATCTTAAAATTGAACCAAGTGAATACATGAATTGTTAAAGATCAGTATGTATTCTCATTGATGTTTATGATATGCACTTTGTTGGTTATGCATACTTTTATGTTATGATGATTAACCTAAATTGATATACTGATATTGAATAGCATGTTTATGGTATGCATGTGATATGAGTCAAAGTATATAGGGCTATGACATATAGTATGTGTGCATATGGTGCATATGGGGTTGTACATGCATAAAGTATTTTGAAACATAGCATGTGTCCATATGATTCTTGCATATGATGTGGTAATATGCATGTAATAGTAATTAAGTGCAACATGCCATGATTGTGCATAGAATGACAATAAAATTTGTCATGTATATATGTGGTGCATAAAACTATGAAAAATAATATGTATGCATATTGATTCTAAAAGATAGACTAAAGATGCACAGTGTGGGTGGTCTACCTGGCTACACTGACCTATGGCCTCAATAAAGAGAGCCCCACATGATTTTTGGGTGTTGGCTACCGAAATCAATGATTTTTGGGCGTTGGTTGTCTAAATCACATGATAATAGATCATATTTAGCAGCTTTGGGCATTGGCTATCAAACTCGCATGATTAGAGGTCCCATGTCTGCCTTTGAGAGGGCAAGTGGTATAGCTTTTGTGGACCCTATATTTTTATGGGTGAAAGGACTCACTGGTCTCCAGTCCATAGAGTTAAGGGGGGCAGACTACCAAATATGTACTAGGTGGTATATCCCTATCTCTGCAGAGTGTTAGGATTGATCATGTTTGCTCATCACTGGGAGAGTTTCTCTCAGCATTAGACCACTTTCAGTGGGATTCTACCTCAGTCAGACACTCAGTTAAATTAAAATACATAGAATAATATACCTCGAGTAGTCTGACTGGGTTATAGTTATTTTTTTGTGTACCCAGTAGATCTTTTAAAAAGAGAAACAACACATTAGTTGAGTAGGAACACTTTACAAATATTGTATTCATTTTATAATTATGTTTGCATTGAAAGCATGCCCTTGATTATGTTGATATTTAACTGTGGCATGTCATGGTATCATGTTTTCTAAACGTAACTATTTTGGTTATTTAAATGAATGCTTATGATTGTTGATTACATGTGCATGTATGCTTCATGTTATGCATATATACCTTATTGATATGTTTTTCTAATGAAACTGTGGAAGTCTGACCGTATATTTTAAAATAAACAGATTCAAAGTAGTTAAGTTGCAATAGTTGCAAAATGCTGCAGAGGTGCCATGTGAGCCAATTATTGATCCCTGAGAGACTTTGATTCTTATACTAGTTTATTTTATTTAATTTAAACTTATAAGCAATTGGTTTATGGAATAAATGGTTTAAATTTAATTATGGTTTGGTAGAGATGTCTTTACATACTTGTAACTCACCCATAATTTTAACTGATTTTAAATTAATGTTTTTGCTATGATTTTGAACGTATTTGATAAAGGGTTTTATCGATTGGATGTCTTTTCTCAAATTTGGTTCTAAGTAACTATTAAACACTAGTGCTTGCGTAGGATGACTCCTTAGATCTTAATTCAGTTAAGGCAATGCCATAGATGAGACCTCGTATTTGAAAAAAAATATTTCTACATATTTTGTATTAAAATTTTGACAAATAGAATTTTCATACAGCTGAGGGGTCAAATATTTAGTGGGTGTGAAATAGAATATAACACACCATTTAATGTAGGTTTAATCTACAATTCAACCCATCCAAATAAAATAGAAAACAAAAATTCCCATGAGTAGCAATATAGCTAGTCTGTTTAACAACAAGCTCAGATTCTTTATCAGGTGTGAACAGGGTATATCATAAGCACACTGGATAGTGTATGCCAATTGATTTGGTTACAAACCAAGTTTTTTCACATAGTCACAATGATCACCTAAATAAATGTAGCAATATCAAGTGTTAGTAGGTTATAACAAAACACATTAAAAATTAGGCAACGCTGATAGCATAGATGGTTTTATTAACATTAAGAAAATAATTCAGTTTAACATAAATTAACAAAGTGAGAACAACAAACAGAGATTTGAGTTGGATGCCTCCTATTGTGTATCCACTCAGGATTTCTGCATTTGTTCAAAACTGCAATATGAAAAACAATTTAAAACATAGAAATTTAAGTCTTGTCCTAACATAGTCTCTAAAATGAGTATTGCACAAATATCTCAGATTATATTTAGTCAAATCGATATTCCAAATTATACAATTCAATAATATGGTCTTGATCATTTTCTAACTCAAGCAAACAACAAATATTTCAACCCAAGATCGTTTTAATAGTTTTCAATATCATATCTTCGCAAAATACAAACCTTTTCATAGATTAATGATACTCAGAATCTAAAATGGCATTCAACAAGAAAGGGAAAGAAAGCAAATTTGTTAGCTCCGGCAATACGACGCTGGCCAATGAAGGAATGGCTTCCTTCCATGAGTTCTCAACATACAAACGGATTGTCTGAGGTCCACATTTGACCGATGGTCTCACACAACACTCTCCTAAACGGCCATGATCAAACATGGTGGAGAGACATGAACCATCAAAGGCAGGTTTCTTCTTTCTCAAAACAAGACTTTTGCTTCTTTGTTGTTTAGGTCTTCTAACAGAGAAGACCTCCCAACGTCTCCTTAAGGAGGCTTTTAGGATTGCCACCTCCCTATGCCCAATGAGAGGGATCCAAACCCAACTCCTCTATTTGGGGCCAATGAGATCCATTGGTTCCCAACAACCATATTTGGGAGCCCAAGGAGATCCAAAACTTCAAATTCAAAAAGGAAATTCTAGACTCGAAATAAAAACTACCCAAAATGTCCTTACACCCTCCAATAGCCCTAAAGAGATCCTAATAGGCTATAGAACCTAGATCTGAATTTGATTATTTAATCAAATTTAAAAAAAAATCCTAGTTCAAATTAAAAATCTAAAAAATAATTTCCAAATTCTAATGAATAACATTTTTGGATAAAAATTAATTTCCAAAAATTTAGAAGTTCAAAATTACCAAAATTTTCATCTTATGTTTGTGATGGATCATGCTTGCACGTTCGAGTATGATGATATATCTTTCCTGAACGTCTCTTCGATGCATTCTTTGTTGTATCTTTCAAATGCGCTGCATCAGCCCCTCGAACTAAAAAAGCTTCATCCTCGAAGCCTGCCCCTCAACTATTGAATCACCATAATACCTCGAAAGATACATAACATTAAATACATCAAAAGTATTATAGTGAGATGACAAATTCAACCTATATGCATTTTCATTTATCCTCTCGAGGACCTCAAGGACCAATATGTTTATTTGTCAATTTACCATGCATATCAGAAGGTATTCTTTCTTTAGATAAGATAGCCCAAACAAAATCCCCGGGTTCAAGGATTACCTACCAATGCTTTTTATTCATAGCTATTTTATATTTTGTTGTGTTGTCAATGAGATTTTGCCACCTGTTTATGTACCTCATGAAGTCTATTCTTTCCTGAATAGATTTGTTAACCGGCCCAACTGAAGGAACTAGGGCTAAATCAACTGCAGAGAAAGGGTTGGAATCACACAAAACTTCAAAGGGACTAAAACCAGTAGATCTATTAACAAATTTATTAAATCAAAATTCAGTGTGTGACAAAATGCTAAGTCAAGACTTAGGTCGATTACCAATGAGTGCATGCAATAAGTTTCCAAGAGATTTATTGACAACCTCAGTTTGGCCATCGGGTTGTAAATGGTGCATAGTGCTAAAGTGTATTGAAGTGCCCAATCTTTTCCATATTTGTCTCTAAAAGTGATCAACAAATTTAGAATCCATGTCTGAAGCGATGGCCCTATGAATGCCATGCAATTTATATATTTTTTGAAAAACAAGTCTGCAATATAAGATGTGTCCATGTTTTTTTTTATATTTTTTAATATTGGTCAACTACCACAAATACAAAATCTAAAACATGTGTAGACTTGGGTAGTCCTGGCATAAAATCCATAATGATATCTTGCCATAGCTTTTCAGGAATTGGTAAGGGTAATTATAATCCAACATTGGATGCAGTCTCTTTGGCCATATGATATGTTCTATATATGTATACATATTTAGTGATGTCCCTATGCATATATCACCAAAAATATGATTCAAAACTAAGTTTGATAGTTTTATTCATAAAAAAATACCCCTCATTATGCATTTTTGCAATAAGTCTACTTCACAAAGAACAATCAATAATACATAAGTGGCTACCTTAAATAAAAATCCATCTACAAGAGAATACTTAGCACATTTTTCATTAGAGAGTTCAGAAATGATTTTAGAGAAATAGGGATCACTAGCGTGAAGAGAAGTGAACTCATCAAAACCCCAAGCAGAAACTTTCATTGTAGATAAAAGAGATGACTTCCTACTAAGAGCATCTACAATAACATTATCTTTTCTTGCCTTATGTTTTAGCACAAAGGTGAATTCTTGCAGGTATTCGATCCATTTAGCTCTTCATGAATTTAATTTATGTTGACCATTAATATATTTTAAGGCTTCATGTTGAGTATGCATAATAAACTCATGGTGAATCAAATAATTATGCAAATGCATAAGAGCATGATTAATAGCATAGAACTCTTTATCATAGGTGCTATATTTTAATTTGGCATCATTTAATTTCTCTCTAAAATACGCGACAGGTCTACCTTCCTAACTCAGAACAACTATTCCTACTCTTGAAGCATCCCAAGATAACTCAAAGACAATCAAAATTGGGAAGAGTTAATACAGAAGTAGAATACAGTCTGGATTTTAACATTTTCAAAGATTTATTTGCCTCTGGTGTCCACTAAAAAGTTTGCCTTTAATTCAACCAGTGAGAGGCATTGCTAGACTACTAAAATGTTGAATGAACCTATCGTAAAAAGAAGTTATGCCATGAAAGCCACAAACTGTCGTAACAGAATTTGGTGTTGGCCAATCTCAAATAGATTTGACCTTGACTGGGTCTACAAAAATTCTCCCATTTGACACTACATATCCTAATAACTCATCAATTAAAAATATGCATTTGTCAGGAGCAACATAAAATTGTTCTATGCTAAGAATAGTGAAGACAATTTGTAAATGGGGTAAATGTTCTTGCTCATCCTTGATATAAATTAAGATATCATCAAAATAAGCTACAAGGAATTTCCCTACATATAGTCTCAAAACCTAATTCATAATTCACGTAAAGTTAGATGGTGCATTTGACAATCCAAATGGCATAACTAACCATTCAAATAAACCATCTTTAGTCTTGAATGTAACCTTCCATTCATCTCCTTGCCTAGTGCTAATATGATGATAACCATTATGGAGATCTAACTTAGACATATTTTGGCTCCTGCCAGTTGATCAAGTAAATCATCTAATCTAGGAATATGAAACTTATATTTGATTTTGATCTTGTTGATGGCTTGACTATCTACACATATACACTAAGTTCTATTCTTTTTGGGAACTAGAAATATAGGAATGACGCATGAACTCAGACTTTCCCACACATAACCCTTCTGTAATAAATTCTTGACCTAAGTACGCGACTCATACTCAGTGGGGCTCATACGATATTGTGGGAGGGATGCTTCAGGCTGGAGATCTATCTGAATTTAAAAATTTAGACAACCTATGCATTTCAAGACTAGTTGTTTCTCATCCTCCGTGAGGTTGTTATGAGCCACAAGTTCATGAAACTCGTCAGTATACTGGTCTACACTTTGTGTACCTTGCTTGAGATTTTTATATCTCTGGTACAACTCTCGATGGTAGTTATGGGACAAAAATTGGGTGTGGAGTTTGAGCTCCATGTGAGCCCATTAAACATCATTCAAAAATCGGGTGTGGAGTTTTTTCTAAATAGCATGAACATTTAATTAGGTTTTATAGTTTTTTGTGTTTTTTAAATAGCATTTGGATTTTTTTTAAATAAGATGAATATTTAATTTAGGTATTCTTGTGTTTTTTAATTAACATTAAACATCATTCTATGTGATTGAATAGCATAAATGCATAATTGATGATGAAAGAATTAGGGTTTCGATTTTGTATTTGTTTAAATGACATGAATTTTGGATTATGCTTTTATGGTGTTATGAATTTAATACTTGATTTTGGTTATAACTTAGAATTTTAAGGTTCTTTTTGTTTCAATTAGTATAGATGAAAATTTAAAGTTTTTTTTTTCAATTAGCATGTGAGGTTCTTATTGTGCATTTGTGCCCACCCTAGCTTAAATTCCTGACTCTGCCCTGGCTTAAGAGCCAACACTTTTTGGGGGTAGTGTTAGAAGTAACCTTGATCCTTTAAGCTTATATTTAGACCATGATATATGGGAGGTTAAGATCATAAATGAGATGTTATTGATGATTTACATGATTGAAGATAACAAACACATCACATGTTGAGTTTATTAGCACTAGTTTCAAGCTTATTCACAAGAATGATATCACAGTGAATGGGAGCAAACGTATCTGAAACGGAAAGATTTGCCTATAATTTGTTGTTCATTTAGTTTTATTCAACTGACAGCTCTCCTTCAGCTCGTCGCAAGAATTGATGTTCAAGAACTAATGAACTGTGTGCAGCAGGTTTAAGTCAAGCATTGATTAAGACCACAATGACAACCAAAAATATACATCAAAATGAAAGGGGGGCCTCCATCAGACAATTTTATATTATTGAAGATAATACAATAGCCATCAATATGCTAGCTGCACAAGTCGAACAAACAAAGAAAAAACCAAACAAGGGAGAACTAACTAGTAGACCATATTTTACATCACATGAAAACCTAAAAACGTTTATGAACTTCAGCATTTTCACTAGCAGAAACAGTGTAGATCAAGAACCAGGTCACGTTTCTATCGATGTCAAAGTGCACCACAAATTATCAAACAAAATCAAATCATATAAGACCAGTGGGACATGAAGGAAGTCTGATCCATGCTCTCTCCCGGAAAATTCTTATGTTCCTCTTTTCGTTGGATCAACCGAGCTGGGATCCCAACTGCGGTGTTCCAAGCAGGCACATCCCTCAACACGACCGAGCCCGCGCCGATGTTCGCTCCTTCACCAATGTTCACGTTTCCAAGCACAGTGGCTCCGGCTCCGATCAAGACACCATTGCCAATCTTTGGATGCCTATCACCTATCTCCTTGCCATTTCCACCAAGTGTGACATGGTGCAATATCGACACGGTATCACCAATAACTGTGGTCTCTCCGATCACGATTCCGGTAGCATGATCAAGCAGAATTCCTGATCCGAAGCTTGCACCGGGATGTATGTCTACTGCAAATACATCAGACATTCTGGACTGAAGAGAATATGCAAGAGCACGTTTTCCTTGCAGCCAGAGACGATGAGACACCCTGTGTGCTTGGAGAGCTTGGAAGCCTTTGTAGTTGAGGAGGCAGTGGGAGAAGGAGTGGCAAGAGGGGTCGCGTTTCTGGACGGCTGCGATGTCGATTACGATAGAACGGCGAATGTGAGGAGTAGAAAAGGACTCGAGGAAGAGGTTGTACAGGATTGTAGGGAGTAGGGTGCGTGAAGAGAGCTTATCACCCAAGTGGAAGGCCAAGCAGTGCATGAGAGAGGGATGAGAGAGGACAGTGGAGAAAAGATAGCCGGCCAGGGCTGGTTCGTCTTTTGCATCTTGGTTGGCTTCGAACTTGATCTGATCCCAGAGGAATGACTCTTCGGCTTCATGGCCAGCATCTGATGATGCAGGAGGGGAAGCCAGGCCCTTGGTGCTCGCCATGTTTGGCAAACAAGGAAGATGCTGAGACCTTACCACTCCTGCTTGCCTTTATTGTCTTTCTCACAGGTATGTCCGGAACTGTTTGTTATATATAAACGAAACCCAACCCTCTCTCTCTGTCTCATACATGGAGGGTGCAATAGACGTTAGTTTTTAATTTTTATTATTTTATTGAATCTGACATTATAGATGTGATCTGTATGGTTTGTTTAGTAGGAGAAGGAAAAAGGAATTGGCTTTCGGATTGTCCAATTATGACATACTTTCAAAGACTTCAAAAATCAAAAGCCCACAATTTTCTAAAATTTGAAGACGTACTAAAAAAATCTTGTTCTCTTTCTCTAAAATAAAAAAACATGAACTAACAGCCGATTCCTAGCAGCACATGAACCGTGCTGCACATATTTGTGGGATCAGAATTCCGATCGAACATTGAAAACTAACGCCATCCAACCAAACAAAAAATGGCTCGTTGGTGAAGAGGGCTCCGAATTCCAGCGAGTGAAAACCAGTTGACGGTATCTCGTGCTTCGCGAGGAAACCCACACAGAACACAGAATGTCGCTGCAATGAGCCCCAGGTTTTCTCGTGCTGGGTGGTCAAATGTCTGAGATTAGGTTCATTTAACCTGGGCAACAAAAAGGGTTAGAAGCAAATTCATGTCTAAACCAAATACTAAAATATTAATGAGCCTTGACTTCTCAAAATATAATGATAATTATTAAGTGATCAACGAAAATTCTTGGTTGCTCAACTCATGCCCTTAATTTAATCTATTTCTTATGGTCACTAGAACCATTGAATCTAGACAACTAAAACCTATTTTGTTTGTGTGAGTTTGGACATGAATATGCATGTCGGTGCGTACACTCGCACGCCCGTGAGTTTGGACAAGGTAAGAGGTCACTAAAGGCTTGTTTGATGCCTCGTCCAAATTCAACATAATGAACGTTATGTAACAACTGTACTAAGTTCAATACCAGAAGTTGTGCTCCTTGTGTCCAACATTTATGTTACGCTGTCTGCGAACAACATGAACACACACACAAATAATGGGTCAGATAACTTCCTTTTTGGATCGTACGACTCGTTTTGCCCAACCATATGTGTATTCTAACATGTTCATTATAGATTTTAGCCCCGGATATGGATCTTAGATTGGATCTAAAAACTAAAAAATGTTAAAAATTTGAGAAAAAATAAGAATTGATATTTTTGATATATAAATGATTTAAAGAATATCATATTACATCTGATTATTAAATTTTATCATAAAAATATCAAACCTTAGAATCAAACTAACTATAAAATTAAACTATCAAACCTTATTAAATCATCAAACCTTAAAATGCAAGAAAATAAATTATAAATAAACTAGAAAACCTTAAATTATAAGAAAAACAAAGTATAAAATTAAATAAAAAACCCTAATTTAAACCCTAATCAAAGAAAAAAATAACCATAATCAAATACAAGAAAAGCCTTAATCAAATTAACTATAAAAAACTTAATTAAAATAAATTGATTCAAAACCCCTAATCATAAAATATCAAATAAAAATCCTTAATCAAATTAACTTAAAAAAAACTTAATTTAAGAAAATTGTGATTCTCCGCTTTTGATGTTGTCTTGTATGAAGTGCTTGAGGACAAAACATTCTTCAGGGTCATGACCCACAACTCTATGATATCTACAATATTTAGATGGGTCTTTGCCCTTCATCTATGGTATATTTGGCACCTCAGGCAACTTGACTAGGCCATATTGCAGCATAAGATACAAGACCTATGACTGAGATTGTTTGAACTTAGTAAATGTTTGATCGTTGGTCCATTTAAGGTTGCCACCATACCCATTTCTAATGGAGTTCACACTACAAGAAACAAAGTAAATATACACACCGCTATTGACTAGTATTAACGACGACTTTAGATATCCCTGTGAATGCCTTGGCCCCACACAAATATCACCATTAAAGGCAATGATCTATAACGTGAGCCTTTATATATCGCCATTATAAGTAGTTTACAACTACTACATTATATGGCCGTTAAATATGTCACTGTTATAAACATACCTATAATGATGACTTTCGATATCACCGCTATAGGTATGTTTACCGTTAATTATTGTCATTAAAAAACTTGTACAATAATATTTAATGGCCATATAATATTGCCATGATTGATATATTATGGCGACACATAAATCTTGCCATTATAGCCTCATCTATAAAGGGGACATTATATGACCGTTAATTATTGTCATTAAAAAACTTTTATGATAATATTTAATGGGCATATATTATCATCATTATTGATATATAACAACGAGATAAAAAAATGTCATCATTATAGCCTTTCTCTATAATGATGGCATTTCTATCGTCGTTATAGCCTAGTATTTTAAAAGGGCCCGACAAACCATTTTTTTTTCTTCTCTCTCTGTCTTTCTCTTTGCACTCTCATTGAACCACTGTCGGTTACCGTTGGAGTGTATGCTCCTTCCTCTCTCTATGTGATCTCTCTACACTCTCGTCGGATCGCCACCTGAGTGCCGGTTGCCACTAGAGTGCTTGCTCCCTCCTCCCTGCAAGGTACCTCTCTCTCTCTCTCTCTCTCTCTCTCTCTCTCTCTCTCTCTCTCTCTCTCTCTCTCTCTCTCTCTCTCTCTCTCTCTCTCTCTTTTCTTCCTCCTCGGCCTTCTCCTTCTCTTCTTCTTCCTTTTCCTCCCCTCATTGCCATTGATCCCCAAAACTCAAGCATAAATCAAATGTATTATGTTAACAGACTGGCTTCTATTAACATCATACATGTTATCTATTATTGTTGATCCTTGTACCAAGGTGGACATTCTATTCAAGTGTTCAACACACCCATGAAGCAAATTTATGAAGCACTTGAACAGAAATTTTAGCATCACTGAGCCATCAAGAAATTAATTTCACTATGTTCCTGCAAATTTGAGAAGCGCTTGAACACAAATTGTTCCTGCAATTTTTAATTTCTCTATGTTCCTACAATGTTCCATTCTATGTTTCATTTTGGGAATTTGGTCGATCCACTAGAAACTAGAAAAGACATTTTGATGATTTGGGATTTGGGGGTCTTTTAATCTTTTGATCATTGGATATGGATATGCTATAAGGAATTAGTATCATGTATTTTTGTGATTTGGATACTTGTCAAAAAAAAGTATCAAAATCACAAAAATACATGTCAATCAGCTCATGTACTTGCACAACAAACATAACAACAACAAATCCAACAAAAAGAATCAACACAAAAACTTATGATGGCACATGCACAACCACAATTTATATTAGAGAATCGCTAAAAAAAATCACCAAAAAGTATTTAAACTAGACAATAAAAACAACCACCCCAAAAAAATAAATGCCACAACATCCAATCAAAACACCACCACTGAAACAAAAGCTTATATTGCCCATTAAACCCAAAAAATATACATAATACCAAAATCTTCCTTTTCTAAGCACTAAATAACATGTATAAGATGCTAGTAAAGTACACAAGCATGAAACCATTTTACATGAATACAATTCATGGGGCATTTACAAATGAACCACGTGCTATTGAAGTTGGAATTTACACTTTGGAATTTACAAGAATGCTTAGAATTTTAGGGGCATTCTATAGAATTTTAAAAATTTGTGTTTTTATTCATAAATGCCACTGATTAAAGATTTTTTTATTGAATATAGTGGGTTCGTCATCTATGAATATAGATCAATCATGGATACACATTCATGACAGAAATTTTGAACCTTATACATCTGAAATTGACTGATTTATTGAAGTGTCACGTGCTCATGTCAATTTTGTTGGTAGAATATGATGCCCATGTTGGGACTACAAGAATAAAAAATATAAAGTTCTACCACTGATCAAACTATACTTGATTGGATGTGATTCTACCATGGAATATATGCAGTTTCATGTGAGTGTGTCCTAAACTCACGTAAATGCAATGCATATACATCATGATGAGAGCAAGGATACAATAGAGATTCATGATCGGGTGAAAGAAATGTTGAACGATATTATTATGAGAACAACATTGGATCTAGCTCCAGACGATGATGGCAAACACAGACCTCTTCAAGAGTTAATGGGTGATGCCTGAAAAGTCTATATCTAGGTTGTACAAAGTTAACAAAACTAGTAGCTTTCATTCTCAAGTTCATACATATCAAATCAATAAACATATTGAGTAACAAATCGTTCAACATGCTGATTAATTTGTTGAAGGAGGCATTGTCTGAGTGGAAAATATTTTCAAACTCTTATTATGAGGAAAATAAATTTGTGAATCACACTGGCTTTGATTATGTGAAGATAGATTTATGTGTGAATGACTGCATACTTTTCTGGGAAGAGCATAAGAAGAAAGAAACTTGCCTAAAGTGCAATGCTTCAAGATGAATGCAAAGGAATAAAAGCTCCTTAAAAGATATTACGATATTTTCTCATAAAGCTAAGGTTATAGCGTTTGTTCATAACAATAGAAACAACATCAAATATAAGGTGTCACAAGACCCAACGTGCAAGCAATGAGAACATACTAATTCATCCATCAAATCCTACAGTGTGGAAGGAGTTTGACAGAGAACATATATCATTCATGATAGAATGTCACATTGTTCATCTTGATATGGAAAGTGACAGTTTCAATCCATTCAGAAATATGAGTTTGTCATACAACATATGGCTCATAGTATTATTGTCGTATAATCCGCCTTCATGGATGTGTATGAAAGATCCTTTCATACAACTTTCCCTACTCATCCCTGGATCAAGGTCACCTAAAAATGAAATAGATGTTTATATGCAGTCATTAATCAAAGATTTGTAAGAGTTATGTGATGAAGACATTAGCAAGTATGACACATCAACTAAAGAGATATTTCATATGTGAGTGGTGGTAATATGGACTATCAATAATTTTTTAGCATATGCCAGCTTATCAAGGTGGTCTACGAAGGGGAAGCTTGTGTGTCTAGTTTATAACATTAATACAAGGTCATATAGCTTGAAGTTTGGTAAGAAGACATGTTACATAACACACTATAGATTCTTACTAGAAGATCACCTATGACATCGTTAAAAAAAGGAGTTCAATGATAAAGTGGAGCTTAGAGGGCTACCAAATGAATTATTTAGAGGTGAACTAGAGGTACAGTTAAGTAACTTATTATTGATTTTAAAAAAGTATGGATTGGTGGGAAAAGAAAAAATCATGCTAACAAATGATATCTAAATTGGAGAAAAAAATATTTTTCTGACTATCATATTGGTCTTCATTAAAGCTAAGACGCAACTTAGATGTGATGAATGTTGAGAAGAACATATGTGACAATATCTTATATAATGTTCGATGTGAAGGAGAAAACAAAGGATAACGAAAATACATGGAAAGATTTAAGACTTAGGAAGATATGTCGTCACCTGCACTTAGACAGAAGCGGTGCAACACCGATGAAACCACATGCATAGTACACATTTTTGAGTACACATAAGGAGTTTCTTGATTGGTTGAAGGATGTGAAGTTTCTCAACATCTATGCATCTAACATTGGGCGATGTGTAAACATAAATGATGTTAAATTTTTTGAAATGAAGAATCATGATAGCCATGTCTACTTCCTTGCAGTTCATGGATATATAAAGAAGACAATCGACATGCTTTCAATCCATCTGAGCGATATGTTTAGATGGTTGTGTGCAAGGGCATTGAGAAGAGATGCTTTAATGAAGATGAAGAAAAATATTCCAGTAATTTTATGCGCTTTGGAGAAGTTATTTTCACCCGCATTTTTTATCATCATGGTGCACCTAGCCATTCATCTACCACATAGGCCAAATTTGTTGAACTGGTACAATATTGTTAGATATATTTGATTGAGAGATTCTTTAGTAGATTAAAGTGAACTATGAAGAACAACGCACAAGCAAAAGCTCCTATTATTGAGGCATATATTTCAATAGAATGGGCAACCTTTTGCTCAATGTATCTTAGTGGTATTGATACTAGATTTAACCATCGAGATCGACATGATAATAGGCCTAGCACAGCATGGACACCCAATTTGTCTGTATTCTCACATGACATTCGCGTGAAAGCTGGTGGCGGTTTGTCACTTATACTTTCAGATTCAAAATATGCAAGATCTCATCGATATGTACTCAACAACCGCATTGAATCTGAATTGTATTTAAGGGAACATAGAGAAATAATCCATAGCTTAGGCAACAATATTCAGGAAGCTATAATATGACATGACCAGGAGTTTGCAAGTTGGTTTCTACAAAACCACGAGGATGCTTATCTAGAATTATGAATTCTCGTAAGAGAAACTGAGTGTGAATCATAGTCCTATCAAACTTGTGATGTAAATGAAATAAGTTTTCATCAACAGTCTCACGGTGAAGACCGTAGTTTTTAGAACAATGGGGTAATGGCTACATGTGAAGGCAATATAGGGGAACCTGATGTAGACTATTATGGGGTCATAAAAGATATTATTGAATTTAAATATATAGGATGAAATTGGGTGTATGCGTTTATATATGATTGGTTCATGGTTTGATAATAGGCACACACGTAAGGATAAATACTTAACATGTATCAACATGTCTCACCCAACATACCATGAGGAACCTTTTATTTTAACCTTTTAAGTTATGCAAGTATTTTATAATAGAGATCCCATAAAGAGTGAAATGCATATAGCGTACAAGATAATACCAAGAAATGTGTACAAAATTCTACCATCTTTATCTGAATAAGACAATAATGCATATCAGAAAGACGATTGTAGAGGAGTTGATTCATTACCTCCACCCCATCAACGAAGATCCCACACCTTTACACTGAGATGACTTAGAGGATGATTGCTAAATATTTTAATACATAATTTCATGAAAGATAAAGGTTGCAACTGAATCTAGATATAATCACCATAACTAGGATGGTTTTTATGCATTAGAAGCAAATCAAGCAACCAAAGGCTTAGCATGGTACATCTTCGTACCTCCAAAGCTATCATACAAGGGTAAGTTTCTTATTCCCTAAGTTTATTTTTTTATATAGTACAATGCTTGTCATGACTCTAATAGATTCTTAATTTGTTGTTTGCAGACTGAAATAGATAGATAAGAACCGACAACGAGTGCATTCTATAAACAAGTAGATCCTATTTGTATCTTCATAGCTATCATACGATGACAAGTTTCTTATTCTCTAAGTTTATTTTTTTTAAATAGTATAGTGCTAAATATGTTTGATCTAATAGATTCTTAATTTATTGTTTGCAAACTGAAATAGATAGACAGGAACACTAGTGTATATTTATATTTGAATTAATGTTTGAAGTGTATGTTTATATTTGAATGAATGTATGTTTGAGGATGTTTGAAGTGTATATTTAAATTAATATATATGTTTGAGGATGTTTGGTCTATATTAATTTTTACCATAATGAGATATTGTAGTTAGTGTGAAACTGATTATATATATATATATATATATTTATTTATTTATTTATTTTAAATATATATAAATTGATATATATATATATATATTATTGAATTAAAGTTGATATCCTCTTGAATGTGAAAAGATGTTTTGTTAATGTTATCTTTATGCTTTTCCAAATTCTCATGGAAGTGTAGGAAAAGGCAAAAGCATTCTCGAGTCTTTAATCATAATGCGATTAAAATATCTATAAGTTTTCAAACTGAACTCTTATACTGCTATCATCATCAATAACAGTCATAATTGTTTCTTTTTATATATTTTTTTTTTGAATTATCGGATAGTACTTATTCTTGAAGTGTGTTTGTTGTAGGTTTGGATGGGATGTAGGAGAGGGGGTTGGAGAGGATGTATATTTGTTTTTTGAAGTATTTTTTTTTTAAGTGCATATTTATATTTGAATGTATGTTTAAAGTTGAATGTTTGAGGAGGTTGGAGATGATGAATGTTTGAGGAGGTTGGAGAAGATGAATGTTTGAGGAGGTTGGAGAAGTGTATGTTTATATTTGAATGAATATATGTTTGAGGGGGCTGAAAAGGATAATTTTTTTAGGAGGTTGGAGAAGTGTATGCTTATATCTGAATGTATGTTTCAGGATGTATAAACACTAGTGTATGTTTATATTTGAATTGATGTTTAAAGTGTACATTTATATTTGAATGGAATAATGTTTGAGGATGTTTGAAGTGTATATTTGAATTGTATTTGTCATTTTGTTTAATGTAATATAAAAACAAATTTAAAACTAATATAAATTTTTTATTTTTTCAGGTTTAAGGCCTATAATGTTGACATTCATGTGTCATTGTTATCGGCCTTAACCCTATGTCGACGTTAGAACCTATAACAGTGACTTATTTGTCGACGTCATAGCCTTTCAAGGCGACTTACTTATCATCGTTATCGACTATAATGGTTAGTTAATTCTCTCTGTTATAGGCTATAACAATGACACAAAAATGTCATTGTTATAAAGTACATCGTCGTTATTGGGTGGGTCACCACTATTGGTGTTCTCAGTTTCGATGAGATTCTTCATCGGTATTGGGTCACACATTAACGGTGAGTTATAAATGTCATCATTATTATTTAACTGAGACAAAAAATTGATAACCATTTTTTGTCACTGTTATAGACTTATAGCGGCGATAAATAGGGCAATAGCGACGAGAAATGTCATCGCTATTGACCCTCATCCTTGTAGTGTCAGTTTCCTTGGGGTAGCTTTTTGGTTGCCTATCTTCTAGCCTTGATTGTCATTTTTATGGGGAGTTCATCTTGAGGTTTGAACAATGTTGACTTGACTTTTGGACGAGTCTGACTTCTTGTATAGGTTGTTGTCTCTGTTGTTCTTCAGGAACCTATCATATACTCTTTCTTTGATGCCTACCTTAAAGGCGATAACCTTTTTTATAAATTCGTCATAGGTTTCAATCTGTCATGTTGATTAAGCTTCTTAGAGGTTGGGAGAAGTTGTCCATGACTATCATTAAAGCATGAGAGTCTGAGATTGGCTCCTTCATCCAATTGGCCATGGACCACCATCTGTTGATGAACTCGCAAGGACTCTCATATCTCTTATGCTTCAGATCGTGCAACTGGCTTATGGCTGGGAGATCTTCAAGATTGAAGCAAAAATGGTCTATAAAAAGGTTTATGCCTTGTTTAAACTCCCTAAACTATTAGAGGTTCAGGGTGGTGAACCATTCTAATGCCTCTCCTTCCAGACTCCTAGGGAACTAGTTGATCATCCTCTTAGCATTGTTTCGATATTATGCTACACTCCCCATGAACAAGACCATATGTGTTCTCAAATCTCTCTTTTCACTAAACTTTAGAAACTTGGGGGAGTATCATCATTATCTTTATCATATCCCACTCGTTAGAAATCCTCTAATGAATACTCGCTCTGATACGTGTCCATGTATTTCATTCTAGTGCTAAGATTTCATACCATATCTTCTAGGAACTTTATTTTCTTGTTTGATTCTAATGATGTAGTTTGAATCAGGTGAACAAACTGGGGTTTGTGAACTTTTCTCTCACAGTCAGACACTTGGAACTCACTCCATTGGCTATAACCCGTCTCATAATCTAACTCTTGGGCTCTTCTAGCCCTTATGTTGGCTCGTGCCTGCTCTTGCTCTAATTCTTGGATTGTGCTAACCCTTCTTTCAACTTGTGCCTATTATTGCCCTAACATTTCTTGGATCTCTCTCATTTTCTCCTCCATCTCCTTTATGCTTTGTCTTGACTGTGCTAGCATATGCCTTTTTTGGACTGAACTTTGAAATGTGAGGTCTTAGGGATTCATCTCTTAGTGGACTCATTTGTGCTAGAGTTATCCATCTCATAACCCGTGTCAGGACCATTACGAGACCAATGGGGATACCAATGTTTTGGCACTTTCCTTTCTTTGGACTATGCTTTAAAAATACCAAGTCCAGAAGATTCATCTTCTAGCAGACTCATTTGTGCTAGAGCTATTTGTCTCATAACTAGCATGTAGACCTTTACGAGACTGATGATGGTGTTAATATTTTAGCACTTCTCTTACCTTGGAATTGGCTTTGAAATGTGAGGTCCTGGGGATTCATCTATTAGTGGGATCATCTTTGTTAGAGTTGCCTGCCTCATAATCTGTGTGAAAACCGTTATGAGACTCATAAGGGTACTGATATGAGCTAAAATCAAAGAACATCAAGGGCTTTTCCTTTTTCTAGTCATCCTTTGACTCATCTTGGAGATCTGTATGGGTCCTATCTTCAGGATCCTCGTTGAATATGATGTTTGACATCATATGGTGTGGCATCCTGTATATGTGATTTTTCAGAGGTTGTGCCTTTGGGATGAAAATGGATTTGAGTTTTTGGATTTTAGGTCCGGTATTTATTTGGTTCAGATGCCTAAATAAAGTAACAAGAGATTTTAAAACACGATTGGGTACCCTAGTTCTCCATAAAAAAATGTATCCACAGATCTGCAAGGCTTTTTGGGGTTCTATGGATAAGGGTTTCCTTCCGGATCCACAACTAATATACACAAGCTAACAACTTAAAGGTATTGATATATGAATTATCCAGCTCCAAGGTACCACCACCGATATACCCAAGCTAACAACTTAAGAGTACTAGTGGGGGATCTAAATGATAGGTCAAGAGATTTTTTTTTTTAATCCCCAAAAAAGAGGGGATCCATTCCTAAAAACCCTAACTTATTGGAGGTCTCAAGCAAGAAACCCTAAATTGTTGGAGGTTTTATTTTTCTATTTTTGACTTGACTTAAATTTTCTCTAGCAAGTGTTTCTAAAAATGTGATAAGCTTAGACGTAATATCCATGCATGAACCTAATGTAAGAAAAGCCTAGATTCAAGATTCAAGAGAGAAGTGACAAACTAAACACTAAGATCCAAGCTTAAGTAGAATGATATTATCTTAAAAAAAGCAAAATTAATGAGATTTGGATTTCTGAATGCAAAAATATGTTATCCAAAATGTGGAGCGCCCAATGAGTTTTTTTCCTTAAAATGACAAAATAGAATTTTCTCGGGGAACTATAACCAAGAAAAATGTTTGCTTAGATTTTTCTATTAAAATCTAAAAAAAAATTAGGATGTCAACTTTTAAAAGAGACTGATTTTGTCAACTTCTAACATCCAGTCGGCGAGAAATGCCTTAAAAAACAAAAATTGTCTTGCAACCTAACTTGCTATGGAATAGAAAACAAAAAGTTTCTAGGTGATTTAGAGTAAAAAAAATGGTTTTTGGAAAAGATCACAACAGATAAAATGTAGAAAAATGAATTATCTTTTAGAAAAAACAAGAATTGCATGATTTTGACATTGGAGCGCAAAGATCCTCTTCTTGGAATACAAACAATCTAGAAATTTCTGTTTCAAAACAGGAACAAAATTCTTTTGGAAACTTTCAGGATAAAAACATGCAGTTTTAGGGAAAATACTCAAAAAATGAAATAAAGTTGAGAATCT
The DNA here is from genome assembly GCF_984573655.1 of Nuphar pumila. NCBI lineage: Eukaryota > Viridiplantae > Streptophyta > Magnoliopsida > Nymphaeales > Nymphaeaceae > Nuphar > Nuphar pumila. Next base: position 28,250,471 of record NC_143263.1, on the reverse strand, counting down.
AAGCTTTCTAACACATCAAAAATTGCTCGATTTTGATACCAAAACATTGAGATACCATCTCTGGAAGACAAGTTGTTCAACAAATGGGTCATAGGGATCAGACGACAAAAATGATTATCATTTCTGTCTCTAACGACAAAGAGACTTTTTCGTCTGGGTCCCTAAAGGCAAAAGTTCAGTCATTTAAGTTTGTTGTTTTAATCCCTAACCACAAACTTTGTTTGTTGTTTTGTTTGAAACATCTTGAATATTGAAACAAGGCTATTCTATCTACAATTTTGGGCCTTACAAAACCCCAAATCTCCTAAATAATGAATTTTTAAACTATGAAAGATGAAGAAAATATGACATCCACCGTGATCGCTAAAAACTATTGATAAAAATTTTGAGGGAAAAGAATAACTTGCTCATATTTTGCTAGAATCCTTTTAAAAACCTTTAAAAGATATAGGGAGTTTGTTTTACTCCTCTAGAGATTTCCTTTGATTGAGCAGCACCTCCACATAGGTTTGAGAGTTCTTGCAATAGCTTCGGCAGCGCTTCCGTGTAGGTATGACAATTTAGGGCTTATGTGAGTAAGTTGAGCACAGGCATGGCTTGGGAAGACTTCTTTTCCAGGGCCAACACTTAGGTATATAATTTTCATATCTAATTAGACTGCAGGGATGAACTCCTATTTATAAGAATTCTGCATTGAATATAGATTAAGGGTTTTATGGATTTATATGCAACTCAAATGAATTTGTTCTTATTCTTACATATGATAAGACTCATCCAAGAAGAGTTTTACTTGGGATAGGAGTTTGGATTGGATATGATTTATGATTATTCTATTTTTTTGTGTTTTAGGGAGACTGATAGAATTTTTGGTAGTTTGTTTTCAAATGACACATGCAGATGAGGCTTCTAGAGGTTTTCTAGGGATTAAATACGAGAATTTTGAATCTCTACATTAAAATCGGGTCATACTTTGGATCTATTATAACACAATAACTTGTTTTGATCATAACTTTCTAATTGTGGCAATGTTTGATGCATTGGAAATCTAACATCATAAGATTTAATTTATCTTTTAAGTAAAAAATCAAATTAAATCATTTTGGTGGTAAAAAATATACTTAAAATTGGAACTACCTAAAAAACACGATTTTTAACTAAAGAAGTTACCTTGTTGTGGTCATAACTTTGTACTCAATATCATATTGAGCTGATTTTTAGCTTTTTGCAAAGCTAAAATTCTCTAGTTTAATTGATCTTTTGAAAAAAAATCTAAAAGATGCTCTTTTGGAATCCAACATGCAATGCGAGTTCAACATGCAAGTTCAATTTTTTTTTGAAGATTAGTTAACAAGGATATGAAATTTTAATTTTTCAATTTAATAAAATATTTTTATTATCCTAATACTTAAAAAAGGTATTAAAATATTATTAAAATATAAAATATTAAAATAAGATTAAGACATTTCAGTGTGTAACAAATTCTAGTACGTCTCTGTAGATCAAAATCAGATTATTACTCGATCTCATTTGAAGGACTAACTACTATCGGTCATCTATATGCTGCCAATCAAGAACAAGCCTCATGGTCTATAGGCTGCCAATTAGAACTGGCCTGGCCTTGGTATATACTGGTTTCTATGAGCATATATTGGAACTATTTCCATAAGATGAGATACTTAGCTTCCTTAAACAAGATCAATTTGATTGTTATAAGAGGGCGTTTGATTTGTGGGATACCTTGTTGTGTCCCATCTGTGAGGGCCCCGCGGCTGCCATCAAACAAATAAGGCAGCTGTCCCACCAAAATGGAACGCAATGGTTTCTTGCTTTCCATTTCGGCGGGACAAAAGTGTCAGACCCGGAGGTGTACATCCGACACTTTTGTCTCGGAGACACTTATGAGTTGGTCCTGAACAAGTGTGCCCAGCCATCAAACACGCCCTTAGTGACCTCTTATCTTGTCCAGTCCAAAGTCACGGTGCGCGCACGCGCACCCACATGCCTATTCCTGTCCAAACTCACAAAACAAAATAGGTTTTAGTTGTCTAGATTCAATGGTTCTAGCGACCATAAGAAATAGAAAAAAACTAAGGGCACGATTTGAGCAACCAAGAAATTTCCTTGATTAATATCATCTTATTTTGGGAAGTCAAGGCTCATTATTTTAGTATTTGGTTTAGACATGGATTTGCTTCTAACCCTTTTTGTTGTCCAGGTAAAATGAACCAAATCTCATATAAGAAAACCTGTGGCTCATTGCATAGAAATTATAGCAAAATTCTGTGTTCTGTGTGGGTTTCGGTACGTGATACCCTCAACTAGGGCTGTCAACAGGTCGGGTTTGGTTCGGACCCAGGTGGAACCAGACTTGGACCTAATTTTCGGTTACGGTATCGGTTCTGGACCTGAGTCTAATCAGGTCTACTATAAGATAAACCATACCTGAATCCTATAAAAACTGCATAAACCAGACCCAAACCTTATCAGGGAAAATAATGTTTTTTTATTATTTTTACATTGAAAAATTGTAAGTCTGAATCGGAACTCGGGTTGGGTCCAGGTCTGGTATAAAATTTCACAAACTATATCCGGGTCCATGTATTAATCAGACCTTCAGGTCTGGACCCGGGTCTTAATCAGGTCTTCTTATTTGTCACCATACCCGAACCCTATAGGGTTTGGTTGGGGCCCGGGGTCTGGGTAAACCAGACCCATTGACACCCCTACCGTCAACTGGTGGTTTTCACTCGCTGGAATTCGGAACCTTCGTCACCAACGAGCCATGTTTTGTTTAGTTGGATGGCGTTAGTTTTCATTGTTCGGAAGCATGTTTTGCAATTCGGATCCCACAAATATGTGCAGGAATCGGCTGTTAGTTCATGGTTTTTTAGAGAAATAGAACATGACTTTTTGAGGCTTCAAAATTTAGAAATTTGTGGGCTTTAGATTTTTGAAGTCTTTGGGATGTATGTCATAATTGGACAATCTGAAAGCCAAGTCCAATTCCTACTTAACAAACCATCCATATAGATTACATGTATAGTGTCGTCAGATTCAATAAAAAATAAAAACTAGCAAATATTTGCACCCTCAGAACATTATGATATATGTGTGTGTGTGTGAAATAGAGAGAAAGAGAGTGTTGGGTTTTGTTTATATATAGCAGTTCCAGACATAACTGTGACTATAAGTAAGCATCTTCCTTGTTTGCCAAACATGGCGAGCACCAAGGGCCTGGCTTCCACTCCTGCATCATCAGATGCTGGCCATGAAGCCGAAGAGTCATTCCTCTGGGATCAGATCAAGTTCGAAGCCAACCAAGATGCAAAAGACGAACCAGCCCTGGCCGGCTATCTCTTCTCCACTGTCCTCTCTCAACCGTCTCTCATGCACTGCCTGGCCTTCCACTTGGGCAACAAGCTCTCTTCATTCACCCTACTCCCTACAATCCTGTACAACCTCTTCCTTGAGTCCTTTTCTACTCCTGGCATTCGTCGTGCAATCGTAGTCGACATCGCAGCCATACGGAAACGCGACCCCGCTTGCCACTCCTTCTCCCACTGCCTCCTCAACTACAAAGGCTTCCAAGCCCTCCAAGCACACAGGGTGTCTCATCGTCTCTGGCTGCAAGGAAAGCGTGCTCTTGCATATTCTCTTCAGTCCAGAATGTCTGATGTATTTGCAGTAGACATACATCCCGGTGCAAGCTTCGGATCAGGAATTCTGCTTGATCATGCTACCGGAATCGTGATCGGAGAGACCACAGTTATTGGTGATACCGTGTCGATATTGCACCATGTCACACTTGGTGGAAATGGCAAGGAGATAGGTGATAGGCATCCAAAGATTGGCAATGGTGTCTTGATCGGAGCCGGAGCCACTGTGCTTGGAAACGTGAACATTGGTGAAGGAGCGAACATCGGCGCGGGCTCGGTCGTGTTGAGGGATGTGCCTGCTTGGAACACCGCAGTTGGGATCCCAGCTCGGTTGATCCAACGAAAAGAGGAACATAAGGATTTTCCGGGAGAGAGCATGGATCAGACTTCCTTCATGTCCCACTGGTCTTATATGATTTGATTTTGTTTGATAATTTGTGGTGCACTTTGACATCGATAGAAACGTGACCTGGTTCTTGATCTACACTGTTTCTGCTAGTGAAAATGCTGAAGTTCATGAACTTTTTTAGGTTTTCATGTGATGTAAAATATGGTCTACTAGTTAGTTCTCCCTTGTTTGGTTTTTTCTTTGTTTGTTCGACTTGTGCAGCTAGCATATTGATGGCTATTGTATTATCTTCAATAATATAAAATTGTCTGATGGAGGCCCCCCTTTCATTTTGATGTATATTTTTGGTTGTCATTGTGGTCTTAATCAATGCTTGACTTAAACCTGCTGCACCCAGTTCATTAGTTCTTGAACATCAATTCTTAGGGCGACAAGCTGAAGCTGAAATTTGTCAATTGAATAAAACTAAGTTAATGAACAACAAATTATAGATAAATGTTTCCGTTTGAGATATTTTTGCTCCCATTCACTGTGATATCATTCTTGTGAAACTAGTGCTAATAGTCTCAATATGTGATATGTTTGTTATCTTCAATCACGAAAATCATCAATAACATCTCATTTATGATCTTAGAATGCTTGTTTAATGAAAATTATCTGAGCTTCAAGACTTCTTCTCAATTTGACTCAGAGGCAACTCCCACATGATCTTGAGTTCGTGTATAGGAAGGTCTCTCTCTTTCTATATTTTAGTTTTGTTTCTACTTTGTTCGGTTCATGGGTTCAACATTTTGTTGATCTTCGTGAGTATTAATGTTGATCTTCTTTCGGCTCTCTCTCTCTCTCTCTCTCTCTCTCTCTCTCTATATATATATATATATATATATATATAGAGAGAGAGAGAGAGAGAGAGAGAGATTCATTTGTGAATTAACATTTAAGTCATCTAAGAGCAGCATTTTGCAGCCCACTCACCTTCCCACTATCCACAATCAAGGGGAAAAAAATCCATGTTAGGTGAACAATATATACAAGTTTATAATCTAAAATGGAACTGGTTTAATGCTAGAACAGAAACTAGTTTGCATAACAATGTTGAGGTTTTCAGATCATTCTCCAAGGTCATGTTCAGAAATGCTTTGTAATTGTATAGAAGCTTTTCTAGTTGGCTTACAGATCTCATATTTCTCACAGGCATATTGATACATATATCTCATCTCCAAGATTTTGGCCTCAAGAATCAAGACTGTTATTGGGCAGCTTATTTCGGAACCACAAAGTGCGTTCATTCCCGGTCGCTGCCTTCACGATGCATGCATTATCGCTCATGAGACCATCTATCAAGCTCGCAGGTACAAATCCTTTTGTGTTGAAAATCGATCTTGAAAAAGCATTTGACTCTTTGGACTGCAGACTCTTTTGGGGTGTATGGGGTTTGGTAAGAAGTGGGGGCGTTGGATCGACGGGTTGTTGTCTGCTACCTCGATTGCAGTGTCCATTAATGGCAAAAGTGAAGATTCTTTCAAGCCTAAAAAGGGGTTAAGGCAAGGTGATCCGCTTTTGCCTCTCCTCTTCATTATGGCGATGCAGGCGATTTCGGTGGTGATCTCTAGTGCGGAAAAGGCAGGCATTTTTTCCGAGTGTAGGATATCGGACTCTGTTTCGATAACCCACCTACTCTTTGTGTATGACTTGTTAATCTTTGGGAAACATCATCGAAGAATATGTGGGCCGTATGGGTGATACTCAAATGTTTTTCAAAGATCTCGAGCCTTCGAATGAGGCAAAAGCCAAATTATGATGTTCAATGACCCCCTATGGTGAAGCAAAATATTTTCAATTCCGAAACGGGTTCTCTTCCATTGAAACATTTAGGGCTACCTTTCCATTTGGGGGTCTCTAGGGTGTCGTGCTAGAGTGGGGTGGAAGATAGAATCACTCAAAAAATTCAGTCTTGTTGTTCACGTTTGCTCTCTTGGATTGGAAGAATAAGCCTTGTTTGGTTTAATATCTCTTTTTGAGTACTTCACTTCTTTCCAGTTTTTACACATCGTAGAAAGGTTGAATGACATCTAAATTTTCTCTTTCAAAAATTCATTTGGCATGGATCCTTAGAGGGAAAGGCTAATTAGGCACCCATCAATTGGCTGCTTATCTCGCAACCATTGGATGGTGGTTTGGGACTTCATAATTTGAAAAGATTTAACACCACCCTCTTGACCAAGTAGTTATAGAGAATATGTTCAGGGGAGGGCTCTCTTAGTCTAATCCTCTTTGAAAAATACGGATTCAATGGTTGGCCTTGGAGATGGTCAAAAAATCATAAATGAAAGAACGGATCCAGGATTTCGAAAGGATTGGTCAAAGCACTTGACCACTTCAATAAGGCTATTCAGATTAATGTGGGTACTAGTAATGAAACCTTGGCAAGATGTATGTGTGGGAAAACAACTCTTAGGGTGCAGTTAGCAAATCTTTTTGAGGCATCTAGAATTACATTAGGTAGAGTGAGTGATTTTTGGTCTAATAGGGAGGAGGTTTGGGATATTGTTTTGCGTAGGGAGCCATCGGACTTGATTTTTCACCAATGGGCTGAGCTTAGGCTACTGATCACCCTCTTGGCTACCTAAGCATACCTTTTGGACTGCTAGCCTACCACTTAGAGGCTCCTTCATGGGTTGGAGGATTCTCCTTGATGTGATAAATTCAGAAATTAAGCTTAAGAACCCAGGTTTTCATTTGGCTAGTTGGTGCTCGCTGTGTTTATGCGAGGAGGAGTCATCTCCACACCTTTTTTAGCATGACGCATTCATTCGCACATTGATTCGTCGAGTTGTGTTTGATAAACTTGCTAATTAGGACATCTCCTTTCCTAGAGACGTATTGATTGCGTCTCACTTGATCTCTAAACGCCACCGTTGGATATTCGTGTGGAGAACATGGATTTTAGTTGCATGGAAGCTCATATGGTGCGAAAGAAACCAACATATTTTCAATGGTAAGATCTGTGACCTTGAAGGAATCTTTTATCAACTGTGTTGGGAGGTTCAGGATCGGGTTCGTCGCAAATGGCCGGACTTCCCTGTTGAATGCCTTTTGAACCGCAGGGAAGTCGTCTCTCGCGATGCTGTTTAGTGGCAGGGCGCAGTGTTGGGTCGGCTGTTGTTCTGTGGCTGCTGTTATGTGGTTGCAGGGGATGTTACGGATGTTGCAGGGTTATCATCATCATCATCATTTCTAAGAAACAAGCAAGAAAGGAGAGGGCGACGCTCGTCTGTTTGAGGGAGAAGGGTGGCTTCATCGCCAAAGAAGGGTTGCTATAAGGACGACGACTCTGGAACAGGGAACAACTCGCACGATTTGGTCACTGATGATGTTCTGCTAGTCTGGGGGTTCTATTATTGTATGTGGGTATGCGTGTGTGTATGCATGTAAATGTGTGGGCGTGTGTGCGTTGGTGTGTGTGTGTAAGGGTGTGTGCAGGGGGTGAATTCTAAGTATATAGCTGGGTATGCTCGCGACTATGGCGTGCAGGTTCCACTCTATGCTCAGCGCTTGACTCTATATTCTTCCCTAAAGGAGTCTGTTCGCTGCTGTTGCTGCACTGGCCACCCTGGCTACAGAACACAGCTCACTGCAACATTCAGGGAAATCGGACCGGCTCCATCTCCTTTTCATCATTTCTGCAGTTTGGCTTCCTGTCAATGCATTTGGCGGCCCCTGTTTCTCATGACAGCGGGATCGTTATCTACACTTTATTTTATTTGTAAGCAATGCGCTTGTGTTTCTACTTGTCTGCCGACGTTTTGCTTCTGCAACAGCCGGATCCACAGAATTATGACTGTATCTGATCTGGTTTCTGATTTTCTTTTTGTTCTCTGTCTCTCGCTAACAGCAGGTGATATCTCATCACTTGTTGTAATGTTGTACTGATTTTACTTATATGTTATGAATAATATATTTCCTTTCAAAAAAAATAGCATGGGTCCGTCCACTTATTTGTCTCTAAAAATAGTAAAAATTTACCCTAGATATCTCTAGGTGACAAAACTAATTACAGATTATGCTTGCAGCTAGCATATTCATGAGTGCATGATAAGAATCTTTAGAGAACAAGTTATTCTATTGTCTCTCTCAAGCTATGCAGGATTGCATAATCGTTGAACTGCATTTAAGCAGAGGGCTCAACATGAGCTGAGCTAAGCCTGGACTCAAGTTGTTTGAGCTATGCTCAAAGATTGAATCATGCTTGAAGGGCCAAGATCAAGAAGAATTTCCTGATAAAAAATTATTATTATTTTTTTTTATTTTATACTAGAGGAAAGAGATTGGTATTTTGAACACACGGCCTTCTCGATATAATAATTATAGAACATGAAGTACCCTACCACTGTGCTTGAGTGCTCTCTTTTGAAGACAAAAAAACTTGAATAACACATGCACATACAAGAGTTTATCGGTGGAAAGGCTATCAAATGTGGATTCGTGCAGTTATTATGCTCGCTCTAGATGAAATCCGAGACCTCTTACAAGCTTGAGCATGACTCTCTTGAGAAAGGATTCCACTTTAAAGCCTGAGTTTATCTCATCAAGTAAATGAATGAGCTTGAATCAGGCACTTTCACCAGGAGGTTAGCCCCTAACGGTGTAGTTATAAGCTTTTAGCTCATTTAATAAATGATGAGCTTGAAACCAGGCACTTCCAAGTCCACGAAGACGAATCGTAAGGAGAAGAAGAGGATTCAAACTCCGGACACTAAGCAATATCACGAGGACTGGACTTGCAGCTCCTGCAAATACTGGAACTTTCAATGACGATTACAATATCGCCGATGCATGAATGATCGTCCGAGTAATGCTCCCTCACTATGCCCACCTTGCACGCCGTGTCCAATCGGATGCTGTCGAAGAACAGATACAACCTACTAAAGATATATGCTGGATCCACCAGGGACACCGGGGACGTCTTTCTGGTCGGCCAGATCAGCTGCAGTGATCGTACTGACCCGTCCATGCTTAAAACATCTAAGATGCAGCCTGAGGATCATCGTGACCTCTTTTCCATGGAGGGGCTGACTGGCCTCAAGGATGGCTACCCATTAACGGTCTTAGAGGGCAACATTTCTATATGTGAATCGATGCCACCTTCTTCACTATCATCCTCCCCTCATCTGCTGGACTTTCAGCCTCCTACCAATCGGAAACCAGCTCCGGTGGTCAGTCCGGCCATGGATGGCCTTCCCTGGTGTTGCTGGGAATGAAGCACCATCTTAGGGAGGGGCAGTTTTGCCCTACCAAGGTCCACCGATTGACCAGGCCTACTTCTTTGGATTCTAATAGGGCCCACCTGTTTCCCTTGAAAGGTGGTGTCTTCTTTGAAAACTCCTTGAAATATACGCCCACCATCAACCGTTTGGGCAAGCCAATTTTTGGGAGGCTTGTGGGACCACCTTTTGCCAGCTCCCCTTATGAAACGGCCACCAGTTCAAACGTCTCCTCCCTTGCTCATGGGTGGGCTTGATATTGCTCCGAACTCCACTGACCCGGATCCAGGTACCAAGTCCGTATTGGTTCTGGACTTTTCAAGTGATCTCGAGCCGATACAGGGTCTGGACCAGGTCATATAGAGCGACTCAGACTCGCTCCTACTGATGGATGCAGACCCAGTTCAGTTGGTTGCTGAAGGCATTGACCTGGTTCAATTGGAAGCTGATGCGATAAAAATAGACAATGATACCGTTCGGGTGAGTAATGGGTTGGCCCGGTTGGACGCTGATGTCGCTAACCCGCTTATGTTGGACGTTGAAGATACGGACCAAGTTTAGCTGGACATCGAACGGGTTTGGTTGGACGATTAGGAAGCTGAACCGGTTCAGTTAGACGCTAATGTTGATGACCTGGCACAGCTACAAGATGATAATGCGGACCTGGTTCAGTGGGTTTGACTGGACGCTGTTGGCATTGACCCGAGTAAGCAGACCCTTACCCGGGTCCCACCTTTGATGCTGATGGAAGAGCATAGTCGGTCCTGCTGGACGCAGACTCGGCTTTGGTATGGGATGCTGATCCGATTCAGACTTCAATTCCTGTATCAGATTACGCTACGGAACCTGCGAACCTGGATCCAAGGCGCAAGATAGTTTCTATCTCTGACCTTTGGATCCACCTAGGACAGATTCAATGTCTGGACGGATCAGACCAGGCACCAACGTTGGACTCTGACCCAATTCAGCTGGAGACTGACCTGGTTCCACTTTTGGGCACTGAATCGGTTTTGATGGACGAAGAATCGGTTGTGGTTGGACACACTGCATCGGTACCGCATTCCATGCTTGACGCTAAATTGGCACGGACTGAACCTGAACCGGTACAGCAATTCTTGCTTTGACGCTGATATTGCTCCGAACTCCGCGGTGATCCGTTTCTTCTTACTATGGTTTATGGGCCATGCATAAGTGATCTAGGAAAGGCTTTTTGGACAAAATTACTAAAAATTTAAGATGACTTGGGACTTGGGACCGTCCTTGATGAAGGATTGGTGCATTGAAGGCGATTTCAATTCCATCATTCGCTTGGAGGATTCAAATCACGTGCAATTGTACATGAGGAACATGTATCATTTTGCTAGTTTTTTGGAAGCCACCCAACTATCGGACCTTCCAATGCAAGGGTCATGATTCACGTGGTCGAACAAGCCGGCACCACCGATAATGAGGAAGCTCGATAGATTTTTGAACTCTATGAATATGCTTCAACAATTCCATGGCATGATGGCTATGTTGGATCCAATCTCGATGTCGAACCACTCCACGATTTGGTTGTCATGGGGTGCAGGTGGTGGATGATGGAATCGAGGATTTCACTTTGAGCTTTGGTGGTTTAGAGAACCAGGCCTCTCGGATCTCTTATGAGAATGATGAAATTTAGCCCCTACTTTGGGTGGTTGGACAGCCCAAAGAATCAACGCTAGACTTTGACATGTGAGAGGTAAGCTTATTGAATGGAGCAGATCAAAATGCATTACGAAATTTAAGGATTTGGATGAATGGGAAGCGCGGTTAAAATCTTTACAGATATTCGAAGTGGTGGAGGCTTCAAATCTGAAAATAGAATGTCAGAACCTTACTAACATCATTGGTGAATTGAGGATGCATGAATGCATGCGATGGAAACAATGGACAAAGGCTCATTGGCTCAAATCGGAAGAGTTGAACTCTCACTTTTATCACGTTCGTGCATCTACAAGATAGTCAATGACATTTCATCCTTGGTAATTGACGGGATTCGACAAGAGGGTCCCTTTATTTTGCCTAGTGCCACCAACTTTTCCCTGCTACATTTTATCGCTCGCCCAGCTATCATCCGAAAACACCTCTCCCTGGCCTCGACAACCCAAACGATGGATACAACTCCTTTTATTTGCCAATTATAATCTCAAACTCTCTGAGTTGTCATTCTATCATGCCTCAGAATAGACAGGCATCACCAGTCTACTTTCGGGCTTCACCTGAAAGTGCAGAAATACTGTTGAGCACACTTCAACTGTGCCCAAGCCAAGGCACTGTGACAATAAATAGGCCTATCTAAGGTAGTTTATGTCAAATAAGAAACTCGGTTCTTAGAAACTGGTTGTGTTTTGAGTCAGAGGACTCACGTGTAAGGTTTTCGCTACCTATGTTTGCCAGTGAGGCATGACCCTTGTAATTATGGTGGTGTATGCTTGTTTGTACTACAATGTATATACACGAGTAAATTTTTACTTCCTTATATATGATCGAAAAACTGAATCACGTTAATTGTATGTGAATAGACAAATGGCTCTCACGATGAGGAGAACCGCGCCGAAGCGAGGAGTTCCATACTCAAGGGTTTCTGCTAGAAACTCTCGACAACTTGGTTACTGCCATCCATGAGATGAGGCATAAACCGACCTCGCCTCGCAATAAGAACACTAGAGGAATTACTTACAAAAGGTTCCTCAAGCTAGAATCATCGGTTTTCATCGGTAGAGCCGATCCAGAACTCGTGGAAAGCTAGATCGAAGAGACAGAACATGTGTTCCTAGTGCTGGGAGTGCCAGAAGAAAGAAAACCATTTATGACACATTGATTGAAGGACAATGCGCGAAAGTGGTGAGATACCACTAAGATTATTCAGTTCTCAGAGTACGAGGTCAATCCTTGGGGTGATTTTCGAAGATCCTTCCTAGATAATTAGTTCCTGATAAACTCCCGAAATAAAAAGAAGATGGATTTCTTAGAACTAGAATACGGTAGTGTGAGTCTTATCGACTATACTACCAAGTTTTAGAAACTTGAGCGGTACTGCTTCAAGTTATTCGAGACTGACCAAGAGAGGGCCAACAAATATATCAATAGATTGCAGGAAGGGTTGCGGTCTTATGTGATAACCAGCATGCCTCAAACATTCCAAGTTGTTGTGATGACAACTTTGAGGATTAACATGGATTGTGAGCAATTCAAGAAGATCGCAGGAAAGAAGCTGGTAGCAAGCAATGAGAACAACAAGTGGATATTCCTAGGTGAGCAGGAATCATGATCACCTTTTTGCAAGAGGGAGTTCCAAAAAAAGAACCCTGCTCCACCGATCGTGAATTCACCACCAAGATAAGAAGCGGTCTAGCTTGGCCAACAGTCTAACTCTGGCTGCCAGAAGTGTCGCTTGACCCACCCTAAAAAACCATATCCTCGCGACACGGGTGGTTGTTTCTACTGCGACAAGATAGGCTACTACATGAAGAATTGGACCAAAAAGGCCTCAGATGAATGATGGAGGAATATCGGACCCTCCCAACAAACGCAATAACGTCTTTTGTTCTAACGGCTGCCACCACCGAGAATAGAGCAGAGACATGTGGCAGGTCGTGTATATGTTATAACCATTGAGCAAATCGCTAATGGTGACCTGATTGAGGGCACCATACCTATTAATGAACATGCCACTTACGTCTTGTTTGATTGTGGAGTTATGCATACTTTTATCTCAGATGATTTCATAGAACAATTTCATACTTCAGTGGAACCAGTAGATAAAATGATTGAAGTATACAACTCACTGGGTTCTCGCATAAAGTGTATAAAATGTGTGAAGAACCTAGATATAGAGATAGTAGAGCAACATTTACCTACTAGTGTCATCCTACTCGATATGATGCAGTACGATATCATTCTGGGCATGAATTGGTTAGCCCATAATCATACTAAGATTTTATATAATGAAGGAAGAGTCATATTGTTTCAACCATGGTTACCCAAGGTGGAATGATGATTATCCATATCTGTCCCACAAAAATGATTCATATCAATATTAAAAAACACAAAGGTACCTTATGAAATGTTGTATAGCCTTCCTAGTAAGTCTCTCAGCAGAAGAGTTGACCACTACGCCTCTTGAGAGCTTGGAGGTAGTGCGAGAATTTTATGATGTTTTTCTCGATGAATTGACAAGACTCCCTTTACTACGTGAGGTTGAGTTTGGAATCCAATCATTACTGAGAACTACATCAATTTTAAAAGAACCTTACCAAATGGCACCGACAGAGATATATCTGAGCTGAAGAGTCAAGTAGAAGAGTTGATAGAACAAGGATTCTTCTGACCGTGTGTGTCATTATGGGGAGCACTCGTATTATTCGTAAAGAAGAATGATTGATCATTGCAGTTGTGTATTGACTATAGGATGCTCAACCAATCAACCATAAAAGATAAATATCTATTGCCTCAAATTGAGGATTTATTCAATCAACTCCGGAAAGTGAGAGTATTCTCTATGTTCGACCTCAGAGTTAATGAGAAAGATATACTGAAGATGGCCTTCAGAACGAGATATGACAATTATGAGTTTGTAGTGATGCCTTTCGGACTCACTAATGCACCTGCTATCTTTATGGACCTGATGAACCAGGTATTCAGGTCCTATTTGGACACCTTTGTCATCATCTTTATCGATGATATTCTCATCTACTTTAAAAGCAAAGAACAACACCAGGAGCACTTGAGGATTGTCTTGAAGACCTTTCAAGAGAACCAACTTTACGTCAAATTCTTGAAATATGAATTTTGGCTTGACAAAGTAATGTTTCTTGGGTATGTAATCTCAGAAGATAAAATAGCATTAGTCTCGCAAAAGTAGAAGTTGTGTTGGATTGAAAATAACAAGAGAATATCACTGATGTTCATAGCTTCTTGGGCATTGCCGGATACTACCAGAAATTTATACAAGACTTCTCCCAAATTGCCTTACCTATGACAAAGCTTTTGAAGAAATGAGTTAAGTTCAGATGGAACGGCAAGTGCAAGAAATGTTTCCAAATTTTAAAGAAGAGGCTTACTACACCCCCTGTTTTTGCCTTACCTTCTGATCAAGGGGGCTTTGTGGCTTACATTGATGCCTCAGAAATGGGTCTGGGTTGTGTAATGATGCAACACAAAAAGGTGATTGCATACGCATCACGAGAATTGAGAATCTATGAGAAAAATTATCCAACCCACGACCTGGAGCTTGCCACTGTAATGTTGGTACTCAAGATATGGTGACACTATCTATATAAAGTGAAGTTTGAGGTCATATCAGATCATAAAAGCTTAAAGTACCTCTTCTCTCAGAAAGAGTTAATTATGCAATAAAGACTGTCTGAAATTTTTTACGGACTACGAATTCAAACCTTTTTGTCACACTGGACTGACCTCACTCGATGAGACAACAAACAGTCTCGAATATCTAGTTGTCTCCCAACACTGGCCTAACCTTATTCGGTGAGACCACAAAACCATCTTGATAGCCTAGTTTTTCTATTGACATTTACCTGACCTCGTTTGGCGAGACCAAAAAATGGTCTTGATAACCCCGTTTCTCCTTTGACACTAGCTTGACATCACTTAGCGAGACTACAAATGGTCTCAAAAATTCAGTTATCCCAACATTTGTCTGACCTCATTCAATGAGGCCCAAAAACATCTTGATAACCCACTGGTGCCAAAATTGGCTGATCCCATATGCAGGTGTTTATTTTTTTTATCACAAATTGAATCACATTCAATTAATGACAAATAGAGGCATCTGTAGACACCTTAATTTTAACCAGGTTATTTCAAAGTTCTATTAACTTAAACTTCTTTTTTGGATTTCAAAAAGGCATCCTCCAAACTTTTTTTTTTCAATAGATCAATTAAACTAGAGGATCTTAACTTTTCAACAAGCTAAAATCAGGTCAATTCGATACCGAAGTAGAAAGTTATAACCACAACAAGGAAACTTGTTTAATCAAAATCCTGTTTTTCAGTTAGGGCCTATTTTTAGTGTAATTTTTATCATCAAAATGATCAAATTTGGTTTTGCACTTAAAAGATAAATTAAAGTTGAAGGTGTTAGCTTTCCAACACATTAAACAATGCATCAATCAGACATCTGAATAAGAAGTTATGGTCAAAACAAGTTATTATGTCATAATGGATTTATATATGACTCTATTTTAACTTAGAGATCCAAAATTTTCATATCCAATCCCTAGAAAATCCCTAGAAGCCCCATCTATGTGGCACTCATGAATATGCTAGTTGCAAGCATAGGAAGTAATTAATTTTGTCCCCTAGAGATATCTAGGGTAAATTTTTTCTACTTTTAGAGATAAATAAGTGGATGGACCCATGTCATGTTATATATGTATCAATATGCCTGTGAGAAATATGAGATATGTTGGCCAACTAGAAAAGCATTGATACAATTACAAAGCATTTCTGAACATAACCTTGGAGAATGATCTGAAAACCTCAACATTGTCATGCAAACTAGTTTTTGTTCTATCATTAAACAAGTTCCATTTTGGATTATAAACTTGTATATATTGTTCACATAATATGGATTTCTTTTTTCCTGAATTGTGGATAGTGGGAAGGTGAGTAGGCTGCAAAATTCATCTCTTAGACAATTAGCAAATGAAGAATCTCTCTCTCTCTCAGAGAGAGAGAGAGAGAGAGACAAGACCATGTGGGCATTGCCTCAGAGACAATTTGAGATGGTCTTGAAGCTCATATACCCAAAAAGATAGAATAATCATAAATTCTATCCTACCCAAACGTATATCCCAATCTGAATGCTTCTTGGATGAGTCTTATCTTGCATAAGGAAAAGAACAGATCCATTTGGGTAGGATTAAAATTAAGAAAACCTTGAATCCATATCCCATGCAGAATTCTTATAGATAGAAGTTCACTCCTATAATCTAATTAGATTTGAAAATCATATATCGGAGTGCTGACCTTGGAGAAGAAGCCTACCAAGCCTTGCCTATACTCATACTCTTCTTCACATAAGCCCTAAATTGTCATACCTACACGAAGGTGTTGTCGAAGCCATTGCAAGAACTCTTGAAGATATGCGGAGGTACTGCTGAATTGAAGGGAAGCCCTGTACGAGTAAAACGGATTCCCGAGTTTGAAAAAGAAACTTTTCAGATACTTTGCCTAGTTCTTTTTATTCCATATAATTAGATTATCAAATATTTATACATGTTTGATCTTTATTTGCATATTTGAATCCGTGGTGGTGTGCTTCGAGCTACGAAGATAAAAAACCTGCCTTTGCTTTACCTTTTTCTTGAAAAAAAGTCGATTAGAGTTTGAAACGAGCATCTCCATATCTTCTAAAGGTTTTTAAAAGGGCTTTAGAGAAATCTAGATAAGTTATTCTTTTTCCTCAAAATTTTTATCAACAATAGACAAGTACCAAAGAGCTTACTTCAGAGAAGAAGCATACCCAAGCCTTTCCCGTGCTCAAACTCTTCTTCACATAAGCCCTAAATTGTCATATCTATATGAAGGTGTTGTCGAAGCCATTACATGAACTTTCAAACCTATGCGGAGGTGTTTCTCAATCGAAGGGAAGCTCCGTAGGAGCAAAATGGATTCCCGAGTCTTAAAAAGGAACTTTTTAGATCCTTTGCCTATTTCTTTTTATTCCATATAGTTAGATTATCAAATATTTATACATGTTTGATCTTTATTTTCATATCTGAATGTTCGGTGGTGTGCTTCAAGCTACAGAGATCAAAAACCTGCCTTTGCTTTACCTTTTTCTTGAAAAAAAGAATATCATAGTTTGAAATGTGCGTCTCCATGTCTTCTAAAGGTTTTTAAAAGAATTTTAGCGAAATCCAGATAAGTTATTCTTTTTTCTCAAAAATTTTATCAACAATAGACAAGTAATGAAGTCAACTTCAATAGATGCCTAACCCAAACATTTTCTTAGAATAATTTATAGCCTGGAAAGGTAAAGGTTAAGAATGATGAATGAAGTTATTGACTCTAAAATTTGAACTAACCAACACGATAGCATTTAGAAAGCATAAGAATCCATGAATTTAGACTAATGGTGGTTGAACCCAGTAAGCAGTCCTACATTTTTCTCTTTTCCCCCTTTTTGATAGGCAATATAGGGGATAACCGCATGGCAAAAGTGCCTAATTCAAGCTCATTTATTTATTAAATGAGCAAAAAGCTTATAACTGCACTGCTTGGGCTAACCTCCTGGTGAAAGTGTCTAATTGAAGCTCTTTGTTTACTTAATGAGCTAAACTCAGGCTTAAAAGTAGATTCCTTTCTCAAGCAAGCCTGTAAGAGGTCTCAAATTTCATCTAGAGCTAGCATAAGAACTACATAAATCCATATTTGATAGCCTTTCAACATATAAACTCATGTATTTGCATGTGTTATTAAACTTTTTTTGTCTTCAAAAGGGAGCACTCAAGCACAGTGGTAGGGTACTTCATGTTCTATCAAGAAGGCCATGTGTTCAAAACAACAAACTCTTTCCCTTAATATATATATAAAAAAATTTATCGAAAAAATCTTCTTACTCTTGGCCCTTCAAGCTTGATTCAATCTTTGTGCATAGCTCAGACATGAGTTCAGGCTTGGCTTAGCTTAGCTCATGTTGTGTGTTGTGCTTAAATGCAGTTCAACGATTAGCTTGAGAAACAATAGAATCACCTATTCTCTAAAGAATCTTAGCTTGGTAAAGCAGTATTCTATAAAATTGGTTTTATAAATAAAATGTCTAACATAGTTTGGAAAAACCCTGGAACTTGATGTCGCTCTGCTCTGCATATCACATCGCAGGTTCAGTACCTGTATCATCTATAAAATGGGGTCAGAACCATCGCTGGTCTGGTAGGAAAGCATTCTAATTCTAATAAGTATAAAGCTTGAAAACATGAGGAGCCTCTTTATGCCGTAATTAGAAATAACATTGTTCAAGTCTCCATGACTTTATATATCGGTATTTCATAAATCAAAGCAAGAGCTCTTCGAGCTTAGCTTAGCTTAGTTGTGCGGATACAACTTGGGTCATTTGCCCGATCAGCCTAGTAGTATACCGATATCAATACCTTTCACAAGGTGATGCATGAGTAATACTAGCATACATTTATTCATCGCTAAACCTATAGCTAATGTATTTTTTCGATATTAACTGTTTACCCCCTGGTACGCAAGAGCAGCATGACTTTGGCATTAATGCGACCTTCTTGGAGTTTATTATGCTATGCATTTTGTATACCCTAGAGGCCTGATGACCCTGTACATGGTGGGGTGACAGTTTTCATGTCAAGAGACCCCCACTAGGCTGATTCGGATGCATCCTTGTACTGCAATAGTGGGGTTCAATCCCTAAATCTTAAGGATAACCCAACCTCCTAACCTCTAAGTGACAGAAGGTCACCTGAACTCTTTGGTCTATAACATCATACAAGTTACTCGAGGTGGTACCATCACCGTCATGCCACAATCAGCAAAAGTCCTAAAGGGGTTCGATGGCATAATTTTTTTATTAGGACGTCGAGTGCCACATAGACAATCTAGTGTGTTTTACATAAAGGGAATATATACCCCAAACCCCACTCAATTTTTTGAAGCACGGGCCGGTTCTCGTGTGGTCAGGGACTACCATTATGTTTTATTCATAGACATGCAGAACCTCGCTCTTAGCATCTATGGCCTTCATGAGTGCTTCACCCCTTACGGATGGACAACCAACTCTAGCACAATGTCCCTTACAAGTGTTGTTGTAGTACAGTGTTTCATATAAGCATGCATAGACAATGATCACTTTGAATCGATTGCTCGGCATATATAGCAGCATCGAGCACTAGCCTAACAAGGCACAAAAGCTACTCTGGCGTATCGACCCTTATGAGTATAGTGTCTTTAAAGGCAAAAGTAGAATGAGCCATCCAGGTAGGGTTCCGACAATGGGGGCATCATCGTGGCATTCAAACTAACACAGGTAAGTAATTTGCCAAAAACTTCAATAACACTTCCTATGTTTGATGGAGAAAGCATGACGTTTCTTTTTGCTATGGAGGATATTTTGGCAGCACCTTCTCTGTTTGACAGAGAAAGTGATATGCTCTTTTAAGCTTAGTGAGCATCTTGTTAAAAACTTTGTCAACACCTCATATGTTTGACGGAGGAAGTGCTATGTTCGTTCTAGCATAAATGTGCACCATTGTGCATACTTTGCATCTTCCATGGTTTATTGAAAACCTAGGTCTTAGTTAGGTCATACACTAGTGACTTAGATATTTATAAAAAAATGGTTTTATGCAAATTGTGAAACCTTTCCAATAAGGGTTTTATCGCCAAACAACATCTTGAATGAGAAAGGGCATTTGGAATCGCTTTGGTGATAGGGAGTAGTCACCATTTGTACACTTATTATGTGTGGCTATATTCAGTAAAACTGGGAGCCTATGCACATAACAGCGCAATGGCAATGTAAAATGCATAAGCAAGGTCCAATGAGTGAAACCACACATCGGGCTAAGTAAATTCTGAAAAGCAAGAGTCTTGGCACTGTTCGGCATGATGATAAGGTAAAATGCATAAGCAAAGTCTATATATATTGCGGAAAGCAGGAGCCTTGGCACTATACGGCGCAACAACAAGACAAAATGTGTAAGAAATATATATATAGTAAATAGCGAATTAGTCGCAAGGATACGTGCGTGAACACCGAAGCAAGCTTGTGATGCCCTAGAGGGTGTAATCCAAAGACTAAGACTCTATGACAGTTAGTTCACCATAAATATCGAGCTTTAGTCACAAGGCTACACGCATGGACACCGAAGCAAGCTTGTGGTGCCCTAGAGGGTGTGAACCAAGGACTAAGACCAAATATTATTTTAGAAAGGTGTACGGAAAGGAAATTTCTACCATATATGATAGTTTTTTTATCAAATAACTTGAGAGAGAGGGATCAACGTGCAAACCTACCAAAAATCGGTGGCGGTAGCTCAAATTAGCATTTTCGATATGATCACAACCAAGAGTGTCTCTTACAGAACTCGATGGAGTGGTGAAACGATGAGGTTTAGACATAGTTTAAGTCCAACTGGGTTCGAACTTACCTCAAGTGGGCTATGTTAGGTCAGATGGGTTGGACCTAGTCAAGAAAATGGTAGAGGAGGTCAAGCAGGCAGGGCTAAGGGGTCTTGTCCCAACTCAGTTTGGTTTAGGTCAGATGAGTTCAAGCTCACCTCAAGTAGGCTCAGTCTAGGTCAATTGGGTTTGACCTAAGCTAAGACCAAAATAAAAGAAGAGATAAATAGACTAACCTAGTAGGTCAAGTTGACTTGACCTAATTGGACTCAACCTAGGCTAAGCAGGTTCAAGCTCACTACAAGTGAGCTTGGTCTAGGCTAGAACCAAAAGAGAGGAGAGAGAGGCTAGAGAGAGAAAATATATAGAGAGAGAGGGGAGAACGATTTTCTAAGAGAGGTCTCGTCCTATTTATAGAAAAAAAAGTGGATCTTGGATCCATATGTGGTCTAGTTGAGATCCAAATAGCCCACCTGATCCAATATCCAAACTTAAAAGCAAAGTAACTAAATGTCATTCATGTCCCTGTGGAGCCCACTTGGTATTTTTATGAGATATTTATGTGGGGCCCATAAGATATTTTTGTAAGGCCCAACAAATATTTTTGTGGGGCTCGTGTATTTTGGGGTTTCGTTGATATTTTTTGTGAAAAAATATGAGTATACCATTTTCTTCATCTCGATGAGACGAAGCAGATTGACTTTGCGAAATCTCTTAATTTTGTCCAAGGAGAGAGTTATGGCTCTTTGACTGTTTGAACATATATCTATGAGGATATATATGTCTTAAGTATAATTGGCTCGATCAAATTTGTTTGTTTCGCATTCCGGGTCAATATGATAATTTTACATAAAATACCTTTTAGTTTTATTCAGAATTTTTACTGAAAAATTACGGGTCTTACGGGAACAACCGAACAATATATCTTCTAGAGGGTGTTTCTCCCCAACTACTCATCAGATCAATGTAATCATGATTCTGTTAGAAAGCCAACATCTCGATCTGTCTCTATCATTTTATTGTTTTTCTAAATTTTTTATGCAAGTAGCTAAAAAATATCATAGAATAATAGGGATAGGTCAACCACGCATGTTCATCTCCTATTTTAGAAACGCTTTCAAAACTCTATCTCAACATCCGTTTATCATTTTCTAGTGAATCATATGTTTTTGAAAATGTATTTTTGTCTAGTTTTTTGTTTTTTTATGTGTTTTTTTATGTGTTTTTTTCAGAATCCTTTATTTTCTAAGTCAAAAATCAATGAAAAAGTCTATCACAGATCTTGAAAATTTGCATATTTAAAAGAAAATCTGCATATTTTGAAGAAAAATCGCATATTTGAGAAGAAAATTGCATATTTAGGAAAAAATTTGCATATTTAGGAAAAAATTTGCATATTTAGGAGGAAATTTGCATTCACCAAAAAAATTGCATATTCGCATATTTGATAGAAAATTCACATATTTGAGAAGAAATTCACATATATTAGAGAAAAATCGCATATTTTTGAGAAAATTGGCATATTTGGGAGAAAATTCGCTTATGCGAAGGGTAAAAAAGTCCTTTTAAAGCTGCAAATTTGTGAATTTGAACATAGGGATTTCAAAAATTGTAGGGAATTTCGGTAAACATGTCATTTTTGTTGTACAATACAGTTATTTTCTGAAAAGATCATACCACAACTACTTGGCCAACTTTTCATCATAAAAGACATGACAGGCAGGCATCCCACAGCAGTCGAATATACAGCTGGACAATCGGGCCTCAACATTAATGAATTCCATATTCAGTTTGGAATAAAAATGTATTTTGGAGAAACAAGGGATGATACAATGATCAAAGATGCCATTGCTGCAGCAAATGGTAACAATCTTGCACAGTTGTTTTCATCAGTGTAAGGTGATGGCAGAACATCAACCACGAGAAGACAAGTTAAATGTGAACTGCTGCTGTCTATCAAAAAGTAGAAATTACTTATGAAAAGTGGCATTGAGAATGAATAGAAGCTAAGTTGGACAAAGAAATAAATAAAAGCTTTGGAATACTTTTTTCTAATTTAGTATTAACAGTAGCAGTCTTTGAACCATTGTCTAACAAACTTGTCAAAAAAGTAGCAAAGACCGAAGATCATCAGGAGAAGTGAGAAGAGGCAGAGAAAAGTAAATGAATTCTGAGAAAACAAAAAGACCAGCACTAGACTTATAGGAGTTAGTGCCAAAATTAAACACACTTGCAATGAGAATTTCAACACAAATTCTTTTTTTATTAACTGTAAATATACATCTTACACATTTAGGTTAAATCCACAGGGACATATCATTGCATATGCCTCCACTTCATAAATTCAAAAGTATTTTTAATATTATTTAGGCTTTCAGTAATACATTATAGGAAATCATCTTTTTTTTAAAGAATAAATTAGTCACTACTTAGAATGGTTTACAACATAAAGAAAAAAGCATATGGATTGTATTGTTACCTCAATCTAGTATTAACTGTGAAAAATTAAGCTTGATTATTTCATATATTTTCACGGTCAATATGATGTACAGAACATGAATTGGAATATACAGAAAGAATGGAAATTCTAATCAGCTTAGAAAGCTAAATCTCTGCAGATTCCTGCCTGGAAAATTGACAGTTTCCGATGCAGTATCAATGCAAAGATGAGGCATGAGCTTTTATTCTTTGTAAGGCTACTTCAGCAGCCATTTCATCTCTAGGTGGAACTTTCAGCCATGATTTCATGGCATCATACACCGTAAACCCAATTGCTACAGATGGAACCACCTGAAGGGGAAAAAAGAGTATATTTTCAACACAGCCAGGTCCAAGAGATCTTGCTAACAAGTTTAGATTAACTCTCACTAACCTTTAAGTAATTGATGCTCAGCCCTGAAAATAATTGCTTCCATCCTTGCTTTTGAACAATTGCAACCAAGCTTTCCGTAGTTCCCTTAACCTCCCTTCCATTGTCAGATAAAACTGCTAATTTTTGTACCTGTAAGCATAATTTGTACTATAAACTGCTATCCAAACCAGCTATCACCCCCGTATCTATTAATCCTGACGAAGACGAGCTTTACCTGCATTTGTCTCCTGACAACATCAAGTGGGTATGTTATTGTTTGCCCCAGTAGCCCAGCAACGGATCCACAAATGAAATTGACAAATATATCTTTTCTGTGATCCTTGGGAACGTGTCTCTTCATCTCCTCATAGAAGTAGAATTTCAGGCCAGCATATGGGAAGATTCCGTAGAGTGATGGGGCTGAATATGTGAATTATGTTTAGTTTAAGGAATAACAACAAAGTACGTTACTAAAATAGATCTGGAAACTACAAGATTTTAGTAACTACCTATCTCATGCATTTAATATTCAAGTATTTTGGTTTTAGATGCTTGAACATTCAGTGACATGCAGTTGCAGCTAACACCCACAGAGAAGACTGACTTTTCATAGAATCAACTCTATCAAACATTAGAGCAGTACAAAATTCAATGTCTGTGCCTAACTCAGCAGTTCCAGAACTACCTGATTCAAGGAGTGTGAATTACAAGTATGTGGTGTAGTTATTACTTGAAGGACTGGCAGACTGATGGTGTTTGAAAACAAAGACAAACAAAATTGAGATGGTGCAAATCACTTGCTTGTACTCAATGCTATTGTGTTGCATGGTCAATGCACAACACGCATGCACGAAACATTAGTTTTCCCCTATTATACTAAAAGAGAATATTCTTAAATAGTTTTTTTTATTTTTCAAGTGCTCAAAATTTCAACAGGAGAAAAGTTGCCAAAATTGCATTTTCAGAATTAATTTCCAAGGCAATTGAATGATAAGCCGCAAATAGCTTTTATTGTTATTATTTTAGTCATAAATTCTAATTCTAAAAAAGGTAAAGTTTTCAAGCAAATGCTTACTGGAATTTTGAAACAGGCCAAGTTCATGGTAAACCTGACTATATAGACAAGTAACGAAGTCACGAAACATTAATTTTCCCCTATTGTACTAAAAGAGAATATTCCTAAACAGGCTTTTTTCACAAGTACTCAAAAAATCAACAGGAGAAAAGGTGCCAAAATTGCATTTTCAGCACTAATTTCCAAGGTAATTGAATGATAAGCCGCAAATAGCTTTTAATGATACTATTTTACAGTCATAAGTTCTAATTCTAAAAAAGGTTAAGTTTTCAAGCAAATGCTCACTGGAATTTCGAAAGAGGCCAAGTTCACTGTAAATCCAACTATATAGACAAGTAACAAAGTCAATTTCAATAGATGCCTAACCCAGGCACTGTCTTAAAATAATTTATAGCCTGAAAAAGGTAAAGGTTAAGAATGATGAATGGAGTTATTGATTCTAAAATTTGAACTGACCAACATGATAGCGTTTAGAAAGCACAAGAAGCCATGAATTTAGACTAATGGTGTTGAACCCAGTAAACAGCCCTTCGTTTTTCTCGGTTTCCCCTTTTGATAGGCAATATGGGGGATAACCTCCTGGTGGAAGTGCCTGATTCAAGCTCATTCATATATTAAATGAGCTAAAAGCTTATAACTGCACTTCTAGAGGCTAACCTCCTGCTGAAAGTGCCTGATTCAAGCTCATTGATTTACTTAATGAGCTAAGCTCAGGCTTAAAAGTGGACTCCTTTCTCAAGAAAGCCATGCTCAAGCTTGTAAGAGGTCTCGAATTTCATCTAAAGCTAGCATAAGAACTGCACAAATCCACATTTGATAGCCTTTCCACAGATAAACTCGTGTATGTGCATGTGTTATTCAACATTTTTTTCTCTTCAAAAGAGAGCACTCAAGCACAGTGGTAGGGTACTTCGTGTTCTATTCAGAAGGCCATGTGTTAAAACACCAATCTCTTTCCCCTAGTATAAAAAGAAAATTATTGGGAATTTCTTCTTGCTCTTGGCCCTTCAAGCTTGACTCAATCTTTGAGCTTAGCTCAAATAACTTTTCAGGCTTAGCTCAGCTCATGTTGATCCCTGTGCTTAAATGCAGTTCAACGATTATGCAATCCTGCATAGCTTGAGAGAGAAACAATAGAATAACTTGTTCTCTAAAGAATCTTATTGTGCACTCATGAATATGCTAGCTGCAAGCATAAGCAGTAATTAGTTTTGTCCCATAGAGATATCTAGGGTACATTTTTTCTAACTTTCAAGATAAATAAGTGGGCGGGCCCATGCCATGTTATATATGTATCAATATGCCTGTGAGAAATATGAGATATGTAGGCCAACTAGAAAAGCATTGATACAATTACAAACCATTTCTGAACATAACCTTGGAGAATGATCTGAAAACCTCAACACTGTCATGCAAACTAGTTTCGGTTCTACCATTAAACAAGTTCCATTTTAGATTATAAACTTGTATATATTGTTCACCTAATATGGATTTCTTTTTTCCTGGATTGTGGATAGTGGGAAGGTGAGTGGGCTGCAAAATGCTGCTCTTAGCGACTTAACTGTTAATTAGCAAATGAAGAATCTCTCTCTCTCTCTCTCTCTCTCTCTCTCTCTCTCTCTATATATATATATATATATATATATATATATATATATATTTATTTATTTATTTATTTATTTTAGATCTTTTATTCTTTTATATGGGTGGTGGGTGGGTGGGTGGGTGTTGCTACTCTGCAAAAAGACTATGATAAGATTCAATAGAAAATTAATTTGACAAACTATAATAAGGGAAAGCATTTCAAATGGGCATAGAGATTATCCAAGTTTGTAAGAAAAAATATTAGAGATGAACCAAAAATTTGCATTTTAACAATGATAAAACCTCAATCAAGCCAACAAAAAGGATCCAAAACTACGCATACCTGCTCCACGATAAAGGCCCCTCAGGCCACTGTCTCTATAAATCTTCACAATGCTGTGAGAGATTCCTCTATAAATCGGCTCAGAAGAAGAAGACCCTACAGAGTTCAACAGACCAGTGCCTGAGGGTATCACCTGGATACAAATGATAAATAAGAGCTCAGGGCAGTCACTAGACACCAATAATTACCATATTAATTTCTAAGGCACTAAGTTTGTGCTGATTTTGTAAGTAATGATCAACGATCCACATAAGGCATGTCAAAATCATTTGGTAGACTGGAACCCAGCAACTAATATGAAAAAAAATCCCATGATGCACTGAATTTATCATAATTTTAACAGAAAAATAATTAGTGTGCAGAAATACAAGGTTCATTTACTCGTGTAAAATTGAACAGGAATGAAATCAAAGCATGGGTAAGTAACGCTGTAACCAACATATCATGATAAGATTCCAAACAACAACTAAAATGTAATAGTCATGCAGAACGTATCCTGATAAGTTTCCAATCAACAACTAAAATTTAATAGTCATGCAGTCTAGAATTACCAATGCACACACTATTTTACTCCCATATGCGACTGATTAAACACTTGCAGTGCACAAAGCTTGGCCACAGAGCTCATTTTTCCAAATTCTCTTGGAAAAAAAAGGAAAAATTGAGATATTAATTTGAAAATTCAAAGAACAAATGGAAAGCCAACAAAAGAGACGGAAACGTTAATCCATCTAGTAATAAAAAAATACCAAGACAATCTATCTACTATCTTATATCAATTTTCCATCCAAAAGCATTTCAGAATTGCATAGAAAACGTAGTCCACGATAGCTAAAGGCAACTTTGAGCACCTGATATGCCAACTTCGTCCGAACCAGATCAAGAGGGTAGGTGAAAAGAACAGCAGTTCCACCAGCAAGCGATCCAGCCACCAGGTCAAGAACTGGACCTCTTCTGACATCAGGAAAACCTTCGATAATCCATCGTCGATACTGCTCATATGTCATATAGTGCAGAGCAGCATATGGCACAATCCTTGCAACACTAGCCCCATTCCCTCTGAGAAAAGACAATGGCAATAGAAATTTACAGAGAAAAAGAAAAATTAGCAATTGACTATAAAACAAGCAACATAAATTTGATGTACCAACTAAAAGCAACAAACAGTACAGGCCTCGTATCTAGATTTATTCTCCTTCTAGCTTATTCTTCTTCAAAAATACAGACTTTCGGGAGACTTTATTAAGATCAAGTAATGACACAAAAGCACACCTATAGAAACCAAGAACTCCGTCTGTCGCCAAAATCTTTCTAAATGATGCTCGCAAGCCTAAACCACGGAAGTCATCTCTGCTTGTCTGCAAGGACCACAATTACGTCCAAATTATAAGAACAATTTATCATTATTGAACCAATAGTCATTACTTTACCAACCCCGTATGTCAAGTTTCTTTTCTCTTCCTTTATGATAAAAGACATTTCAAACAAAGAATAAAGAAAAAAACATAATCTCTTGAGAATAAAATATCGAACTTCTAATTGATGAGGAAACCTTGGAGGGGGCCAAATGTTATCGTTGGTAAGTTATGAACTGTGTCACCTTAGATCCTAGAGATGACAATTCAACCATTTATTGTTTGGATTAACTGGACTCTTAATTTCAGAATTGGGAACTCTGATCCAGCTCAAGATTCAGGAGATTGGCTCCATATCTGTTTTTTTGTTTTCTGTTTGTTTTTTCCTTGTCTTCACTGTGGCAGGTGGCCAATGAGATACTCGGCCTGAGATGGGTCAGTTGAAACAGCTAATCGGGCTAGTTCTGTCTGGGAAAAGAAGTATTTCAATCAACCCGACTGGTTGCCTATGGGATCGGATGGTAAATGAACCAAATAGAGGGTGTTCAAGCTTGGCTTATTTTTGTGACGAGCTGAGTTCAAGCTCATGGCGAGCCTGAGTTAAACACTCCAGGTTCGATCTGGCTCATTAGCAAAAAAACCATTTTTTATAATTGAAAGTAATAAAAATTGGACTCCAAACCTGCTGAACTAAATGCTCAAACTGACACGTACACAAAATAAATGCACTTTTTAACGTCTAAGCAATATGATTTGGCTCTAAACTTATTACTTTCGAGTCAAACACTTCAACCATCTATGCTTTATTATGTAAGATATACGTAAAATACATGTTACGTTACTAGTTAACGAGCTTATATGAGCCGAGCCGCCAAACACTTGTCCTTGGTGTTCGGCTTGCTGAACCTACTTCACAAATTCGAGCGAGCCCTTCACAAGTCAAGCCACATGTGATTCATCTTGTTCCCAGCGTTACATGTAAAGCTAATGTATATGTTGGATCCTTATCAGATTTAAGTCACTCTGGTTTGAACCATATCCATATGATGGACGCTCGTTTAGATACTGCATGGCATTTTTTTCCTGTTTTTTCTGATACCAGATTAATCCCATGAAATATGTCGCATTGACACGCTATTTAGAGGGCGTGTCATGGGTGACACAAGTCGAACACACTGACAACTTTCACACGTATTGGTGTTTATTTTAAATTTTTATTGTTTTTTCTTGGGCAAAAAAATATTTTTTAATTTGTGCTGAGCCATAGTTACAGGAAGCGCCTTCCCAAGGGAACAAACATGCTTCCCAAGCAAGAAGCGCCACTCTTCTCTTATGTGGGAAGCATGCTTTCCTCTCTCATTCCTTTCACTTCTCACTCGTTTCTCTCTTGTTCCTTTTAGTTTGTCCCTTGTTTTTCTTTTGTTTTTTTTATTTTTCATTGTTTTTTGGATTCTTCTCATTTCCCACTCATTTCTCCCTTGTTTTCCTTCACGTTTACATTTTTGTTTCCCATATGCTCCCACAATCACTTCTAAACGAATCTTGCTTCATACTACCTTTTAGCACTCCCCGCTTGCTCTTAACGCATCGCTTCCTGTATTCATTTCGCTTATTGGTAACTATTAGGTTTGCAAACCTTGATGGGGTTTGGCGTAGTGGGGTGGAGTCCATCAGATGGACGGTCGAGGTTTGATTCCTATGAGCATCACTCAAGCCAACATCCAAAATAGGCCTAGGTCCTGGGGGGTGAGGATCCTAGCCTCGGAGTTTTATGCCATTGGACAAATGACTATAGGTATGGCAGGCTGAGCCAACGCAACCAAGTCTTTGAACCCAAACTTAGTTTATTCGGATGATAAATAAGAAAAAAAACTATTAGGTTTGCAAATGGTTCAGATTAGGGGTGGCAATCGGGTCGGGTTGGCGGGTTGGCAGGTCAGCATACCTCAACACGAACCTGACGCATTTATTAAACGGGTCGGTTGTGGCAAACACGAACCCAACCCATTTATTAAACGGGTAACCTGACACGACACGGTTAACCCGTTTAATAAACAGGTCGTGTCGGGTAAACGGGTTGGCGGGTTAGCGAGCGGGTTGGCAGGTCGGGTTCGAGTAAACGTCTTGGCAGGCGGGTTGGTAGGTCGGGTTTGGGTAAACAGGTAAACGGGTTGGCGGGTGGGTCGGGGGTCAGGTTTGGGTAAACCAGTTGACCCGCCCGCTTACCCGTTTATTAAACGAGTCAGCCGGGTTGGCAGGTTGGCATACCCCTAACACGAACCCGACCCGTTTACGACACGAACCCGTTTAAGCCAAACCCCAGCAGGTAGTGTCAGATTTTGCCGCCCGATGAGGCTTTAGCAAATTTTGGTTTTTCCAGATCTAACTCCCCAATGTATTTTCTGAAAATCTGAACCCTTTGCATTCCTAGTAACTATGACCTAAACAAGTCGGCCGCTAGTGACTCGGCCCATGCGCAGTAAAAGAGTTCATTCAAACTCATAAAATAAGCCCGACAGGCTTAATATGAACAATAGGTATAGGCTCGGCTCAAATCGTATAAGCATATTAAGAAATACATTTTAGATATATACTTTACATGTATTTTTTTGTAATCCTATTTCTTTCAACTATAAAATAACGTATTTTTTTTTATAAACAAGCCAGCTCAAGCTCAGCTCGTTTAACTCGAGCTCATTGTAAGCTTGAGCTCGGCTTGGCTCACCACGGGAATGAACCAACATTTCAAGCTCGTCTTGTTCAGCTCCTTTACCGGCCCTAGATCTGACCATCTAGCTGTCTCATTAAAAAAAAAAAAGTGGTTCAACATCAATATTCCATGCACCACCAGAGTCCAACATATCCATCATGAAAAGAAAATAGCGACCCAACACTGATATGCCGCATAGTACCGGATCAAACACGTTAAAAAAAAGGCGAATCAAATCTGAATGGGTCCTTGGACAAGGATTTGGCCGAACTTGTTCAACTTCAACCAGAATCTGTAACCGTACCATCTTACATGGACGTTGATTTGGGTCAAAACTCCTAACCCATAATCTTTTGGATCAAGTCCAACCCGTTTTTAGTCTAGCAGCTCTTCGCAGTTCTTTCTTAATTCCGACTGCAGCCGCCCGCCTGAAGGGCAATTTCGTCATTTTGAAATTCATAATTTTCTTCTGCTGTCGTCTACACTGCCTACGACAAAATCTTCCTAATTTCTAATGTTATTCACTAAAAGGGAAAAATTAATGCCAAATTAAACAATATTTGTATATTTTTTCATGTCTTCCACAAAGTAAACGAAAAATATATCGTATATTTTATAATCCAAGAGAAAACAACAAACGATGAACAAAGAAAAGAAATGAAAAATTAAATTAAATAAATATTAGGATCATTTTGAAGAGCGTTAGGATGAAAGAGAATCCGAGGCGCACCTGTCTCCAGGGGCATTTTCGTCAATTTCTACACATCGCATTGCAAAAAAATTGTTTCTTTTGCATTTTTGGTCCGTATTACTTAAATATTTCCGTGATTTCAAAAGTCAAGGAAAGAATCGGGGAGGAGAATTCAATCAAAAGAGAAAAAAGAGAAGGATAATTTCTCAAATTTCGGGACGCGAAAAAGGGGAAAGGAAAGAGGAAGAGAAAAAAACCAAAGGAATAGAAAATCCGGCGGTGCTCCGGCTGACCTGGAAGAGGATCTTGACGCGTTCGAGCGGGGCGACGGCCGTCTTGGCGATCCCTCCGGCGACTCCTCCGGCCACAAGCTCCTTCGCGAACACCGGAAGCCTCTCCAGGAGCCCGTACGGGAGCCCTCCGCCCTCCTCCGCCATCCTATCGGCCATCAACGGACGGCCGGCGATCGCCACCCTGCGGGACGTCTCTTGCAGAGGGGAGGGAGGCCCCCGGCACGTGCAAGAACCAGGATCACACGTGCGAGCGCATGGTTTCCCTCTCTCGTTCCTTTCTCTCGACCATAGAGAGAGAGAGAGTTGTATGGAGCTTCGCGTCCTCTAAAAGGCTCCAATTTGTCGGCACAAATTACTAAAATGCCGCTGCTTGACTGACGAATCATCAGTCCAACATGATAGGCGCAGACAGATATGATTCATAATGTCTGTACCCCAACCCGGGCTTGGACATGGGTATATTTTGAAATTAGGATTATTGGTAATATTTTGAAAATGACATGATTTTTATTGTTATATATTAAATCAATAACATTTTCAAAGTACTTGTATTTCAAAATATCATGCATTTTAGGTATCATGATATTAAACTTTTTTGCTTGCTATTTTTCTTATGTTTGTACGTATTTTCCTTAAAAAAAAATTCAATGACAATCTTGTTTACCACAAGATTTTACCTTAACTGAAAATTTTGTTGACATTCATGTGCTTGCATGAGAGAGAGATGAATATAATAGGTTTTTATATTTAAAAAAAACATATGGTGTAGATACATGGGTCCGGGTATGATCTCACTAATACCCAAATCTATCAGGGTTTGCATCTGATATACATGTGGTCCGGGTATTGATGCAAGCGGCGCATACAATTTGTGGCCAATATTTGTTACTATGGTTTTTAATCATTGCCATCGGAGATATGGTACTAGTGGTAACCGGTTTGAGGGGATTCAGATCAGGTCATTCCTAAAATGAGTTTAAAACTCATCGGAAGATATCAACCGTTGATTTTTCTATTCGATGCCTGCCACGTGTTTTCATCTTTTTTGGGTTAACGGTGTTATGCCATTACCGCAATTCAAAGTTTTTAAAAAATATATATTAAAAATAGTCTCAGCCACGGAAGAAGAAGCGGTTTGTTTTGGGTTTCTCTCTCTCTCACACACACAGCTTCTTCTCCTTCTCGATCAATCTCGAAATTTAAGGTTTGTTTAAGGCCCTGATTCCGTCGATTCGGTGATGAAAATTTTTCAGGTTTTAGGGATCGATCGTGATGTTTCAGGGAAAACTTCTCCGGGTCGGTTTTTCCCTTTCTATCTCGAAACCCTAATTTGTTCCCGAGAAGTGGGGATTAAGAATTCTCGCAAAACGCCTAATTTTCTGTGACCAGCCTTTTTGGATTCAGTGTCCCAAATGTTGATGTTCTAGGGCTTATTTTCTGAACATTAATCGGCTGGTGTGACAAGTTAGAAACCAAAATGTGCATGTATCAAATGTACACATTCTTGGAGAAAATGCTTGGGTCAAAGGAATTAGGGAGAGAGAGGGAAAATGATTTTTCTCTTTTTTGTTGTATCGGTCAATCAATCTTTAAAAAAAGAAGCCTCACAACATCAACAATCGTGACGTCCAGAGAGGCCGATAGTAAAAAATTAGGGGTTTCGCAAGAATCTCTTATCCCCTCTTCTCATCAACAGGAACAAATTAGGGTTTCTAGATCGAAAGCGATAAATTGATCTAGAGAAGTTTGCCCTATGATCTATTGTACCCTCAAAAAAATTTATTTTGGTACTGGTCACACCGGTATTGGAGCCGAGAGATGATTTGAGGAAGATCTGGGTCCGCTATCGATGGGTACTTTAACAGAAGCTCGGTGGACTCTAATGGATCAAAATTGCTATTCTTCAGCCTTTGGACCATGGAGCACGTGCACTAGAGTCTGAACCCTGGTTGATACGATGGGGGAAGTGGTTGAAGGTTCCTCGTGGTGATAGTTTATGAGGTATAGGTCAAACTAGGTAAATCAGCCAAGTGAGAGGGTGTGGTTTGGGTGCAGAACAAGGTTAAAAATGTGTAGGACTAATTATCGAGATCCTAGGGAGGTCTAGAAATATAAGAGAAGGTCTAGGATAGGGAGCTGAGCTGTTGATACACAGGGGTTATCAATTCAGGTGATTTGGGTAGGCCAGTTCAATGATAGAGGTCGATTTCAAGATTTAGGCTCTATAAAATATATACGATCATGGTAAAGGTTGAGATCAGGTTGTGGGGGATATGTACTCACGGCAGGCTGGGACAGGGTCTCCCATGATCTGAGGCTCAGGATCTGCAATGCCCAAGGCTCGACAAAGAAGTAAGATCGCATGGCCCGAGTGCATCGGATGAGCAGGGGTGCTCCGAAGAAGATGAATGATCAGCCTTGGGGTCTGGTCTAGAAGTGGATCAGAGAGAGAGAAGCAGAAGAAGAGAGAAGAGTCAGATGACTATGAGTGAGATAAAGACCAATTATTCTAATTATATAAACTTTTCAAAGGGTTCTCATATCACCTTATATAGTGAATGTCTTGGGTTGGGTCAAGCTCCAATCCAAAATAGAAAATCTAACCAAAAATCCCCATACACTCGCTAAATGCCAAAATTATGTTCTAACTGATAGTTAAGACTAGACAAAGAAGGGGTCAGTTAACTTGATTGAGGTTTCTCCCTAACCGGGCCCGAGTTACTCTAACTAAAATACTAAAAACACAATTTAATAAAATAGAAACAATATCTTGCTAAACCCAAAGTGCACAAAACAGAAAGTAGGAGAGAGGAGGGGTCGTCTCACCCTCTTTTTAGGAAAGTATGGGGAGACCCCCTTACATTCCTTTTCCCTTTGGTCTTCTTCTTCTAAAAAGATGCACCACTCTTGTGGGACATACTTGCCTTCCTCTCCTTTAAGCTAGTTGGGACATGTGTCCCTTGACTTTTTCGCATGAAGAGTGGCCATCTCAGCTACCAGATCACCCTCTTAGGCCTCGCCTTGACTTAGATGCATCTACTTATCTGGATGAGATGGAGATTGGATATTAAGGTCTAGATCTAATGTGTATCCTAGATATTAGTCTGTAACACGATCGAAACACCATGATCGATCCTCAAAACCTGAAAATTTTTAGAACCAAACCGATATAATCAAAGCTTTGAACAAACCCTAAATTTTGAGATTGATCGAGAATAGGAAGAAGTTGAGAGAGAGTGATGGTCTCTCTCTCACATGGAGCAATGATGGTCTCCGATAATGGCAAGAAAGAGAGAGATGAGATGAGAAACCCCAAAACAAATCGGCGATGGACTCTCTCTCATATTGTTGGTATGAGACAATAGAGAGAGAAAGATGAGAAACCCTAAAACAAACCGCCTTATTTGTTATGGATTCTTTCCTATCGGGTCTAACCAGCCAGATTCTCTTCGGCCAAGACTCGTCGAGCTAGAATCTCGTCTAGCTTAGACTGTGCAGAGGGAGTTTCCCTTTGTCCCAAGACTCCTAGAGAGACTCGTCTAGCCTTGAGTCCTACATAGGTTGGGACTATGGTGGGATACCCCTTAGAGTCCTCTCTAGGGTGAGAACTATGTATATTTCTATCATTTTATCATCTTCTAAATCTATAAATAAACATACTTGCTTAGTTTATTTTTAATGAAGTTATTCATAGGTTTTTCTAAGCTTTGTTCTTGGTTCTTGTTTTTGTTCTCTAAGAAAATGTATTTCTCTCTCGCACCTCTTTCATGCCTGTCATTGATTTAGAGGGAACACTTTTTCTCTCTCTTTCTATCAACCCTCCATCCACCTTGTGCTTCCCTGTATAGTCGATAAGGAGAGATGACTCTCTCTCTCTCTCTCAACGTTGCATGCCCCTCCTGCTTGTGGTGTATGCCTCTCTCTAGAGTTGTGTCTCACGTCCAGCTCGCCAAATTTATAAGATCATTCTTCATGAGAGTTTAGATTCTAACAATGGTATCAAAGTATTACTTCTGAAAAACTG
Organism: Nuphar pumila; assembly: GCF_984573655.1. Classification (NCBI taxonomy): domain Eukaryota; kingdom Viridiplantae; phylum Streptophyta; class Magnoliopsida; order Nymphaeales; family Nymphaeaceae; genus Nuphar; species Nuphar pumila. The sequence continues at coordinate 28,215,146 of NC_143263.1, read as the reverse complement.
TGTCGACCGGTCAAACTATCCTGGCCTATACATCAAGGGCCCAAGCCATTCACAACTTTGCATGACAGATTCAACTATCGGATAGTAGTAGCTTGTTATGGGTCCTTTCCTATCGGATCTGACCAGCCATATTCACCCCATTTAGGACCTACCGAGTTGGAGACTTGTCTAGCTTGGACTGCATAGAGGGAGTTTCCCTTTGTCTCAAGACTCCTAGAGAAACCCACCTAGCTGGGAGTCCTACCCAAGCTAAGAGACTGGGACTCTAGTGGGACTCCCCTAGAGTCCTCTCTAGGGTAAGAATTGTGTATATTTTTACTCTTTTTCCTTCTTATAAATCTATAAATAGATGCAATGTAAAGCCTCAGATTTTCAAAACAATACTTTGTCCAAATTTCATGGATTATTTTTTTTCTTTACAGCAAAATTTAGAAAAGACCTTAGTAGTAAAAATAGACGATAGTTAATCATCAATTTTAGAAGATGTCAAGTGGGTCATAGGTATATGGATAATCAGTCATTGTCCACTAAAATAATTCATTTAAACAAACCAAAACGAGTTATTTATTACAAACAGTACTGCTTAGTAAAGCAGTATAAGATAAACAGGGTTTGTAAACAAAATGTCTAACAAAGTTTAGAGAAACACTGGATCCTAATGCCTCCTTACTCTTTATCTCACACCATAGGTTCAGTACCTGTATCCCCTATAAAATGGGGTCAGAACTATTCATGTTCTAGTAGAAAAATATTTAAATTTTAACAAGTATAATATGTTGAAGACATAAAGGGTCACTTCAAGGCCGTAGTTGAAAACGTTGTAGCTCAAATCTCCATGACTTAGCGTATAGGTATTCCGTGAAGCTCCTCAAGCCTAGCTTAACCATAAGGATACAATTTGGGTCCTTCACCCAATTGGTCCAACAGTGTATTGAGATCAGTACCTTACATAAGGTGATGCATGAGTAATACTAACGTGCATTCATTCATTCATTCATTAGAGTACCTATGACTAATGCATTATTTTGATAATTATAAGTTCACCCCTCAAGTACGCGGAATAACCTTACTTCGGCATCAAATGAAGTCATCTGAGTGTTTCGTATGCTATGTATTTTTGTGCCCAGACGCCTGAATGACCATGTCCATTGTGGGGTGACAGATTTTGTTTGGGATAACCCCTACCAGGCTAGTTTGGATGCATGAGACTATTGCAGTAGTAGGGTCAACCCCTAGGTCTTAGGGATAACCTGATCTCCAAACTTTCGAGTGACTGGAAGACTGTATGAACTCTTTGGTTAATAAGTATATCACTCGAAGTGGTACCATCATTGTCTTTCTCGATGAGTGTAAGTCCTGAAAAGTTTCGATGACGTAATCTTTATTATTATAACATCAAGTACTACATTGGCGACCAATATATTATGCATAAAGAAAAATATGAACCCAATCGCAGCCAGTTTTTTGAAGCATGGGCCGGTTCTTGTGTAGACATGGACTATCATTATGTTTGTTTATATGCATGCAGACATCGCTCTTGGTGCCTACATCCTTCACGAGTATTTCACCCCTTGCAGGTGAATAACCAACTCTAGCACAACGGCAATTATGAGTATTATTCATGTAACAGTAGTTTACAAAGACATGCATAATCATGAATTACTTTTGATCAACTGCTCGGATGTATTTAGCCACAACGAGCATCAACTTAACAAGGCACAATAATTACTTTGGCACAATGGCCCTTACGAGTATGATGCCTTTGAAGGAGAAAATAAAATGAGTCATCCTGGAAGGGTTCCAACAATGATGGCATCATCATGTCATCCATACTAGCTTAGGTGATTATTTTGCCATAATTTTTTACAGCATCTTTCCTATTTAATGGGGAAAACACTATGCTTGTTCAAGGCACAAACATGTCATTTGAGACTCAAATAATTATTTGTCAAAAATTTTGACAACATCTTCCCTGTTTAACAGAAAAAATGCTATGTTCTTTTTAGCTCGGAGAGCATCTTGTCGAAAATTTTGGCAGCATCTACTCTATTTTAACAGGAAAAATGTTACCTTCATTTTTCTATAGATGTGCACTTATATGTGTACATTGTGTCTCCCATGGTTTATCAGAAACCTAGGCCTTATACTAGTGACTTAGATGTTTACGTAAATGTGATTTTGCACAAATTTGAAACCTTTCTAATAAAGATTTCTTCACCAAACCATATTTTGAATACGACAATACTTTTAAATCGCTTTGAGCAATAGGGATCAGTCACCATTTGTACTCTTATTATAGTGCAGTTATATTTATTAAAAGTAGGAGCCTTTGTACATAATATCGTGATGGCAAAATAAAGTACATAAAGCTAGGTCGACGCATGAAACCATGTATCAGGCTAAATAACTTGCATAAAAGAATATATATATATATATATATATATATATATATATATCTTAAATAAGAAAGTAATTGCAAGGATATGCACATGACCACGAAGCAAACTTGCAATGGCCTAGAGGGCATGAACCAAGGAATAGGACCCTATGGTACGTAATTCATAAATATCAAGAAGTAGTCGCAAGAATATGCTGGCGAACACTGAAGCAAGCATGCGATGGCCTAGAGGGTGTGAACCAAGGACTAGGACCTGATATTGTTTAGAAAGGTATATGGTAAGGAAAATCTCACTGTACATGAAAGTTATTTCAACAAATATACCTTAAAATAGGGAACTTAGTGCAAACCTACCAAAAATCTGGTAGAGGTAACTTAGTGCAAGCCTAGAGGCGCTCCTAGATCATGGTCGGCATGTCCTTACATTTGGTATGATCACAACCAAGAGCATCTTGTGTAGAATCCGTCAGTGTGAAGAAACGCAGAAAAATCTAAAGAGAGCTCTTTTCTAAAAAGAGCTCTTCTACAGAGGGATCTTTTCTAGAGAGAGTCATTTTCTATAGAGAGAGCAAAACTAGAAAGAGGAGAGATAAATCTAGAGAGAGATTGTGGCGATTTTCTAGAGGAAGAGGGGGTCCTATTTATGGGGGATTTAGATGTGGGCCCCACCCCAAGGATAAATATAATTTTTTTATATTTTTTTCTACTCCTTCTGGATAAGGAAAAACATGTTCCTTATGGGGCCCACCTAGATATTTATGAGATATTTATGTGAAATCCATGAGATATTTTTGTAGGGCCCGTCATTATTTTGTGAGATTGGCATATTTTCGTCGTTTCACCGATATTTTTTTCAAATAAAAATGATTATGTCATTCTCTTCGTTTCGACAAGATAAAGCAAATTTTCTCTGTATAATTCTCTCATTTTGCCAAATGAGAGCGATATGACTCCCGAAACATTTTTAGCATATATCTCTGAGTATACATGTCCTAAATATAATTGGCTCTGTGAAATTCTTTTGTTTCACAATTCAAGTCAATACGATGAAATTTACTTTAAAATACTTCATATTTTATTCAAAAGTTTACTGAAAATTTATGGATCTTACATGCATCCTGCTTAGTTTACTTTTAATGAAGTTTATTTAGAGATTTTTCTACTCTTCATTCTTGGTTATTATTCTTGTTCTCTGAGCAAACATATTTCTCTTTTGCCCGTCATCGACTTGGAAGAAACACCTTTTCTCCCTCCTTTGTCGTTGACAACTTTCTCTCTCCCCCAACAATGCATGCCCTTCCTGCTCATGCTCATGGTGCGCACCTTTTTTTGGAGTCGTGCCTCACACCCAACTTGCTGAAATCCATAAGATCATTCTTTGTGGGAGTTCGAATTCTAACATAATCTTTTGAGGCTAAGGTTATTTTTTAACTTTGAATTATGTTAACGGTGTAACATTGTTAACGCAAAAAAGGTGAAAACATGTGGTAGTCATTGAAGAGAAAAATCCACGATTGATATCCTCATATGTGTTTTAAACTCATTTTAGAAATGGCCTTATCTTAATTCAATTTGAGGAGAAGGTATTGACATCTTCTTGTCAGCTTTGACTTCCATCGGGTGTGGGGGTGCCTTTCAATGGATGGTTTCATACGGCATTGAGTGTTAGTGACCCTACCCAAAGATTACCCACTTTGATGAAGAACATCATAAAAAATTTATATAGCACTAATATTTTTTTTCATAGGAAAATTTCTCCAAATAACTATAAGGCATCTAATTTATGGCAAATTATACTCATGCTTCATTTCTTTGGTGCAACTTGCTTGAAAAGGTGTTGGGCTAGCAATCCTAATGTAATCCCTTCCCACCATGAATGAAACAAACATCAAATCATCATCGTGAAAAAGTGTCATGCTGGCACAAATGAGCTACAGTTTTTTCCAATGTTGTCAATATAATTAAAAAATATTACATGTATCATACTCAAGTGAATCATTATGTATCGGCCAAAAAATAATTAAAAATATTATGTGTCAATTGAAATGTGATACGTGTTAAAGAAATTAAAATAATATTAAAAAATTAAATTTGAGTATTTTTTATATTTATTAAAAAATAGCCGATTCAGGTCTGTATCATATCGATACATATGTATAGACCAATAGACATCAATATTGATAACAATGGTTTTTCCCACCGCCCATCACTTTTTATGTGAATCCATTGAAATTGGACCTAAGCACGACCTGAGTTTCAATTAAGATCCACAATTTGTCAACGTACTAAACATAAAAGAAATATTATTTTGGAAATTTTTTAAATACCCCAACATTTAGTTATAACTCATCTGCACACCAAACGTTACAAATTTTGCAAATGCCCACCAAAGTTTTTACTTGAGTTAATCAAATGACCCTAACATAAACTAACATTGGGTTGTTCTTGGGTTAACCTAACTTATGTTATGAAGTTATCATTTTACCCCTTAACTAAGAAAATAAAAATAAAATAAATAGAGCTGGCTGAATGTATTTAGCAAAAAAATTATTGACTGCAATAATAATTGAATTGTTGACCTCTCTAACATAAACCACAACTCTAACCACTTTACCATAAAGTTTGTTGTTAATTATTTTCTAAAAAAATTATATATTTAAATTGTGATAAGCCAATCAACCCAACAATTGTTTAACCCACTATAACACAATTTAGTCTGTTTGGTTCCTCAATAGTTGATCTGATAAATACTCTGAACACAAACTAAATGCATTTTCATTTGACCCAAAAGTTATTGTAGTTATATATAGTTAACAAAAGTTTTACTAATTCAAGAATCAAGATCAATTAGTTACTGCTATGATAGTAACTATGTGAGTTTTAAGGTTTTCATTTAGATGAGACAACTTAATCCACTTAATTTTGAGCCTATATAGTTTTGGAAAAAGTGGTAGTTGTCTAACACTTTTTTAGCATATTGCAAGCATATTACCGGTAAATAGCGGTTTTAGGTTGCTTTTTGCAAATCTGACTTTGCAAATGTGTTGGGCATAGTTGATTTGCTAGAAAATGGCACATACATCAGGTTTTTTATAAAAAAAAAATATGGTTATTAAGCATTGACTATTTTTTAAATTATAAACCAATGATTTTTAAATATTATAAAAAACCTAACTCACATAGTTACTATCAGTATGATCAGATTTTAGTGGGTCAAGTAATTGTTAGGTTGATTGGCATATCACAATTTAAATATATACCTTTTTTTTTTTAAATAATAAGTGGCTAGAGTTGTGGTTTATGTTAGAGAGGTTAACGGTTCAAGTATCATTGTAGGAAATAATTTTTTTGCTAAAATACATTCATTTGACAGCCTTATACATTTTTATTTCCCTAGTTATAAGGGTAAAATGGTAATTTTACAGCATGAGTTAGCTTAACCCAGGAAAAACCCAAATTTAGTTTATATGCCAGAGGGGTATCTGAAAAAATCCCTATTATTTTACCAGGTGTGGATTGGATATGGTTTGTATTAATTCCACTAGTCCCAGGTGTGAATTTTTCTAGACCAGGTTCAGATTTGAATCCAGACCCAGCATCATTACCTAGAGTCGGATCCGAGTGAAGGTACTATTGCAATGGATCGGGGAATCGTGGGTGACTTGAATAATGGGCAGCTTCACGCAACGCCAGCACGCGAAGCTTTTAAACGTTGCTGCTGAGCCATGACGAGTTCGCCGACGTCTCCTCACACGTGTGAATGTGGTAACAAATTTTCGCACGCTTAAAGTTACTGGGCTTGCCGGAAAAGACCAGAAGGTTCTAGCCGGCAGTCAAAAGGTCCATGTGAATACCCGGGTATGGGCATAAAAGATGCGGATCCCAAATATTATTCTGGTCGATACGCTATATGAACTCGACCCGAGTAGGATGCGAGTCAGGTTTGAGTTATAATTTTTGTCAGGTATCCAACCCGACCCGACCCGACCCGAGAATTTTACAGTATTTATAGTGAAAATAAACTTCTTAAATTATATAGATATGGGCATAAAAGATGCTGATCCCAACCTGAACTCGATCCGAATAATATGCAAGTTGGATTTGAGTTATGACTTTTGTCGGATATCCAACCCGGCTGGTTTGAACCGAGAATTTTATATGTATCTGGAGTGAAAATAAGCTTCTTAAATTCTATAGATCCAAGTTTGAGATATTTTTTTTTATCCGACAAAACCTGAATCTGACAGCTAGTTATTTGGGGGGTTTGGGTTCACCGTGATGGGTTGAATACCTGACCTGTTGACAGCACTACATAGGGCTAAATGATTGGATCTGGTCGAACTTTCAATCCTGCTCCGGCATATTTTCTCTGAATTGAATTTTAAATGACCCTTTTTATCATTTGGATCAGGTTTTGACTTGTCCAGTTAGATCTGTTTGGTCTTGGATCACATCCAGAATAATGCTTTGTATTAGTTTTGGGCATGAATCTTAATTGTGTTATAACCATTTTCTAATTCTCATGTCCAAATGCCTTGCATTTATCCAGTATTACCACACACAAAAATGTTGAATCCAGATCTGAATCAAGTTCTAGCAATCTACCTCGCATCTAGATCCTGATAAGGATCCGCTATATTTGGATTAGAACATGATCCGCTATTTTCACACCTGCAAAAAGGCCACAGAGGCAAATGCTGGAAATAGGGGCGTATTCGGCTGGATCATGGATAGTCCAAATTTGAATCTAAATTGTAAGCACCAAATCTTAATGAGGATATGGATCCCAATAGGCTCAGTGAAATAAAGTTGAATCCATGTCCAAATTGTTGCTAATACGTCCAACAAAAAGGGTTACATACATGCGGGTTTGCATATGAATAGCACAAAGGGTTGGATTTAATCCGGATCTGAATTTAGATCTGTCAGAAATTGTTGGTCCGGTTTTCCAGATCACGTGCAGAAAATAATGTATTGGATTCAGATCTGAGATCCAACGGTACTTGTCCATTCTCAGTGGCAAACAGTAGCAGAGTTCTCCTGTGAGACCAAGAAGTATAGCAACCATGAAAAAGTTAGAAAGTAGGTTTCTGGGAAGTAATTCTGAGTAACACATGACTTTACCGAACGGATCGGTTTAAGATTGGTCTGGTGGATCCATTCCTTCTTGTTTGGTGTCTCAGCCAGATCCAAATTAAGAGTTGATTTGATCCTGAATATGTTTGGATTTGAGTCTGGTTTAGGACATGAAAGCATGGAGCCAGACCTCCAAAATATGGGTTGGATATGTTATTCCACTTTTGTGCAGTTTCCAACTCATGGAAAATGAGTTGGATCCAAGCCCATGAAGGCAATTTTGATCAAAATGTACATTGGATTGAAACTGCCAAGCCCAATCTTGATCCATTTTCTAATCCGGCCAGTAAAAATTTGTTCACTCATTCAGGAAACTAGTCCATAATCCCAGCTATAAAGTACAGGAATCTGGAGTTGGTGGACCCTGATCATTTGGATCTAGACACGAACCTGAAAATAAAGTTGGCCCCATTTGCATATGCTTTCAGACAGTTTTCTCTAATAAAAAGTGAGTCCAATGTAGGGATCCATCATCTTTCCAATTCTTCAGGTTTGGGTCCAGTTTGGGCTGGAAGTGGTGGAACCGAACTGGTCAGTTCAAGGGGTCGAGGCCTCCATTGCTGTGGTTTGACACCCTGAAATCCCTAACCTGAGATTTTTGTGTAAAAATTTAACAATTTTGTTTCAAACTTTTGAACAGCGAAAAACAAGGTTTTTATGACTTCAAGTTTAGATCGAACGATTCCGATGGGTTGCAGGTCGAGGAAAAATACTTCTCAGACATCAAAGTATATTTAAATTTTCATAACGAAACTTCACATTCATATATATCAGAGTTTCAAAAATAGTTTTATAACTTCAAGAATGCTTAAGATTCAAAATAATACAAACATTCTAAGTTGGTCTTGGGATCGTAGAAGTTATTGGTTATGAATGTTGCCCTTGCTTCATGCCATCTCATGTTCATTGCTCACCTGAAATTTTATAATAATAAGGTCAGATTTGTGACAGACTGGTAGGTATCTTATCAAATCCAAGTAAAAGCATAACATTTAATATTTACAACTAACGGTTCATAAATCTAGAGAGTTTGACTTGTGTTATAACAAGTATACAGTAGTGTGATTTTATTAAACTTATATTTTGATATTTAACTCTCACTGTGAGTACGCACAGGAGAAGCTTTGAGTCAGTTGAGACCATATGGAGGTTTATTATGCTATGCGTTTTAATATCTCATATGACTAGCTGACTCTGTAATTTTACAGAACGCGGTTCAATAACCGAAAAAAAAGTTTACTTTAAGTTATAAACAAGGATGCACTCAAACCTTCTGCATATGTGTGAAATTCATCTGTGATAGATCATTTTTCATATTACCGTTGACCAAGAACGTGGAGTCGTTACCACTCGAGAGGCATATTAACAATAGTATCCATCAAAGTTTGTACCTCCTACCCTCTTCAAAGTAGGCCTAGATTTGAATGAGAATCAAAGAGTTTTTATTTCTTAGTAAGTGTTTTATTATTATGTTGGTCTCTGATGAGCATTCCAGGGCACTGATGGCCCGCATACCCCAATTGGGTAACCAATATTTTATGACCCAGTTAAATGTTCTCCCCCATTCAGTGAAAGCTATATATATACGAGCCTGCGCCTGTGAAGGTGGATGCCACTTTATATGTGTGTATGAATTATCTTATTTTTCAAGTGTTGCTCTAGCACTCTTGACCTTTCTGAGTACTTTGCCGATCTAGGTGGTTCCATACGAGCATGTGCCTGTGAAGATGGATGTCACTTTAGGTGTGTATGATTATCTAATCTTTCAGTGTTGCTTTGGCACTCTTGACCCTTCTAAGCACTTTATTTATTTAGGTGGATCTCGACTATTATATTTTTTACACACTTCAAGTATTTAGGTTAAATCTCAAAGGTTCCTTGAACCTTGGCTCTATTCTTGGAGCCAACTATATGTTTTATAAATATAGGTCACTACGACTCTTAGGGTTTCACAAATCTTAACTCAGTATTATTGGATATCCATATAGCTTATGTAAAAATCTTTTTGCGAATCAATGATAGTTATAAGAGATATTCGCCAAATATCTTCTTCTTTGAGAATTAACCTCTATAACTATAAGATATTTGTGAAATATTTTCTTTTGAAAAAGTCATTTATTCTTTTCAAGGTGAATGTGTTGGAAAGTATTTATCTTTTAAAAATACTTCATTTTTCTTTGAAAATATTTATTTTCTTGAGAAGCATACTTGTCTTGGAAAGTATTTGTAAAATACCTATATTTTCTTAAAAGAAAAGTCTATAACAAATCAATATTTTTGAGAAATCATAAGAGAGAAAATACTTTAAGGAATTAATTGTATAAGTCTAATTACATATATCAAACATTATACATTTTATGAGCATTTGACAAGAGAAGATCTTACCTTTAGAAGCTCGATGATAGAAACAAAAAAATTTATAACCTAAGAGAATTTTCCTCTGATAACTTCAGTGTTTCCTCTGAGGGTGTAACTTCATTGAGGCAGAATCAAACCTTGTTTGGCTAAGCTTAACTTGGGCAGAGCTTAGCTGGGGGTGGGGGGAGAAAGGTAGAGCCTAGTCAAGTTAAACCTAATAGGGTTTTGGTCAAAGGACTAGGTAGATCAAGGCTTAGGCTCAAACTGGGCTTGGTCTAAGGTGGAAGTAGGCTAAGCTAAGTTCAAACCAAGGGATAGGTCTAAACCTAAGGGTTGGGTTAGCCTAGTAGCTAGAAAGGAAAAAGTTGGGTTAGCCTAGCTAGGAAGAAGAGGTGGTGGCTAAAAGAGAGGTGGTTAAGGGAGAATCACAAAAAAGGAGAGCTAACCACCAGGGGGGGGGGGGTGTCTAGAGGGATAGAGGAGAGAGTAATGGAGTAAAAGAGAGAGGAGAGATAAGTTGAGAATGAGGGAAAAGGGAGGAGTGTGGGTATTTATAGGGATAGAGGTGATGGAAGTGAGGCCAAGTGGCAAGAATCACTCGCCACTTGGAAAGACAAAGGGGAGGGTGCCCCTTCCTTTGAAAATTCAAAGGGCTCAAAACCATGGATTGCCCCATGGTTTTGAGAGGTGGTTTAGTTAGGTTTTAACTAGGTTAGTTAGGTTTCTAGTCTAGTTACCTAGGTTAGTTTAGTTATATTTTTGCTTAGTTTTCTTTTCTGAGTAGGTCCCTAGTGAAAATTTTATTTTACTTCTTGACATATTCTATATTAAAAAGTATAGTTTTGAATAAAAAGGAGTTTTATGTGTTTTGACAGAATCTAATCAACAGAGTTTGGGACAATTATGACCCCACGTCATATTTGTTCTTAAAATTCGATAAAATTATCAATATGCCCTCAAAACTTGCCAGGAGTGCTCTGAATGCGTTATAACTTTGAATTTTATGAAATCATGACCGTTCTTCTTAGAATTTGATACTAATGCAATCCCATCTTTAAAAAATTTAAAATAAATCAAAAAATTACAAGTTTTTCCTTAACTCCTTTTCTCTCTCTCTCTCTCTCTCTCTCTCTCTCTCTCTCTCTATATATATATATATATATATATATATATATATATATATATATACATATATATATATATATACTTTGACTCAACATGTTAAAATAATAAATTCCTCTCTTTTATTTATTCAAAAATTTATAGATATTATATGCATGATTTTGATCCCCCCAAAAAAAATCCCCTTGCGAAAGTGTTATGATTGTTCTTCACAATCAAATGTTCTTGAGAAAATCCAAGAATCACGGAGCATTGCAAACATGCCCAAAGAGTTCTTGATAATAAAACTTGTTTTTTTGGTTAATTGTTTTTCAGAAAATGACGATACTACTAAAAGTAATGGTATTTCACGGTGTATTCACAAAATATCACAATATTCTTCGCATTCACACTTACTCAGTTTTTATTGAATTCATGGTCATTTATGATGATTTTACCCTTTTGCTAAAACATAAGAGACTTTTGGTGTTACTAATATACGATAGAATAAGGAAAATTCAATTGTGAAAACTAATTGTCACAAAACTAGAAAATCTTAGTTGCAATAAAATTGATGAAACATAATTGCAAAACCCAGCTGGAATAGAATAGTGAAACTCAGTTGAGAAACCTAGTTGTCATAGAACTATCGAATCTCAATTGCGATAGAATAACGAAACTCAGTTGTGAAACCTAGTTGCCACAAAAATATTGAATCTCGATTGTGATAAAACTATAACGAAACACAATTGCAATAGAATAGCAAAACTCAATTGAGAGAATTGTGAAACCTAGTTGCCATAGTACTAGCAGATTTCAACTGTGATAGAATGGTGCAACTCAGTTGCGATCATAGTTTCTAAAAAGAGATATGATCATTTGATACCCTCGCTACAACAATGTCTCTCATTTCATTTGCTTGCTGCCTTCTTTCCATAAATATCAGCATCAACATATGTTGAGTATGCACAATAAATGTGATGATAGGTTTATCACGGTTATCTTTCAACCATGAGTTAAAACTCTTCTTTATAGTTATCAAATTATCGTATCTTTTTTTAGGAAAATGAGAGTTAACCAAAAGTTTGAGGCCAACCAATGCAGCATCATAATACCCAGCCAAACTGTGCTCCTTTATCTTTTCTAAAATTCTATTATATTGTGTTTTGTAACATCTTCTTCTTGGTATGAAAGTGTTCTTGTGATGTCTAATTCAATTTTGAGTGTTGCTACTTTTTTATTGTGTTTCGCTAGTTCTATCGCAATTGAGATTCTCTACTTCTATGGCAACTAAATTCCGTGACTGAGTTTTACTATTCTATTGCAATTGAGTTTTGTTAGTTCTATCACAATTAAGATTTGCTAGTCCTATGCAACTTGGTTTCATAACTGAGTTTTGTTATTCTATCGCAATTATGTTTCGTCAGTTTTAACGCAACTGAGATTTGCCAGTCCTAATAATAACTAGGTTTCATAAATGAGATTTTCTAGTCCTAATAATAACTAGGCTTCGCAACTGAGTTTCACTATTCTATCTCAATTGTATTTTGCCAGTTCAATCGTAACTAAGATTTGTTAGTGCTATGGCAACTAGGTTTTAGAGTTTCACTATTCTATCGCAATTGTGTTTCGTCAATTCTATCACAACTAAGATTTGCTAGTTATGTGGCTATTAGGTTTCCCATTTGAGTTTCACTATTCTATTGCAATTAAATTTTGTTATTATATCGCAACTAGGTTTCGTTAAATTGGTGACGGTGAAAGTCACTTGTATGTTTTAGTGAAAGGATAAAATTGTTAGAAATGGCCACAAATTTAGTAGAAAATGAGTGAGTGGGTATGCAAAATATGAAATATCATTATTCTCAAGGGTAGTAGAGTCATTTTTCTTTTTTTAATATTTTGCATCGACACTTGCTGACAATTTTAATTATAAAATAAATAATTGATGTTTGCCATTATCTTCGCACTTATGATAACATATATCATGTTTTAATAATTTAAATACACAAATATGATCCCACTTTTCCTTCTATCCATGTATTATTTGTGTGGCATATGCTTGCTTTTGTGACATAGGAAACAATAAAAAGATGTAGAAAAATTACAAGTTCGGGCAAACTAACTTGGATACACGTTAGATTTATTGCGTTTACACAATTACTGTCTTATACGTACTCCATGGAAACCACCCTTCAAACAATTGGTAAGTGTGGGCCCCACTGCGATGCAAAGGATAGGAAACTCTACAGTGTAGTCCCATTTATTTTTGCACCATTTATGTCATCATCAGCCTTACCTTAGGACCTATTTGTTTCAGGTCAAAATCATGAAAACATGCTGAGCCCAACACTTGCTGCTCATGTTTGGCTTGTGAGCCGATTTCGTGAGTCTGAAGGAGCTCTTTACGAGTCCCGAAACAAACAAAACAAGTAATTGAAGTGTTTGGCCTGCTCCACTCAATAGGTTTAGAGTTCAAATCTTAGTACTTTCAGTATTGAACCAACTTATACTTTGTATAAAATGAGCCAGTTCAAACTCAGCTTGTTTAGCCCACAAGGGCTTCGCTCATGTGGTAGGGGCAACTTGTGAATGTCACCAAGCTGACGGGATGTCACAAGTTCAAAACCCACGGGTGATGTCCCTTGCCACAAGGTCAAAATTGGGCGTACTTTCTGGTCGGCAGGGGAGACCTCAAGGGTTTTATCAACTGGAGGTCAGCCAATGTGCTGTTGGGGAAGTGGGTGTTTCCCTTGGATTATCCGAAAAAAAAACACTAAGCTTGTTTAGCTAGGGTTTGTCATAAGTAGGGGTGGCAATTTCTGACACGACCCGCCAACCCGCCTCTTAGGCGGGTTCGGGTTGTGCTTAAGCCAACCCGTTTAATAAACGGGTCGACCCGCGTAACCCGTTTATTAAACAGGTCGGGTTCGGGTTGGGGGTATGCCAACCCGCCAACCTGCCTACCTGCCAACCCGATCCGTCAACCCGCCAACCCAACCCGCCAACCTGAAAACCCGTTTACCCGACCCAACCCATTTATTAAATGGGTTGGCGGGTCGTGTCGGGTTACCCATTTATTAAACGGGTCGGGTTCGTGTTTGCCACAGCCGACCCGTTTAATAAACGGATCGGGTTCGGGTTGAGGTATGCTGACACGCCAACCCGACCCGATTGCCACCCCTAGTCATAAGCTTGAGCATGGCTCAACTTGCCACAAAAATGAGAGCCAATCTTGAACACCTCAAGCTTAGCTTGTTTACCAGCACTTTTTGTTTTGCCACTCGCATTTAAGATTTATTTGGAAACATGTAGCTGGGATGGGAGTTTATGCATTTGGTAAATACTCAGTCAAACCACCTTGACGGTTGCTGTTTGGGAGAATGATGTTGAGGAGGTAGTCTATGCATTTGGAAAAGGAGGTGAGACCATCTCTTTGTACTTGCACTAAAAAAAACTGGATTTTGGTAACTATCACCTCCTATGGGCATAGCTGTCAAATCCAGGAATTGGCGGCTACTGCTTTCCCAAAGGCATACTTCCAGTTCCCAAACAGAGGCTTAGCTAAATCATCAATTCGGGAACAGCCTAACTGGTTCCAATCCAGGTGGCACCCACCATCCATGAGATTCAGAAACCTGCTTGTGCAGGACCTCAGCAACGCAGGTAGTACCCACCTTACCATGCAATCAAGGCCACTTCATTCATCAACCAACAAAAGGAAATCTACGTTTTTCGATTACACTGCTCTCTTGAAATTTTATTTCATACTATGATAATCAATATTACATGTGCAAACACCATTGTTTGGTGGATTCCATGACTAATAATAAAAAGTAGACATTTATGCGTTCCAAACTCAAGCTTTCAAACGCCATCCATTTGCTTTTGATGGTTGGAGAGTCAGAAAAAAAAAAGAGACTCAAATTTCATGACAGAGCAAGACAGGGGAGTTCTCACTGTGGTACAGAGAGGGGATGAAGAACAAGAGTTTCATGATGAGGGGGATGAGCAGACTGAGATTTGCAGTCTGCCACGATCAAATGGGACGAGTTAGTGTTAATGAGTTGGAATAGTGTTTTCTCAAGCTCAGCAGCATTGCACCATGCATGAATCTCTGCTCTGAGAAGCAGGGGATTCTTCTGAATGAGGTTCCACAGAGGGTAGTCCATCCTTGGCATCACCTTATCTCCATTGCTAAGCTTAAGGATCGGACAGTAATCACCGCTACCATCACCAAGATAAATGAATCTTTTTACTCCTGCCGAGTCTTTCATGACAGAGGCTCGGATTCGATCGATAATCACGCCCTGGTTCACAGGTATCAAAGTTCAGAACCAGAGACAGACCACCGTGACTCAATTCAGTAAGCAAGTTATCAACATAGTCCAAGGCTAAAACATGTGAGAAGCAAAGCAGTATACATAACCTAAAATCTTGCCTGAAATAGATTTGAAATTTCATTTAAACTGATCAAATTTAGCAAATCAGAAGCCCTATGAATATGTATTAATCTTGTACCTTGCACATATTAGGAGGGCAGAGAGCACACCCATGAGCAGAAGTGTGGATATCATGATAAGGAAGGATCCTAAGCAGTCCATTGTCGTCAACATAACCTGGATTAGTGTTAATCTCTGAGAAGTAATCGAACAGTCCATGATGCTTTAGGATTGTTTCAATGAAGAACATATTCGCATCACTAACCACTCGCAGATCACACCTAAATTTTCATGAAAAAACAAACCAAAGACAAAAGTTAGTATTTCAAACAAATACAGTAGAAGACTTCTTACAGAAAGAAACTGAACTAAACATCATGTTACATGGGAGAGACCAATGGTATAGATTGAACCATGTTGTGGGCCTTACCAATTAAGGCAATTATATTTATCCTACATTAGTCCTTTTCTTTTTTCAGTTTAATCTTGACCATAGATTTCAGACTGCTTGAAGCTTTAAGTATGCTGAGATAAAATAAGGTAAGATACCCTAAAGAATAGGCTGATTTTATGGCAGAGATGATTTGGGGATGCAATGGAACGCTTTTTAAGCAAGCAGCAATGTCTTCAATTGTCTTCCCCTGTTCATGAATCTCCCCCATTAATTTGTCCTGGAGATTTAGAAAGAAAAGTACACATAATTATTAGTAAACAAAATATATTTTGGTAGTGTAGGAAAAGCAACTATTTTATTATGTAGAAGACAAGATATACAATAAAGTAAGCGGCCGTGTTCTTTGCAGAGTTTTTTATAGGAAATTAGGAGTGAATTGTTGCTGAAGTAACCTCATATTGAGTAGGCTCCATAAAACTATCAGAGGGACAATACAGCAAAAATATATTGTTCATTTAAGCTAGACACAATCACATAGACACGTCTATCAAGAGAAGTTGTCTCAAAGAACACAATTTAATAAGGATTTACAAGCTACAAAAGGCTAAAAGAGAGGTTTTAACCGATGTTGTCAGAATTGGTTTATGAACCAAATTGTTTTTTCCGAAACGATTCAGAGAATGAGCCTGAATAGAATCATTTTGAATTGGACTTTTTAAAGATTTTATTTTTAGAAATTCATAAAACAAAGAAATAAAAGAATTCAGGAAAATCTATCTTGCATTTAATGCCTAAACAATACAATAGCCAATAAATATCATGAAAACTAAAAACGAAAAAGAAAACCAATTCAGGTGATTCTCAAGAAGATCAATCAAGGGCGGATTCGATTCAAATTAACCGATTCAGGCCAATTCGATTTGATTCTGACAACATTAGTTTTGGCCATAATTTTAACCCCGAAGAGAACATCATGAGTAAGCCACATACAATTTGAAACAAATACAAAAAAAACAATACCACTATTGGAGAAAAAAGAGAGAGAAGCGTACCATCTCATTAGAATAAAAAAGCGCTAACTAAAAAAAGAAAAAAAAACATGGTATGGTATGAAGAAGCTCACTGAATCTCTCAATGGACCATAAAAAATAATACAAAACCGTTGATGAAACAACATAGTGCAAGTGGACCATGTACAGGGAATACACTATTTCCAGAAATTAAGCACATATAAAACTGAACCACCATCTCCAAAACAACAAAATATCTCAAAAACCAATCAAAATGTACCATTTCCGAAAACCAGATAAAATTAATCCATCATGGCTAGAACAAGAGAGAAAACTTAAAATCTCAAAAAAAAAAAACGATCAAAGAAATCCGTGTTATGGCATGAAGCAACTCATTAATGATTATAAAACCTACCATGAAGCACCAAAACCACAATATCACCATTGCTAGACCAACACGAAGAAAACGCACTATAAATCTCTAAACACCAAACAAAAACTAACCATCAAATAAAAGAAAATATAAGAAAGATACCATCTAAAATTCACCGAAGAAAACTAAACTAACCATCAAAGAATTCCACGGCATGGTATGGAGCAGCTCATTGAACCTCTCAGTGTGGCCCAAGCCATCCACGACCCAGTTGTCGCTGTCGACGTCGATGATCGTCTTGTCGAAGTCAAACACGACCACGACTCCTTCCATCGAAAAAAAAACACCAACTATATCTGGAGCGGTTTTCCGACGACCAAGAGTGGTTTTCCGGCCAAAGGAATGGGCACCAAATTAGTACACAGACACAATACGTATGATTCGAGTCCTATGTAGCAGGTATTTATAGGGTACCAATGAGTCATCAAGTAACCCCAAAGACGGGGGATTTGCCCTAGGGCAACTTTATCTTTTTAGATGGATGACTGGTGGGGGGGGCAACATGAATGATGCTATGGAATATTCGCCCCTTTGTGGTTTCCCCCACAAAGATCCACTAGCCTTCGTACGGGCCACATACGGGAATATTCGTGACAGATATCCTCACTTTCTGCCACGTGGCGAGTTGCTAGTGGAGGAAACCGTGGGATGAGGGGCTCGGAGAGAAGGGCAGAGTTCCCTGCATCTAGTATTGAAAACCTGATCGCTCTGGCTCAGCCTGTTATTGACAAGAATAGTTCGGTTTCACTCATCACCTATGTCATCCCCATCTTCGCACCCCTCTCAAAATCTTAGAATGCAAGTTATTTTTATTAAATCTGATTTTATAGATGGATTCAGCATGATCGAATCTTGGATCGTATTTTTTTGGCGAAAAAATATGAATTTTTAAATCATAAATTTTGTATTTTTGTCAACAGTTGATTTTTTAATAGCCAAAAAACAATTTAAATCTTGATCTTTACTAAATGAATGATGCAGATAATATCTATGGAGTCCAATTTCATCATATCAAAACAACTTGCATCAATGGTATGAAGGTGGGGATGACATAGGGGATGAGTGAAACCAATTTGTATTCACAAGATGCTCATTCGATTCTTTGTGGGCCCAGGTGGGCCCCGCCGGCCGTTCGGGGGATCTGGATGCAAGCGGAGAAGTATTCTTGTGACTAAATTGCAGTCTTAATGCTCCGTATGAACAATTTCGCTGACAATTTTGAGTATATTTTAAAAAATCATGATAGTTTATCGGCTATTTTAAAGGGAGAGATCATCATGATATGTTCAAAATATTATAAGGTCGTTATAAATTTTGTGATTTTATCATGTCATTTGCATTTTTAAATGACATTTATATGTTTTACATATTTTTATTTTCTCTTCCTTTTTTACACATCTTTTAATTTTTTTAAAATATTTTTATTTTTCCAATATTTTGCATATAAAAATGAACAAAAATGTGAAAACTTTTATTTCTCACAAGAAATTGTTATTAATTTATTTGACATTTTATTTGTTTGTCAATGTGGTCCTAACTTGTAGGGGTGCACACATACCGGACACAAGACGGTTCCTACATTATTCGAATGGAAATTCTAGTTTTGTATATTGTTACGAGCATCGGTTTTGGATCTTCTCGACTCATGATGAATTAAAAAGTTTGCGTTTTGGCTCAATCTAAGGAAAATATGTGCAAATATAAATTTTAAAAAATATGTAATATATAAAGAAAAATGAAGAATTTAAATGGTCTCACATCACGATAAAATCCTGAGATATTTTGAAATGTCGCATTTTTCTTTAGCTTTAACATTTTTTTTTTTTAAATACCGTTGATATTTGGGACTGTGATTTAAATTAGAAGTCAATTTTGGATATGAATCCAGACTAGATTATCTGTAGCAGATTTGAATCCAAATCTAAACCATACAGGTAATTCTCGACTTGGTAAAATAAAGTAGGTTTAAAGCTTGTGTTTTATGTGTAACAAGCACAACGGATCAAATTTAATTCGTATCTTAAGCATAGATCTGACAAAAACTAATTAATCCGTAGTCAAGTTTGCATCCAAAAGAAAGAAAGTCTATTCAAATAAGTCTGAATCTGAACCTATCTGAACCTGATACACATTGAGATCGTATTTGATGATCCATACCCGAAAAAATGACTGTTGGATTCAGGTTGGAGGCCCAACCAAACCCAATCCATTTGGATTCTTACCTCCAAACCCGATCCATTTAGAACCTACCTCCATGGGCTGCAGGGGTGTCCACAGGTGGGACCCCTGATAAAATGGGTGGGTCCAAACCCGGATCTGAGTAAGTAATGTGGGTATCAAATTCGGTTTCAGTCTGACTGGATTTTTCATAAGAAAAAACATACCGGGATCCGATAAAAATTACATAAACCAGACCCAGTCCATACCCAGTAAAATAGTAATTTTTAAGTTTTTTACATTGAAAAATTTGTGGATGTTATTAGGAACTTGAGTCGGACACAGGTTTGGTATAAAACTTCATAAACCATACCCGACCCATTTAATAATCCAACCTCATGGGTCCGACACGAATAGTTAATCGGACTCCCTGCTTTGTAATCAAACCCTGACCCTATATGATCCGGTATGGGTTGGGATCGGATCATACCCGATCCATTGACACCCCCTAATGGGCTGGGACCATTAAGAATAGAGCCCTGTGAGATGGCTCAACCAGGCTATCCATAGGGTTTGAGAAGACTTGGTTGACTGGGGCTCAGTTGTGGTATGGGTCGAATGTGGTCAACTCTAGCATGATGTTGTTCAGACTGGAATTTTCTACTTAGCAATGGGACTTCGGTCTCGGATGTGGGTAGGAAAAACATTTGCTAAACCCAGATCTGATCAGTTACTTGCCCTTATTAAGTGCAGGTTTAGATGTAGATGGATTTAAATAGGCCGTTCGGATATACGGACTGTTCGGACTCGTGAAAATCCACTGTCCAACTATTTTGGTAATTGGATCTAGAATGGCTTAGCGAATTGCTTTGTGATCAGTGGGTCTTCAGGACTGTCAATGGGCCGGATCTGAACATGCTGACCTGAATCGGTTTTGCTAGGATTTTTTGTCAGACATCCAACTCCAACATACACTATCCAAGTTTTTTTTTTCCTCCAAAAATGCATATTGTGGACTGTTTAAATTATATGGGTTATGTTTGGGCTTATTTTCTTGATCCCCATTGACATAGCTAAGGGTGTAACCCGATCGGGTCTTATCAGACCCAATTATAAATCGGGTCTAAAAGTAAGATCCCAACCTGATCCAATCTAATTCGGGTTCGGGTACAGCTAGAAACTGTGGACCCATATGGGTTAACAGGTTCAGGTACACATCGGGTCGGGTCTTTAGTAGATCTGTTTTGATTCAGGTCTGGGTATCTTTTAAAAAAGTAGACCCATATAGGTTGACAGATTCGGGTACTAATGGTTCAGGTCATAACGGGTTCAGGCTTTTGTTCGGATCTTGATATTTTCAATATCTTAGACCTAATTTCCCGCCAATAAAAAATATATAAATTAATTGAATCAATTGTCTATTAAGAAGATTATATGCTAACAAAATCGAACCTTAATAACTATTTTAAATAATGTCAAAATATGAATATAAAAAGAATATATCCACGCCAACAAAACATTTTAAGTTGTAACAAAAAAAAACAATGTTATGTCGTATTCAAAATATATCAAATTCAATGAGTTCTCGAGTATTATTATTATTCTGAGATTCACTTCAATCAGACAATTTTTACAACAAAAGGGCAATATGAACTATATTAAAAAATAAATTAAACTTTAGATTACTAAAATGCAATGTATTAATTTTAAGTTTATCAACATCTTTAAATATTTAATTGTTTTAATTGAATATAGATAATATTTACAATTAGAAACTTTCTTATGGATCAGGTATGAAGCGGGTTTAGGTACAGGTTGGATTGGGTTCGGGTGTATAATCGGTCCAGGTACATAATTGGTTTGGGTTTGGGTTAATTCAGATTTAAAATATGGAGAACTGTTTGGGTCCGGATACATAACCGGGTTAGGTTCATTTGGGTTCGGTTCTTCATTTTCAATACCCAAGACTAGACTGCCTACTATATCATAGGTGGATTCTGGTGCACCTGACGGGTCAGGTATCTGAACCATTGACAGTCTAAGCGCCTTCTCCATGTTACTAGGACAAGCCTAGTTGTTCAAGTTTTGAGAGTCACATGATTGACTGGATTAGGGTTTCCTTGGACTTGAGACCTGGCTGGCCCAGTAATAGCTAATCCACAATGAAGCCAAGGGCAAATCGGATTGCCCGAGTAGCAGCGGGCCTGGGGAGAAGCTACTGACCCTTTTGTCCCAAGTTTCTCTTATGGAGTGTGCAAGTGCCTTTAACTGGTGGGCTCCGTTAGGGCTTGGGTGTCGGTAACCCCACCGGAGTTAGCGCCGAGAGGGGATGGGCCACTAAGTGATCCGGTTCTGGGCAAGGGTTCCTCATCATTTAAAAAAAAGGTTTTTAACTCAGTAGACCCTTGAGCTGATACAACTTGGACATGGATCAGACTTGCCCGTGGTTTGGATCCATTGACATCCTTAGTTTAATCCTTACAGCCAAGTTCACCATCCCTTGGTCTCTAGGCAACTTGATCCCGACCGAGACCCAGAGGTTGGCCGTGAATGACGAAAATACCCCTATGACTAGAATTACCAAATCGCTGTCATGACAATTGACAATGAAAGAAACCCTTCCCAAACAGAAGCCACAAGTTATGGGCACAAGCAGGGACAAAAACAGGTTGGGTATATGGGTCCGTCATGCTTAATCCACCACTGCATTCGACTTTTGAAATGAGTGTCTAGTTTCATATCTAGACTCAAATGGTGCAGTTGAGAGAATCCTGGATCCGATTATGATGTGAGCCCCTGTGGAAATGGATCCACTGAAAATGCATAAGATCCATTTATTTCTTATGTTGAAAAAGTAGAATTAGTTGAGTTAGACACCATACTTGTTTGAAAAAGTAAAATTAGTTGAGTTAGACACCATACTTGTTTACCTAATCCGAATACTTGTTTTCCTGATTATAGTCCAGACCTAACTAGGCTCGTCCATATGTCTTCCACTCGAAATCCGAAATCCGAATACCATAGATCCTGTTCAGATTTGGGTAAAATCTCCAATTTGAATCTCAAAAAACAAACCAAAATACGGCATCATTGGACATCATCATGTTCACATCTTTCATGAATTGGGCATGCCACAAAAGCTCAAGATATTTATGTGAAAGCAGGGATGTAGGTTTTATTTGGATCCTTTTCCTGGATCGGTAAGATCTTACGATATCCGTTAAGCAAAATCCAAACCCAGGTCAGACTATTTTAAACCCAAAATATGTGATTTAGTGCTACTTCTGAACCGAATCCCAAAACTGTTAAATCTCCTAGGTTTGTCAGGTTAAGCAAGGCCCTTCGAAATATATTAATATGAAAGAGAAATTAACTTCATTTAGGAGGCTTAATAATCAAGATGCTCCAAACATGCCATGTTAGCTAATTACCAATTAGATGCCCTCGGTGTTGTATAAATTTTGAAGATATATAATGCAACGGTTATTATTTCAAATTGATGTAAAAAAGTAAGCTCCCAATGCAATACATCGAGGAGGTTAAATAAACACTATCAGTAGCCAAATAAACACCATCAGCTTGATCTTGATGAAGAGTCGCATGCACCAATACACATGCCTTTATGTAATCTCCTCCCTGAAATGAAGGAGCTTTGAGTAGAAGACACAAGAGAATGAATAAACCACCAAGGAGATGGGCAGAATCTACCAATGAGAATAAGGGTTGATCTTTCCATGATACCCGGCACTTTCCCGTTAGAGTGGAGCTCTTGAATCATACGAAACAAGTCTCATTTTACACAATCTCAATTTAACCAAAAAAATCAATAAAAAAAACTCATCCAATCCTGATGACTTACCATTAAGAAGTGCCCAAGCAACATTCTTTATCTCCTCCAAGCTGAAATCTCTCTTAAAACCATTCCAACCAGCACTATTCAATTTCTTAAAGCCATAGTTCAACCATAAGAACTAACCCTTACTTCACCATAATGGTTTTTGAAGTATTCATAAGCTTTGAAAATAATTATCAATTCATTGTACCGCTCTGCTCATCTATAATATAATCAATGACAAGTAATTTTTTCTACATCCAGTAGATGCACATAATAATTGAAAAAATTTGGTGTTGAGTTCTTTTAATTGTAACCAATGCACCTTCCCAGGTTGCTTCTTTCACCCTCCATTCTTTTATGCTTTTCACCAACTCTTTCCGCCTAGCCTTCTCCTCCTCCCCAAAGGTCGCACTATCATCACACCTTCTTGATTCATGATCTTGTAACACTTGAAGTTGTTCCTTTCATTCATGTATATTTTTGAACATCGCCTTATTGTTTGCCTTGTTCCAAGCGATGAGATTTTTTTCATACATAGGCGAGTTCGGATGTGCAGCCCATCTCTCATCTCCCATTTGTTGGTGATTCTAACCACCAATTTTGTATTAGGTCCAGCAATCCCAAGACCCTAAACCACCACAACTCCAATTTGAATGTATGGTTTTTTCCATCACAAGGTTCATACCACGTTAGCCAAATCACTTGGCCGTGATAGGATATGCTTAGGCTCTCATGTCCTTTTAACCTTTCTCTCAAAGGTCAGCATGCATAACTTTTCACAAGTATTCATACATTGTCCCCTTTTAATTTTATTTGAAAAACAACTAAATAAGTGCTTTGAAGATACATTTCTCATTTTAATATTTTTAATGAGCTGGCACCAATTTTTTGGCACAATACCATACATGACCAACAAACTAGAAAATATGGCAAACATGAACAATTTACCTTTAAAATATAACAAACATGGCTAGTTTTTCTCATAATAGTTTTGCCCTTTGTCATGGCACCTGATTTCTTCAGGCTACAACTTACATAGTGCTTGATTTCTTCAGGCGACAACTTACATGATGAGACTACTTACATGACGCCTGATTTTTCAGACGACAAACTTGAAAAGCAGGCGCCAAATCAGACAACGAGAGGACAAAACTGTCAAAAATTCAATTGGCTAGATTTGCAATATTTTTTTAATTTAAGACCAATCTTGACATTATGTCCAAAAGCTAGTGTCATCTACATCTTGCGAGTAATTCAATTCCTAATTATTCATATTGCAACAATTTGCTAGAATTTTTCTCCTAGCAACAATATGGATGGCAACATTTTATGTTGGATCTGTATTTGGAGCTGGATCAAATCGTATCTGTTGTGCCTTTTCACATTAAACACATGTTATTGTGCTATTTTTACCAGATAATGATAGTGAAATATAAAATTTTACTAGATTAGGATTTGCTTTGTTGGATCTGTTTTGGATTTGAGTTTGGCTTTATTGCTTGAAATTCATATTAAGATCCAAATTCACTAGGATCTAGCATGTATCCAATCCATTTGTGGCCCTAATATTAGATCTTTTGAAAAGTGCATAGGTAACTTCATTCACCACATTAAAATATGACAATATCTTCAAACAAAAAGGCACGAGAAGTATATTTCTAAAATTTTGCAAACAACCAACGAAATGTCACTGGCTATTAAAATAGACATTCTTAATTTATATGAAGCACAAGACTTCTCTAGGAATCCACCATCAATACGGGCCCAAGGGGGTTGGGGTAGCAAGGTTTGATTCTCATAGGGGTCGCCCCTCTGTGCAATCCAAACGCTTATAGGCCTCGGAGCAGGGATCCTAGCCTCAGAATTTTATGCTGCCAGCACGACGACCATAGGTATGGCAGGCTGAGCCAGCGCAATCAGTTATTTGTGCCGGGTGTGGTTTCTTCAGGTTATAAATTCAAACAAAAAAAAAACACAAGAATCCAAGTCAAATGGCCACTAACACTATCACCAAGTAGTCACTAGAAGTACCACCAATCAAAGCAGCAACTTTTTTTTAATATGAAGAAGGGAGCAATACCAGTGATCATACAAAGAGCATATGCATCTTTTTAGGGCACCTATTCCTTAAACCTTTCAAGTAGGGGTGGCAAAATCTGACACGACCACTACAACAAATCAGTGGATTAGCGATGACTTAATTCCGTCGATAATCGGCTTAGCGACGGATATCTTCTATCGCAATTTTTTTGAAGCTAATAAGCGACGGCATATATCTGTCGCCAGTTCTGTCGCTAAGTTGTGACGGAATAACGAACGGCAACGTCCGTCGCAAAGCCATCGTTACTAAATGGCGACCTCAATTTAGCGACGGATTTATAGCCGTCGCTAATTTATACATCTAGCGACGGATATATTCGTCGCTAATCCGTCACAAACAAGGAAAAAAATTAAAAAAAAAATATTTGAAAATTAAATATCGAGAAAAAATTTCTCGCGCTACAATTTATATTTCCTGTACAATTTATATTTCTTGTGAATAAAAAATAAAGTACACATAAAATTACATATAAAAGGAAACTAAAACAATTAATCGTTCCACTTTAAAATTCACAAGTTTTAATTATTTATAATTCAACAATTACATTTTTGAAACAAAAAAAAAGTAGAACAAATTCAACACATTAATCTAATCATCGTCAAGATTTTGTGCGTCTTTCTTGATCATTGCCCTGATCTGTCCCTTCAGTTCTGCTACGCTGATTATCGTCAGCAACCTACATAAGAAAAGAAAGGTCAGTATTGATAAACAAAATATATTGAAATAAAAAAAAAACTCTATATGTGATTCTATCATGCTCATATGTGCTCTAAGGCAGGCAAAAAAACTTTATATGTGATTCTATCATGAATGATGTGTTCTAAGGCAGTCAAAAAACTGAATATGTGATTATAGCATGCTCATATGTGTTCTAAGGCAGTCAGAAAAACTCTATATGTGATTCTACCATGCTCATATGTGTTCTAAGGCAGGCAAAAAGTTGTATATGTGATTTTATCATGCTCATATGTGTTCTAAGGCAGTCAAAAAACTGAATATGTGATTATAGCATGCTCATATGTGTTCTAAGGCAGTCAGAAAAACTCTATATGTGATTCTACCATGCTCATATGTGTTCTAAGGCAGGCAAAAAGTTGTATATATGATTTTATCATGCTCATATGTGTTCTAAGGCAGTCAAAAAACTGAATATGTGATTATAGCATGCTCATATGTGTTCTAAGGCAGTCAGAAAAACTCTATATGTGATTCTACCATGCTCATATGTGTTCTAAGGCAGGCAAAAAGTTGTATATGTGATTTTATCATGCTCATATGTGTTCTAAGGCAGTCAAAAAACTGAATATGTGATTATAGCATGCTCATATGTGTTCTAAGGCAGTCAGAAAAACTCTATATGTGATTTTACCATGCTCATATGTGCGCTAAGGCAGGCAAAAAGCTGTATATGTGATTTTACCATGCTCATATGTGTTCTAAGGCAGTCAAAAAACTGAATATGTGATTATAGCATGCTCATATGTATTCTAAGGCAGTCAAAAAACTGAATATGTGATTATAGCATGCTCATATGTGTTCTAAAGCAGTCAAAAAAACTTTATATGTGATTCTATCATGCTCATATGTGCTCTAAGGCAGGCAAAAAACTTTATATGTGATTCTATCATGCTCATATGTGTTCTAAGGCAGTCAGAAAAACTTTATATGTGATTCTACCATTCTCATATGTGCTCTAAGGCAGGCAAAAAACTTTATATGTGATTATATCATGCTCATATGTGTTCCAAGGCAATCAAAAAACTAAATATGTAATTATAGCATGCTCATATGTGTTCTAAGGCAGTCAAAAAACTGAATATGTGATTATAGCATGCTCATATGTGTTCTAAAGCAGTAAAAAAAACTCTATATGTGATTCTATCATGCTCATATGTGCTCTAAGGCAGGCGAAATACTTTATATGTGATTATATCATCCTCATATGTGTTCTAAGGCAGTCAGAAAAACTCTATATGTGATTCTACCATGCTCATATGTGCTCTAAGGCAGGCAAAAAACTTTATATGTGATTCTATCATGCTCATATGTGTTCCAAGGCAGTCAAAAAACTGAATATGTGATTATAGCATGCTCATATGTGTTCTAAGGCAGTCAAAAAACTGAATATGTGATTATAGCATGCTCATATGTGTTCTAAAGCAGTAAAAAAAACTCTATATGTGATTCTATCATGCTCATATGTGCTCTAAGGCAGGCAAAAAACTTTATATGTGATTCTATCATGCTCATATGTGTTCTAAGGCAGTCAGAAAAACTCTATATGTGATTCTACCATGCTCATATGTGCTCTAAGGCAGGCAAAAAACTTTATATGTGATTCTATCATGCTCATATGTGTTCCAAGGCAGTCAAAAAACTGAATATGTGATTATAGCATGCTCATATGTGTTCTAAAGCAGTAAAAAAACTGAATATGTGATTATAGCAAGCTCATATGTGTTCTAAAGTAGTCAAAAAAACTCTATATGTGATTCTATCATGCTCATATGTGCTCTAAGGCAGAAAAAAAACTTTATATGTGATTCTATGTGTTTCAAGGCAGTCAGAAAAACTCTATATGTGATTCTACCATGCTCATATATGCTCTAAGGCAGGCAAAAAGCTGTATATGTGATTTTATCATGCTCATATGTGTTCTAAGGCAGTCAAAAAACTGAATATGTGATTATAGCATGCTCATATATCTTCTAAGGCAGTCAAAAAACTGAATATGTGATTATAGCATGCACATATGTGTTCTAAAGCAGTCAAAAAAACTCTATATGTAATTCTATCATGCTCATATGTGCTCTAAGGCAGGCGAAAAACTTTATATGTGATTCTATCATGCTCATATGTGTTCTAAGGCGGTCAGAAAAACTCTATATGTGATTTTACCATGCTCATATGTGTTTTAAGGCAGTAAAAAAAACTCTATATGTGATTCTATCATGCTCATATGTGTTCTAAGGCAGTCAAAAAACTGAATATGTGATTACAGCATGCTCATATGTGTTCTAAGGCAGGCAAAAAACTGTATATGTGATTTTATCATGAATGATATGTGCTCTAAGGCAGGCAAAAAACTCTATATGTGATTCTATCATGAATGATATGTGCTCTAAGGCAGGCAAAAAACTCTATATGTGATTCTATCATGAATGATATGTGTTCTAAGGCAGTAAAAAAACTCTATATGTGATTATATCATGCTCATATATGTTCTAAGGCAGTCAGAAAAAACTCTATTTGTGATTCTACCATGCTCATATGTGCTCTAAGGCAGGCAAAAAACTGTATATGTGATTCTATCATGCTCATATGTGTTCTCAGACAGTAAAGATATTATACTGGAATATTATATAAAAGGTCAGTACTGATAAACAAAATATACTGAAATAAATTATATCCAATGCACCTAAGTTAAGGCAATCAAAGTTACATGAAATCTAACGACATGCAATATATTGTATGAAACTTTCATACCTGAGAGGCACCTGCAATCGAAGTTCCCTTGTTCAGCAAAAAACAGTTGAACTCAGATCGGAGAACGTCGGCGATGATTTCATGGAAGTAGTCACATATTGTATCCTTAACGATCTGGGGTACATCATCACCGAAAAAAATAGGATGTTGCTTGGAGCTTATGTCGACGGAAGAAGTTTGTGATTCGTGACTGGAGGAAGCAATGACAGGTGAGGTGTTCATATTACTCCCAAACTCGAACACACGACCCTTTTTGGGTTCACCTGCTGCAGTCACCCATGCTGCAGGATCAAATGATGGATGCTGAGTAGAGTCATCGTCATATCACTCTACCATTTGTTGCTCATATGCCTCCTATAAAATAATGTTTACAGTATGCTTTAATAATTAAGAATTACAATGTTTATGATAACTTGTATATTGCAATAATTATTAATAGAATAAATACATACCGTTTTCGTTCTCGCCCTCTCTGATACGAAGTCTCCCGTGGTCTTCCGTTTATGTGTTTCAACAAACACATCCTTATATGGTACAATGCTTCTTTTTTCTGCTTTCTGCGAAGTTAAATGATAAAAAATTTAGTTAACAGGTTTGCAACAATACTTATAAATTTGATATTATATATTGATGAGTTACCATTTTCTTTAGGTGGCTCCCAAAAGTCTTAGATCCACCTGTGTGTAGATGGGCTTCGAGCATTTTCGATCGATTTTGTGCAGCCTTCGCAAAGCGATTTTGAAATGTATCCCTCGCCCACTTGTCGCACATTCCCTCCCAATAATCTCTCCTGATAGTAATAGGGTCATGGCCCTTCCACTGTAGTAGATCGTCTATTCCGCCATATGCTTTTTTTGCTACAGTCTTAATATTGTGCAGCATGTCTGCAAATCGATTGGCAGTCACCTTCTGCCACACCTTCCTTGCATCATGTTCATCTATCGTAGTCGCGAAGCAATTCGAAGCCTATATATATTTTCAAAAAGTTAGTAGACATGACTATAAAAAAAAGTAAATATGAAACACATTAACTATGACAAACAATTATATACCGTGAATGAGGACCACAATCTGTCTATCACCTCTTTTGGATACTCTTTTCATTGAGCGACCGGTCCTGGTAGATGTTGAAGAAGTGAATTCCTAATCTCGCGTACTACTTCTTGTGGCTCAAACCTCGTGCTGCACATGAATTGGTACACAGTAAATATCAATATAAAATATTTATAAGATATGCAATAAGTGAAAATGAAATACTTACGGTCGATTATCGATATACACTATTTAAATGAGTCTTCTTGTGCCAGACTGAGAAGACTCTGCATCCTGTGTTGGCTCCTGACTTGTGTGATCAACTGGTGTAGGTGAGTCATGTACAGGCAAAACATCATCTGTAAAAAAATATGTTAGAAATGCTCAGAATGCGTATTTCAACTAATCAATCATCTAATTAGTTAAATGATATACCTATCACAGGAGCCCGTGAAGATGAAGGTTGGGCCTGGCTACTACTGGATGAACGACCACTGTAAGCTCCATGAACCATATTCTAACAAATAAAAAATGGCATACAATACATTCAAATAATTCGCATCAAGTATTACAATACATTGAAATAATTCAAATCATTCACATCAAGTATTGCAATACATTCAAATCATTCGCATCAAGTATTGCAATACATTCAAATGATTTGCATCAAGTATTACAATACGTTCAAATAATTCAAATCATTCACATCAAGTATTGCAATACATTCAAATCATTCGCATCAAGTATTACAATATATTCAAATCATTCACATCAAGTATTGCAATACATTCAAATGATTCGCATCAAGTATTACAATACATTCAAATAATTCAAATCATTCACATCAAGTATTGCAATACATTCAAATCTTGCAGGGATACCTAATCTGACCTGTGGGATCCACTATACTGACACTTGTCGTTGCAAATTCAATAAAACTTTCAACACCATCCATATATTCATGCGATAACTCATTGTTCACTATCCTACGGTACATTCATTCACGGTTTGCAGTCATTTTGTCATATGATATTACGAATAGTATCCTAACCAGTTAAAAGAGAACCATTGAAATGCTATGAGGAAGAAAATATCAAATTTATCTTGCAATATATGATGTCATACAATCACAAGAATTATGATGCATGCATTGATAACTTAATATTTTCATGTGCAAACTATTCATGACATGATACATTCATTTGAAGCATGCTCTCATTATACAATACATGCAAGCATGGATACAATTACATCAAACATTGCAATACATCGAAATCATTCATATCAAACAAATGTCAAACATGTACCTACAGCAAACACACTTCAATATCCCGCTAACTACTAACATGCCTAGCATGGAATCCGTACTTCAAAAATAAGAACACTTCTATTCTCATACATTAAAATCATGCTCAGCTTGATCTCCGAACTCCAACAAAGCAGTCCTAGATATCAACAACTAAGTGAGTGTGTGAACAATAAAGTGTTACATCCAATAAATTAAATAACATGTGATGCGCTTGCATCACTTACTCACTACAGGTATTTACCCGATTTGCATTATTTTTGTCACTTACTTACCACGGGTGGCGGGGTACAAGCGAGTTCCGTTGAGAAACTTGCAAAAAACACTGTGTTAAAATAATGTCACCAACTGACGAAAAAAAAAATAGAGGCAAATGAAAAAATCTTGCATAGGCCTTTTATCTAAAAAATGTGGCCCTTCCAGAAGCCGGGCTTTGGTGCACGTATTAGGTCTAGCTTTACTAGAGTTATCCGAGTAGCAGGAACCATCAAACAAACTATAACTTATTTAATGAGTCATTCGCAGTTTCACAGAACGATGCAGTTTCACATAATGCAGGGGGCGACCCCCCTGCCGGAAACGCAGAGGGGGTGACCCCCTGCCTGCCGGAAACGCAGGGGGGTCGACCCCCTGCCTGCCGAAAATGCAGAGGGGGGGACCCCCTGCCTGCCGGAAACGCAGGGGGGGCGACCCCTTGCGTCCTGCTGCCAGAAACGCAGGGGGTCGACTCCATGCCGGAAACGCAGGGGGGTCAACCCCCTGCTGCCGGAAACGCAAGGGGTCGACCCCCTACCGAAAACGCAGAGGGGTCAACCCCCTGCTGCCGGAAACGCAGGGGGGTCGACCCCCTGCCGAAAACGCAGGGGGGTCGACCCCTGCCGACGGAAACGCAGGGGGGTCGACCCCCTGCCGACGGAAACGTTTACCTGCGCATCGTCGGGCGGCGGCGGGAGGCTGATGGGGAGCGGAGGTCGGCGAGCGGTGGATGGTGGGGGTCGGAGAGAGGCCGACGGGCGGAGGGAGGAAGAGGGCGGCGGGAGGGAGAGGGTGGCAGGCGGGAGCAGTGGAAGAGGCAGTAAAACAGGAAAAGAGAAAGATGGTTGGGATTAGGGATTTACGCGACATTTAGCGACAGCTTAGCAATGGAATTATTCCGTCGCTACGCCATCGTAAATCAAAATATGAAAATAGCGACGGAATCTATTTTGTTGCCAAATCTGTCACTAAATAGCGATGGAATAGATTTCGTCGTCAAATGCGTTGCTAAATGGCACGACTATTACGACAAAACCTTTCGTCGCAAAATTCGTCGCTACTTAGCGACGGCGTTTGCGACGGAATCTATTCCGTCGCTATTTTCGTAAATATTATTCATTTTAGCGACGGATTTGTTTCTCTCGTTAATCCGTCGCTAGTTAGCGACGGAATAATTTCGTCGCTAATTCCATATTTTCTTGTAGTGGACTCGCCAACCCTCTTCTTAGCCGGGTTCGGGTTTGGCTTAAACGGGTTCGTGTCGTAAACGGGTTGACCCACCTAACCTGTTTATTAAACGGGTCGGGTTCGTGTTAGGGGTATGCCAACCCGGCTGACCCGTTTAATAAACGGGTTAGGCGGGCGAGTCAACCGTTTACCCGAACCCGACCCACCAACCCGCCCGCCAACCCGTTTATCCGACTCCAACCCGCCTGCCAACCCGTTTACCCGAACCCGACCCGACCCGCCAACCAGACCCGATTGCCACCCCTACTTCCAAGTGGTCTCCAAAAGATAGGCCGTCAGCTGTTTGGATATTGGTTGATTCACAGATCTGTATCCAGTCAACGAGAAGGTTCAACCAGACACAATTATTGATGGATTAATCTGGATCTTATCCCATATAAGATGGATCCAACCTGACAAGTATTGTGGGGTCAATGAGAATCAGTTTCATCCATTGTAATAGTTTCTATATAGAACAAAAAACTTAAAACTGAGTAACTTCATCCATAACCAGCTTGTTATAGGGTTGCAGCCTACAATATTGGATATGGATATTTATTCAATTTGTAATGAGGGTGTTATCTCATCTATTTGCTAACCCTATTTACACATTTTTTTGTGCATCCTTTTATTTTTATACTAATTCATGGAAAAATAGAAAATAACTGTATTGCCCCTCCAAAATGGTGTGTCTCTCCAAATACTTAGCAATTTGAAAAAAATCTGTAGCATATTTAAAATTTCGATTCTCAATTTTTTTAGGACATTTTTACCAATCTGCAAGTGCAGTGCGACCTTCGCAATTCTTGCTTGCAAATGTCCTCAAAATATGCGAATCTCCCTAAAAAATAAAAAATAAAAGTATTGTATTTGTGAATGTAGTCATCATGCCTGTAGCATTTTTTCTTTTTATTTTTTAAGAAGGTTCGCACATTTTTGGAGCATTCCCAAGAGTTGCAAAGGTCATACGGTATTTGTGGAGGGATAAATATGACCTAAAAAAATCAAGAATCTAAATTTTAGATATGTGAATTTTTTTATCAAATTACTAGTTATTTCAAAAAATATATCATTTTGCAAGTACGATCACTTTTCAAAAAATTTAAAAAGATAATCCGTTAAGCTAAGAGTCCAACAAAAGCACGCAACTCTTTAGGATACTCTAGTTGACTTTAACTAACCGAGTTAGCGACAAACTTTCCTAACCAGAAACCAACCTAACCCTACAACATACCAATTTTGGCCAAAAGCTTTTTTTTTCTTCTTTTCATATTGTTTTCTCTAATCCTATTTTAGGGAAAAGCCGAACTAACATTCCAAATCTTTGTCCCCTTAGACCTTCCTACTCCTTTCCAATTGGCCAATCTATGACTTCTAGATTATACCAAAATTCTTATTCAATATAGGTAGATGCAGACAAAAATTAAGGCCTAATTTCACATTCCCTGTGGACTCCATTTCTTTGATGGCCTGGACTCAGTCCTATCTCTGGCAGGGCATGGAAGCCAAATCAACCCTAGCCCCTACCAGATGAATGGAGAACTCGGGGGCGACAGCCGATAATGACCATGGTTTAGTCAAATGAAACAGCTAAAACGTTCTTGATATTTAATTTTATTAACAAAATAACATAAAAAGAGATTAAGGGTAAAAGGTAATTGAAATGCATTAAGAAAAGCAGGTAAAAAAAAAACCAAAAAAGTTGGCGGCCTTTTGGAAATAGATGATAAGTTGGGCAGCTTTTTATAATTTGCACTTCTTTTTTATGTATCTGAGCAAGTCGTAATAAACTAATAGCTTATGGGATCGGAATAAGATCACACTTCGTAATGCCTTACTAAGATTTCCACCAGCAATTAGTATTATTTAATGTAAAGTTTTGTATTAACTGCCGAACACGCAATCCAATTTTTAAGCTAAATCACATGACTTGCTCTTGTGAATTTCTTTACAAAATTCCATTCCTCAATGGCATCTTGTGTTGTTTTTTATCTTTCACTGACGTTATTCTCATCTTACCTTGAACAAGTAAATATCTGAATCTCAAGCTAACAACGTAGAGTAAATGTGACCAATTGGGGGCTTCCCTTATCTGGCAGGAGCAGTTAGTGCACGTCACCTTGTTTTGGGACGTTGCAAGTTCGAATCCCAATGGTATATGGTTGTATAACTGGTAGGATTATGCTTAACCCCACAGCTTTCTCTGTCGAAAAAAAATAAAGTGTGCCCAAGGCTTCCCTTATCTGGCAGGGGACACTAGTAAAAGTTACCAAAATTGAAGAGACATCACGTGTTTGAAACCCATGGAAGCACATCCCTTGCCTTGAAGCTGAAGGTGGGTGCACTCCCTGATGAGCAAAGGGGACTTATGGTCTTTATACCAATGAGCTCGCAAGCAAGTGAGGTGGTTTTTCTAATTATCAAAAAAAAAAGAAAAAAAGGGTAGGCATGCAAATTGACGAATTGATTTAGGCATTTCCCACTTCGTAATCTGATATAGGCAAATGGAAAATATGGTTGGACATTGAGGGGGGTCGTTTGTTTCACCATGAATGGAGGGAAAGAGGCCTACTTTTCAGCTGAAAGTGGACCTCTTTCCCTCTTTGGATGAAACGAACACCCCCAGCAGAAAGTACTCATTTAAATGGGTGGACGGCTGGAGGCACAAATGGCGTCAAAGTCGAGTGGCGTCTTTGTAAAGTGATTGGCGTTTTGGATGGCGAGTGGGCTTTCAGTGTGAAAACCCTGGACCAAATCCAACCATTTAGCCAATCAAACCTAAAAGCGCCCCAGTGAAGTTCAAATCTTAATGGTATGTATAAACGGGTGGGGTCTGCCTGACCATTTAGCACGTTCATTTTGCACCTAGCTACCAATCACTATATATATATATATAGTGCTTGATTTTATAGGGATCAAATTCAAGAGTTTGATTCGCATACATGGGTGAGTTTTTAATAAGGTTCAAAAAAACCAATGGTCCAAAATCTTTGTAAAATTTTTAGGTTCCAAATATCATTTTTTTCATAGAAAACACATGATCCAAAGTGTAGATTCTTTGTAAATCGACCAACACATTTATGTGGTAGGAACTGCAAAAAAAAAACTACAGGAAAACCCAATTAGCACGTCAGCTATCAATCTCTCTCTCTCTCTCAATATATATATATATATATATATATGGATGAAAACCTCTCCAATGAAAAACCCTCCCAAATCTTCTCAATAGATGTTTTATTGGATTTTTGATATTTTTTTCAAAATTTCGACTACATGATCTATATGGCTTGTTTTTATAGGAATAAGTTCTTAGAGCATTTGATTCCGATGCATGGATAGGTTTTTAAAGTTTCAAAATCAACAATGTAGAATTTTCATAAATTTTTTAGGCTTCAAATACAATTTTTTCTATCAAAAATTTATGACCCAAGTGTTGATTTATATTAAATCAATTATGTCAGAATTTTGAAAAAAAAAATCCATTGAAAAGGTTTGGGAGGGTTTCTATTGGAGAGGTTTTCATTCTCCTATATATGTAGTCAATAGAATATGAGAACTACAAATATGAGCATTTCCAACACTTTTTTTGCAAATCCAACCATGTGGATGTGCTTGGTATAGCGAATTTGTTATGATTCAACCATTGGATCGTGTATTTTTTATGAAAAAAAGGATTTTTGAATGCTTGAATATTTATGAAGATTATGAGCCATTGATTTTAAAACTTTAAAAAAAATCTTGTTTATGCATCAAAATCAGATGAATCAAGAGCAGGTTCTTATAAAACCAAACATGCATAACACATGTATATTGTTAGATTCAAGAGAAAAGAACAAAAATCCATGAAAATTACAGTTCACACATTAGTTCTCGTATTTCTATTTTTTATATTATATATATATATATATATATATATATATATAGAAAGAGAGAGAGAGAGAGAGTAATGTGCACATTCTGCCTTATTTTCTTGTTCGCCCCATCTTTAAAAATCATAGTTTTTGGCATGTTTTGTCACATCTAACACCATAGATGTGATCTATCGGTTTTATTTAATGGAACCAGCTTTTGGATGACCAAAATCTGACATGTATACAGGGGCTACGAAGGCATCAATTTTTCTCGGCTTAAAAAATATTTTGTAAAAAAACATGATTCAAGAGTCAATTCCCACTAAATAGAGCATGCTAAACACATCAAACGGTTCAGATCTATCATAAAACACTTCAAACTATAAGGTTATGAGAACTGTGAACCATGATTTTCATGATTTTTTTTAGTTTTTACATGCCTGGTTTTACAAGAACCCGCTCTTGAATCATCCAAATTGATTTCATAATCTTTATAAATATTCAAGCATTCAAAAATCATATTTTTTCACAATCCAATGGTTGATTCTTAGTAAATTCACCATGCCGAGCGTTATCCCACAACTTTTAAGTTTTGCCTATAAAAATAACTTAAATAAGATTGTCCTCAAAATTTTGCTTTTTGTTCTCAATACCGTACGGCCCTCTTTGGAAACTAGTAGCTGGGATGGGAAGTGGCAGCTGCCAAACCCTGGTAGCTGTCAATTGCATGATCTAGCAAGTGATGTCTTGACCAACTTTTTGGCAAATGCATGAGTTTATTCCAGTTCCAAGATTCCAAACAGACCCTAATTTGCTTTCTTAGATATCATCAAATCTTGCATCAAACCTAGTTATCATATGTAACGATCCCGAGAAAAAGGAACCACCGCAAAGCTCATCACATAATTTAATAATGTGCAACTTACGTTGGAGTTCCTAAAAGTGACGACGTAGGATAAAGGTTCATGGGCAACTTTATGTCTAGCTCAAGAATAGTATCTTCCGTTGGGCAAACCCACCACCATGGCCCCCCTAAAAAGGGATAACATGCCCCAATGATGAAAGGATGTGAGCTGTTATGGGCACCCCTCCCCTAAAAAAGAAAACTGCACCATTCCTTACAAGAAACTTTTATGATTTTACCACCCCAAGATTGATTAAAGAAAAGCCTGGTTAGAAAGAACAGCCTGGCCATAGAAAAAAAGCATCGTATATGACGTTGGCTGTCGGAATATACATACTTCGCTACTTTCCCTAGGCTAAAGTGGGATCCCCGCGAGATTAGCCACAAGCAGTACCAAAAATACACTTGAGCTCTTATTATGAAAAAATCGGACCATGTCCCCCCTTGACTCAGAGAGATTGAGACAACTGAACTTGAATGTGGTGGACCAGACAGATAAAGATGGTGTCACTGGCTCACAAGGAAATCAGATTTTGATCTCCCAAACACTCCTTTCTTTCCCTTATTATAATCAGTCATAAATAATGGAGACAATGTTACAGACAGCTCGGCTTATGTTATGACTACAAATGAATTGGAGTATAAACTTGCCTTCCCTCCTTATCTACACCCAAGAATCCCTCCGACTTGTATACGGATCCGACCGACCAATGTACACCAACCTTCAGAAGCTTTCTCAGACGGAGGAGACACGGGTCTTTATGGGCTTCAGCTTCAGCCCCATGCTTTCTGCAGACAGCAATTCAGGCGAGATGCATGACGGACTTAATGGGCTAGTGGGACTGCTCGACAACTGACATTGCCTGTACACTCCATAGCCCATCAGGAAGTACTCCAAGGGGATCAGCATCGCATGCGGTTGCTCCTCTGTCACCATCGACCCACAGGCTTGCACCTGCTCCCCACCAAACATCATTTAATGTTTAGCCCCATGCCCATAGTAAGTTATCGTTTAGGTATACAGAGACTCACAGGAAGACGCCCCAAAAAGAAAAAAACGATATTCGATATGTTGCAGATGTTTGGGGGAAAAGGAAAAAGGAATCAAGTCCATGCTAATCAAAGTAGAGAAATGCTTTTGCTTTGCAGGCATTATCCAATTATAATGGGCTACCCCAAAACACAAGGGTCATTGCAAGCTCCTCACATGTGAGGACACTGTGAAAACGGGGTTTAAGAAAAATAACGCCACCATGTCTTGACCAACCAACACGGAATGCGCAAAGTCTAACCCCGCAATTCAAATCAGTCTCTGACAAAACGCCCAAAGTCCAAAGTCATCCCCCCGTAGTGGAGTAAGACCAACATGGCCCCTTGCATTGACAGGTCAACACTTGTTTTAACCGAAGATCTTAATCTAATGCCCTTAAAATATAATTCTCCAAATTAAATGTGCGGCTAAAGGCAAAAGGGCTTACTGACAATTCACATGGGAGTGACGGCCAAAAGAGGTGGAAAAATATCCCAAAACCAACATACGTCACTTTCTTGTTTCTTGTTTTCCCCTTTATTTGTCGTCCCGCCCCCATGCAAATGAACGCATAGCCAAGGGTTAGGGAACCCTTACCTCAACCAGTGCTGTGTATTTCCTGTCCATCTTGGAGGTCATATAGAGGGCCTCGAAGTGAAAGGGAGAATTGTCGCCCACAAATATCAGCGTCCGGCATTTAAGTTTCTTCAAACCTTCAGCTATGTCGTGCCTCCTGTGAGCATAAACGTCAAGTACCAATGTACAAACTAAAAGACTAAAACATGTCAAAGATATAGTTAACTTAAAAATAATAATAACAGCAAATATATAGTTAACAATGCACCACTTTTGATGTCAGTCATGGTCTACACCAATGTTGATAAGTTGTCAGTATCGGTATCGCCC
This sequence comes from Nuphar pumila, assembly GCF_984573655.1. Lineage (NCBI taxonomy): Eukaryota > Viridiplantae > Streptophyta > Magnoliopsida > Nymphaeales > Nymphaeaceae > Nuphar > Nuphar pumila. Next base: position 28,175,784 of record NC_143263.1, on the reverse strand, counting down.
CGAATCATTGGGCCACCGATTCAGCTGGATTATGTGTCAATCATAACGTGACACGTGTTAAAACTATTAAAATAATAAAGTAATGACAAAAAAATATTTTTTAGTATTTTTTTTTTTGAAAAAATAGCCGATTCAGGGTGAGGGTGAAGCGTATCGATTTTCCGCCAGATATACTGATAACATCGGTCTACTATCATAAGATATATAAAAAGGGATTGAGTTAAGTTTGCGACCTACTTGACCTGTACTCGGGAGTACCCAGTAGCTACAAGCCTACAAGAATAGGACACCAGCTAAGAGCTATTAAAAGCAAACTATTTTACAGTGCTGAAAGTGGATAAGGCCTAAGTCTGCCCACTAGTAGAGACAAAAAAATCCAGACGTAGGCTAGTCTTGATATAACACAAATAGTAGTAGCCCACCAAGCCCAGCCATAAGTCAACAACCAATCAACAGTATTAGAATAACCATCCAATTCTAACATAGGCAAGCCCAGGTCACATGGGTTTCATGCAATCAATCCCAAACCAGAGACAAAGTGTAGAATAGCTGTCTTGAAAGAAAAATCCAGATTTCCAAGCAAGACCAGCTCAAGCCCCATTATGCGTGTATGCCGCCAGTCCTGTCAGGGTATATCTACAATCCAAAACTTTACTCGCTAGGTTAAGCCACGTTAACTTAGCAAACATGGATATGAACCAAGTCAAAACTCTACTTCAGGCCCCAAACGCAAAAGAGGACAAGTTCAAAGGACGTCGGCACATGCAAGTGGTCAAATGTGATGGTAAGAGTGGTAGAGACGTGCTATATTGACCTCCCATTAAAAAAGGGAAAAGAAAAGTTAAGAGTCAGGAGGGGGCGCGGAAAGTGCATGTGAACTGATCATAACGGCTAATTTTCATATCCCCACACGCGCTCAATTGTCTCAAGCTCATTTTGTCTCAATTGCACCACATAAAAAATCCATATGGACCACAAATAATCCCTTTCTACCTGAGTTTTGACAGATCAATTTGACTGTATGAAAATATCAACGTGTCCAACACAGCTTGGCAGCCACGCCAAACTGCTCGCACTTTCACAGCACATTGTTTCTCTATATAGACGTTTCCTCAATCCCACGCGTGTTTTCCCAATTACACTAACTAGGCATTAAAAAGGTCATCTGATAATTTTAAAAGAGAACCACAATCATGAGGTCATATAAACAACAGCATCGATAATGTAAGCATATTTATCGACAAGTAAAAGGAGAAAACTAATACGTAAAAAGAATATGTACTTAAGTCGAATATAAACAACAAAGAATCATTCCTTTAAAATATTGGCCAGCGGTAAAAGCATTAATTTGAAGATAAGCACACCAAATATGTGAAAAACCAAAATTGCTAAGGGGTCATCGAAAAACGAAATAATTTTTTTAAAAAACAAGGATCATAAAGATGACCATGATAAGCCAAACTACAAACAAACAAGATTTGAGCTCTTTCACAATCAAACAGCTGAAGCCGCAGATCTGGAAATATTAACAAGCGTTGAAATTTGCAGGACAGAGATCTAGACGAAGTCAGAAAACCGTGATAAACCAATAACTGACAAATGGCAATTCAGGCCTTCTTTCGGCAATTCTAATGGAGGAATCATCATGATTAGTTGTCTAATGATCTTAGAAACTATAAAATAATGAATCTTGGGCTGAATTGGCAGCCGTGGATTTCCACCCTTAAAATAAAGCAGCCACAGAGGGAAAAGACAGTTCACCTTCTCCACAACACAACTCAGAGTCTCAGACTAGCAAATAAAAACATGACAACCGGGCCTTGTGATTTTTATATTTCATCTTCAAATATAATTTAACAGGTTGATGGTTGTATAAATGAAAATATAGCAATAATTGCAATGATTTTAAATTGATACTATTTTGAGAATACTGCAATACTTTTATTTTTAATCATACTTCAATAGTAAATCAAGATAAATATACACAATAATGATATAGAGAGAGAGAGAGAATGATATCAGAGACCAAATATGAAGATAACTGAGAGTTGCATGGACCTACCGGCTAATTGCTTCAAGAAATCGTGTAACATTCACACTCTGCCTCTCATCCAGCAACTGCAAACAAACCACAGCAATCAGCAGGAATTCCTACTAAGTTTTTGTCTTATCATGCCTTAGAAACACCAATAAAAGGTCAATTACCCTTCTGCATGCCAGAACAATGTCTGACTCAGCAACATTTGCCCCACCACGAACCTCCTACAACGGTAACAGGAACTTCAGAATTAACCATAATGCAATAAGAAATACAGATCAGAGAAGTTTTAGCCAAGATTACCTTGCTGAAGTATCTCTGAAGCAGAAACTCCTCGACGACACCACACATCCCATAAAAGTACAGCAAATTAGACATAACCTGCAAAAGCAAAGTGAATAACAATACCAATCAAACTTCTCAGTAAGCCGGCCTGTCTTAACTAAAATGGCAGAGCAACATGAAAATGAAGTTCACTTTTGATACATTTCAAGGTGAGAGTCGCCATCTATTTCAAAATCCAAGTAATAACTAGGAAAATATAACAAACCAAAAGCAAAAGAAAAACACTAGATAACAATTAGCACCAATGGCTCGCACAACAACCAAATCACACAAAATCGAACTGACTCCAAGTCCTTTAAATAGAATTAATTTCCTGGAGATTGGCTACGAGACTAGTACCCACCCAATCTTTGAGCATTTATACTCCAGCCAACATTCATTTGCAAAAACCACAATAGCCTACTGATTACGGATTTAATAATAAACCTTAGAAACATTACAAGTTAGTTGAGTTAGGTATCTATTAAGTCAGATAAACAATGGCACTACTACTTGAACCACAAATAGAGCCTACATGACACGCCTTGCAAAGACATGACAAATTTTCCAAAATTAGCCAAACTGTGACCCAGTTCACTGCTTCCCTAAGTCAAGGCAGCTCCTCACTCAAGGTCACACGAGTCACCTGATCTTCCAACTACGAATAAACTATTGCTGCAATCAGCAAAATGAGAAACAAAAGAGAAAGAGAAGAGGGTCAAAGAAACGAACCTTGCTATATAACCACTCTGTCCAAGAGGGTGCTTTGCACAGAGGGGAAACAAGTATTAGACCAAGAACCCGATCCCGATGCCTCATCTGCAAAAGCATTGAAAAAAAATAAAAAGTTAACTAAATAAATAAAGAGCAACACACAATTTTGTATGAATCATAAAGCTTTGGACCAGCTTGAACTATGAGGTAATACATACTGCAAAAAGGGTAAGGATGTAGGCACCCGCTGTGACCCCCATGCATATAACTGTGCTGAGCCTATCAGAGGAAAGCAAGTTATAAGCAAAACATTAAGATAGCATACAAATAATAGATTAAAACAACAATAAAAACTTTGAAACAATAAGGAGAAATATCTTTTTTTTATATAAATTTAACATAGACTAACTAATTTCTATATGTACCCGAAGAAGTCCAGAACTTCAGCAACCTGATCTGCTAAGTCATCGACAGAAGGAACAGTGACATCGGAAGAAATGGCAGCCGCTCCTAACTGCAGGAACTCTTAAGGGAAGAGGAAGACTTTGCAACATGAGTATAACAGCTCATGAAACTGACTCTGACCATGCTTGAGAAGAAATGATAAAGCTTAAAATAATCAAAACCAAATGACGAACCTCGTGTCCAGGAGGATCAATATGGTAGATGCAAAAGTTGTGAAGCAGCAACGAAGCAGCTTCAGGGCAAAAGAATAATCCTTGGAAACATGACATATCTGTTCAACAAACAATGAAACAGAAACTTTCATTATCACAAAATGTGAAACCACTCACAGAAGATAAACGGAAGCCCTGGTGGTGAAGTATTACTCGTATAACTGATTGAACAACATTCCTAAAGTGTTTAAATGCATCTTGTCGTGCAAGGGGACCATGCAGGTATGTAAAACATTTGTAATTAAGCAGAAATGCAACACATAAACATCTCAAAACATGACCAGTAACCAGTAAAATATTGCTTTAAAAAAATATCAAATTGCACACGCAAAAAAATTGCAATCTGAAACCCAAGAAACCAACAGTGAAAGAGGCAAACCATGACCATATCTTCATAAAGAAAAAGAAGCATCAGAAGTAGTGCATCATCATATAAAAGATGACTAGAGAATTAATCACTTACGATTCAAAGCAACATCAGGATACGTGACAAGTGCTGGCTTGTCAATATCTCCAAATACAGTTACAGAAACAGGACCGAGGCTCGTATGTAAGATATGCTCCTGCAAAAAAATTATCAAACCGCTCAGAAATTCCATGAAAGGAAAAGGTGCGCGATAGTCTAACCCCACGATGCCCAAAAAGAATAATGGTCCAAACAGTTTGAAATCCAAGAAACGAAAATGGAAGTTACAGTTAAAGGATTCGAAACCTTATAATCCCATTTTTCTCAGAAGACGTGACAAACAAGAGATTCCAGCTCAAAAGAAATAAAATCAAAATCAATACAAAATTTTCTAATTTCAGTAAAATCTGCAAAAAGGAAAGCAGTTTATAAAAGAATCCCAAGTTTATTCCAACTTGAGATAAGAATCATAACGCTTCCTTCTATGGAAATTTCCATTGATAAAGTGAAGAGTCACGATTAATCGACATAAACACTTGGGAAACCCATCTAACCCAAAGGACAAGGTCAAGAATAGTTCTTTAACAAAATCTCACGTTTGAACTTCGGAGTCGAACTCCGTAACCTCATATAATACGGTAAAAAAATAAATATATGAGAAATTATTGTCGTTGAACCTAACCCCTCATCCGCTCCAATCCCTATGTAACCATATATAAGAAAACCAACAATCTATATCTCGTGCCAAAAATTCAACCAAACAAAACAAGGAAAACTCATGATTTGATAAAACAGAGCACAAAAATTCTAAATTTCCACGCAAACAATAAATGCAGACCGCAAAACTCCTAAAAAAAAGGTTCTCGTTCATCAAACCCTAAAAAACACATAAAGATAACAAAAAATCTCCTGTTCAGAAAACCACAGAAAATACAGAAAACAAGAACTCAAAAGCAACAAAGCCTCATTATTCACTGAATCGCCTCCGAAAAACCGAGCAAATCACCGTTTTCCGGCGATCAAAACCGGAAAATCCCCAAAAAAAACCCAAAATACCAAAAAAACAGGAAAATCACGAAGAAGGGAAGATTCAGGAAATGACTAACCTGTCCTCCCAATGGGATAGTCTCCATATCAATCGAAACCGAGCCGCTGGAATCACCCATGGCTGCGGTCTTCGATTTTTTTTTTTACTTTTTTTCTTTTTTTCTCTTTCGCCAGAAGCTCCGACTCTCTCAGCCATTACATACCCGACGATTTCGCTGGGACTTAACCCTCGTTTGACCATGGTTAACCCACCGACGCTTCGTCACCGGCTGCCGCTCGGGCCGTATGACGCGTTACCGGCGGTAACCAGTTAACCGCGATCAGCTCCCGGAATTAAAGCCTCCGTGTTTATCTTTCAGTTGGCGTTTTTTACCCTAACCATTTTCCATAATGTCGTTATTGCCCTTAGCAATTAATGCTGCAAGGATTCGTATTAATCAAAATCAACGTTATCTCGTTCTCGGAAAAATCTCGGCGACGAAAATTCCGAGAAAATTTAAATAAATTCTGTTTTTCAAGGAGAAAGAGAAACCGCGGAAAAATATCGGCACATATAAAAATAAATAAATAAAATAAAATCAACAAAACAAAAATACAAAAAGGTGTTATAATTTGTTTTTTCACATAGTCACAAATATTGCCTTTAAAAAAAAAAAACTCAACATTTTCTAGAGAGACTTTAGAAAACAATTATCCAAAAAAAGTGATATTTTAAAAAATATCTAATATTTTGAAAACATCATGTTCTTATTGCGATATTATTGCATTGTCAATGTGATATTCATGCATTTTCCTTATTGTTTACTTTTCTTCTAATATTTACGCTTTCTTATATATTTTAAAATTTTACCAAGATTTTGCTTAGAAAAACATTTTTTTTTTAAATTGATTGCAAGATTTTTCTTTGGAGATAAACCCCGATAAGAAGATTTGTGACTATGGTTTTGTTACGTTGGTATCGAAACAAAAAAGCGACTTGGATTTGGTATAGCTTCTCTCTATCTGAGTCTGAATCCGACTCCGAATCCATTTACCTTAGATCCAACCATGTTGGATCCCATTCATATCCCAACTTAGCACCCATCGGGCCAGTCGGAAGTGGAACCGATCCAGATTGTGTAGGAGGGAAGTGGAATTGGGGTGGGGTTGGATCTAGCGGTCGACCGGACTGTGCTGGACTTTTGTCCTACAAAAGTATTGCATGATGGGTGGAGTGGAAATGGGTCGGGTGGCCTATTTCTTATGACTGGTCCAGTCACTTGCACGTAAACATAGCCTATCACTCTCTAAGGGCACCTTTGCTTTGCCCGCCAAAAATGAGATGTCATTTGGATTCGTATGACTCAAAATCCCAAGCTGCCCTTTTTTTTCTACACTCGGATAATCCAAGAAAAAACCCCACCATCACTGACCGTACATTGGCTGACCTTGGGTAGGGATGGCAGTGGGGCGGGGCAGGGGACAAGGTCTCCACCCCTGCCCCGCCTCAAGATTTTATCCTCCAACCCCCATCCATCCCCGCCTTCATCCCCGTTTCATGTCCTCCATCCCCGGTTCAAACGGGGATGAGGCAAGGCGGGGCAGGGCAGGAATATTGCGGGGAAAAGTGGTCGGGGCGGGGATCGTGGCGGGGACGGGGCGGGGACGGGGCAGGGACGGGGCGGGGCGGGGAAAACTGCACGTCCATCCCCGCCTCCACCCCCGACGGGGATGGATTTTAACCTTCATCCCCGCCTCCATCCCCGTTTCATACCCTTCATCCCCGGTCCAAACGGGGCGAGGCGAGGCGGGGCCCCGCTTTCCCCCGGTCCACTGCCATCCCTAACCTTGGGTTGATAAACCCTTGAAGTCCCCCCTTTCCACCGAGGACTACGTACACCCAACTTTGACCTTGTGGTAAGGAATGCTACTCGTGGGTTTCGAACTTGTGGCGTGCCCTCAACTTGGTGACATTTACAAGTCGCCCTTACCAGATGAGTGGAGCCCTTGTAAGGGCCCCTGCGATTCCGTTTCTATAGCGAATGAGAAAACTACTGCCATTTGCCACTGCAAATGTGAGTCCTTTTCCCACTCAATTGATCAGAACTTAGAATAGGAACAGATTTTTGTTTGGATTGGATAACAGCATCGGACTACAGGTGGTTCAGAGTCCAGATTGATCAAAGTTGGTCACATTTGATTTGGTTTGAATAGGATGGATTTAGTTCACATTTAAATCATAAGAGGCAAACAATGGCACTTGTACTAGTTTGTAGTTGGAGAACACTGGATCCAGAACACTTTATAATGGACCTGTGACATTGGTTTGGATCTCAATTCAGATGATTTGATCAGATTAGATCTAAGACAGCAGGTCCCTTTAGCGGTAATGCATTTTGCATCTACTGGACCAGATCCATATGCAATCCTCACATGATCCAGTTCCATTTCGGTTTGTTATTGTTAAAATGATAGTAACGTTTTATGGATAATTTTGGCTGTGTTTGGAAATGGAGCAGCGGATGGAGTTGGAGCCACAACTTTTCCAATTTTGTATTTCCCGTGCTGTTTGGGTGGGAAAATTGGTTGGAAACCGTACTCACAAAAATTATTGGTTAACTAGGATGTACTTTTGGGTGACTTCAATTTTCCTAATTATGCAGGAAAAAGTGGATCCAGCCCCATTGGACCATTATCCCAATTCTCACCACATTTTCTAGTAATCAGATTATTTAAGCATCTATAAGTCTCTACATCTACACCAACTAACTGAGAACCATGAATTTTGAATCTCTCATAGTAACCAGCTATGTCACAGGGACACAAAAGCATCCCTAGTGACACGCACATGGACACCAACACGAACAGTATTATTTTAATTTTTTAAAATAATATTACATTAGATTTTAATTATATTTTAATAAAAAGGCATTTTTAATGTTATAATATTCAAAAATAGTTTTTTTACTGATTCGTGGCCCATTTTTTAAAAACCTTTCAAAATTTCGAGTGGAATCGAATCCCGTGTCCTTGAGTCCCCGAATCATTGTAACATAGCTAATCAGGCAAAGAAATGAGACAAACAGCTTGTGGCTCGGCTTGGCTCAACTTAGCTTAATTATCTAAGCCTCTCACATATACTATAAGTTTATTATATATCACATGTAATGGTATAGCAGATTTGGTTGGAGTATGCAACTTGGAAAAATATGTATTATTGACCCAGTCCAGCCCAAGCTCAACTCACGCAACCTAGAGCCTAAGCAGAAGATGAAATTAAACCTAAACTGGCTGATCTTGACCGGGCCAAGCTCGGCTATTTCAACTGGTTTACCAGCCAAAAGACGCGGTCCAAGAAATTTTAAAGTTTGTGTAGATTTAAACCTATGTCACAAAGATGTGGACATGAACCATGACTTAATATGAGTTTGAGACATAAATTGGAAATGTTTTTATAAAATAAGACACAGGACATGGATGTTTTATCATTAATTGCTTAACAAATATTTTTGATATTTTCTCAAGAAATTGGTGAACATCACCAAGTTGAAGGGACATCACGAGTTCGAAACTCATAGTGTCGATGTTGTCATTATCAGAATCAGACATGTATCGTTTGGCCAACAATTGAGGTGTATAGGCTGATACCGATACTCAAGCCAAAACATAATTAAAAAATATTACATGTCAATCAGAACGTGACACATGTTAAAACCATTAAAATAATATTTAAAAAATAATTTTAAGCTATTTTTTTACATTTATTAAAAAATAGCAGTATGGTCTGCCAATGTGCGGTCGGTGATAAGAGAACCCGGATCGGGTGCAATTACATGGCACAAAATTTGTGCATTAAGCACTTGATTGCCCCCATCAAGCCTTGGGCCCCACAACTGACAGGCCTGTCCCCAAGATGGAGGGTGATCAGGTGCTTAATGCACAAATATTTGTGCAATCATATTGCACCTGATCTTTTCACGTGATAAAGGGGGGTTTTCTTTGGCTTAGCCAAAAAATATATATAATATTAAAAGTAATAATGTTTAATAGTTTTAAAAAATAATTAAACATTATTTGCATTTTCATAAGCGTATCATTCAGTGATGCGACGTGTGGGGGCCAAAAATGGTGTGTCATTGTGACATACATTCAAACATATTAAAATTCATAATTTCCTAATATCCAAGTTTAGAAATCAATAAGCCTCAAGATCTTGGTGTGATCCAAACAGTCTTTTTTTGGCCGATAAACACTGACATTTTCTTTCACTGCTTGGCTCAAGTTGGTCGCACCTAGTAAGATTGTTGATATGACAATGGATGGGAATAACACTAGATGGTCATAATTGAGTCATGCACTTAATGAATTATGAGACCATGAGGCTAGCCCCAACGTACCTGGCTAGACCAAGACTATGATCTAGGTCCATGATTTGCGGGTTGGTACTCGAGAATGTGGACCCTTATGTTTGACTGGACAGAATCACCAAGCTTGGCTTGACAAGCTACAAGCACTAGAGGTGCAATTAGGAATTGGATATGGATCAGAACATGCCAGATGATCAAAATTGGGATTCAAAATACAAAGAGTAGATCCAAATCCAAGTTTCCATCTGAAATATATGCGGTAATGCTGGAACACATAGAAAACAAGTAAAAACAAGCTTTTTGCGTGTCAAAAGTGCAACCAGACTGGATTTTGATCCAAATCTGAAATAGATCCATCCTGAAATATTGATTCATATCCAATCTGAATCCTAAAATAACTTGATTTAGAACATTTGAATCTGATTCGAATGTATATTAAAATCTTACTTTAGAAAAAGTTTAAAACAAGAAAATAGCCAACCTTTTCCTTGTAATAAATTGTATTTTTTTTATTTTCTCACAATTTTTATCAGAAAAACATCAACAAGAAAATAACTAAAAAAACAGAAAAATAAAAGAATTGGCGATATTTATCATGCATTTAAAAAAATATATATGGATATTTATCACTATGGATACATTTCATATGAAATGAGTTCCATGAAACTTATTTTAAGTGTGTCAAAAAATTACACTTAGCTTAAGGTTATAAAATGGCAGATATGAGACTTGGTAAAAAGACCTCATTCTACTTTCCCCATCTTTCACCAACTTCACCAGCTAGAAGGAGCAAGTAAGAAAGCACGTTCTCTGAGACAGGCTATGGTTTCAAGAATACCTAAACTCACCAATAATATTAATTAAAATATCAACCTAGTAAAAGGTTGTCATTGTCTTATTTTATATGCAAAAAAAAAAAATCTTGAAATTGACTCCTGTTATGTCACAAGTTGAGAAAAAGAATAAAGAAGAGAGAGAGATTTTTTTACTTTGGAGTAATTTTGAAGCATGAGCCATTCAACACGGGTAAATTACTGCCATGTTTTCAGTTGAAAATGTGTTAGATTTGAGTCCCTTGAAGTTGGCAGGTTCACCTACTCCCCTAGTGGGGTTGGAACCTGAGACACTTCTGCTAAGATACTGCAAGTTTTAATGATCAAGAAATTCCATCCATGCATTGAGAGTGGAACAGGGAGATGCTAGGCACAGCCACAGTTCCGTACGTTTTACTGTAAAGGATCCAGTTCTCAATATGATGGACAACAACTACTTACCTAATGTTTTATAAAAAAATCAATTTATGTAGAATGTAGATGCAATATCATATTCAATAAGGATTAACCCCTTTTTTAAATATTAATTTGCTTAACATAGAAAAATGCCATGGCATATCACATGTTAATAAAGAAATCCAAATGGCAGGTAATTGGTGGCCTTCTGTACTATATTTTTTATAAATGTTAACATTAGTTAGAAGAATGATTGTCACCTTTACAATGATATGCTTTAGATAATCTAAAACCTAAAAAGTAAGCAAATGGTATGATATATGGTCACATTTGAGCAAATGCCAAACGATTTCCCTTTGATTTTCTTGACGTTTACTAACGGTGGGCATGGGGCCCACATGGCCCAGACCCCGACTCAGACCCAGACCCAGGCCTGCAAAACTATGACACGACATTTATGGATGGGTCTAGGTCTCATAAAAGCTGAGGCCTAGGTGGTTCCGGATAGGACCTTTAAGCCCGTGCGACTAGTAAATGGGCGAAGCCGGCCGTGAAAAGATCAAATATTTGTGCATTATGCACCTGATCACCCTCTATTTTGGGGACAGGGCCTGTCAGTTTTGGGGCCCAAAGGCCTGATGGAGGGCAATCAGGTGCTTAATGCACAAATTTTGGGTCATGTGATTGCACCCGATCGGGACTCAAGCAGGACTCATTGAGATTTTGTTTTGGCCTCATGTAAAGTATTCTGCCCCCATCACTGGATCTGCTCCGAGGAAGAACTATATCTGGGTCTTGATACAGACGCACTTTGCATTGAAAAATGGCTGGTCATAATTAGGGGTGGCAATCGTGTCGGGTTGGCGGGTCAGCATACCTCAACCCGAACCCGACCCGTTTATTAAACGGGTCGGCTGTGGTAAACACGAACCCGACCCGTTTAATAAACGGGTAACCCGACACGACCCGCCAACCCATTTAATAAATGGGTTTGGTCGGGTAAACGGGTTCTCAGGTTCACGGGTCAGGTTGGCGGGTTGACCCGCCCGCCTAACCCGTTTATTAAACGGGTCAGCCGGGTTGGCGGGTTGGCATACCCCCAACCAGAACCCGACCCGTTTAATAAACGGGTTATGCGGGTCGACCCGTTTATTAAACGGGTTGGCTTAAGCCCAACCTGAACCCGCCTAAGAGGCGGGTAGTGTCAGGTTTTGCCACCCTTAGTCATAATCATAATTTATGTGGGTCGTGAAAATTTGTGTACCTAACATGGGTTTATGTGCTATTTGGATCTTGTGGATCCAATAAACCTAATTAGCCAATAGAACCTATTTCAGTTGATCCCGAATCAAGATGCTATTGGATCCAATCTGGATCAAATATGGTCATACCCAACCCAGTGGCAGCCCTATTGAGAAGGATTAAGATTTAAATAGATCGACTAAATAGTTGAGATGTTGACAGTGGTTGGTGTCTAGAGGTTAGGATTGACTAACTATTTTCTTTGTTCTTTTCAACTTATTCCCCAAATTAAATAAATAAATAAGAGGACAAAACAAAAACCAACCTCCACATGTTGTTAGTGTTTTTTTCCCAAACAAAATTCATTTTCATTTAATTAAGATGCATTAATTGATACCAATTGTGATGGTAAATGTTTGAAATTAATTATACCAACATACTTAAGAAGGTTCAACATGTTGTGCATCAAATTCTAATTGAACTTAAGAGGCTCTTGTTAATTAAGTTAGGTATCACCAAATTCAAAGTAAAGAATAAAAGAAAATGCTTTAAATTAGTTTTACATAAAGCTCACATTTAATGCTAAGTTGGAAACACTTGGTCATATGTCAACATTGATTTAAATGTGCTTAATATCAAATAGTGCAAGTTTAATTCCTCCTCCTATTGTGACCAAGCCGTACGGTTCATGTCACAAGAAAGTATGGAACACGTTGAAAATATGCAATTTTGCATTAAACTCCAACTTTTACACCTAAAGTTAAATCTGTTGCAGTAAAACCGATTGTCCATCATGTGGTGTAAATGGTAACGTTTCTTGACAATTGGGGTGAATTCAAACACTCCTTGAAAAGGTTAACGAGATTCACACCTTTTCTTTTCTTTTCTTTTTTTTGCTTTTGCATTTTTTTATACCGGGAAGAAACCACAGCTTTGGTTTGGACTTTGGACATCCCCGTGTGGGTGGGGAGGATCAGGTGCGATGTGATTGCACACTTTAAATGTACTGCTGCGCCTGATCACCCTTCATCTTTGTGATACAGCCTGTCAGCAGTGGAGCCCAACAACAGATGGCGAATGATCAGGTGCAGCAGCACACCAAAAGTGTGTAATCACATTGCACCTGATCTTATCTCTGTTATGGTCCAAGATGTGCCACATTGACTGTAGCTCTGTTTAGTTGTTGTATAAAATTCTACTGTTACTTCTCCCCCACCAACCGGGGACAGTTTTTCATCGGCCTAACATCCTTCAATTTGAATGCCTTAATTAAGTTGGCTCACCTAGCCAAGTGTGCAGAGCCCTAGTGCATAGTAAGTGAGGTTAACACTTGAAGATGGTCTATTCCATAGTAAGTGGGTCGCAAATGGGTTTAATATGGTCAGTTTATGATTCAAACCAAGTCCAGGGTCCATTTATGGGTCTATTTTGTGTTTGGACCTTTTTTGTTATATTTGGATCAGGTACCTACAAATTTGGGTCAGCAGGTCGATATGATGCCAATCATGTGGTAACCGATGTGGATCCGCAAGAGAGCCCAAATTAGGCCTCCAACTTGCAGCCTCAGGGTGGATTATCGCCGACTCCACCAGTTCCCAATTTGATTGGTCACTTAGGTAACATCCAATGTATGGTGACCCGCACCAAACACAAAATTGTTAAACCGAATCTGAAATATTTTTTGGCTGAACTTTATGTTCATGTTGAGCCTAATAACGTAAAAGCAGCCTTAGTCCATTCTGGGTGGTTTGAAGCCATGAGAAAAGAAATGTTTGCTTTGTCTCAAAAGCATACTTGGAAACCTATTTCAAGACAACCCAAGAAAAATGTTGTCGGTTGAAAATGGGTTTTTAAAACCAAGTTAAAGGTTAATGGCACCTTCGACCGACTCAAAGCCAAGCTGGGTTGCCAAAGGTTTCACTCAATTATCGAGAGTTGATTTCATTGAAACCTTTTCCCCTGTTATAAAGTCCACTACCATTTATATCATTTTGTTGATTGCTTTAACATTCAAGTGGCTCATCCATCAGTTGGACATAAAAAAAATGTTTTTCTTCAAGGGTTCCTAGATGAACTTGTTTATATGGATCAACCATATGGTTTTAGGGATCCGGCCAAACTAGCACACATTTGTAAGCTCAAACGAAACTTTATACGACCCGAGGCAGTCATCATGAACTTGGTTTGATCAGTTTGGCACGTTCCTGCTTGCCATGGGTTTCTATTGTAGTGTAGCTGACTCCTCCCTGTTTGTCTACCACAACTATAGGGGTTGCATATTTCTCTTTCTTTATGTTAATGATATTATCATAACCAGTAGTGATTCTCGGCTCATATTTGATGTTATGTGTGGGTTGAGTGATTAGTTTGCGATGAAGAATTTGAGAGGCCTCTGTCATTTTTTTAGGAATTCAAGTTCAAAAATTTGATGGCGGTCTATTCTTAAATCAAACCAGATATGCTCATGGATAAAGCTCAATTGAAAGACTATTTCCCCATCTCCACACCCATGGACGGGCATCCCCACCTGCACCCAGATGCCCCACCTTTTGAAGATGTTCAGTATTACCAGAGTCTCTTGTCAACAGCTTGCAATACTTGACATTTACATGACTTGTCGTACATTATTAATTTTGTTTGTCAATATATATATATTCACCTACAACGTTCCATTTTTACAAGAGGATTCTTTGTTATATTAAAGGCACAATTCAATATGGTATTCAGCTCCTCGCTCTTAATCGTATTGTCTTCTATAGCTTTTCTAATGCGGATTGAGCTGGTTGTCCTCTCAATCGTTGCTCTACCTCTGGCTTATGTGCTTATCTTGGTAGAAACTACATTTCTTCGTGCAACAAACCTGAATTTGCAGACTTTTTTTTGAAAGACGAGATAACATTTTCAGCACAATAAAACTTGCTTTATGAAAACCAATTTGAAAGAAATCGTTCTCATAATTTAAATTGAACTCAATATTCAAAACCAACTAATCTTTCTCATTTCATTCATAAGAGAATTTACTTATACATAGTTCAATTATAAAATAACAAAATTCATAACATGAGGAAGTCCCAAAACACACAATGGTTCCAAGACTAAAAAGGAGCCCATGATCCAACTCCAGATATACTCGATCCACGTATCCATCATCACCATAATACACCTACCTATGGGTACCTGAAAAAGGAAAAGTAAAGCAGGAATGAGACCAACTACCGTCTTAGTATGTAACATGACCTTTCGTCTCGCGATAGCAAACACGACAAGGTCTACAAGCAAACAAGACCTACCATATGTCTAAAGTACAACTACAAGATGTACACTCATCTCTCTGCGAGAAAGACTCTACACACCCGCAACTCAAAAGAAAACACCAATAATAGGTCACCCAGAATAAGACATGCACAATCCTAGGTGCATGCACATGTTTTAATTACTTTCTTTATTTAAGTTTTTATTTTACTTTCTATATGATGCAAATGTGATTACCTTGTTTCGATATTAATATTTTTTTCACGAGGGCACCACCGCCTTGAGCCGTTATAGGAGAACCAGTTTACATAAAGGTGTATTTTCAAACATTAGTATTTTATATATTTTATTAACCCCAAGAGCACACAGCTACACCAGCACCAACGTTCAAAACCCTTTGTCAAGGTGTTCCTTTTTCCAGATAAAGTGGTAGTACACTGCTGCTAATGTATGTAGCATGAACCTCCCACTTTTAGGAGTCATGTCCCCTAAGCTGTAGTGGTAGAGGACTAGTCCACCCTTAGTGATTAAAAGACGAGGCCCACAATAACAACATGTCATTGTTGTTGAGAAGAAGTCAGTCATCAACTCAGCATCCCACAGGGTTGGTGCAAACTCGCTCACTAGGGATGGTAGGGGAAAATGGGCCCCACCTCACCCTGTTTGGACTGAGGATGGAGGACATGAAATGGAGATAGAGGCAGGGATAAAGGTTAAAATCAAAACTCATGTGGGGATGGAGGCGGGGATGGACTTACGCTTTTTCCCACCCTGCCCTACTCTACCCCATCCCTGATCCCTGTTTGTAAAATAACTAAAATACATTTAGGGATGGCAGTGGATCAGAGAGAAATGGGGCCCCGCCCTGCCTTGCTCTGTTTGGACCGAGGATGGAGGACATGAAATGGGGATGGAGGTTAAAATCAAAACCCCTGTGGAGATAAAGGCAGAGATGGATGGTAGAATATTGAGAAAGGGCGGGGTAAAGACCTTGTCCCTTGCTTCTGCCTTGGCCCACTACCATCCTTGTCGCTCACTAGATGAATAAAAGTCACTCAAGGTGAGAAGTCACCCTCATCTTTCACGGTGTAACCACACATCTCTATATAACTTGTTTCACTCTAATTTTTAGTTTATATGCATCAATGCAAAATTATGTAGGTACCCACATCAGTACCATGGGCCCTTGCCCAACAAGTTACACAAATTTATTTATTTATGCAATATGCATTTTATTGTGCAAATACCTTTGTACACATAAGGTAACTCTTGTATCTCTATATGCATCATGCCATGCATATACTATGTAGTGCCCACATCAGCACCATAACTTTGTATTGCCACACTTGCAAATACAAGTCAAACTAAACCATGCATGCTTAAACCACACAATGTCATGTTTGTTATGTACACACAACAACTCTTATTAGCCATACTGAAAAGAAAAGCATAAACTTATACATATATATTATTTTCATGCATGCATGCTAATATACTTATCATTCTCATGCATGCATGCTAACATACTTATCATTCCCATGCATGCATGCTAACATACTTATGCATTTTAATTCAAAACAGGTCTCTCCTTGGTCAAACTAAATATATCACATACTTAGAAGTCAACTCTCCTGATTTCAGGAGTCGACTCATAGGATAAGAGGTCAACTCGACTCTCCCACTACGGAGGGTCGACTCATAGCCTTCAAGGATCGACTATGTAGTTAGTAGGGGTGGACTCTCCTTAAAAGGGTCAACTCAGCAAGAAACAGGGGTTGACTCTTTTTGAAACGAGATGACTCTTTGAGAAAGAGTCGACTCTTCCAAAATAAAGTGTCCACTCCTTTGAACAGGGGTTGAGTCATGTAAAATTGGTTGACTCTTTGTTTTAAAAACATGGGTCGATACAATCGAAGAGAGAAGAGTCAACACCCAAAAGCAGAGGTCGACCCTCAGGTCTACTCAGCCTTCTACAAAACATGAAGGGTCGATTTCTGTTCAGTAGGTGTCGACTTTTACCCTTTGTGGAATATGGTAGCTCCACCAAAACATCATTTTGAAATATAAGACTCCACCAACCAGTGGTTTAACCCCATCCAACTTTGTTCCTATATGCTAGAAGTTAAAACAAACAAGCACAACATATATAATTCATAAAAACCTCAAGCTTAAAATGAATTTAAGCATTCATAACATGAATATGAATTTGGGTCACTCAAGCTAGCACATATGCATATTTCAACCCAAGATTTATCCCTAACAAGTTTTCAAACACATATTTCATTCTCAAAATAAATACATATAATTTCCAGTATAATGTTTATCCAAAGGTCAAAACATCAACACAAATAGAAGCATGTAAAACTAAGAAACATAATCAAATACCCATTCACACATAAAATCTCTTACACATACAATTTCTAAAAACAAGACATTTCTTCAAAACTAACAATTTATTTTTCAAAAAAATACACTTAAAAGCAACCAACATGTTAAAACAATATTTTAGTTCATGTACACAGTACAAAAATCAGAATTTTAAACATACTTTGTAATAGAAACGAGCTATAAAAAATTCAGTTCATCCAATATGTACAAAGTCAGATTGTTAAATACTTTCAAAATAAAAAGGAGCTACAAAAATTTCAATTTATAGATCAATTGCAAAAAAACAGTTTGTAAACACCTAATATTATAGAAATGATAGAGATTTGCATATACACCTTTCTCAATAGCTACAAAAACAGATTTCTTTGTTCTTAAAATATAACTTGAACAAAGACTTGAAAAGAGTAGACAATTAAATTAAAAATCTATGAAAAACATGCAACACTAGTCCAACCAACTAATGCACAGTTGCTTCAGATTGGTTTCACTGAAACCCAAGCCAAACCGTCAAAAAATTGCACAGAATCCATCATATGCATCACATAATCCACTTAGAAGTTGAATCTCTTAAGCATAGAAGTCGACTCTGAGCTAAACAAAGCATAAACAATGCCCAATAGTCGACTCTATTGGCTCAAGAATCAACCCTCCGATTAAATATACTTGAAAAACATGTTTGAGTCGAAATCAAAACTTCTCCTAGATTTAGAAGTTGACTCACTCACTAAAGGAGTCAACTCTCAATGGTGTAAGAGTTGACTCACCCAAAGCCAATGTGTAAACTCTCTTACAACAATGAGTCAACTCAAACTCAAAGGAGTCAACTCACGACCTCTCTACATCATTGTACAAAGCACAAGTGGGATGCTTCGACCCCTGATCTTCAAGAGTCGACCCTTGGGTCAATAAAACGTAAAGTTTTCACAAGCAGTGTTGTGAGAGGCATACGCCTCTGTACCTGAAGCGTACGCCTCAGAGGCAAAGCGCACGCTCAAGGTACTGAGGAGTTGCAGTGATGTGCCTAAGGTAAATATATAAAAAGAATTTGATTATTTGCATATGGGGTTTCAGCTTTCCAAATCTGATCATTAAACAAAGGTCGTTCTGATGTAGTCGAATATGTATTATCGGGGTTTCAGCTTTCCAAGGCTCGTTTACCACGGATACTTGAGAGTCTCATGTTGTGAGAGGCGTCAGTACCTGAGGCGTACGCCTCAGAGGCGAAGCGCAGGCTCAAGGCCTCGCTTCGGCTCATCGCATCTAACAACCGTGTTCACAAGAGTCCACCCTTGAGACCGTTTTACACTTTTCAAACTCCTAAATTCGGGAGGTTAGAAGCACCCAACTTGAATGAAACTCAACTCCAACACACTTAGAGTGTTTCAAATTGATTATACATGTCAACAAACATAAACATCACAAAAAATATTATTTAAATAATGTGTGGTGGTTGGGTCTAAAAGATATATCACCATGTGATATATATATTTATGAGAGAGAGTGAGAGATTTGGCTTGACTTACCGTCGCTTTTCATGTATCTGCTAAAACTTACGACTTAGGCCTTATGATTGATACTTATGTAGTGTTTTTAGGAATAGATGTCAGTATCACGTTACAAAAGGTGTAACGGTTTGAGACGCAGATATATTCAACCATTGCCTGATTTTGAATTGGTAAGCTCCTGCCTCATCTCACCACATTTTTACTAAGCCATTGACCAAATTTGATTTGCCCTGACATTACCACTAACGAGCTCACTAGAATATGAGAACTGGAAAGATGAGAGCTAATTGTGAACCGCTATATATATATATATATATATATATATATATATATATATATATATATATATATATATATATATATATATATATATACCAGTGAAGATGAACCGTGTATGCTAGTTTTCTATATGCTGCAGACACATTCAGATAACGATGACAGTACTTTATTATAACCAGCATGCAAAGTGAAGGGAAACTATCAATCAACGGCAATTTCGTCATTTAGTATGATACCTCACCCTAACCTGAGTTAGACGGGAGGAGTTAGCACGTCGGTGGAAACTACATGTGTGCAAACAGGTGGAGGAGAGCTTTGCACACGTGACAACTCCATGTTACACTCTTTGTCTTATGATCCTATCGCGCCACGCGGTAGAGAAGTGGGACCCATGCACCCTGGTTCCCCGGGCAGTCCCCCCCCCCCCCCCCCCCCACCCATATGACACGTTTGCCAATCAGCACCGTCGATCTTATGGTTTTTTTTTATTTGCTCCCTGTGGGTCCCACAAGAGTATCCTCCATGTACGTGCGCGTCCTTGTGGGCCGCAGGTGCTACGAAACTGAAACTTTGGTCATGGACGGAAATAGTGTTTGACTTTTTCATAACGAAAATGTCCTCGGTCGTCCTCTATGACTGTGAAGGCTGAAGCAGTGGAGCCTAAGACCAAGGATGCGGTAGCAGGCAAATGGGGGCATAGTTCCCTCAAAAAAAAAAAAAGGTGGGGACAAATGGTGGATCCAAATTACACGATTCTTAACCAGGTATGGATCCATCGTATTTGGTTCCAATCAAAGTGATATGTACGTATCTAATACGAAGGTGTGGATGATGGGTCCATCATCCATGTAAGAACACTGTTATTTCGTGTCATTTGGACTAAATATGAACGTGATCCATCTTAACCATGATCCAAATTATACATGACTGAGGGATATCCGAGTCCAGATCATTTGCATGCCGTCAGTTTCGGAGCCACATGACCACCCTGACACTGAAATCTCCAGTAAGGGCCCTAACCCGAATGTTGTGCCTCCCCCACCGCAACCTCTCTCTCTCTCTCTCTCTCTCTCTCTCTCTCTCTCTCTCTCTCTATATATATATATATATATATATATATATATATATATATATATATATATATATATGAGTAGAGCATACTTGCTTGAATATTAGGTACTTGCTATATGTGCTTGATGGGATTTTTAAGTTTTTTTTGTTTTATTTTTAAATTCTGATGGTACGATCTATGTACTTGATTTTATAGGGATCAACACATAAGTGGGTTTTTATAAGGTTTGAAAAATCAACCGTCCAAAATTTTATAAATATTTTTAGGCTTCAAATATCAATTTTTTCATCGAAAACACATGATCCATGTATGGATTCCTCGTAAATTGACCATGCTCAACACATTTATGGGGTCAAAACTTGAAAAAAAAAACACCAGAGAAGCAGAAAAACCTAGCAAACACGTATTACAAGCACATAATATTCAAGCACCTACGCTCTACTCTCTCTCTCTCTCTCTCTCTCTCTCTCTCTCTCTCTCTACATATATAATATATATAAGGTTAATATTAGGTACTAATGAAGCTATGGTACTAACAAGATATAAATCATAGGTGCAAGTTATATAAACTCAATCTAACCACATAGATGTGACCTATCGTTTGTTTAGTGAAAATCTTGTTTTGATTCATGTAATTACGACAAAAAATCAACCAGGCAAAATTCCATAACTCAAAAGACAGAAAAACAAGATGGCCTTACATCTTTAGCAAACAAATCATGCTGAACACATCTATGGAGTTAGATTGAGTCGGTAGAACTTGCACCTATGATTTCTAACTCATTAATATTGTACATACTTGTACCTATATATGTACACACTTATGTATGTGAGCATGCACACATAGACACATACATTTGTGCCCACCCTAGTTCGGAGCCTCTGCATGTCATCTTGTATTCTATGGTGT
The DNA here is from genome assembly GCF_984573655.1 of Nuphar pumila. Classification (NCBI taxonomy): domain Eukaryota; kingdom Viridiplantae; phylum Streptophyta; class Magnoliopsida; order Nymphaeales; family Nymphaeaceae; genus Nuphar; species Nuphar pumila. The sequence goes on along the minus strand of NC_143263.1, from coordinate 28,154,355 downwards.
TGAGGAGGGGCAGACTTAGAGATGTAAACAGGTTAGATTTGGGTTGGATATAGGCATTACTGAGTCAGAGTCGGATAGAATCAGATAAAACCAAACCCGGATCCAACTAGCTTAAAAGCTGATATTTACACTTAATCAGATTTGGACTTGGGTTTAAAAGAAAAACTCAATGTTGAACCTGAGTCTGATTATTAATCAGATCCAAATTTGACTACTGAATCCAACTAATGAGATTCAAATTCTGATTGAGGATATATCCGAACAGTTGACAGCCCTAGGCAGACTGGAGGTGCACCTAACCTTCTGTCTTTTGCATGAAGTGGCCACTCTCAGGACTTGAACTCGCTTTTCTATGCTGACATCCTCTGCACTTCATTATATGAAATAAATGTGGACTATATTCAGATCCAATAAGTCTAACGAAAATCTGACCTACCCTTCAATCATTTCCTATTTCCATTCTACATCTTTAGAAAATGGATCTTGGTTGGAACATGACTACCGGGCCAAATTGAATCTCACATTAAGGACCACCATGTTAAACAAGGTCCAGTCTTATTTATTGGATCTTAATTTCATGTCAAACTTATGGGCCCAGCTTTCTTCAACCTAACCAGACACCACCAGAAATATGCCACGTGCCTAAAAGAAGGAAAAAAAAGGCATTTCAATTTGTAGCAGGGTTAACATTGTATTTTGATTTTGCCCATAAACAATGAAACCGATATAGTCCAAAAAAATATTTCATCTTATTTGGTCAAGGAAGTCTCTGTCAATTAGTTTTAACTTTTACCCTTCACTATTTTAATAAATGTTCTTGTCAGTAATTAACTTACAAAAAGGTTCGCTACTAGTTTAACCTAAGAAGAAATGCACTCCATTCATGTCATAAGACAGGCAAATTATCCAGTATGAGCATTTAGTGTTTGCAAGGTCAGATTTGGTGATAAAGGGTAACCATTGGTGTTGGTGGTGATAAATTGAGTACAGTTAAGGGTATGTTTGATGGCATGCACACACACACACACACACCCCACCCGAAATGAGAGGGCAGGGGACAGTGAAATCAACAAATGTTGGACTTGGCAGATGCACGGAGCGGCATCCACCGCATTCATTTTTGTATGTAATATTAGTTCCACCCCCGGTTACGAAAAGAACAGGGACGAAGAACCAGTTACACTCTCTCTCTTCCTGCCTTTCTCTTGTCCCCGACTCTCTCTCTCTCTCTCTCTCTCTCTCTCTCTCTCTCTCTCTGCCTCTCTTTGCCCCCAACGCCGGAATGAACTGAAGCAGCCCTCTTTCCTCCCATCAGTCTCTTTGCACTTCCGTGAACATTCTTCCGGCGATCAACGTCCCTTCATTGTATGTATCTCTCACGCTATCTCTGATGTTGTAGGTGCTCTCCCTTCCTCTCTATCTCTCTCTCTTACAGAATAAACCCTAACCTTAATTTGATTTCAGAGTCAGAGTTTGTCTCAATCTATTTTTTTTTTTTTTGTATTCTTAAGGTTTTGGAAGAATCAATGATGTTTGTAGGAGTAGGGTGCTCTCCCTTCTTCTCCCTCTTTGTTTCTCATGGATAGAATTAACACTAACCCTCTCTCTTTATCATGCTTAGGTTGTATGAGGCAGGAGCAGTTTGTTTGGATGATGATCACCAAATATTTGATAAAATGAAGGTTTGTTCAGCTCTTATAATCAGCTGGAAGGGGAAAATATTATAATGAAGGTTTGTTCAGCTAATGCTATATGATAGAAAAACTGGCTAAACATTCTTGAAACTAAAAATAATAATGGCTAGCAGAGTACCAAAATACTTTGAAACTGACAGAAGACATTTCATTGGTAAGCATAATTAAATGTTGCTCATTTAGTTAGCGAATTAATATAGCTAATCTATAATAACATAGTTAATGTTACTATAATTTGTAAACTAGTGTATATTATGTAATTTATACTTTGCAGTCGAACTTTATAATATATAATATATAGCATGCATTTTATACACGATAGTCCTACAATCTACACAGACAATACAAACTACACTCTTAAACTCTATGCTTCCATTCATGTGAAAATAAATAATCAAAGATATCAAGCCAACTGCAAGCTCATCGACCAAATCATTTTTAGAAAGGATACATCGAAAGAGAATTAATCTGTAGACGTAGATTACACTTGATAAAAATGCAATAAATATAATTTTTTTACTAGTCAAACAAATAAAAGTGGATTACACTTGATAAGAAAGATGACAAAAGAACTCTAGATAATATTTTTGTTAAGTTAGTTGTTATTTTCTATGAAGCCTTTAATAGATCGAATGCTTATAGTCAATACAGTGGAGATAATTCTTGCTTATTTGTCAATATTTTCTTTCTTTACATGTATATTAGAATTCAGAATGATAGATATTGTAATGAGTGAGGTACAAATAAATGCAACCTAGCCAGACTGAGAAAATACAATAGAGTACATCCTAGGTGGACTTCTTATTTGACTGCATGTTAAAGAAGTTTAGAATACCTGAAATGAAATGTTAAGGGGATTAAAAGAGAAGACGATGAGAGTGGTGAAGAGTTAAATAAAAGAGAAGTTTTGAGCTGAATTTACCTTAAAAAAAATAAACAACAAATTGAAGTGTGTCAAGCCCAACTTGCCCGGAATGAACAAAATCTTAAACACATCAAGCTTTCGATGGGACACAGAACTGAGGATGCCTATGGCAAATATAAAAATATGGATTGAGTGTATTAGAAAAAACTCAAAATTGAAGAATGATTAAAATTCAAAAAAATGATGATATTTTAAACAGTGAAAATTTATGAAGAATCAATTGCTACAGGCAATTATAGGTCCACCCAATCAGAAGTAAACCACTACTAGCATCTCTCATCGATCTCGACCTGGAGAAACTAAATTCTTCATTACAAGCTCTAGGTGATGAGACACCCATGAGTAGCCCACAACCTAGCGGCTTTCAATAAGCTTCCAACATGCTTTCAAATAAAAAACAACGCAAAGTCCACAATGATGATCAAATCATGCAAATACTAGGCAACATTTCTGAGAATGTGAAGATTATTAGCGATGAATCTCCTTGCACTTCGATAAAACAATGTAATGCTATATTGAAAGAAATGTCCAATAATGACAAGATTACTACAAACATGTGTGTGAGGGCATTGGACTTTATGATAGTCCTTGGAAACACGATTGTGTTCCTAAGCATGGATCCAAACTATCGGGTTGATTGGTTGGACTTGAAATTGCCTCCTAATGTTTAAGTATGCATTTGCACAAGTCAGCACTTATGTTAATTATTTAATGTTATCATTATGTTAAATGTTCAGCATTGCTTTTGTGCAAATTAAATGTTTTTCAATTTAAATATTGCATGTTATAATATTATTAAATATTTAATATACATGTTTATTAAAATCATATTCTTATTTGATTTTGGCATGTTATAATATGTTGTATTCGAGAGGAAGGCTAAAGGTATCTATGACTCTTGGGAGACATGCCAACTATAAGTTATTATATACAAGGGAGCAGTGCCTAGATCATTCACCAACTTTGAAGAAGTTAATAGCGGTTGCAGGAGTACATGGCAAAAATAAGGTGGGTGCAGCAGCGAGAGGTACATGAAAGAGCAACTACATAATGTTCGAGGAGATACTGCATTTGTTTTGTTGTGATACTCTTTTTTTTTATACTTTTTTCTAGTATGTTCATATTTTTTTTGTGCTGGAGTGATATACACTTTTTGGGCCTTAGGTGGGTGATTGACATGCTATGATACCCTCACATACTTTTGTTATTTTGCTTCTTTATTAATATTTTGGATTTATGTATACTATGATACTTGCTTGCTAACATTTTGGATTTATTTTAAATTGAATGATATGAATGAATGAATGACATACTATGATATAAACACATACTTTCTTTATAATGGGATGTATCATTTATGATAAAATGAAATAAATTTAAATATATATGCATATTCATTTATGATGGAATAGAATAAATATATGTATGAGAATACAAGTTGATTTTGAATGAATGGAATGAATGTATGTATGAGAACAATGGTTGCTTTTTGAATGAATATATTTGAGATCCATTCTTAAATGAATGGAATGAATGTATTTTTGGGAACACATATTTTTTTAATGAATTGAATGAATGTATGTATGGGAATACAAGTTGATTTTTAAAATGAAAAGAATGTATGTATTTATGAGAAGGTTGATTTTTTAATGATTGGAATGCATAAGTTAAGTTTTGAATTAATGGAATGAATGTATGTATGACAACATATGTTGATTTTTGAATGAATTAAATGAATGTATTTGGAAACACGGGTTGATTCTCGAATGAATGTATTCGGGAACACATGTTGATTTTTTATTAAATGGAATGAATGTATGTATGAGAACACATATTGATCTTTGAATGAATGGAATGAATGTATTTATGAGTAAGTTGATTGTTGGATTGAATGGAATGAATTTATGTCTGAACAAATTAATTTTTTAATGAATTGAATGAATATATCTATGAGCAAGTTAATTTTTTAATGAATTGGATGATTGTATTTATACAGGTTGATTTTTTAATTAATGAAATTGTTACGTATTTATTTTACATATGTTTTTGTGTTTTGATATTTGAATCCAATTCTAAACCCATATTTGATTACTTAAAATCATGATTTTAGACATATGTTCATAGTTAGATTCATATTTGATACCAATTATAACTTCAGAATATCAAAAAAGTTGTTGCATAGTTTTTTTACATATATTTATTATGTTTTGGTATTTAGATCCAATTTGAGATTGATATTCGAGGCAAAAATGCATGCGCTCATATTTGGATCTATATATGATACCAATTATAATGTTGAAATATCAAAAGAGTTGTTGCATAGTTTTTTTACCTACATTTTTGCATGTTATGGTATTTGAATTCAATTCAGGATTGACATTCGAGGCAAAAATACATGTGTTGTATTTGGATCTATATCCAATACCAATTATAACGTCAGAATATCAAAAAATTTGTTACGTATTTGTTTCACATACAGTTTTTTATGTTTTGGTATTTGAATCCAATTTAAGATCTAAATTCAAGAAAAAAATCATGATTTTATATATACGTTCATAATTGGATCCATATCTGATACTAATTATAATGTTAGGATATTGAAAAAAATATTGTGTAGTTGTTTTACACACTTTTTTGTATGTTTTGGAGCAAAAATTCATATTTTGGGCAAAAATCAATTACGGGATCCACATTCAGGGCAAAAATCCATGATTTTATACCTATCCAAGCCAAAAATTCATAATAAACTTGTTCAAACATGTAAATTGGTAGGCGGATCGAGTCATACGATCCAAAATGAAGTGATCTGATCCATTATCCATGTTTGTGCAAGTTGTCCGTACATCATAATCAAACAATGGACATTTGAAACACAGTATCCGAGTATGGTCCAAAAAACATCGAACTTGGTGAACATATAAGACCAGTGTTCTATCTATTTATTTTGTTCATTTAATCTAATCTTGGACAAGCCATCAAACAAACCCTTAGGACTGAAAAATGAGGCTTGTGCTCGGCTTGTAAAGAGCTCATTAAAACTCGTAAAACAGGCTCGGGAAGCCCAAGATGAACAACAGGTGTTAGTCCGCTCGGTTCGTATAGGCTCCTTAAGTCGTGATAAATATATTTTTAGATATATTGTAGATGTAGAGTAATATAAATGATTGAAATGTTTGGCTTGCTTCATATCTTATTACTTTTATAAATAAGAAAGATTGAGCTTTGCTCAAAAGATCTAAAGCTTAAATCTATTACTTCAAGCTTTGAGACAACATCTTTTTCTCTTCTTTTAAATAAGACCAACTCGAGTTTACTCATTTAGCTCAAGTTTGTCATGAACTCAAACTGAACTCGGGTTTTCATGAACTCATTTAGCTCAGAGTTTCTTGGCTAGTGATCTCCTTGATTTTAGCTTCATTAGGATCAGCAAGATCTTCTTCCTTAGCTATAGGGTCCTTAGCTATAGGGTCCTTAGATGCATTAGGTAAATCTTCAACCTTGGGCTCCTCATATTCTGGAGCAGATCCAGTGAATGGGCCCGAGTACTTTACAAAGAATATACTTGGCCCATACAAAACACAGAAACCGCGGTGTCCAGCGATTTTCTGGCACACACGAGAGTCGGCCGAAGGGTTTTAACCTCTTGGAGGTGGGGTTATACAGTAGGACATCAATCTCTCCCGTACCCCGCCACCTGAGCCACTGTTTCCCCTTAATAAATAAATAAACAGTATATATATAGTAATGTGTAGCAACGGAATCCAAAGGTGCGCAATAAAAATGGGATGTTGCTGAGCGTCCATCGGCCTGTGATAGACACTAAGCATCTTTTTGGCAAAAAATGCTGAATATTGTCAAAAACATGCACTTTTGGGTGGTTCTGGACCGCTGCTAAAACCCCTTTTTAAATGCCGGGTGCATCCCCTAGGGGCTTTAGTGGCGGTCCAGAACTGCACTACAGCCCAAAAGTGCAGAAAAATGATAAAAAATAGTATTTTTTGCACCGTTTCATGCGCTGGCCATCCATCATGTGCGAGATAGATGGCCAGCGTAATTCCATTCATAGCTGCGCACCTAAGGATTGCACAGCTATCTATCTATATCTATATATATATAAGAATATTTCTTGTGTATATTAACTGAAGCATTTTGGTGTGTGGATGGATAGTCATTGTTAAGACAGTTTCTTTTAAAGATAATGAACATTTCACACTAATCTTTTCAAGTGATACTTGTTCTAGAACATCCAGTAAACCTTAAATTTTTTAAACGTTGGTTCTTAGTTTAGTCCATGTTCTGACTTTCTGAGTGCCTTCATGATGATTCCCTGCTTCTCTGAATGGCCAAACTAGTATCCTTCTACCATTGTTCCATAAGGCTGAAGACAAGCTGATGGTGTGAAACTATTTTGCTGCTTGATCACAACACTGTGTTTGATATTCTGGATTTCATTGCTTGTCCATTTACCAAAAAGAAATGGGCAAATATTTTCCCAACTAATGAAGGTATGAATTGAGTAAAAATCACCTCATTTCATATTTTAGTGATTTTTCTTTGGAAAACAGACCCCACATATGTGATCTATATGATTTTGTTAGTAAGAAATTAGTTTTGAAGCATGTGATTGCTGACAAGTAAACAAGTTTTTGAAAGGCTTCAAAAATCAACAGCTAACGTCATGTCAAAATTTCATAATCCAAAAAAAAATCATGTATTTATGTGAGAAAAATATGATCCAAGGACTGACACGTAACAAATAAACTAGTTAAACATATCTCTGTGGTCAATTGAATTGTTACAACTTGCGCCTAAATTTTTAGCTCAATAATTATGTACCTTCACTAGTACCAAATATTTCCCCTGAAGAAATCTTACCATTCTATCAGATAGTAACAGATATCTTCAACAATTTTAAAATATCGTGATTTAATGTGATATTTTTCATTGACCAATATTACGCAGAACAAAAAAATATTTTTCAAAAGCACCTATTTTGAAGATATACATTTTTTAACATAATTTTAACATGTACATACGATTTTTTTTTTGCGGTTTTTGGTATTATTTATGAGATTATTATATACATAAGCCAGGTATTTTGAAAATATCATGAAATTCTCCCTCACTGAGATTTGCTATTAGTTTGATAATACATGGGATGATAAAAGGATAGTGAAGATCTTATCATGCATGATAAATATAGAAGCATATATACTTAGACCTTTTCTATTTTCTGCTATATGCCATCTCAAAAGCAGCATGGTTGGTTAAATGCATGATTTTGTAAGGGCTCATCATATCCACCTGAGTATATATATAGGTTCACTCATATGCTTGGTTTTCAGGCCAAGCAGTAGCAGAAAACCACTGAGATTAGCCATATTTCCCATAGCAGCAAACTACCTTGTTGGTTTCTATGGACTAATATATTCTAGTAAAATGACAAAGCAGAAAGTGATGTAAACGTTTGATTAAAGGGCATCTTTCTTTTTTTCTTTTTATATATTCTGTTCAGTACCTTTTGCCTGATAACAAATTAGCTTTCTTTATCAGAGACTTCAACTTGGAGTAATACCTGTCTTCATTGCAATGTGGGGCCTTTTTCAAGAAGAAAAGAACACTTTGGGATTCCATATACAAAAAAGGTCCAGTTTGACAACCGTACCGGCCTAATCACTGGATCTGATCCGTTCCTCTGGACACATACTAATTAGGGATGCCAGCGATTGGGTTTTGGTTGAATATCCAACTGGATTTGATTCTGATTAGTCACAAATACCATCAGATTAATAATCCGATTCAGATCCAGTGTGCAGGTTTTGCATCTGAATCCTGATTCTTAACAGAATCCTAATCGGACGGTTAATTTTGCCCAATTAGATATAAAACGTATCCAATTAGCCAGATTTGGAGATTTGAAATGAGTTTGACGCGATTTTATATAAAGCATATAAAATTAGCCGCTCGGGCTCGGATTCAGAGATTTTAACTGAGTCTGACCCGATTACAAACCTAAAACTAATTCTGGATCCTCTGGTTTTTTTATAAATTATGCAAAATTACGTGCTGCAAGTGATATAATATATATAGTAATGAGTACTTGCTAAATGAAATATGCTAAATGAACCGTCCTAAATGAGTTTTTTTAGATTTATTTTATTTTATTTTTAAATTCTGACCGATAGAAATGTGATTTATGTACTTCATTTTATAGGGATCAGTTTTTGGAGTGTTCGATTTTGACACAGACGGGCTTTTATAATGTTCAAAAAATCTATGGTTTAAAATCTTTGTAAATTATTGAGGCTCCAAATATCATTTTTCATCTAAAACACATGATACATGTGTGGATTCCTAGTAAATCGACCATGCCCAACACATTTATATGGTTGGAACTATGAAAAAGCACGGAAAGAACAGAAAACCCCCATTTAGCACTTACTCATTTCTCTCTCTATATATATATAATATATATATATATATATGAACCAACCATTTTCTTTGCAAATCCAACTATGTGGCTGTGTTTGGCATGGTGAATTTGCTAGGAATCAACCACTGGACCATGTATTTTTGCCAAAAAAAAGGTGATTTTTGAATGCTTGAATATTTATGAAGATTGTGAGTCATTAATTTTAAAGCCTTAAAAAATATCGATTATGCATCAAAATGGAATGATTCAAAAGTGGGTTCTTATAAAACCAAGCATATAGGTCACATCCGTACGGTTAGATTCAAGAGAAAAGAACAAAAAATTCATGAAAAACTCGGTTCACACATCAGTCTCATATTTTCAGTTCTCTCTCTCTCTCTCTCTCATGATTCAAAAGTGGGTTCTTATAAAACGAAGCATGTAGGTCACATCCCATAGTTAGATTCAAGAGAAAAGAACAAAAAAATTATGAAAAATCACATTCGTTCTCATACTTCCATTTCTCATATTCTAGTGACTCTCTCTCTCTCTCATATATATATATATATATATATATATAGAGAGAGAGAGAGAGAGAGAGAGAGAATCTTTCTACGTGGAATCCTTTTTACAATAAGAGAGATTCATTTTACTGTGAAATGATCATAAAATTAATGATAGAGATGAAAATTCACATCAAATGACGTTTGAATCCTTTAAGTTTTTTGACAATATAATGACTTTTTACAAGTCTTACCTTGAAAATGGCTTAATGGTAGTATATAGACTTGGATAATCAACAGTCATTTCAATAACCAGGAACAAATTCTAATACATCCAATAAGAAACACAGCTTTTAATGTCACACCAAGTTCTCTTCAAAGGGAAAACACTCTCTTAATGCCCATACGAACACTAATTAGTTTTGTGGAGGGGTGCAGTGCTCATGCTCACTATGTTTATAATTTTCCTTTTCTAATTTCTATTACTAGTAAGAATTCTATCAGCAGCCCACAGGGACCTTGCCCTCCAGGTAAGGGGCAAACTTGATTTGTCACTTGACATAGGATGATCATGGTTTGAAACCCACCGGTGGCGTTCCTTTACCCCCCAAAGATAAAGCCAAGCATATTCTTCCATTGGCGGAGGGAACCTCAAGGGTTTTATCAATAAAAACACGTGCCAATGTATGGTAGGGAATTGGGAAAAGTGTTGGGTGAGGATCATAATGACAATTATCGCAAGATTTATGAAAATCTCGCGATAATATCGTAAGAAATTGCCTGAAAGTTTAAAACAGCAATTTCTCGCGAGATTTTCAAAATATTATGAGATTTATGAAAAAAACATAAATACTGTGATTTAAACACGATATTTACGTTTTAAACGGCTATTTATCATGAAAAAAATGTGTATTTTTATTTTTAATAATTTTTATTAATATTTTCTTATAAAAATAATTTTAAAATTTTTTTATTTATTTTTTATTGCAGAGATTTTGCCAAAAATGTGAGATTTATGAAAAAAAATAATTTCTCGTAAGTTATTGAAAAATGAGATTTTTCTGATAAAAACGTTTGTCACTATGGTGAGGATACCTGTCTCCTAAAAAAAATAGAAAAGAAAAAAGAAAAAGAATGTTATCAGCATTTATCTGAAATTGGAAGGTTAAGAGGTGGCCGACAATCCCAATGTTCCTCAAGGACAGAAACAACAAATTAGCTTAATAATTTTCAAAAAGTGGGAAATAAAAAAAATGTCCCACTCACAGTAGGCATTCTCATGTATAAGTTGTGCACCTTTCCAAATACTGTTCACTCTTCAACAATTGCAAGGCAATTACTCAGCTTTTTTTAGATTATTTCATTTATTTATGAATTTTAAAGTTTTGCAGGACTAGCACCTGCTGACAACATGCTACATAACATGATGCTCTCTTTTTCATGAGCTACAGTTGTGTCAAATACAATGGTCTACCTTTTTCGTTCTATAATTGAGAAGATTTTTTGACATTTTTTTTTTCATTTTTTTAGTGGAGCCAAGAGAAAGCCTTCCTCACTGACCGCACACTGACAAGCCTCCCGTTAGTTGGTAAAACTCTTGAGATTCCCCAAGGTTGGTCGATTGGGGAGGTGGTGGTGTTGTGGGGTTGGGGTTAGGGGTGGCAAAACCTGACACGACCTGCCAATCCGCCTCTTAGGCAGGTTCGGGTTGGGCTTAAGCCAACCCGTTTAATAAACGGGTCGACCCGTCTAACCCGTTTATTAAACGGGTCGGGTTCGGGTTAGGGGTATGCCAACCCGGCTGACCCATTTAATAAACGGGTTAGGCGGGTGGGTCAACCCGCCAACCCGACCCGCCAACCCGCCCACCAACCCGTCCCGCCAACCCATTTTCCTGACCCAACCCATTTATTAAACGGGTTGGCGGGTCATGTCGGGTTACCTGTTTATTAAATGGGTCAGGTTAGTGTTTGCCACAGCTGACCCGTTTAATAAACGGGTCGGGTTCGGGTTGAGGTATGCTGACACGCCAACCCGACCCGATTGACACCCCTAGTTGGGGTCAGGGGGTGGGTTAAGCATGATAGATGCTGCATGGACTGTATAAAATCCCAAAGGTTGTCACATTTATTAACATTGAAAAAGATACGCCTCACTAAGTGACCAAGGCCTCTCTCTCTCTCTCTCTCTCTCTCTCTCTCTCTCTCTCTCTCTCTCGCGCGCGGCAGCCAAATTCTCATGAGAAGTTAAAAAAATTGAAATAGGTAAAAAGGAACAAAAAGGTAAAACTATAAAAATAAAAATAAAATTTTCAAAACACACTAAGTTTTTTTACATTGTTACACCTAAACAATTTTGTGGATAATTAAATTGAAAAGCCCCAAAGTCTCATTTCGTTGTTAAATATGTGATACGATTACTCTTTAAACCTAAAAATAAGCAACAGCAACAACTTATTGTTTCCTTGAAAAAACAGAAAATCCCTTAGTATCTGTTTATACTGGTTTTTAATTTTTTTCCTTTTTTGGGGAAAAAACTGGCAAGTAAAGCCTCGGATTCGTTCATTTTCACTCATCATTTGAATCACATTGGAAGTGCCTCCTTTAACAGTGGTAAAATGATCTCGTGACTTTCCTAAAAAAATGGTAATCAATGCCAAATACCATGCACAGAGACCATACAGATCAAGATTCCCCAAAACTTCACCACCTAACTCTCCCACCTCTTTTATGACTGTAATGAAAGGAGAGTGTACAATCGTCCCAAAAGCTAGTCATGGAGAGAGAGAGAGAGAGAGAGAGAGAGAGAGAGAGAGAGAGAGAGCTCTTTGATAGGTGTAATAAGGGACAGAGAAAGTTAAACAGTAACTTTCGCAATTGGATGGGTGGGGGAAAAGGGTGCATATGAGAAACCATGGACAAGGGAAAGAGGAACACAAAGGAGAGAATTTCAAAAGTGAATTAGTATATTTAACCTATTAACTCAACTGGAGTTAGCGATCACCTAAGTTAAATGGATGGAAATTTGTTTTTGATTAACAATACAAAAATTCAGAAAATGTGTTTTTGACAATATAAAGAACATTAGTATTTTTTTTAGTATTACCAAAACTTTAGGTTCCAAAAATTTCCCAAGTATAAAATAACCCCTTTTTCCAAAGTTATAACCGGTATAAACATCAATAGATAAAATCACAATTTTTTTTTAAACAACAATATCATGATAGTGCAGTTGTTTAAAAAAGCAACTTTTTTACAAATTTTCAAGGTATCACTTTGGCACTATGACTGTGATTACCAACAGATCAAATCACACACCTTTTTATCCATAAATTCATTTTCAGTTTAGGACTCATGCATGACCAGGTCAAAATTTGACCATACTCATCCGGAGTCGAGCCATAGTTGTCAGAAAGTGGGAGAAGGAAGCGACTTGGGATGCGAAAGCAAAAGTGTGGAACAAGTTAAAAGCGAACCAGAAATCATCTCAGAAGCGGCCTAGGAAGTGAATCAAAAGCAAACCAGGATTCAAAAGAGAAACGAAGAAGGAAGCGACCTAGGATTCAAGTGGAAAGCGAATAGGAATAAAAAATATAATTATATTTTTTAATTTACAAAAATATAAGATTTATTTTATTATTGACAAAATAAAACATGAGTAGATAACATTAAAGATGATCTATTAATCTCAAAACTGAATCATATATGCAAGTGCAACCATTTAACAAATGCATCATATTGCAAGCATTTGATAAATAATACATCAATAAAAATTAATTGCAACCATTTAACAAATGTATCATGTTGCAAGCATTTAATAAGTAATACATCAAGAAAAAATTATAATTCATATTCCTTCTGCAACACTGCACAAAAAGTGCAAATACTCCTTTATTTTTTCAACTAAGCAAAAAATAAGCATTGTTACTCACGGAATACACAATCATCAGTCTCATGATCATTCTATTTCCTTAAAAAATCAACTCATGTTATTACAGATTACATTGAATTTTTTTTCCTTTTTCTTTTCTTTTTTTTGTTTTTTCCCTTTTCCAAAGGTACTTGCTGCATAAATTAAAAAAGCAAATAATAAATTTTTTATGATCTAAAAATAGAGGCATTACATGAGGAGACCATACGGATAAGTAAATCTTTTCAAGATTAAAAAAATGATAATTGCTATCAGTACCCAAATTATCAAATAATAGGAGAAGATTAAATCAGCTTAGATAACAATCATTATACAGTTATACACAGTTCACAATGTCAAATTTGTTGGATTGTATCCCAAAATGCAGAAAAACAACAGAAGGAAAAGAAAAGGATCCATACAACTAAGTATTTTTTATGATCTAATATGATGACCTAACCAAAGCACAAGCAGAAGAAAAGAACTAAGAAAGATCGCATCAGTACCTAGCATTAACTAGACCAATGATTTTAGCCAAATTAAAAAAAATAGAACAATGCTGAGAGAGAGAGAGAAAGGGAGTCAGAGAGAGAGTCAAAGAGAGATGGTGAGAGAGAGACATACGGAGAGATTGAACGAGAGAGTCAAAGAGAGAGAAAGAGAGAGCATACCTGAAGAAAGCCATGGAGGTCGCCGGAGCTCACGGCTGGAGGTCGCCAAAGAGGAGGGAACGAGCGAGAGATAAGGTAGGGTTTGAGAATCGAAAACCCCAAACCCTCCCCGTCTTTTGGTTTTGATATTTCATGAAAAAAAGCAACATTACCATTTTAAAAAATAGGGTTTCCTTTTAAATCGAAGGCTAAAAAAGGAAACTTGATTCCCGATACTGGGAAGCGAGCATCCCCACTAATGAGAAGTGGGCTTCCCATTAATGGGAAGCTCAATTCCCATTTATGGGAAAGCGCAATTCCCACTAATGGGAAGTGTGCTTTCCATTTAAAATAAGTGCTTCTCAACGCATTTGGGAAGCGCCACGTTTCGCGCTTCCCCGGGTCCTATAGCACTTCCGGTAACCTTGGGTGGGGCGACCTTCTCAGCTCAAGACTGACTAGGACTATTGTGTGTGTGTGTGCGCATGAGAGAGAGAGAGAGAGCATGTGCATGCAACAGCGCTGAGCCAGGGACATCAACTCGGCCACGTATGCTCATCAAGACAAGTAGCCTTATCAACCTAGTCACTTTTGGAACAGGTTTGGTCCATAGATTCTCCCTTTTGCACCTATAACCTTTCGCAGCACTGGTTGCAAAATGAATGCATGGAATGGCAGACTGCATTGTGACTGAATGATGCACATGATTGCCCAAATTCAGGAAGTCACATACATCTCATAAATATTTTCATATTCAGCTATAAGACTGAAAAAAAGGGCAGTCAACCAAGTACCGCTGGATCATGCCCAAGTTAAGCATTGCATATATGAAAGTCCTAGCCTAACCGACCGATCCTTACTTAAAGTCTGGAGTTGTGCCCTGCACATCACATGCACGGTCCTCACATTCTAGCTTTCCCCACCTCGCATCTAGCCGGTTGCACGGAAACACTGGCTTCCCAAGGCTGCCAACAACAATCAAGTTAAAACAGAACCGAAGTTACGAATAAACATTTGAAGAGTATAATTCTGAATGACAGCAAATCATTGCTCCATATATGTCACTAGGATCTTTTCTTACCTTCTGTTAACAATGTTGTGTACGTGACACAGCCACTGAGAGAGTTCAGCTTGTGATCCTGCTTGCACAGGATTTGCCCTGATGAACATAAAGCAAGAAACCAAAACATATTTCCATCAATTCTTGGACACCAAAGAAAAAAATAACCAGTTCCTTTTAACTTGCACTATAATGTAAATAAATCATCTGAGTGCAGATGAACTGGATATAGAGATGAAGGATGGCATGAATAACTCCATCCCTTAAAAATGAGTAAAGCGCAAAATTGAAATGCAAATGCAGGAACCTTCGCTTCTTGCTTATCAAAGTGTGTATATAATGATATCTCACATATCTGACAGGGCTACTGCAATGTGGTATACATAGAGGACACACAGATTTGCTTAGAAATAACAATATGCAGAGTTGTACCGGTTCTGCATTAGTCACCAATTTAACAACTCCAAATCTAATGAATGAATAAAAAAGTATCATTTTCACAAATTGGCATTTGGTTCACTTCCCAATGGTTTGTTTCAATATGAAGATGGAACTGAACAGGGTGAACAACATGTGATTCACTCAGGCCATGACATAAAAACCTTGACTTTTTCCAGTACAGTCATCTAACTTGAAAAATGAGTATTTTCAATATCCCTTCTTCCAGAAGGCAAAAAAGAAATTGATCAAAAACATATCAATTGAATCCAATATGCTTGGGATGCCACTGGTCTGTTCGTCTCAGAAATAGAGTAGCAATTATGATAATTTCTTCTAAATATATTATGACTCATAAAAGATAGAAACAGGGTAAGAAGGATTACTTGAGAACTTCCTTGAAGTGATCTGCACATTCCTGGCAAGGGTGTAGTCGCGATAATATCGCCATCTGTAGACACAAAAAATTTGATTGATTCCATCAATAATGGCATTCATTCACGAAGCGATATCTGAACCTAAACACCAAAGGAGAAACTTCACAGAATGCAATGGTGAAACAGGAACATAAATGCCAAAAACAGTCAGATTTTCTAATGGCAAGCAATGTCACTGAATGAGTTGAATCTGCAACAGCATTATATTCAACATTTTCTTCAGCAGATCTTAAAGCAAAAAAGTCGATGCATTAAGAGAAACCATGAGTCAATCATATAATTAACGTACTCTATCCAGGACTAAGACATAGCAATACAAGGTTGGAAGCTTCCACTTCAGATGGGCCAGGCAAAAAGGCATTAAAGCATAGAATGGGATCTTGATGTTGCTAGGTTTGCAATGGAACGGAGAATACCAGTCCCTCAGGGTAATTTTGTTGGTGAGTAGCATTATAGGACAAATGTACAAAGATACTTTAAAGGAACCAATATATCATCTCTTGCATTTCTGAAAAAGTAAATTCAAAAGATATCACAACTGATAAGTGTCACAAATATGTAGATCTCCAAGAAATCAAACCTTACTATGCTATATGTAGTTTTCCAAGAAATCAAAACATCATCTAGGAAGATCCATATGTTAATTCATTTAACTGAGATTACAGCACAATAATGTCTTGCAGTCTAACTAATTGTTGCGGACACAAAAGAAAGGAGAAACAGGACTAATGCTGACCCCATGTAGCTGCGATAAGACTTGATGGTGATGAGTCTAACTAATTGTTGGATAGTCATCAAATTGAAGCTAATGTCAGTTATTAGGTCATGTTTTATGTGCTTCTTAACCATGCTGAAGTATCATAATCAAAAGCCATGTATAAGGCCTGACTGCTTTTATCTCCATTCCTTCAATATCTGTGACTTCTCAAATTGGTTGCAACAGAATAAAATGCTAACCTGATGATCCAGTTGCAATGATCAAATAAATCAACGGTCTTCACAGTACCAGCTTGACTCCAACTGAACATTTTGAACACAGGATTTATGCACACACTAACTCCAGTATTATTCATGAGGATGCCAACTTAATGAATCTAGCTATCCAGTTTACTGAAATCGATAAGGAAATGGCCTTACCATAATTTAACCTCATTGGCAAAGCAACAGAAATATTGAAACTCTCACTGTCGTCATTATTGTTGTTTGTGGATGTCCATTACTGCCACCATTCTGTTATTGTTTTCATCAATAGATTTAAGAAGGCACTACCACGTTCAAAGGTTCCATACATCTGTCACTTCTAAGACAATGATTTCATTTTTGAGGAAATATTCATCTAAGAACATGGAATACAAATCAGACCATGTTCTAAATTGAAATTGAAATACTGATGCAACTTTTTTTCCTTTTAATAAGATAGATTTATGTCTGAAAGTTAATCTTGTAGAGCTGATAAATCATTTTCAACAATCTTGAAATTCAATTGGATCCATCTAACTGAATCTTGATGATAATGAATTGGATATAATATTATGAATCAACAATATTTGACCTAGCAAATCAATTCATCATAAAGAATTGAATAGTAAAATCTCGGAATGAATTTGCCATAAATTTCATGATTTTTTACCACTTATTGTCTTAATCATAATTACTCTTCCATGACCTTGCTTCCTGAATCAATAATTGTCTTCCAAAATGGGAAAATTTTCATCCATTTTCACATTATCTACATGAATCACATCTCATTATTGTTAAAAAAATTCTAATTCCAATATCTAACCTTGACGTTTATGGAAGTATGTAGGAGCATTTACACTTGACAATTACTAGGTTAGAGTTAGACATAACATAGGTTGACAGTTTAGCATTTTCCCATATAGTTCACATGGAAACATTATTAAAATAATAAGCATAGGGTTCTTTATCTCATGGGTTACTTTATCATAAGATTAGTCTACATGATATGTGAATAAATTCAATGTTTAATTTTTTCAATGCTAACTTCTATGTCACATGGGTGCAGGTACGGGTGCGACACGGGTGCGGAGCAATTTCAAAAATTTTGGACACGGGGACACGGCTATATATATATATATATATATATATATATATATATATATATATATATATATATATATATATATATATATATATATATATATATATATATATATATATATAAGATTGTAAATTTTAAACCAAAAATAAAAAAATAATTCTATTGAAGTAACAACACAAACTTACCAAAATGTAACACATAAATGGATAAAAATAGACTCAATCAAAGTTGACTAAGTCCAAAATGTGGACAGACTCGGCCCCGGTGCGTTGACCTAGTCCGACACTTAGTTGACCGTGTCCGCACCAGTGTCGGGGCATGTCGACGCAGGTGCATCGACCTTTTAGCTGAGTCCGTGCGACTTAGGCTAACTTACAAGATCAGTGCCTGGATATTATATATCTCAAAAAGAAGCACTAATATTCCTATAAAGGTAGGAACAAAAAGTGTTGCTAGGTCAAATTTGTAACGCTGCATATAGTGGTTTGGCTGGAACAATTCAGAAACATGTGGACTCGAAATCTCTTGTAAGTTTTCTACTTTGGAGTTCAGACAATCTACCATTAAAAGGGGCTTTCAAATCTTGTAGTAAACCTTGTTCATGACTGATCATGACATATACATATTAATTATCGTTTTGTTTGAGAAAAAGACAAGCTAAAGACAAAGTTTGTGGGTACAAAACATCAAATTCCAATTATAAAATGGTCATCCAAAGATACTCTGTAGTTCTTGAAGGACAAGTTGTACATGATGAAACATGATACACAACTTGATCAATATTAACTATTTCACAAATACTGGGAACAAATTGAATTTATTTTGTTTTTGTCAACTACTAATACATTAAAATAATAATGATAAAGATGCAATAAGTTAGTTTATCATCACGATTTTATGCAGCACAAACTTTCTTTCTCTTTCTCCAGCACCGATTTAATAAGAAAAGGAGAAGTAACCAGGTACGCCTCCCTTCCTCCTCCTCCTCCTCTCTCCACCACTTTCTTCCTCTTCTCTTCTTCTTTTTCTTCTTCCTCTCCCTCTCTTTCATCCTCCTTCGTTTCTTCTTCCTCTCTCTCGTCCTCCGTTTCTTCTTCTTCTCTCTCTCAACGAGAGGGAAAACCAGAGAGAGGGGGAACAAAGAGAGAGAGGGAAATCGAGACCAGAGAGAGGAGAGACGGAAGACGAGAGAAGAGGAAAATTGAGAGAGGGGTAAATGAGACCAAAGAGGGTGGGGGTATTGTGGCTGTTTGGATCGGGTCTAGGTTGGACCCCACCCGGATCAATGCGAGACCCGACCCAGGGCATACCCGCACTGAGTCCGGTACCAGTACCCATGTTTTATTGTGTCCAAACGAGTACGGCACCCCAAATGGTGTGACTATGTTACATAGTTTTTAACTAACAAACTAAAACTTTCAACACAAACTTGAAGACGTGAAAAATGTGAAGTTCACATAGACTTTACCAAGTATATAGAACTTAGAGGAGAGAAGGCCTTCTATAAGGAATACAGGACCTCCCCTCCTTGCAATCAATATGGGCTTAATACCATAGATGAGAGGGAGCTTGTTTATCTGATATGAGGGTCTTTTAGACATGGCTCTTTGACCAAGACTTTCCTTTCAAAAGTGTCACACTTGCTTTTAAGAAGAGGAAACACATTGATTAGGATTCTTTGAAAGGAATATCATGGTCAAAGTTAAGGTTTTACATCATCCATGCTTAAATTTTATCAAATAAAAAGAAAATGAAGAACCATGAGAATCAAGTTGTTTTTTACGCTATTAATATTATAGTTTCACCACACAACCATAAAGTTTTGTTTTGTTTGTCTTCTTGTAATTTTATTTTGATAATTTTTTGACATGAAATTTTTAACCAAGATTTTTTTGAGAATTTTTTTTTAAAAAGAAAGTTTTTGATTCATGACTCATAATGATAGATTTGCATGTTCACACTCATTATCAAGTCTCAACAGGAGATCACTTGCCCTTTTTTTCCAACTCTTGTTCATATTCCTTAAAGTGATATAGACAGCTTCCTAAGATCACCGCAGTAGTCGCTCAAGGTATAATCCCCTTGCTTGCACTGTTGAATAGTCTCCACGGTGCCACATTTTTTGCTACATTCTTCTTTGGGAGGTATGCAGTGACAATGTCACCCGAACTTCCTTAGAGGTCTCAAAACTCATAAATATTTTTTCAACTGATGGCTCTATTTATTGAAGTCAAGCCAAAATGAGGAAATCTTCACCTTCCCCAACCCAAAGAAAGTGTTTTTAGGCTTTTCTATTTCTCCGTTAATGTATCCCAAATTCTTTCCTTCACTTATAAAAGTTTTTATGGATCGAGAACATCCCTCATGATGATTTTTGTTAAACCTAATATTGAATATTTGAAAGCTTTGACTGTCTTTTCAGAGAAGTGCCAAGTTCCAATTAAGGATTTTGATGATTCATCACCAATGTTTTCTCTTTAGGTGCAGCCATTTTGCTCTATTCCCTATATTTTCAACAATTACACCCATAGAAACATCATCATGATTCCCGCAATGGCTGCTAGTGTCACCTCCTTGTTAATAACAGCCTTCTCCTTATGAGGATCCAACTTCATACAACTACCAGCATCAAGCAACCAGTATGCCTGACACTAGCCAACAAAAAATCTTCCCATTATTTTTATATTTCACCTTTCTCACTTTCTACCCACCAAATGTTCTCAAATAGAATCCAAAAGATCACCATAAATTCCTTGCAACCATACCCAGCAAAGAATGGAGTTCTTGAGTGTCTAGGTGTCCTATGTAGTCAAAAGCACCAACTAGGCAACGACTAGTCTGCCTAGTCAGCCTAAAGCTTTGCAATTCCTATGTGAATACCTTAAAAGGTACTGATTTTGCCGACTAGGCGTCAACTAGGGTGTCTAGTCAGCGACTATGCTGACATCGCGTAAGCACAAGGGCAGTTTCAACATTTTATTATTAGATATATAGTACAAAGAGAGGAGGTTAATTTTAGGGATGCAAATGGGTCGGATCTAGGATGGAGGCTTGCAAATTTTGGCTGTTCTGGATCCGACCAGATCTGACTTCCCAATGTATTTAGAGGTTTCGAATCTGAACTGTTTGGATCCCTAGTTAACTTTAAATGTGTTTGTTAATTTGTTTCTAATGAATTTTTCTATTAAAGGCTGAAACTGAGATGTATATGTGTGATTTTCATTTGTATATATGTGTGAGCTTTTGTAAATTTTTATATAAAAGCCTGAAAGCATGTTTAGTATTATTGATTATGTAATACATTATTTTTTTATAGGCATATAATATGTTATTTATATATGTGTTACTGTGCTTCTAAGTTTTTTTCTGTGAAAGGCGGGAAGTATGATATATATGTGTGTGTGTGTGTGTGTGTGTGTGTGTGTGTGTGTGTGTGTGTGTGTGTGTTACAGTCAATTTTTGTGAAAGATTGAAAGCATATTTTGTTGATTATACTGAATAATGTTATGAATAATTAAATATATATGTATATTATATATATATATATTATTTATATCCTAGTAATATATATTTTGTGAAAGCATGTGTAATTGTGTACTTGTATGATTAAAACATCTTATTATCAAAAGAATTATATTTTGTATATATATATATATATATATATATATATTTATTTATTTATTTATTTATTTATTTATTTATTTAATTGGGGTACCGACTAGTCTTTTTAGGGATCTACCGACTAGGCACTGCCTAGCGCTTTTAACTACATAGTAGGCATTTCATAGTTATGAAGTCAGAAAGGAGGCAGCTAAGTTGTTGATAGTGGTATGATAAGGGCTCTTCAATGCTCTCATATCATGGTGTTTGATGGATCTAATGTTAGTGAATTGATGTGTTGGTGGCTAAATGGATTAAAGCTATGTCACAAGGTCACAGCATGTGTGTGTAAGGGAGTGCACCGTGCTTGTGTTCATGTGAAAAAGAAGCACAACACTAAAACACTCAAGCTACACATACTAAATATTAACACCTCAAGTTAAATGCAATTTTATTTAACCATTAATATTTCTTTGAAGCAAAAAATTTATGTTTCTTTTGAGATAGAGGAGGGTGGGGGAGGGGTGGTTGAAGTTTTACAAATGTGTTAAAATACTGATGTGACATGTGAAAGGGGGTAATTGATGGCATTCGAGATTGTGCTTTGTAGAGAGAGAGAGAGAGAGAGAGAGAGGTTCTTAAAAAAGCTGATGAAATCACTAATGATGAGCCATTCGACCAAATACAAGAGAAAAAAAACATCATTTTTATGTACAATAAAGAAACTAAAATAAAGGACATGGTAAACTTGAATACAGGCAAAGTTGTCTTCAAGTTATTGACCAAATCAGATATGGCTTTGACCATACCTTCACCGTGTTGGTGTGTATTTCTCACCATATTTTTTGTTGTGTCATGTCACTTCGGACACCTGTTCATAAACACATGTCGATGTGACATATGATGAGAGAGAGAGAGGGCTGTATATCGCGATGAATTAAACATTTAGAAGGCATTAATAAGGAATACACAGCAAGGGAAGATTGAGAAGAGCAAGCATCAATATCTCAATCATCATAAAATACAGTAATTGTGACTCCCTGCCTAGGCATATTTATGGGTATAATTGAAGATACAGTTTTAGTATTACCTCTACCATTAACGCAGAGGTAGCAAAGTAGGCAGTTATCTTGCCAAAAAAACACTGAAATAGCTTCAGGAATTTGGATTTCTCAAGCTCTTTTCATGCAAAAATGTATACTTCAAGGGTTACACAAGAAAAATCATCAATTAGTACACATTATAACACTAAGTTTCCGAGCTATATTTGGAGATACCTTTTGATGTGTAATTGGTTCCAGGAATGAATCATATACGAGTACATTGGTCATGCTTAAATGCACCAGGTATCAGCTGATTGTACATGCCAGATGCAATAACAAGTACTCGGGTGGAATAGAACAGCTATAGAAAAACAAGACATCATAACTTACCAGCTCTTTCATATCTCGTTTCTGTTGCTTCGTTGGATGATCAGGATACTGAAAACATCACACAGAAATTCAAGTGAAATTTCACACAATATAACCACATAAAAATGGAAATAAATATTATTTTGTTTGGCTCTTTTGCTTTATTACTTTCCTCAATAACAATATCAAATTGGATAACAACAATCCTCCAAAAGAACAATGCTGAGATTTTTTTTCTTTCGTTTATCAAGAACAAAGAATAACTTTGAAAAACGCACAACACATACTGCAGGTAGCTGTTAAGATCCACCTCTTCTAGTGCACATTACCAAGTTCACTATAGTTGCAATAAGCTGGGGGTGGTTGGCCCACTACACTGCTGTGACTGGTCTGCAAACCACTAGGCTGTCTGTTACCCACATGGTTTCCTCAAACAGGTTCATCCAAACCTTTACCTAGCTCATCAGGTCATATCCAACCTGATTTCATGCAATTCCAGGGCTCATACTTTGCAGGGAGCCACCCAAGCCATTACAACTTGGATTGGACAGAGCAAGGAGGGGACTGTTAAAATATATAGGTTAACATATATATATATATATATATATATATATATATATATATATATATATATATATATACATTAGGCTTTTGAAATATATACATCTATACATATATATTTCACATGTATATGTATATTTATATATAGTTTTATTTCTGTCTTTTGTAATAATGCCTGTTAAAATGTATCATTCAACCTTTGTAATATTATATATATTTTATATATATAAAGGATAATACATATTCATATATTGTATATATGCATATGTATTATCCTAATTATATATATAAAATATATATTTCTCTATTTATAGGCATAGGGGTAGTTTAAACATTTCACAGTTTTACGCTATTCCATTCGGAATATGTTTGTAATTTAATTTTATATTTTCTTTTTTTATTTTTCTCCTTTTTTTGGGTTTGCGCCACCTAGGGAGGCTCCCCAAAGAGTCGTTGGGGAGCCCCCAACGGTCACAAATGTGACCGTTGGGGGCTCCCAATGACTCCTTTGGGAGCCCCCTTTGTGGCTCCTCTCTTTTGTTATAAATAGGGGTCTCCCCCTTGTATTTCCTTACTCCTTAGAGGAGCTTATGCTCCATTGTATAGGGTTTTTTACCCTCTTCTTCTTATTTCTTCAATAATATTCAACTTATGACTTTATGTCATATTTACCCCTTTTATGGGTTTATGTATTAGCACATGATGTGCTTGTGTTGTTCCCTTGAGTGGGTATATTCGCACTTAATGTGCATGTGTATGGGTTCATTATCGAACCTAAAGTATTCAAAGTCACTTTCTAACATGGTATCAGAGCTCGGTTGAGATCGAGTTGCTCTTTGGTGCATCGGGAAACATGGTATTCAAGAAATTTTTAAAGAAAAATGGTGAAGTATTCATTTCTCTCTCTTTTCTTTCTTAAAGTTATTCGGTATGCATTCTATTTCTTTAAGTATTGTATGAAGAATTTAATATGTTTTTTTATGTGTACTCTTTGTCATTATGTCTTTTTATAAAAATTTGAGTTACTTGATACTCTATTGAATCTTTTTCGTATACATACTTTTTCGTATGTTTTTCTTTGAAAAATTTTAAATGATAACTTGTTTGGCGAAAAATTAGATATATGATTGCTCAAAACTTGCTTTAATGAGTCGGTAAAAATTTATGACCATTGGAGCTTTGAATTTATATTTTAAACCTAACTTTGTTTATAAGAATACCTTTTATATGAATGGTAAGTCTTTAAAGAAAGGTATGTTAAGATTAAAATGTTTGTGAGGTGTAGTTTTTTTGAAAAATGCTTGACATATATGAAAAATTCCTTAATAAGTTTTGATTCACTTTCCTAATGTGTCCTTTTTATATGAGCAACATTTAATTAAGAAGGTTTTTTTTTCCGGTTGAATTAAGTTTTAAAATAGTTTTATGGAATATGGTGATTTTCTTTGCATCTTTATACTCTTAAAAGATTTTTCAATTTGATTTAAAGAGCTTGTCTCATTATAAAATTTATGGTCTTCACTAATGTTTGTTGCGTACTTATTGCATTAGGAGTTGGTAATAATCTATTAAGTCATGTTTTTTGATAAAACTTAAGAGTTTTGAATTTTTCCTCGATAAATGTTTAATTTTATAGATTTATGCCATAGTATAATCTTACTTTATCATAAGGTTTTTTAATAAATCTATTATTCTTCTTTGTTGGGATTTCTCCCACTTTAGTGGAGTTTCCCCCTTCTTTGAGAATTTTGTGTGTTTTTTGAGCTCTCTTTAAGGAGCCTTTTGGTCCTTATAATCTTCTTGTGAGTATATACACTTTTATGAAGATTTCATGGTTGTTGTGAGAAGATTGGTTGTGAGCATCATTTTTTAAGTTACAATAGTGGATTTCATAAGATTTTCAAACTTCACCATCTTTATGAATGCCTATATTGGCCTAAGTTTGTTATTTGCTCATTCAAGATTATTGTCATTTAAAAATCTTGCATTGCATAAAAGTGTATCTATTATCATTTGGTGTGCATTTAATTGCACTTTATATCTATCATAGTTGAGGCTTGTTTTTGACTTTTTCCAAATCGGTTCTTACGCATGATGTTGCTTAATATTTCATAAATTGTGTTAGTTGCATAATAAGTCTTTTTTGTATAAATGACTTCTTTTGAAGATTAAGCATAATTCGGATTTATGCAAAATTGTTGTTGTAAAGCATATTATTGTGATTGATTATATTGGACCTGTGATTCAATTTTTAATCGGTCCTCTTTTCTTTAAAAAATGATTCCTAAAGTGTTTATTGCCTTTTTGTGGCATTTATATTTGTCCATCACATGTTATTTAATGCATCACTTGTTTGGCCTTATTATTGTTTTATTAGAGATATTGTTTTATTAATGAAAGTCATGCTCAAGATCTTGGAGACTTTTCTATTCCTTTTCATGAGATGAATCGTGACTTTATGCGCAAGATTCAAAAGAAAGAAATTGCAGAGGCTTTGAAGAAAATGAAATCAAGAAGGGCAGTTGGCCCAGATGGTATACCTATCAAGGCTTGGAAATGCTTGGGAGATAAAGGTTTAGAATGGTTGACAAATCTTTTTAACAAGATTTGGCGGACAAATAAGATGCCTAATGAGTGGAGGAAGAGTACTTTGGTGCCTCTATATAAGAATAAGGGTGATATACAAGATTGCACAAACTATCGTGGTATAAAACTCATGAGTCATACTATGAAACTTTGGGAGAGGGTGATTGAGTCTAGGTTGAGGAAGGTTGTCATGATATCGGAGAATCAATTTGGTTTTATGCCTGGAAGATCTACTATGGAAGCTATACATCTTCTTAGACAACTTATTGAGAGAAATAGAGAGAGGAACAAAGATTTGCAAATGGTTTTTATTGATTTGGAGAAGGCTTACGATAGAGTACCTAGGGACGTTCTCTGGTGGACAATGATGAAGAAAGGTGTTTCTCTCAAGTACATTAGTATAATTAAAGATATGTATGAAGGAGTAGTAACCAATGTCCGCACTTGTGGAGGGGTGACAACCAATTTTCCTATAACGGTTGGGTTACATCAAGGATCTGCTTTAAGCCCTTTCCTATTTGCTATAGTGATGGATGAGCTTACGAGATCAATTCAAGAAAATGTGCCGTGGTGTATGTTGTTTGTTGATGATATTGTTTTGATTGATGAGTCTAGAGCTGGGGTTAATGCTAAGTTAGAATTATGGAGACAGACATTGGAAGCAAGAGGTTTTAAGTTGAGTAAGAGTAAGACAGAATACATGGAATGCCGATTTAGTAAGCAACGAAATAGAGATGGGAGTGTAGTGAAGCTTGGTGAGCAAGAAATACCGGTGGATGATTCTTTCAAATATTTGGGATCTATCATTCAAAAGTATGGAGAAATTGATGGAGATGTAAATCATAGGATAAAGGTTGGGTGGATGAAATGGAAGAGTGCAACTGGAGTGTTGTGCGATCGTAGAATGCCATTGCGGTTGAAGGGAAAGTTTTATAGGACGACTATTAGGCCCGCTTTACTATATGGTACGGAATGTTGGGCTGCCAAGAGACATCATATTCAAAAAATGAGTAGCTGAGATGCGTATGCTGAGATGGATGTGTGGAAATACAATAAAAGATAAGATTCGAAACGAGGAGATACGTAAGAAGGTAGGCGTTGCACCCATTGAAAATAAGATGAGAGAGTCGTTTACGGTGGTTTGGACATATTCGACGAAGGCCTAATGATGCTCCGGTTAGAAGGATGGAGAAATGGGAAATATATTAGTTAAAAGAGGTCGGGGTAAGCCTAGGAAGACATGGATGGAGGTGATAGGAAAGGATATGAATGCTTTGAACCTCGCCGAGGACATGGCATTGGATAGAAATGAATGGAGGAGAAGGATTCATGTGGAAGACCCAGAATGATTTTCTTTGTTGGTTCATATCGCCGACCCCAATTGTTTTGGGATGAAGGCGTAGTTGTTGTTGTTGTTGTTGTTGTATTAGAGATGTTTGTTGAGGTGAGTTATGGGCACCTCGTGTTATATCATTCTAGATTGTCCACTTGCCATATTATAGATGGTGATTGAGGTGAGTTATGGGCACCTTAGGACTCTAGAATGATTTGGTATATGATCTCTAATTATGAGTGTGTCACTCATTGTTATGTCATTTTAGTTTGTCCACTTACCATATTATAGATGGTGGTTGAGGTGAGTTATGGGCACCTTGGGACTCTAGAATGATTTGGTATATGAGTGTCACTAGTTTAATGTTGGCCATTGATCTTATGGATGCTCTTATTTATATATAAATGTGATGGATATATAATGTTTAAAACCTTAAATGTTTTAAGGTATATTAAAATCAAGGTTTTGGGGTTATTGCCCAACCTTTTATTGTTTATGAATCATATGAGTGCATTTGCACATTTATGTTTTGTGCTTTTGTGCACAAGTGTTCTTGGTGTGTGTATATTCACACATTTTATTTCAAAATGATTTTGTTATGGGTATTCTTTTTTTGAAGAATATTGTTTCAAGGTTTTATTTATATGTTTGTCATTACAAGTTTTATTACCTCAAAAGTCTTCTCCTTTTATGCCCCTTATCTAAGTGTCATCATATGTAGACAAGAATTTTATTACACCTTCGTGTGTTGGTAGCCCTTTGTTGGCTTTTGCTCTCTTGGTCTAGTAGCTAAACACACTTGTCTTGAGTGTTATTTTATGTAGACAAGGCACGTTGATTCACACCATGGTGTGTGATTTTAATCCATGTTGGCGTTTGTGTCCTTGTTCTAGTTGCTGAGATGTATGCCCATGGTTGGCTTATTTCACTCATTTCAAGTGCCATCTTATGTAGACAAGAGATGTATTGTGTTTTAGCCCATGGTTGGCTTGTTACTCTTGTTCTAGTAGCTGAACATACTTGGTTTTTAGTGTATTTTTACGTAGACAAGAGATGCTTTTGGTCCATGTTGGCGTGTATTCTCTTGTTCTTGTCGTAGATGCACTCATTTCAAGTATTATTATATGTAAACAAGAGGTTCTTTTTCACACCTTTGTGTGTGTCTTTGGCCTTTAATGGCATTATATTTATATTCTTGATCTAGTAGCTTATACACTTGATTTATGGGTTTTGGAGGACTAACGAGGTAGTGGTTTGTAATGGATGAACTATTGTTGAAATTTGCAAAATTTCATTCATGACTTGTGTTTTAAGATATTCAAGTGAATCATATTTTTAATATGCATATTTTAAAATCAAGTTGATTTTTTGGGATTTAATCTATATATTAAGTGCTTATGGTTCTTTGGCGACTTTTGTATGCAAAATGTGTTTTTGTCAATTGAGTGAGATTTTCCTAAATAGGTAAGATTCTCTACTCAAATAACACTCTTCGTTTTGCCTCGTAAATGGATTTAAAACCTTGTGAACTCTTGTGTTTATTTTGTCTAAAGTATGCTTGGAGACTTCGTTTCTCTTGTTTGGCACTTCATTACATGTTTGAAGCATGTTCATTAATGATTCCTTTAAGTATTAATTCATTTCATGATAATATATGCATATGCTCTTTATGGCCTTTTAGGATCTCATTCAATAAAACATATGTAACTTATGCCTCTTCGTAGGCTTACTGTGGTGTCCCTTAGAGGACCATTGTGTTATTCCCTATTATGGGGTTATGTTTGTCCAATGTTGGACCTTATGAATGCATTATGCATTCTTGCAATTCATTTCTGCATAATTTGCTTCCGCTCACCATTTAACATGATATATGATTTTGAAATCTTGATTTTTCTAAATTTTCCTCATGCTAAAGTAATTATTTTATCATGTGATATTGCATAAATATAATTTTGCACCTTGTTAGGAATGTTCCATTTGAGTAAAGTGCAAAGATATTTTTTACTTGTTCTTGGTTGTTGTTCCACAGGATCTTGAAGATAAGTGAAAAAGGAAGTACCTTGGATAGATCATGGAAGGTGCTCATCGTTAAAGACGTTGGAGGAAAACATTTGCATTTTCAATGGCATTCGGACTGAAGGCTCTTGAAGCCTTGAGATTCTTCATCTTGCTTTCTTCAATCTTTTCGTTCCCCCACGCAAAGTTTGAGGGGGGGTGTTAAAAATTTAAAATGTATCATTCAACCTTTGTAATATTATATATATTTTATATATATAAAGGATAATACATATTCATATATTGTATATATGCATATGTATTATCCTAATTATATATATATATATAATATATATTTCTCTATTTATAGGCATAGGGGTAGTTTAGACATTTCACAGTTTTACGCATATTCCATTCGGAATATGTTTGTAATTTAATTTTATATTTTATTTTTTTATTTTTCTCCTTTTTTTGGGTTTGCGCCACCTAGGGAGGCTCCCCAAAGAGTCGTTGGGGGCTCCCAACGACTCCTTTGGGAGCCCCCTTTGTGGCTCCTCTCTTTTGTTATAAATAGGGGTCTCCCCCTTGTATTTCCTTACTCCTTGGAGGAGCTTATGCTCCATTGTATAGGGTTTTTTACCCTCTTCTTCTTATTTCTTCAATAATATTCAACTTATGACTTTATGTCATATTTACCCCTTTTATGGGTTTATGTATTAGCACATGATGTGCTTGTGTTGTTTCCTTGAGTGGGTATATTCGCACTTAATGTGCATGTGTATGAGTTCATTATCGAACCTAAAGTATTCAAAGTCACTTTCTAACAATGCCCACTATGGGCAACTTAGTCTTTTTGTACCTAGGTAAATATTCATGTCCACTAGGGACATTTTTGGGTTCCTTTATTATTTTTCTTCTTTTTCTTTTTCTTTTTTTGATCAAGGGTAAAAGGATCCTCCCTTTAGAATAGTTGGACCTTCCCCAACAGTCATAAATATGGCCTTTGGGGAGCTCCCAACGACTCTATGGGAGCTCCCAACGACTCTATGGGAGCTCCCCTTGGTGCCCATAAGTTGTATAAATAAGGGGTCTTTGGCCCCCTATTTTGAATGTTTTTTCTAAGCATTTTCAATATACTATTCTTTGTATTTTAGTTCTCTTTCTCATATTGTGAGTGTTTGGTGATTTACCCTTTGTGGCTTATTGTAGTTTACCCATTAGTGGCATCTTGTTTATGTGTTTGTGCCTTCTTTGTAGTCACGTTATGACATTGTTTTTGGCACTTGTGTTTCATTACAGGGACATCCATGTTTAGGCATGTTCAAGTGGACTCAACGGAACAAACTAAACATGAGTTCATCTGGTTTTCGATGAAGGAAATAATCATAGTAACTCAATTGTATGATTACGCCCAACATTACATTGAATTGATTGTCACTATCATTCACACTGAACACTAAAAAACTCACCATAGTTGGTGATTCCAAGGTTGTAAGTATTGTATCGTAACCCGTATCGGTTGGGCCCAAAACAAGATAGTATTGTATTATAAAAAATCATAAATTTTCAAAAACAAAAATTCTAAAAAAATCAGAAAAAAATTAGCAAAAATTCTAAAAAATCATAACACATGAAACAGTGATGAAATGCACAAAATGCAACCATAAAATCGGTTTTTACCATGGTTGCCAGTTGAGGAAGCGAGAGCGGGAAGCGATACGGGAAGCGGGAGCGGGAAGCGAGCCACTTTCAAAATTTTAGGAAGCGAAAAGCGTGGGACCACTTAGGAGCGAGTCGGGAATCGTCTCGGAAGCAACCTAGGAAGCGAACCGGAAGCGACCTAGGAAGCGAGGGGGAGGCGAAAAAAATAAAAATACAAAAAAAATTGAAAAAAATTGTGAAGCATGGGGGAAGCGTGATGGGAAGCGCACTTCCCATTAAAGGGAAATGTGTTTCCCATTAAAGGGAAGCGTGCTTCCCATTTAAAAGTGGCGCTCCCCCGCACGCTTCAGAAGCGTGACGTTTCGCACTTCCCTTTTTACCTAGGCGCTTTCGGTAACTCTGGTTTTTACTTATTACTCGAGTGCCCATTGTCATGCCAGATCTTTTGATACCATCTTCCCCTCAAAAAACTCAATAAGACGCAAATAATACGGTTTTTTTACCTTAACCCACTTTCTTGAGTGAAAAATGGTGTAAATGCACTCTAAATTGATGAAATCGCAAAAGTCCTCTCCCTTGCGCACAGATCAACCTTCAAATCACTCTCACAGCTCCTAGGGTGCATAGATACCTCTCTAATGGCCTCTACACAAATGAGGGAATCGGTCCTCAAGAGGTCTTTAAACCCCAAAAGAAAAAAAAATACGATTTGGGTCTTTTAAAAGTGCGCCGAAGGACCCTATATCGTATGATACAGTACAATACAGGCTTGTATCATAAAATATGAATATGATACGCACTGGTATCGCGATTCGAGTGTGTATCGTAGCATTTTTCTAAAAAATAATGATACATATCCTAGTGTAGTGTGCGATGTGGACATTGGGTGATACTACTAATATCATGGAGAACATGCCCTGTATGTACATCTTGATTTTTAGTAGATTTATCCAGGATTTATTCTCATTTTTCTTCTCTGTCATCAAGATACTCATCAAAGATAGGATCTTTCTTAAAGTTACTATCAACATCCTGTTTGAGAATCCCTTGTTTGGTTTGGTGTCATTGGATAATATATTTGGAGGGCTTACCATGCTTATATGGCAAGCAAATATCTTCTCCTTTAAGATACAATTGTGAATGTAACATTGACTTCCTTCTTAAGTTCTCCAAGATAACACTCCATTTCTGATTCTTCGGTGCATCGACAGCTTTTAAGACTAGGATCAATAATTTTTTTTATATGAAAGAAGAATTTCACTAATAAAGAGAACACACATGACAATGTATCACTTGTTATCAGTATGAGGATGCTAAATGAAAAATGAACAAGAAAAATAATAATGAGATGATATGAAACTGAATTTAAGCCCATCCTGGATGTGTCTATCCATCCCAAATTCAAGTCCATCCAGGTACCTCTAGAAAGTAAATAAATATATCTTCTGAGTCCTGAGGTGAATGCAATATGTATTAGCAGCCTTTCCTCAACACTGTTGGTCCTTCCACCCAAGTGTTAGACCATGCAAGTGAATGTTACCAGCTCTGTAAGCTTATCTAGATCTTCCCTCTTTCTCTTATGCATACCACCAAATTATCTGTCTAATCTCCACAATTCAGCTATGCTCAACCTCCTAGTCTAGCCAGGCAAGCACACATATTCTGCTAAAGATGGCCATAACCAGAAATATGAATGGAAGATTCTTGTGCTGTTTCACAAAGGACACAACATTTGGCCAATTGGACCTTCACATCAGGTTTTAGCTTTGATAGTGACCTTTCTAGAGAGTCTAAAGTTCCTCCCAGGTGGACCTTTGCCACGAATATAATCCTTTGGGAACATTGAGATTCTCACTTCTAAGAGGCATGTGTGGCAAGATTCATCCTAAAGATCCCATTCTCTCCACACTCCCAAAAGATGCCATCCTCCTATAGAGGTATGTTTGTCAGCCAGCATAATCATCAGATTCTCCTAAATCACGAGTCTTAGCCAATTCAGAGTTCCCTTTCATTCTCATCTCTCATTCGTCATTATCCACATAGCATTCAGCAACTGATGCATCCTTATTCCTGGCCAGCAAGAGAACAGCAGGATAACTAATGGACAAATGTTCTGGACAAGCCCATCTTTCCTTTTAAAGACTAACCAGTGATCCCCTCCCTAACTGAATACTGATCTCATCAAATTCGTCCAATATGCTCACCCAAATCCTGAATACACCCGATCCAGTTTTTCAACTCAGCCTTTTGACTCAATTCCAAAGAAGCCCTTCCAAAACATATATATCAAGCTTGGCCACATTTATCCTCCCTGGTCATCAGCCACCACCATTTAATAATGTA
The DNA here is from genome assembly GCF_984573655.1 of Nuphar pumila. NCBI lineage: Eukaryota > Viridiplantae > Streptophyta > Magnoliopsida > Nymphaeales > Nymphaeaceae > Nuphar > Nuphar pumila. The sequence goes on along the minus strand of NC_143263.1, from coordinate 28,120,773 downwards.
AGCTTCATTCATCTGTTGGATCCTTGTAACCATTACCCACCTATGAGATTGTAAGAGAAGCCTATTCCCAAGATATCTCCATCAGTACTCTTCCATTGAAATTTTAAGAACACCTTCAGCAATCTTTTCTCTACCTTCTCAGAACCTCCTCAAAATGGAGAGGAAGTATAAAAGCCTACATATCATACATATCTGATAAGAACTATTCTTCCAGCTAAAGTTATGCACCTTGCAGATTAAGATCAGATAGTAGAAATTTTATCCTCTATTATTGGGCCAATGCTTCCATTCTGAATTAGCTGAATGCAACAAACCCACAAATCACATGGGCAATACCTCTATAGGACAGCCAAAAGTTGCAGTTGTAAGTCTCTAGACCTGCTCACCAATATTGAAGGCAACTAGTTTACGCTCTTCCTCATTTATCTTTAAGCAAACCAATATTAAGTCAAGTCTTTCTGTAAAAGCCACCAACATCAACCTGTGTATATTGCCTACACCAAATGGCAAAATGTCATCTATGAATTGATATGCGTGATAGAGGCAGTACATATAGTAGTAGAATCCCTTCTGCAATACCCAAACTCCTCGCATTCTTAACTATTGCATTCAATCCTTCAACACTATGTTAAATTACAATCTGTCACATGGACACTTCACTTAGGATCCCGTGTTGACACAACATGACTTGTACACTCCATGACACATCATGGGCAATTGACACAGTTCTTAACTTTATCTATTTTCTTTTGTGATCTTGAATGCTTATTTTATATTCACTTGCATTCTTTTTTTCCTAAAATTTGTTAGCTAAAACTGCAGAATGGGTTGAACAACTTAGACGGGCTATTTCTTTAAATTAAAAAAAAACAGCATATCCTGCATCCTTATGTGCAAAATTCCCTTCTTTGGTGAGTTTTGATCCACTCATAATCTAATGATTCCCTCGGATCGCTATTATGTAAACACACTCCATACAACTTGGATAGCATATTCACATGAAACTATGGAAACTGTGAACATGTCGAACTGATGGATATTATAAAACTATCCACTTTCGATAAAAATACTCACATACACGCATTTGGAAATGTAAATGCATAAACCAAACACTTCGAAGAAGCAAGACAGAGGATCAAAAGAAGGAATGAACGAGTGCAAGCCAAATACCTGCGCTCCAATTGCATGAAGCAGAGTCCAGGTACACCTCCCAAGCTCTTCCTTCGTTAAGGGTCTTGGAGGCTGTCCCAATTCATTAAACAAAAACAACAAATTACAAAAAGAAAAGACTAAGACAGAACCCAAGCTCCGAAAACACATCCATCACCCCCAAGAACTGGCATGTGAAAGAACACAGAACCAGAATCATATGAATATCGATAGAAAAACATCACTGACCAAGCAACCAATTGTCAATAGACCATAACCACTATAAACTCTGTGTGCGTGTGTGTGAGAGAGAGATGGAGAGAGAGATGACTCAATCTCTAAAAATGAGAAGAAAAAGGAAGTGGGGAGTCCGAATTCCCTCGAAAACCGACCAAACAGCCAAAGTCATCAAATAAAAGAGTGTAAGCAACAACCCCAACTTAATAACCTCTCGCTTTCGTACACACACAGAGATGATTCAAATATCCTAAAATGAGAAAGAAAGAGGGAGTGGGGAGTACGAATTCCCTCTTAAATCGACTAACCAACAAAAGTTGCCAAAGAAAAGAACCCAGCCAGCAATCCCCAGCTCACAACCACAGACACATACACACACAGCGAGAAAGAGAGATGGGCACACCTTATTTGCGACATACGCATCAGCGACGCCATCGGTGGAGCCACCACCAACTGCAGAAACGGCGGCGTTGCCGCCCTCTTTTTGAAGAGCAAAGGAGGAGAAGAAAGAGAAGAAGGGTGGGAGACCCATCTTCTTGTTCGGGTGTGCTGCCTCCAATTGATTGCTGTTGTTGTGGTGGTTCTGAAATTGAAAGCCATGGGTGAGGTGGGAGACGGTGGAGTGGAGGGACTGATTCAGGGAGTCGCACGCCCGCAGGACCAACTCCAACGGGTTCTCACCCATCCCGCCCTTCAATACACAAACTCTTCTCCTCTTCCTCCTACGTTATAACATGTAACGTAAGAAACGGAGGAATCGGTTCGGGTTTGGAGCCGAAAAAATGCAAATGATTCGGATTTGCTTAGTTTATACATTGGCATGCACAGACAGAGCCAACTTCTCGTGGCTTCGGGTTCGGATCCGACAAAATGCAGATGTTTGGATTCGCTTAATTTATGTACGGAGGCACGGGTTTTTTTAAGGCAAGCTGGGGTTGGGCAGAACCCCACCAGTTACACAACATATCATTGGGTTTTGAACTTGCACCGTCCCAACGCATGGTGACCTACACTAATAGCTCCTACCAAACAAGCGGAGCCCCGTTTGGCCAACGTTCCCTTTCCCATCGCAGCTGAGCCCTTGGTTTTACGAATTTAAATCAGAAAGCATAGATCTGCCTCATGTGAAAATCCACGTGTTTTTACAATGTCAGCTCCTAAATCATTTGCTCTCTCTCATAAAAATCCAACAATGTGAGCTCTTAAACCATTCTCTCTAGAATGAAGCACGTGCACCACAAACCAAAAACTAATAGAAGCAAGATTATCTTTATCATATAGAGGCAAAGGTTGTCTTTGGAAGCAAGATTATCCTTATCATATAGTCATCGTACCAAGTTCAAATATACAGCCACAACTAACATTTAGGATTTAACATCGCACTTTGCATGTTGGACCCTTCAGTCTATAAACTAACGTTTGGCTTTTTTTTTTTTCAAACATATTTAGTTATCAAATTTTTCATTCATGACATAAGGCATGCACACCTTTCCTGTATAAATCAAACATGTATATGCAAATAGCTTATGCATACCAATCATAAAAAAAAAATCTACGAAACATATGTACCTACTCATGAATCAGAGTTGGACCCTTGACCAACTCCTAAAATGCAAAACTCTCAACTCTATCCGACTGTTAAAGAGTTTACAAAAAAGTTTACAGTCAGTGAACAGAGTTGAAATTTTTATAGATCGTAGAAAATTTTGTCAGTTTTTTGTAGGCACAAATCATTCATAAAAATTCCTCCATATGAGAGATATGAACGTTTTACTACAGACATATCAGACTATGTTTCAACTATTGTAGAACTGTGATCATACCATGAATAAAGCTAAAAATTTCACAAAAGCTATAAAATTTTGTTAACTTTCCAACACAATAAATCGCTCATCAAAACTCCTCTGAATGAGAGAGTTATGAGTGTTTTACTAGCTAGATGTCTGGCTGAAAAATTGTAATTTCGGGTCTATGCATTTGGGTAGGTCCAAACTGAGTTACCAGAATTCGTACACCCATATTTTTTGACATAACTTTAATTAAAACCTAAAATAAAACTACACAATTAAGTTTGATCTACTCTAAATGAGATAAATCATATTTTTTCTCAGTTGTTTAGCCGAAAAAATCAACATGTCTCTCACATGCATTATTTGCTCAAAATTTAATTAAAAAAATATAATTAATGAAATAAACTATGGAATTTATATGCAAATAAAATTTAAAAAAATCTACAAAAAATTATAAAATATCTATATGCATATATTCTACCAATTACAACAAAAAAAATATGATCTAAGTCACAAAATTCATGATTTTTCTAAATTGCCAAAATCTTTTTTGAAAAACTTGATTTGACTAAAATTGCGATATATCGAAATTTTGACAATAAAATTCACCAAATTTTTATAGAATGTCTACAACAACCTACTCTACTAATCCAAATCATTACTTTCAAGAAAATAAAGCATAATTTGTATATTTTAAAAATTTACAGATTTATTTTTTGAGAAACCATTTTTTTAGAAAAACATGTTTTAAAAAGAAGTTTTCTTTTTAAACCCTCTTTTTTCATCTTTCGATGGCCCTAAGTCAAACCAACGCATGGGAGGGTTTGTTTAGGATCTATTCTTATGAAAAATTGGTGGAATTCGTGCAATGAATTTTGTTTCGCAAGAAAAGTATAAATCCACCTACCTTTTATCAAAAATGTGTTCTTACAAAAGTGGGATCAATTATTGTTAAGATATGTGGTTTTTGAACTGAGGAATTGATTTGAGATATGTTCGAATAAGAAGAACTTGGTGTGTGCAACAGCACATTGTTTGCATATGAGTGGGATTGAATGTATGTGGGTTTTCTGTCGGTGTTGTGAGGGTACAATTGTTTTATGCCAGCACCATAATGGTACGATGGTTGTGATGATACAATATAAGTTGGCTTTACGCCAGTGCCATAATGGTACGATAGCTTTGTGTTGGTGTTGTAAGGGTACAATTGGCTTTGTGTCGATGTTGTAATGGTATAATGACTTTGTGTTGATGTTATAAGGACATAATTGGCTTTGTGCCGTATTGGTACGATAGCTTTGTGCCTATGCATAAAGGTATAATTGGCTTTATGTTAGTGTCACAAGGGTACGATGGCTTTAAGTCGGTGCCATGATGGTAAAATGTAAGTTGACTTTATGTCGTGCCGTAATGGTATAATGTAAGTTGGCTTTGTGTTGGTGTCATAATGGTACGATGGCTTTATGTCAGTGTCGTGATGGTATGATGTAAGTTGGCTTTATGATAGTGTCGTGATGGTACAATGTAAGTTGGCTTTATACTGGTGTCGTGATGGTATGATGTAAGTTGGCTTTATGTCGATACCATAATGGTATGATGTAAGTTGGTTGTATGTCGATGCTATAATAGCACGATGTACTTTGATTTTATACTAGTACCGTGAAGGTACAATACATGAAGTGTTGCTTAACTATGATGCATGAATGTATGTTATGCTATAGTTGTGAGTCATTGTGGGATCCGGGGTCGACACTAGTGTATGAGAGTTGACTCTCTGCTTGTGTTGTATAGCATGTGGGTCGACTCCTGTGTTGGGAGCGCTGACTCCTCTGTGTTTCAGTTTCTGGTTTGGTCTGAGGGTCGACCCTTGGATTTGTATGGTCGAGTCCTCTTTACTTGGTTAGAGCTTTGCTCGCCTTGTTGAAGGTCGACTCTTGAGAGTGAAGGGTTGACTCTTCTAGTGTTAGGATTTGAGTTTTGGCTATGATGGGCTTTCTAACTATAGATGTCTGTTATGTTAGTTTTGTGATTTGTGTGGAATGTTGGATCATGTTGAGATGTGTGTTGTCTCACACCACTGCTTGAATTGTTTTTCAGGAGTTATATAGCATGCAGACAGATGGTTCAACATGGTGTACTCAATGGCATCTATGTAGATGGACTTGAGACTGCTTTTGATAGTTGTTATGGGTTTTTGGTAGTCTTCTATGAACATATGATGTATTTTGTAAACTTTCTCTCAGAAATGAATGTAAATGGTTCGTGCCAAAACCTTGTGTATTTTATAAAAATGTTTTGGGTATTGACCTAGTGCCATAATGGCACGCAAAAAAAAAGGAATTTGCAAAGATTTGTAATGAATTTAAATAATTGAGGTCTTGGTTTGGAACATGTGTTTCAAAAAAGGGTTTTAAAGGAAAAAGTCTTTCACTATGTTTGCCTTTTGAAAAAAGAAAATTAAAAATGTGTTCAAAAAAGAGAAAAAATAGGCAGCATAGTAAGGCTCAACAGGTGCCGATCGAGAAGGTCTGATCAATTCGGATCCTAGAACTAGTGATGCCAATTATGACGCCCAAATTTTTTTCTAAACTCATTTTTAAAATTTCCTTTTTTTCAAAGCAAGCATAGAGGAAGGTTTTTCCTTTAAAACCTTTTTTTTTTAACATTGGTTCCAAACAAGCCAATTATTTAAATACTTTGCACATTTTTATAAAATCATCATTTTATTTATGTACCATTATAACACCAACTATAGACCAACATTACCATGTTCACACATACCATTTCAGCATCGACCTTAACCCAATCTTAATGTATCATTCTAGCACTGGGTCAAAACCCAAAATATTTTCATTTCATACATAAGCTTTTGACACAAAATACATTCATTTATTTCATAATGTGAATTTACAAAACACAATATCTATACACGTCATAGTAAAAAAAACCAAAACAACTCTCAAAAGCAGTCCTAGGTCTAGCAACACATATGTTGACAATTCCACGATGTTATACCTTTCGCCCGCTTGCTACTAAGCCCCTAAAAACAATTCAAACATTAGGGTGAGACTACAGGTGTCTCAGCATGATCCAACATTCAACACTAATTACAAGACTAGCATAATAAACATCTACTATTAAAAAGCTTATCATAGCCAAAACTCAAATCCTAATACTAGAAGAGTTGATCGTTCACTCACAGGTGTCAACCTTCAATCACACTCAGCATATCAAGAAAACTTAAGAGGTGTCGAGTCTGCCATCCCAAGGGTAGACCCTCACTAAGGAGTCAAACATGCAACTAATCTAAAAGGAGGAGTCGAACCTGCAAACACAGGGTTTGACCCTTAGGTCTAAGCTGCAAACTAAAACACAGAAGAGTCAACCCTCCTAACACAGAGATCAACCCATATGCTACACAACACAAGCTAGGAGTTGACCTTCATACATTGGTGGCTATCACAAATCCAACAATATGAAATTCAAATGATAAACTCCAAGATAATCTCAACATAGACTTTTAAACTCAATTAGCCATATATAGGCGAGTACAAATCATCCAAAATCTAGGAAAAGATGATCCACCAAAGGCTCACTAGTATCTGGTGGCACAATCCAATTGTCATAAGCTCACAACTATTGCATACATACATCTATGCATCATATTCTCATGGTTAAGGCAACTCAAGCTAACACTTCACATATCGTACAATCATGGTATCATCATCTTATCCAAAACACAACTACCGCTATAAAAAATGGTATAGAACCAATAGAATAGTGTACCCTCCAAGTACTGGTACCTTAGGTCAAAGCTCATAGTACCCCTTAGGTACAAGCCATAAGAACAACATCCACATACTCTTAGGTATGGACATGAAACACCACAAAGTACTACCCCAATACTTGGGTTTAGGCCAAAATGTGGCATACACAACAATACTCAATAAAAAGGTAACTCAAGATACCTACTCAATACCATAGATCAACACCCAACACATATCAACAAGATCACAAGAGGTGTCGACCCTACACTCCTAGGGGTCAACCTTAAAATAGAAAATAACATAAAACAAAAGAGGAGTCAATCCTCCCAACTCTGAGGTCGACTCTTAGAACAAAAAGAACACACCGGGAGTCAACTCTCAGACATAGGTGTCGACCCCATGTGCCTAGAAACTACCACACACAGGGTAAAATTCTGAGGTGTCGACTCCTCACTCAGGTTGAGTCAACCCTTAGGTGCCCAAGGCACCAAGCCCACAAACTCATGTCATGTCTACCTATATGTATGAATATTTTATTAAACCTTTTCATTTAATTGATGTTGCATTACATGTTATGCTCTACACACATTTATTATTACGATCTTGATTAACACCATAGGGATACCACTCCCTTGGTAACTATGGACATCTCCAACCCCTCTAAGGGGGTGCTCATTCATTCATTTTCTTGTATCTTTTAACTCCTGAAAAACACATGAACACGTGCACCAAAGTCTGTGATCCTTCATTAAGGTTTCCCTTTTTCCTGGGATCTAGAGTCTGGGACAACTCATCCCTCTCTATATGGTCAATGTAATGCACCACTAGGCATATTATAGCATCTTTACCTCTGCCTCAAGTATCAGAGTCCAGTATTTCCTAAGTCACCATGATGAGAACGAATCCCTATGATCCAAAAAACAGGAACTCAATCAACTGTCTAGCAACTCCAATGGGTTTGGGGCTCACGTTCGCCCATACTTGACAAGTTAGCTCCAACCATATACTTTGGCAAGCTAAAATAAGCATTTAGTATAGCTTGTTATTATTTAGTTTCAATGCTTATGCATCAAACAATACCCTCTCCGTACCATGGGTCAATGGCCACATATGCCACACTTAGGGTCAATACCCTAAATCTAACATACATGCTTATGTCTTATGCAATCTTCTACGTATTGTCATAATCTAAAAAATATGTGCTCACGTAGGCAACACAAGTATGTATTGCCACACTTGAAATACAAACCTCAAACAAACCAATTCTCATGCATAATCAAACTACATAATGTCAAACTTGTAATACAAACATAACAACAAACTTTCATGAAATGCCCACTTGCAATGCACGCAAACAACTGCATCACCTGCATTCACATCTACGTATTGCCATATTTCTAATACATTAACTGAAATGAATAAATATAAGCATATCCATATGCATCACACAATACATGCATGCTTGTGTACCACCCATACATCTTAACACGAACTAGGTCTCTCCTTGGACCAATCAAAATCAAGTTAGTGCCTCATTGCACAAAGATTGATCAAAATCAGCAAACACTAGTTCTATCGACCAATACTCAATTGTTGGTATGATCAGATCCTAAGCTCAATAACTCATACCCAAACTCAAACTACCAAAATAAACCCTCACATAAGCACTAGAGTCGACTCTAACCACTCAGAGGTCGACTAAGCAATGCAGTGGTTGACTCAACCATTATAGGGGTTGACCTTGACTTAACAGTGAATAAGCCCAATGCAAATGCTTGTATTTAATTGAATAATCACAGAAATAGATGGTTTAAGAATCCAGGGTGTTACACCAATAGTCATAGCTATGAATTTCTGACACAATGAATATGAGGAGCATGTCCCAAATCCTGAAGAATAACTGAGAAATATAACCTAACCGATAAACGAAACTCAAGCCAAGGAGAAAGAAGAGTATGCTTATGATAAATTCTTAGAAAAAGCAGTTGTGCATGAGTCATCTATTTAGGTCATCATAATAAAGGAGAATGGAGAGGATCTTGCCAATATTCAGAAGGTGAAAGTCCTGTCATGGTTTAAGAAAAGGATATCCTACCATGGTTCCATTTCGTATTGTGCTGGAATCAAGCACTTATTCTCTCGCTTTAAAGAAAAAAGTGGTGTATGAGAATCTCATTAAAGAGAAAGTTCATGAATATGATGTGATAGAAGATTTTGACTCATCCAAATCGACAAACACAGATGATCTTGCTTAGATAATTTGTCCAAATCATGTCATGAAGATTTCTTAAAAGTTGAAATTCCTCATGCCTCTCTCAAGGAAGAAGAAAATTATGCTAATGAGACTCCACAAGACAACTCAAAATTTGCTAAAAGAATATGCAACATTGTTATACCCATGCTCATGTTAGTCACCAACCTTCTTATCTCAACTTTGACTATGAGTCACTTGTAGTCTATCGCTAGGTCAGATCCAAAGTACACCCCATTCTCTACGTCAGGTCAAAGAGTCATAGGAGGAGTAAAACTTCATAATTTGGATCAGGTTTGCTCTCAAGCTCTTGCAGCTCAAAGTAAAGCATTCATCAGTCTCATATCTTTTAAGAATATGAATATCTAATTATTTTTGTAAATATCCATTTAAAAAATCTAAAAAAAGAAAAATCTTGAAAAATAAAAAATAGAAAATAAAAAGTCCAAAAAAAAAGAAAATAAAAATCCAAAAAAATAAAAAAAATCTAAAAAAATAAAATTATTGAAAATAAAAAAATAAATTTTTAAAAAGATTATCTTTTTTGTTGTAGAATTGCCAAATAAGTCATTGCATTATAAAATGTTTATATGCACTTCATCTCACTCCTTGCATCATTAGCAATGATCAGTTTTTTTCATTATTGTGAAGAAAAACTTGAAGGTCAAGCCTTTCATGAGAATGCAATATAAGATGATTGAGCTTGTAGTGAAATAGAATGATAAATCTCTTTGTGAAGCTTAAAAATAGCAAATGTTGGGTATGTACAGACTCATACTATATGATTTAAGACCATGATGATCTACTTAGAAATAAAAATCTTCAAGTTGAAGGATGACAAGAATACCTTCTGTTTTGCTCTTGCTTCTCATTTCCTCCTTTGATCAGTCTTGTGGAGTTATTCGTCTTATACTCTAGTACATTTAACTCCGAAATTTTGTTTTTAATGTCCTTAAAAAGGACTAAGTTAATTATCTAAATATACAAAGCAAAACCTACCCATTCAAGCCTTATCTTAAGGCATTTTTTTAATTTTATAAAGGAGTATCAAGAGAAAGAAAAAAAAAGTTCTAAAAAAAGCTAAATAAATAATGCCAAAAAAAAGCATTATTAAAAAAAATATGAAAAAACTCAAAAGATTTGAGTGCTTCTTCTACAATCGAAGATCTCAAGTAAGAGGTATTCAGGATTCCTTAACCTACTTGTTTTTCTTTGAGCTTCACGTTCAAGAATGTCGTGTCCAACCTTCATTGTTACCCCTTTTGAGCCTTGTGATACCCAAATCTTAAAAAAAATTATCTATTATACCTAAAAAAAATATATCATTTCATCCCTTACCGTTGCTATCACCATTTGTTCATACTATCTCAAGCTCTATAACCCATATCCTATTTGTTTTTTTCAAAGTTTTTGAAAAATGATTGGTTACTTAAAAATATTCAATATGAATCAGTTTGATGCAAGCTTTAGAGTGAGGATGTTAAAGTGCATCATAATGAAAAGTCCTAGACTTTTATGCACTTGCAACTCTCATTTTTAGGACTAGATGACCAAGGAGTCTTGCGCATTTGGAAGTTTTTAGAGTATTAATTTTTTGCGAAATTAGATTGGTAACTATTGAAGCATGAGCATATATATGTGATGATATGACTAGTCACTTTGAAAGTTGAGGATCAAACAAAAGATTTATTCTAGTGAAGAAGAATGAGTTTATTTATTTTAGATAAAAACTGAAAAGTGAAATCAGATCAACATTGACAAAGAATCAAACTATATATTGTTAAGTAATGCAAGTTGCACACACTCACTTCTACGCCTACTTTTCTCATGTTTGCAACACTTTCCATGATAAGAATCCAGTCATATGAAAATTTTCATTTTCAAAATTTGTTCCCAAGGGCAATCCCTTTTTCTTTTTGAAAAAAAAAATGAAGCATCATTTTTAAACTTAGGTCATCATACACATTGCATTTTATAAGTTACATTATGATACTTAACATTATGTCAAGCACCATTGCCGTTAATAAATATCATATTTGTCTTGTCTTTTGTTTGTCATGAAGTTCTTTAACATCATGATTTGATTGTCTCATCTATAACATTTATATTGCATTCACTCATTCATGTCATCTCATTTGACTCATAAGGGTCTACAAGTTGATCCTACGTCAAGATTTATTTTGACAATTTTTTCTATAGTCTTTATCAATTTTATCCAAATTAGGTTCTTTTTACAATGCATGGATCATTGTCATAGCTTTTGCAAGAAATATCATTTTGAGTCAATCTTTTAAAAATATTTTTGTCTTACTACATGTCATCATGCTTGTTTCGTCTTAAGACCGATGGTTGGTGGTTGGCAAGACTCTCACTTTGTACTCTACTCATTACGTCGGGGAGACCCTCTTGTGAAAAAAGGTTACTTCTTTGTCTTAAGACAGATGGTTGGTTGTTGGCAAGACCTTCCCACCTTAAACAATTGACCATTATGCCAGAGAGTGAATAACGTCTAAAAATGCATTTTGACAACACAATCATTTTTCATAAAAAATGACAATATTGACTTCAAGTAAGTTAAAGTCAAGTATCTTCTGTATTGTTTCCTAAAAAGGTTGATGCTTCGTATATCAAAAAATTTGTCTTAAGAACCAAGAGGGGCTCCGCTTGTCTGGCAGAAGCAGTTACTGTACACCACCTTATGTTGGGACATTGCAAGTTTGAATCCCAATGATATCATTGTATAATTGGTAGGGGGTCCGACTGACCCCAAATTGCCTTTCAAAAAAGAAATGTCTTAAAAACTTGTTTTGTAATCGATCACCTTGATCAAAATGGGTCAAATCATAACATTCCATCATGCACTGCCATTAGAGTTTCTTTGAATTTATCTACTTGTGCCATGAGACTTTCAAAAGAAAGGATTTTTTTTTCTTTCATAACCTTGACTACATGGGCCTTGATCGTGCTTTCCTTCATTATCCATATGATATGTTGTTATATAAATAGGATAGGCTTTTGTTCCTTCCCATTATGAATAGCTTATGTATGGCCGATCATTCTTGGTATAATGGTAGATGCTCGAAACCAAGTGTGAATGCTAGGACCAGTCGACTAGTGAACGAACCTTGTGACATGATCAACTCCCGCGTTCGAGGTTTGATCAAAATAGTTCCTTTCTCTTATGCCTTGAGTTTTACAGGGGTTAGATCAATCCTTCGACTGGTCTAGGTAGATTACATTCACTTGGACTCCCCCTTGGCATGGTAGGTTCTGATTTCCTTCCCATTCTCTTCTTTAAAAATCCAAAAACCAAATCCATCATCATCGTGAGTCGAAGCTGACCCATTATGTCATGTTATTTGCATTTTTTTGTATGTTATTGACAAGTTTCTTACAACTGATATAATACTCATAAACCCAATTGTCTCGTTAAGAAAAACCTACCAGTGCTATTTTATGATCATCATATCGATAGATGAACATTAAATTCATAGGGTGTCTCATGGATTGATGGAGCAATCCGATAACCCATTTGATGAGAGCATATACCATCCTTTAACCCAATCCTTTGTATCAAAATAAAGCTATAAGAAAACATGAAAAAAACTAAATAAACTGTGTTGGTACTATGCCACATTTAAAAAACCAACGATAAACTATCACAATGTTTATGTGAACCTTTTATTATGGAAATTATCATTGTAAATTAAAAAAGTGACAAATATTTGTGATAGATCCCAAAAATTTCACGTGCCACGAACACAACACAAGACCAAGGATGATATTGGAGCAAAATCTTCCAAAACTTGAGATGTTCAAAGTTGGATTGTTTTTATGGCAGAGTCGAACTGAGCTCAAGTTGACTTAATTAAAAAAAAATGTTACAAAGCTAGAAAGCAAAAATGTTACCAAGTCTGATCATAGGAATGTATTTAGCATGGTGAAAATAATAGGAATCGACTCTTGGATTGTATTTGTTTTCAATCAATTCCAATTTTTTGGGGTAAAAATTCGACATATTGTAGGCCAGTCATTTTTTAACCCTTTTAAAAATCCTGTTTGCATGTTAGAAAACATGATCCAAAGAGCAGTTTCCACTGAATGAAACATGTAAATTACAACTTATCATATCTGAAAAAATAAGAAAAAGAAGAATTCTTTTCACTCATCTGTTTGAACATTATAGTACAACCAGTATTTTTTCCTATAAAATGTATTTCTTAATGTTGCCTGTATGAGCTAAGCCAAGTCGAACACAGCACAGCTCGCTGAACTTATTTTATGAGTTCGAAGTCTTTACCAGCCAAACCATTAGCATGCCTCATTTCTCAGCCCTACACAAAACCTTAGCTTTGGGTTCAAGCCAAATCATGATAGATCCAGATTTGGAATCCAACTATAAGCAATATATCCAAAGCTGGATCAAGATTGGGATAAGATTTGAGAAGGTAGAGTCCAATCTTGATCTAGATTCTACACTAGATCTAGAAACAACAACTAGAAACAAGCCTTTTACTACATGCTATTCAAATTTAATCTGGATAGAAATATAGAGACGATATAAAATTGTGGAGTTTAATCTGCATGAACCTGAATACGATCCGATTATGCATTTTAAGATTCATATCCAAAAGTCAAGTTACCCAATCCACTTGCACCCTCCTCACTTCTCAGTGATGTGTGTGACCTTGTTGTCAGTTGTCACTAGGTTGTCAACGGGTTGGGTATGATGATCCGAATCTGTACTGCATCCATTAGGATCAAGGTTTGGTAACAAAAGAAGAGGTCCGACTAACTATCCAGGTCAGACATTTGAGATCCAGTTAGCATACAGACTCGGTTATGGTTTATAAAATGTCATACTAAACCCAGGTTCAACCCAAGTTTCGATTAGGATCCACAAAATTTCAATGCAAAAAACATAAGATATTATTTTATTGGATCTTGACAAGGTTTGATTTACCCAATCCTTATCAAATCTGGGTATGGTTAGCCGGGTCTTGTGTCAAGCTGAAGGCCCAGGATCGAACCCCTCTGTCACATGGGGTTGCTGTTGGCACGTAAGGCTTGGGTGGTCGTGTCCCCAAGCTAGAGTTTTACTTTGCAGGGAGGCGGGCCGGCTAGTGACCCGGTTCTGGGTGAGGGTTCCTTCGTCATCAAAAAAAAAATCTGGGTATGGTTTTCCCTTTGAAGGATCTGGTCAGGCACGGGTTCAGGGCCAGAACCAGCTCGGATTGAGATCCGGACCCATTCATTTCTGGCGGAGGTCCGGCCCGTCCACACCCGTCTTGCACAACAAAAAGGGTACAATATAAAATAAAATAAAAAGCTGGAGGAGGATTTAGTAAAAACAATATAGGCCTTACACATGTCGACTTCTGTTGTGGTGACTTATTTTTCAAACTCATATCTGTCACAACCTTTGATTTTTGCTTTTGCTCCAAAAACACTAGGGTTTTATGGAGGTTTATAGCTGCCGGAGGAGGTGAAGAAGAAGAAGAAGAAACCCTAAAATTTCCTCCATCAAAACCCTAAATTATCCGCGAATCCTAGTTCGAATCCCTGTGGAATTCGTGAAAATGAAGGATTTTGTCGTTCTACAGGAGAGAGATGGAGCGCCAAACGATCTCGATGTCCTGACGAGCAAGAACCACGAGAAATTATCGAAGGTTTCGATCGAGAGGCTTATAGAGGGATTCAACAACGGAAGATGCGATCTTTCGGGCTTTAGATCGGTTTTCACTCGGTTGTTGCAGGCGAGGATCGATCCTCCTCTCGAAGTCGTCTGGTGTTTCGCTCTGTCGCACCTTCATGAACTCGATTCCCCGGAAATTAGGGTTCAGGATCGGATCTCTTTCGCTCATAGGCTCTTTCAGACCCTCTCTTCGTGCTCGGCGTCTTCTTCTGGTGCGAAGAGCGCTGCGGCGTTGGCTCCGTTGGCTTCCGAAGTCTTCGAGATCGCGGTCGGGTTTCTTGTGAAGGGATCGGGGAAGGTTTCTAGCAAGAGCGAGAAGAAAACAGCGAGGAAAATCGAGCATTTGATGGATGGAATTTCCAAGTATTTAAGTTTATGCTGTGCGGATATGTGGGATAATTCCATCGTTTCTTGCTCTCTGGCGGATTTGATTAGTGTTTGGAGCAAGTGTCGCTTGCTGAGAAGTGGTGAAGGTTCTGATAGGAAAGATCATATCAGAGCATTCTTTCCGCTTGCTGGCGATGAAATTCGATATGAGATTTGCGAGAAAGACTGTGGATGGGGAGTTTTGGCGGGGGTTGTTATCAGCGAGGTGTTCTTGCTCAGAATGTGCTTGAAGATCATCGAGCAAATTCACGAGAAGAATGGGATTCAGAAGGATGTATTGCGGAAGGAACTCACAGCTTGGGTGGTCGGTTGCATTATGGGGTTTCCGAACTTGAACTTTTTTGGTAATGGCTTGTTCTCTTTGTTTTAATTTCTTGAAATTTTTGCTGTTTTTTTGCTTGGTGTGTTATTTTGGGTTTTGCATTCTACTTGTCAATTAAACAGGTATGGATAGACGTAGGATGCTAAACTGGTTTCTTGTTTGTGGGAATTCTATTACAATTCATTTGTTATAAAATGATGCAAGTTTGGTGGTTTATAGTTGGTTAAGTTGTTTGCGAACATAAATGATTGAACCAATGAAAAATATGTATTCAAGAGGGCAGATTTACAAAACATTCTACTGACACTGTCGCTACTCGGCAACCCTTAGGTTGGGTATTCTGTTATGAAAAATATAAAAAAATTGAGTTTTGGTGCTCTCTTGTGCGTGACTTGTTAGATAAGTCTTTGTTCGTGGTTATATGCAGATTTCTGTACTATTTGCTTTAGAAGATGCAGTGTTCTTGTCTGAAATTTGCTTGTGAATGACAATACCTTATTAAAAAAAAATGCTGTCCAGCAATTTATACAAGCATGAATACATTTCAAATCTGCTGTCATGTTTTCTCATATACCTGTTACTTTCTGTATCCAATATGTATCTGATGGTGTCGTTTCTATACATAGTTTTGCCGTGTCTGTAGTTGATTACCTAGTTAAGCTGATTTTTTAAATATGGTTTCTGTTCATACATTTATATAGTGTTGATATTTGAGGATTAGATGCAGTATCATGAATGAGCACGTGAGATATACTACTTTTTAATCCACCTTATTCTGCATTTTTTAATTGACATTATCTTAATCAAGAGGAACAATGCCTTGTGACGTCTAGTTTTTTGTTTTTCTCTTTAATGGATGTGATGTTAAGCATGTGCTTTGCACCCAAAGTTTTTTGTTGTTTCTTGGCAGATTTTGTATGCCAAGATTAATATTTTTGTTACTCAAAAATTAGTCAAAATATATCTTTGTTTAGTTTCAGCCTTATTAAAATGCTTGTAATAGAAAACAAAAAAGTATATTATCTCACATTTTGGCTTTAAATAAGAAAGAATGGAGAAATAGGACTCTTAAAGCCAACCCCATCTAGGTGCAGCGAGGCGTGATGATGGTAATGAAATGCTTAATGGTATTATCGCTTCATCTTTTATACTTAATTTAGGGAGTCATTATATTTCCCAGTCTTTTGTAATTTTTTCATGATTTTGGTATTTTTCAGTTGAATCAATGTGATTCTAAAGGCAATATACAGTTTCCGGATCTTTTCTTTAAATAAATTAGTTTTTGTTTCAGTTTTCTTTCCTTCTTACACTGATGCTGGTTTTAAGTTGCTTAGCTGCACAGGGAGATTCCTTCTTTTACTGGATCAGGGGAATCAAATACAGGTTTCTACCTAAGCCAACTGCAGCCTTGGCCACTATTTGCAATACTTATCATTGAATCAAGACTTCAATGGGTCTGACATGGATAATACTGATGGATTGTACACCATAAGGGATTTTGACTACCAATTTTCCTTTATCTATCTCTTTTTTTTCAGCGCAAAAAATGTTTTAAAGTATCTCACACTATATATTTGATGCCACATATTTTGATTGTTACCCACTATGAGAATGTGCATATTGACTATTTTTTTTCTATTGTTTCAACTAGGGACTCTTTTGAGGCAACTACTGTTGCCAACCTTGCCTGTCAGCTCTTTAATGGTGAGTTCTCAAATCTGATTGCTCTTATGCTTGCAACCTCTCATTTTTTATCATAGTCATAGTCACACAGGAATGATATGCAAGGAGTTCTTGCTTGTTTACTAAAGTTGGGGTTGTGTTTGAGTATGTACCAAGTTGTATCACTATCTAAATTTTTAATTCTTATGGTGGGTAACATCTTACTACAGGAGCTGGAAGCAGAAAAATTATTACGACAAATTCTTTATGATGCTGTAATATTACCTGAATTTTCCTTCCTCAAGTCAGGAGCAGTGGATGATGAATCTGTTGGTTACTTGAGAAGTCTTTTGCTGACAAAAATAGTTGTAACCCATAAAGCGATACAGTTGGCCAGGTGAGCAAAATACATTGGCAGTTATATAAGACATATCCATTAGTGGCTCACAAGAACTTGCTTCATTTTAGTCACGGCGTTCTTGATTCATGGATGTGAAACTCAAAATTTACCAACTTTTGCGTATGTTCTCCGCTACTGTGTGTGTTTGACGTGATAGATTTTTGGACCCTTTGCTAATTTTGAGTACCTATCTAAGGTTGAAGCGTTTGGAAATTTCTAGCTCGGTTCATTTTGAATGGTACAATGCATTCAGAAATTACTTGGGTTACACCCTAACATTGATGATTGATCACAGGTCTCAGGGGGACCATGCCAGTGCTATTTCTTATACAAATGCATTCTCCAGATCGAATCTCCCCAAAGAGTTGATTTTCTGTATCAGTAATGTAGCTGGCATCGATAAATCAACTGCCTCGGATATATCAACCCCTCAAGCGCTCCTCAGTGAGTCCACATGCTTCTGTATTTGTTTTGTTTCTTCTTTTGTTTAAGGTTTGACCTTGATGGCAATTTGTGATGTGGTTAGAATGGGTTTTCAATCTGGGAGATAAAGGTTTGAGAGAATTTGTGGATAACATGTCAAAACTTGGTATTAACACGGCGATTGAGGAGCCACAGTCAGGCCCTGTGCATCAGATTCATGAACGGGAACCAGAGCATGATGCTGATCTTTTCTATATCAATGTTGAGAAAGAAGAAAAATCTGGAGATCAGGATATGCAGACTGCTTCCATTCAATTCATGACTGCTGCTCGCGAAACGAACTTCACCAAAAACACAGGTAGAAAAAGAAAAGATCTGATGGCCGGTGGGAAAACCAAAGTGAAATTTCAGAAGCATGGTGTTGATGATAGCCCTGTGAAGGATGATTCTCCTGTTCACATGGATGATGATTCTGAAGATGGTAGTGAGGTAGAGAATCCATCTTCCGATGAAGATGCAAAGGAAGTGGAGGAATGAAGCGACAAAAGCAATTTTTCCTCAATGATTTGTCATCACTAGAAAAGATTAAGAAATGCAGCAGCTCTGTGAGAAACAGAATTGAAAACTACAGAAACGCTTGTCCCCCCCTCCCCTGTGAATATCTGGAGTTGATGATATGAGCACTGGGAGAACCGATGATGAAAGTTTATAAAATATAAATTCCCAAAGACTGCATAGAGATGCTGGATTTTGTGTTTGGGTCATCAAGGACCTATTTAGTGTAATGAAACAGACGATCAATTTTCTCCATCTCAGCTGGATTTCGTGAGTTGCTGAGAGTCCATGTTTTCTTGTGGTAGATTGCATTGTTTAGCTTGTTGCTGGATGAGGTTTTGATAGACCAGATGCCTGCATTTTGTATTTCATGAATTTATGCATCACTTGTTCTGAGTTACAATTTGTTGTTAAGATGATTGAAAGTGAGAGTGACGATTGAAGAAAAGTACTTTCCGTAACACTAGCTCCGATGGTGGCATTTCACGTCCAACTTTACTTTGGACCCGTGTCAAAATATGTAATTCTCACGAAAATCTTGCATTAAATTATTTTTCTGGAAGTTCTTGGAAAAATATCAGTAAATAAATAAATAATATAGTATTATAGTTTGCAAATTAAAATGTAAAATATTGAAATCGCCCTAACATTGGGATGAAACACAATAATTTCAACATAAGCCATATTTTTTAATGTGTGTGTGTGTGTTTTCTTAAATGTATTGGCATTTAGGAAATATCATTAAAATTGCAATAGTTTCAAAATATATCCAATATTTGTCACAGAGGCTTGGACCGTGTTTTGAAGAGCATGCAGATAAGCTAGTTATGAATGAAAGCAGGCCCTTGTTGTTGGGTTCTCCCTTTGAGAGAAGAAAAACAAGGGTGTGTTTGATTACCTACCTCATATCTAAGATCCGAGGCTTTTAAGACGGAGAGATATCTACTGTGGGAGATTTTGGCCTAACACGACGAGGTTTTAAGATCCTCCGTTTGCATGGAGGTTGGATCCCGTGCCTCGACGAAGCCTCGTTCTCCTCAGAGATCTGAGGTAATCAAAGTCACCCAAAAAGTGGTGACTAGAATGTCAGATAGATGCAAAGTTACATTGATAGACATAAACAGGCCCATAATTTTTGTGAGGGTTCACAAGAAATGGAACCAACTTCATACCCTCAACGTTTCTATGCCGTTTAGAAACTAATGTAACCAAGTTCATCAAAGTCCAAATTTCAATCTTCCTACGAGATCCAAAATCCAAAACAATTGGTTGAACCTCTGATATTAGTATTTAGTACTGCCCAAAACCCAAGCTCCGATGGAACATTCAAGGTAATCAAACACTCAACCAAAATCAACGATATAGGCGTGCGTCAAATATCTAAGTGTCCCGATCCATTTAGCCAGGTTAGGCAAGTCCCTCCCAAACGGTTGGACAACACAATCCAGTTTCACATAGGCCCAAAGCCGGTGAAACGTCCAAAGTATCCAAATCCGATCAGTCCAATTCGTTCGCATACAAGTATCTGACAGCGAAACGGAAATTCCGATACGGCCATCAGTTGTCTCAACCCGAGTCCAAGAAATCCAACTTCGAACCCATATCCATAATCATGGCCGTACACTGTCTCCCTTCGAGATCGGATCCAGATTTGGTTCCACTGAGATCCGAACTAACGCCAATATCCGGCGAGGAATTGCCGAGAGGCACAAAAAAAGCTCGCCGAGTGCTTGACGAAGAAGAGAGGATCAATTCTAGGGTTTACAGAGAGAGAGAGAGAGAGAGAGAGAGAGAGAGAGAGAGAGAGAGAGAGAGAGAGAGTCATGGGGGCTAGGGTTTTTGGTGCTGCTCGTCCTCTCCCTCTTCGTATCTTCCTCGGCGTCGAAGAAGCAGTAGATCGCCGTCGCCAGAAGGGAGGACGTCCCCTTCATCCGATGCCAGGTCTGCGAAACCATAGCGAGGCAATTCTTCTCTCAGGTGGAGCGAAAATCTTCCGAAATCTCTCCCAAAAAGGTAAAATTTTCTCGAATTTCTTGCGATCTTGTTCGTTATTGAGGATATCTCTTTCTTGGACGAATCGATTAAACTTTGTTTTTCTTCTTATTTTTCGGAATTTCTGGGTTTAGATCTCGGAGTATCAGATTATAGAAATCGCGGAGAACGCATGTAATTTGAAGAGGCATGAGGGAGACTGGATGCTTCGGATCGACATCGTCGTTAATGGAGACGCATTGGAGGTACTTTATTTTTGTGTTCCTGGCGGAAATTGATGATTTATACTTAGAATTGTGTTTCTGTCTTGAGTTGTTTGT
The DNA here is from genome assembly GCF_984573655.1 of Nuphar pumila. Taxonomy (NCBI): domain Eukaryota; kingdom Viridiplantae; phylum Streptophyta; class Magnoliopsida; order Nymphaeales; family Nymphaeaceae; genus Nuphar; species Nuphar pumila. The sequence continues at coordinate 28,099,823 of NC_143263.1, read as the reverse complement.
AGTTTAGAATTTTTCATTTTTTTTCTTTTGTTACGTTTTGGTAACGAAGATTTATTCCGTTATAAATTGACGGGATTTTATGATTTCTACCAGAGAATTGCGTTTCTGTTTTGATTTATTTGTGGTTTGAGTTCAGAAAGTCTTCGATTTTTCACTTTTGTGCATGTCGTTCGATGACAATATGCTTAATTTCATCCGAGTATGTGCCATATATTGGAAGTTTATGCTGTTCGTCGGGGAAAATGTGCACTTATTAGAAAATGAGCGAGAACTAAATTCACTTCATGTGCCTTTGTTCTTGCGGGATTGCCAACAAATTGTAGCATTGGTTGAAGTGTAGAGTGGCTAGTGTAATTGCAGTCTTCGAACCCAACTGGGGCTTGTCCCCTAACTTGGTTATCAAAAAGAAAAAGGTAGAGAGAACGGGATTGTTAACTGGGTCAAGAAGAATGGTATTGTTAACTGGGTCACAGAATAAATCTATATATGGTTCAATAGAAATACTAATTATTGACATAAATTTTGATGATACTGATGTTACTATACTTTGTAGCAACCTATGTCTCTTGCAGTTCAAATAAATGACTTGAGATGCAATTCACTTGCATCAGATGATCAGATTACACATCTAAATGGGAATTATTTTTTGTTGGAATGTCCATTGTCAGCCATTCGTGAAACTCCAAATTCTGACATGCATATCTGTAGGTCATCAGTCATTATCAGATGATGGTATTATGTTTGTAGTAAAGTCATTAAACTGGAAATAAGCACACTTTGTGGTTTAGATTAGTCATATATGGTTGCCTAGTAGTCTAGGGCAGATGTGTCCCTAATCTATTTAGACGGCATCAAATCAAGGCCATTAGTATTTGTGCTTCATGTGCACATATATACCATCAGATATATACTCTCTTTTCCAAAAATGTATGTAATTAATGGTAGACATCTCAGTAGACGTGTACTCCGCATTTTCATGTGCATATTTTTTATATTTTCAGGTGGAACAGTAACAGGTGGGCATGTACGTGTAAAAGTATTTGTTTGAACATGATCTCCTACAGTTTCTGTTATTAATGAAGAGAATAAGGATACTAAATCACACACCAGGGCTGCACTGAAGTGTTGGGGAGGGGGACTATTTCAAATGGTGCTGCAGTTTATGCTTGATTAGTTTGTTTTAAGTGATAATATTCATTACTTTTTGGTGGTTCTATGTTTCTATTTGTGCACCGAAGCTGTGAGAGTGCGGAGATGCCTATGGCTCATCAGCACATTAACTGTGGCTGTAGAAAAGTCTTTTGCTTTTCATGTAGTCTAGTTTTTCCTGCTTTTGCTTTTGTAGTTTGTAAATCTCATGAAACTGACTTTTGTAAACTTAGTTGGAACAAGCATTCCATGATAGTTTTCTTGTTTTACAGCTTGTTGAACAAGAATCTGAAGGACATGTTAACTCAGAATGTAAAACTATTGAGCGAGCTTGCCAGGAGGTAGGTTTTCATCCCTGTGGTCTTTTCCTTTTTTAAGCAAGTGGTGTCTCATGTGGTTCTGAAATCAATTCAATTAAATGGCTTTATCAGCTTAGTTTCTCAAACCTTCCCAGTAACTTTTGTCTCATGGTTATTTTCTACAAAGTAAATGCAATAACACTTGTGTGGGCCTTTTGTCTTCACATCGTACTTTATAAGAGGTTGTCTTTTATACTTTGGGATGGCAGTGAACTGGGGCGGGGGACAAGGTCTCCACCCCCACCCCGTCTCAAAATCCTGCCCTTCATCCCCATCTCCATCCCCGCACGGGTCTTGATTTTAACCTCCATCCCTGTTTCATGTCCTCCATCCCCGGTCCAATCAGGGGAGGCGGGGCGGGGCCCTGTTTCCCCTCGGTCCACTGCCATCCCTAAAGAAGGATTGGGGACGGGGCAGGGCAGGGACGGGGCAAGGCGGGGACGGGGCTGGGCGGGGACGGGGCAAGGCGGGGACGGGGCTGGGCAGGGAAAATCCTAAGTCCATCCCCTCCTTCATCACCATTTCATGTCCTCCATGCCCGCCTCCATCCCCGTTTCATGTCCTCCATGCCCGCCTCCATCCCCACTTCCATCCCTGGTCCAAACGGGGCGAGGCGGGGCCCCGTTTTCCCCCATCCACTGCCATCCCTATTTATACTTCATGGCTTATATCAAGGATGGGCAATGGGCTGCAGCCCAGTCAAACCTGGCCCATCAAGTGGAAGGACAGTGCTGGGCCAAGGTCCTGAAAGTATATCCTGCAACTTACTCTCCCCAAGTGCATGGGTGGTAGCACACCCCCCACGGGCAGGCTTGACTGCCCTGTTGACAGGAAGTTGACCAGCCTGGGCTTTCAGCAGCCCAAGCCTAAGCCCATTTTGTGCTGGGAAATCTATTGTTGGTATTTCGGATTAGGATCTAGTAGGATCCGGCCTGAATCCGACCCGTTTTCACCCCTACCGGGTAGGGACTGTTCAGTCCCTGCTCAGGTGCATCCCGTGATTCAAACATGCCCTAAAATTTGTACATGTGTCTGTGTAGAGATATGTTAAACTTTCAAGTTGTGCATTTTATTAAACACATGATCCCCTTAGCCAGCAGGTTCCAAATGAATGCAAGGTTGGAGTCAGGTGTGGGCCCTCACCAAGTTCCATCCATGGTCACGGATATCAGTTATATTTTGAAAATGGTTAATATTTGGTGCTATTGAAGGCATAGAACTATTAAGCTGGAAATCATAAGCTTTATCAACTCAATCTCACCACATAGATGTGTTAAAAATAGTTTTCTTGCTAAGGATCAAACCTTGGATCATGTTGTTTCATTCTAAAAATATGATTTTTTTGAGTCGAGAAAATTTAGTGCATGTGCATCATGGGCCATTGATCTTAAAAAACCTGCTTACATGCTATGTTACATGGATGCGGATGTGGGTACAGGACACGATGTGGACACACTTGGTACAATACGGCAATTTTCAAAAGTTAGGATTCTGGGACATGGCCATACATACATTATATATATTTATATAATTACCTGTAATCTAGTTTGAATCTCATGGTGTGAGTTGTTTTGACACAATCTAGCATGCTCAATTTAGTAGGAACCAACTCTTGGATAATTTTTTTTGACAAAAAAACATGTTTTTATGAGTCGGGAAGAATCAATGCCTTCATAGCCGTTGATTTTTGGATTTCTGGGAAAACCTGCATACAGGTCGGATTCTGGCGATCCAAAAGCCGGTTTCCATTAAACAAAACCTGTAGATCACATCTATGGTGTTAGGTCTGAGAAAAAATATACAAACAAGGGGGTTCTGTCCCATTTTCTAGGTCGTTTGCACCTACAAACGACTGTAGCAAATCTTAATCCATATATATATATATATATATCATATGGATTTTTTCTAACTAAAAGGTTTTGTGTTGAAAATTTAAATTTAAACACCCAAATTCAAATCAAATGAATTTTTTTTAAGACAGATATGGTCAGATTTGTTTTGACTGTGTTGGATGCGGTGTTGACCATGATGCAGAGCAGGATCGACCGAGATCCATACAGCCTGACCCAGGCAGGGGACCGAACCTGCACGATGGGACCTAGGATCGGACCCAAGTAGTGGATCCGACCCAGATCACGGTACCAAGACGCAGGGCTGATGTACCCCTGCGTACCTACTCCAGACGAGCACAGGCCTGTGCATCCCAGATCCAACAGCAAAGAGGAGTCATCTCGGTTCTAGGGCCGGAACTGAGACTCGAATCTAGTTGCACACTTTAAATACCCTATTCTAGGGTTGCATACGGGGGAGAATATTGGATTTCTGAGCTTTCTTTCCTCTGTCTCGTTCAGCTACAATCTTCTTTCTTTATTTTATTTTATTTTCTTTCATTCCAGCCACAAGTTTTCATTTTGCTATTTACTGTCTTCATTCATGATAGACCTTATCAGTTTCATAATAAATTGTTGATCGGATCGATTGATCCGATCCCTTGTTCAACGTTTCCATTGAGTTATCTGTTGCTGCACGACTGATCGTGCCTTGGAAGATTAGCATTCAACATCAGCCCCTAACATGACTTTGTCGATTCCCTCGCTGCATCAAAGTGGTATTAGAGCACCAGCCCTCCTCCTTGGTCAATGACATGACGCAAAAAGCGAGGAACGATCCTACGAGCAGGAAAGAGTGGGAGGAAACCGGCAACGAGGATCCGATGATGCGGATGATAGACATGATGACCAAGATCAAAGAAAATTGCTACGCGTAAGCAAAGACGTAGTCGGCATGTCAAAACGTATGGACGGGATCGAAGGCTGGATTGTCGCCCTCGAGTTGCCGGTGGAGCAACGCGCGACGTCAATGCAAAGAACGGGACCGGAGCTGGATGACGACGCAACCGATCGTGTGAATGCAATACTCACGGAATCAATCCAGCCGACGCACCCTCATTCTGTCCGTGCCACCATTTCGCATCCGGTACCCTCTCTCCATCAAGAATCGGTAGCGGCTGTGAATCACTCTGCCGGTACCTTCCAATCGAACCAGGGGATCACAGCAGGACCCCCCCCCCCCCCCCCCCCCCCACACACACACACACACGTCTCGGGTGCGCTACAACCCTGGTCTCGAGCCACGGTGGCCGTGTTGCAGGCCGGGCCTGGTCTGCAGGACTCTAGCGTCACGCTGGGCCCTGCTACCAGCCCGGGTTCGTCAGCCCGACCCGGGAAGGAACTCCCCTTCCCTCCTGAGCCCGCGCGTGGAGGTCCTGTGGCAGCACACCAGCGAGTGGGAGCAGGGGGATCCCTGTGGATGGGTCCGAACCCAAGAGGGTCCAGACCGGAGTTTGTGACAGCGGGACCTTGACCCGGATCTCGAGGACCATCCTTTAGGTCCCAAGGAGCGGGTCCGAGTCTTGAACCCCCATACCCGACCTACCCAGTTGGGTTTGGTTTGCGGTTCACCCCGAATCAGACCCAACCCCCTAGTCTTGAGCCCCAAAATAGATCCAATACCGACCCAAACCTATATCGAACCCAGATGGAGCTCCAGTTTGAATTTGAGTTGGGTCAAAACCAGACCCATCCTGTTATGGATCAGGGATCGAGTTCTAACCAGGCCTTTTTGCACCACAACTCGATCTCTGATCCTACCTACCCCATTCTGGGTCTGACGAATAATTTAGGACTTGACCCGATCCAGATCCAATCGGGTGAATTATCTCAGTATTACACCAACCAAACCCAATACCCATACCCGACCCAATCCGTTAACCCGTCCCCGATCTAGAACCCGGTTCCCTGCCCGACACACTTGAAAAGAAGTGTATTCCTTGTTACGGATCACGGGTCAGGAGATCCAGACCCGTGATCATTGCCATTTCATTAATGGCACTGTGTAATTTATTCTCTTGTAATAAGGGTACTTTAGTACCCTAATCTTTGTATTAGTTTATTATTATAAAGGGATAAGAATAGCAGCTGACCCACACACAATTGGAGGGTATCGGTTTTCTCTGCAGTCTCTCTCTCTCTCTCTCTGTTTCTCAGCTTTCACGCGTGGAAGGATTTGAGCATTGAAAATCTTTCATGGTATCAGAGCTACGCTACAACTGGACCTGGAATCGATCTCAAAGGTACATCTGAAAGACCTGTCTCTTCTCGATTTTCTCTTCTAAGTCAAGAAAATTCCTTTCTTTTTCTTCTGTCTGTTTCCTCAACCTCGTCTGAATTTTTATTCCTCATTTTTCTTCTCGATCAGATCTGACGTTAATCAGATCTGACGGTAATCAGATCTGAGGTTAATCAGATCTGCCTCATCTTACCTCTTCTTTGTCTCTTGATCTCGATCAGATCTGACGTTAATCAGATCTGATCAAACTTTCTTCTCTAATTTATCTGAGTTAACCCAGTTCAGATTTTCGATCTCAACCCCTTCATTAAATCCCTTCTCTCATTCTTCAATCTGTCGTCAATATACATTGTTTATTGTTTTCGATCAGAGCGTAATCTAATCACGTAATCGGGGTCTTTTTTGATCCAGCTACGTCCCTGATCAGATCTGACCAGGCAGATTTGACGTTACCCTCATTTCTACCATTTTATCTCTTTTAGCTTGAAAGCACTGCGTCAATACCGAGTGTGAATTCCTATTCACATTTTTTTATGGTTTTCATATCCAGCATTCATTCTCTTCTGAAAATCAGAAATCTGATAGATATTCAATATCTGTTTTAAATCAGCCATTGACCTGAATTAGTTTCTGCAAAAAAAAAAAGAGTTATAGAAACTGTAGACAGGTTGTGCTGGACACACTCTTAATACTATGAAACATGGATTCACTTCCTACTCAGTCGGTCCTTTCTTCAAGCTTCCTCAGTCAACTCGTGTCTGAAAAATTAAACAATTGTAACTTCTTGACTTGGAAGAGGCAAATCATACCTTTCATTAGGAGTCAGGATCTCTCCGGACATCTGGATGGATCTGTTCCGGTTTCTTCCGAATTCATATCACGAGAAGAAAGGGACAGCAAAGGCGAATCTACTACGGTATATGTTAGAAATCCTGAATTTGTAGCTTGGATGAAAAGAGACCAAGCGCTGGTTGCTTATATTACATCTACACTGTCTCAAGAGGTACTCGTAGCAATTCTAGATGACTGCACTGCCATGCAACTTTGGAACAAACTTGTTCAGACATACTCACAGGTTTCTCAGGCCAGGATTATGTTTCTTAAAAGAGAATTTCAAATGTTAAGAAAGGATTCCATGACCATCATGGAATACTTGAACAAAATGAAGGTTATCACAGATCAACTAGCAGTTGTTGGATGTGCAGTAACTGATAAAGATTTGGTACAGCAAACTCTCAGTGGATTGGGACCCGACTATCATATGATTGTTACTTCCTTGTTATGCTTACCTGAGCTGCCCAACTTTGAAGATCTGCGTGCAAAATTATTACAATATGAGATGAACCTAAAGGGGTTTTCTGAAGAATCATCTATGCATACTGGGGCACAAGAAGTTATTGCTACAGGGGTTACTTATGCACGAGGACGAGAAAGTTATGATATCAAGGGAAAAGGAGGACAAGGGAGAAGTGGTCAAGGAGGTCGTGGATTATTGCCTACACCCAACACATATACCAATCCACAAAGACAGAGGCCAATTCCTACCTACTTTCTATGTAATAAAAGGGGCATATCAAAGCTAATTGTTGGTTCAATCCCCAAAATAAAGGAAAATCGACACAAACTGAAGCAAAAAGAGGCACAGACAGTACAAGGACCAACAGAGAAGTAAAGGAGTTATTGTTGTCAGCTTTAGCAGAATTGAATCTGAAACAAAATGAGCAAGGTACTTGGTACGTGGACTCTGGCGCAGCGACTCATGTTACTGGTGATACCGGTAAGCTCCTGAAACTTGTTTTTTACATTGGTAGAAGTAGTATAGTTACTGGGGATGGATCACACCACTCTATCTCTCATATTGGAAACTCCATTATACCCTTGTCCGAATCTTCTATCAACCTTTCAAAAGTTTTTTATGCTCCTAACATCAAGAAAAACATTATTTTAGTTTCTAAACTTGTTGATGATAACAAAGCCGCAGTTGAATTTACTCCCTCTTCTGTTCTTGTCAAGGATCTCTGCACGAAGGAGACGTTCGCTAGAGGAAAACAGCAAGGCAATATGTATGTTTTTCAAGAAGATCCTTTAGCACATATTCGTCCTGCAGACCCAAACTTGAAGCTCCGCTCATCGTTGCCTTCTGAGAATTCTACCTGTGTTTTTAGTGTCGCTGAAATCAATAAGCCAAATCTTTGGCATGGTCGTCTAGGTCATTGCAGTAGTCATTTCATTGAAAAGCTTGTTTCAAATAACCTCATTCCCAAGTCAAGTTTAGGAATAAATGTCAATGACAACAAATGTTTTAGTTGTCTCTTATGTAAGAGTCATGTCTTACCCTTTCATTCTATAAATAAAAGAGCTTCAAGACCTTTTGAAATTATCTGTTCTGATGTTTGGGGCCCTGCCCCAGTTGCTTCTATATCTGGAACTAGATATTATCTTATATTTGTTGACAGTTATTCTCGTTATTCTTGGATATTTTTCATGAAACACAAATATGAGACTTTCAAGTTGTTCCGAAACTTTCATTCATTTGTCAAAAACCAATTTTCTGAAAACATCCTTAGTTTCCAATGTGACGGAGGAGGTGAATTTTCTTCCATTGACTTTACTAACTTTCTTCAAAGTAACGGGATAAGGAGAAGGGTGTCTTGCCCACACACACCTCAGCAGAATGGGATTGCTGAAAGGAAACATCGCCATATTGTTGAGAGTGCGATGAGCATGATGCATGATAGTAATCTTCTGATTACTTTATGGACAAAGGCCTTTCATTCTGCAGTTCATGTGATAAATCGATTGCCCATGACTATTTTGGAAAACAAGTCTCCTTGTCCATTTTTGGTACACATCCCAACTACCATGATTTGCGTGTGTTTGGTTGTTTATGCTATGTTCATGTTGATAGTTCAATGAGACATAAGTTTCAGGACAAGGCCCTGAAGTGCAGGTTTGTGGGTTATGCTGATGACTATAAAGGGTACAGGTGCTATGATCCGGTGAGCAAGTGCATCAGAATATCAAGAAATGTCATCTTCGATGAATTGAATTTTGATTGTCGATGTACTAGTTCTTCAGAATCAAATTCTAAAATCGAGGCTTATTATCCTTGGCTGAATTATGAACTTTTCTCCGGAGCTAGTGATGTCTGCCCCTCAAATTGTAATCAAAAGGATAAGGAATCTGTGTCTACTGATGAAATGATTGCCCATGAAAATACAAACCCAACTTTGAATCCAGAAAGGTATAAAGGTCTTGTTTACACTCGACGAGAAAGGGAGCCACCCACCATAGTTAATCCAGAAATGGACACATCCCCTACATCCAACATCGTTGATGCTAGAAGATCCACTCGTTCTCGCCATCCAATTGAAAGATGGGTCAGTTATGAAAATTTCTCATTAGATTTTCAACTCTTTCTAACAGCCTTGAGTAAAGAAGATGAACCCACAACGTTCTCCCAAGCATCAAATTCCAGAAGATAGATTGAAGCAATGAATGAGGAACTGGAAGCTCTACATGAATGTGGTACGTGGGATGTTGTACCAAGACCACCTGACAGAAATGTTGTTGGTTCGAAATGGGTGTACAAAATAAAGTATAAACCAGATGGGACTATAGAGCGATATAAGGCGAGACTTGTAGCCAAAGGTTTTACACAGGAGCAAGGACAGGACTATGATGAAACCTTTAGTCCAGTGGTGAAAATGGGGACAATCAGAGTCATACTTTCTTTAGCTATTGAACATCAATGGACTATTAGCCAACTTGATGTGAAGAATGCCTTTCTTCATGGAAATTTGAGAGAAGAAGTATACATGGAACAACCCACTGGTTACGCAGAAGGCAATCCTACAAAATATGTATGCAGGCTAAAAAGGGCAATATATGGATTGAAGCAGGCATCTCGATCTTGGTTCGATAGTTTTTCGCTTGAAATACAAAAATATGGTTTTAAGAAATCTCTTCTTGACCACTCCTTATTTATATTTAAGAACCAAGACACAATTACTCTGTTGTTGATCTATGTAGATGATATTATCATCACTGGTAATTCCAATGAGCACATTGAAGAAGTCAAACATCTCTTGAATCAGAGGTTCAAAATGAAGGACCTTGACAAACTACGATACTTTCTTGGAGTTGAAGTCGACAGTACCCCTGAAGAGATGACTCTCACTCAACATAAATATACCATTGATGTTCTCAATAAAGCAGGTATGAAAGACTGCAAGCCCTTGGGAACCCCTAGCGTTCTTCATCAAAGGCTTAGCTCTCAAGATGGGGATCCATTGGATAATCCCACACAGTACCGTAGCATAGTGGGTATGTTACAATACCTCACTTTTACTCGCCCTGATATAGTTTACTCTGTGAATCAAGTATCTCAGTTTATGCATGCACCATGTGAAGGACATATGGAAGCTGTTAAACGGATACTTCGATACCTGAAGGGAACGGTTGGGGATGGCCTCTTATATAAGAGAAAGACCAATGGGCAAAATGCACATGAGATCACTGTTTATTCTGATGCGGACTGGGCGGGAGATCCAGATGAACGCAGATCAGTATCCGACTATTGTGTGTTTGTTGGGATGAATTTGGTTTCTTGGAGTAGTAAGAAACAAAAGGTTGTTGCCAGATCCAGTACAGAGGCTGAATACAGGTCAATGGCAGCCGCCACTGCTGAAGCTACTTGGATTAGACACTTACTGACAGAAGTAGGAGAATCGATCTCTCGATCACTTTTTTTGTGTGACAACCAGAGTGCCATTAGTATGTCTTTTAATCCAATCCATCACAGTCGTGCCAAACATATTGAAATAGATCAGCATTTTGTGAGACAAAAAGTAGAAGAGAAAGAGATTGAGCCTGAATTTGTACGAACTACAGATCAAATGGCAGATATATTTACAAAAGGATTGACAAAAGACAGATTTTGGATGTTAAAAGGCAAGTTTTTCATGGTTCAAGATCATGCACAACTTGAGGGAGGGTGAAAAGAAGTGTATTCTTTGTTACGGATCACGGGTCAGGAGATCCAGACCCGTGATCATTGCCATTTCATTAATGGCACTGTGTAATTTATTCTCTTGTAATAAGGGTACTTTAGTACCCTAATCTTTGTATTAGTTTATTATTATAAAGGGATAAGAATAGCAGCCGACCCACACACAATTGGAGGGTATCGATTTTCTCTGCAGTCTCTCTCTCTCTCTCTCTCTCTCTCTCTCTCTCTCTCTGTTTCTCAGCTTTCACGCGTGGAAGGATTTGAGCATTGGAAATCTTTCAACATTACCTCTACCCTTACCCAACCCATAACCCGAACCCATATTATCCCATTCCCACCAACCTAGAACCCGTGAACCGACTAGCCCTTCCACCTTTAGTAGTACCTCCTGTTATACCGGTGCCTCAACGTCGGCCGCAGATGGCTCCCACCCACGGGCGGGCAAGACTGAGGCAGATTCAGCAAGGACTGTTGCAGCCTGAGCGCCGACCACACGTCATGGGAGTTCGCCAACACCAGCCTCCAGTCGAGCAGTACCGTGACGAAAATGACGCTGCCATGATGGACGATGAAGCCTTTTAGAACGAGCACCCTGCAGGAATGGTAGAACCTCGTCAACAAAGAGCGCCAAAGCACCCCTCCACCTACGGGGTGAAGCTGGACCTTCTAGAGTTCGCAAGACGATTCGACGCCGAGCAGTTCTTCGACTGGGCCTACGCTGTGCAGTTTTTCTTCGACTACCACACTGTGGCTGAGCACCGCCGTGTCTCTCTAGCGTCCACTTGATTGAGGGGCCTAGTGCAGACATGGTGGGTTGAGCTGCAAAGGTCGAGGGAACGACAGGGGCAAGAGCATGTGCAGACATGAGAAGATGCAGAGGTTGATGTAGTCCAAGTTTGTGCCTTCAGACCATGCCGAGAGAGCCTACAAGGAGCACCTGACCCTGTGTCAAGGCACCCGTACCGTGACGGAATACACTGCTAGGTTCCATCGTCTATCCCTGTGAGTGCAGATCAAGGAGACCGCCCATGAGCAGGTCACGAGGTATATTTCTGGTCTCCGTCCTGCTATTTCTGATGATTTCAGTTGTGTCACAGTCGAGTCATTGGATCAAGCCATCAGTTATGCCATGAATGTGGAGAAAAAATTGAAAAGGAGGCAGAAATATAGAGTCTCTCGGAGTGACCAGTCCAGTCGACCCAAGTCGAGTTTCCCAACCAGGGGAGCGAGCTCCCCTAGGAAGGAAGACTCCAAGTCCACCCAAAGAGTAGACCCTAGCAAGCCTGACCAGTCTGGACCAGCATACCATACCAGATCCAAGGCCAAGCCTAGTGAGTCTACCATCCGTTGTTTTAGGTGTCAAGAGTTAGGACACGTAGCGTCCAAATGCCCCACCGTGAGCAAGAACACCAATTTCATCGAGGGTATTGTTGAGTCAGCATCCGATAGTGAGAGTGAGGGTGAGTCGTCGGTTGAGGGAGAGAATGAGAGGGAAGTCGTGGAGTTCGACGGTAATGTCGAAAATTTGTTGTCTATCCGTCATGTTTTGACCGCGCCCCGAGAGTCTACCCCTGCAAAATGGTTGCGGAACAATATTTTTAGAACCCGCTGAGGGGCATGCGTGCGATGTTATCATTGACACTGGGGCTTGTGAGAACATGGTTTCCGAGAGTGTTGTGTCCACCCTGAATCTGAAAACGAAAAATTTGTCCCAACCATATAAGATGGCGTGGTTCAAAAGAGGAAACGAGGTTCCCATTACCCAGCGTTGTCTAGTTCGGTTCTCTATGGGGGAGCATTACCACGATGAGGTGTGGTGTGATGTAGCCCCTATGAATGCGTGTCATATCCTTTTGGGACGTTCCTGGCAGTTTGATCGCAAGACTATCCACGATGGCCGTAGGAACACATACTCATTTATTTTTAAGGGGCATAAAATAATCCTCCTCCCTATCAAGGAGACCGGTTTTCCCATTGTGGATAAGCCTGAGTGAGTTTCCCGGCTCGCGGGCTTATCATACCGGACTTTCTTAAGCCAATGTAGGGAGGACGATTATTGTTATGCCTTGGTGGCTAAACCGTCTATGAGTACGTCGTTGCCCGTTCCCGCGGACATCGTGCCCCTTGTCGAGGAGTTTCGCAACATTATGCCGGACGACCTTCCTGATGGTCTACCTTCAATGAGGGTGGTGCAGCATGCCATCGATTTTGTCTCGGGGTCGAGTCTACCTAACCTCCCCGCGTATTGCATGAACCCATCTGAGCATGTCGAGTTGTTGAGACAGGTTCAAGAGTTACTGCAAAAGGGTTTTATTCGTGAGAGTGTGAGCCCTTGCGCAGTGCCCGCTCTTCTCATTCCTAAGAAAGATGGGTCCATGCGCATGTGTGTCGACAGTAGAGCGATCAATCGCATCACTGTCAAGTACCTTTTTCCCATTTCTCGGTTGGATAACATGTTTGATATGTTGGCCGGTGCCTCTATTTTTTTCAAAATTGATTTAAAGAGTGGGTACCACCAAATCCATATCCGAGGGAGATGAGTGGAAGACGACATTCAAGGCACGTGATGGATTGTATGAGTGGTTAGTCATGCCATTCAGGTTATCGAATGCCCCGAGTACTTTCATGAACATGATGACCCAAGTGTTGCGTCCTTGTATAGGGAAGTTTGTCGTTGTATATTTCGATGACATTTTGATCTATAGTTCTTCTTTGTCTGATCATTTGAGTCATTTGTGTCAAGTCCTAGAGATTTTAAGGTGGAAGAAGCTGTATGTCAATGCCAAGAAGTGTGAGTTTATGACGTCAAGTATGGTATTTTTTGGGTTTTACTGTGTCGTCTGATGGAGTAAAGGCGGATCCCGCCAAAGTCTGTGCGATTGTAGAATGGCCTACCCCAAAGACTATAGGAGAGATCCGTAGTTTTCACGGACTAACCACTTTCTATCGTCGTTTTGTGAAGAACTTTAGCACCCTCATGGTCCCTATCACGGAATGCCTAAAGGGTACTAGTTTCCATTGGACTTCAGCCGCGAGCAAAGCTTTTACGCTCATCAAAGGGAAAATGACTAGTGCCCCCGTCCTAACCCTTCCTGACTTTAGCGCAGTCTTTGAGGTTGAGTGTGACGCCTCTAAAGTGGGAATCTGTGTCGTCTTGAGTCAGAACCGCAAGTCCATTATTTTCTTTAGTGAAAAGCTGACTCAGGCGAGGTGCCAGTACTCCACTTATGATGTCGAGTTCTATGTCGTTGTGCAAGCCCTTCGTTATTGGAGGCATTATCTCATTTATAAGGAGTTCGTCTTGTACACGGATCATGAAGCATTAAAGTATTTAAATAGCCAAAAGAAGTTGAGTGCTAGACATGCCAAGTGAGTCCATTTCTTGCAAGAGTACACTTTTATGATTCGCCATCAATCTGGTACTCTGAACAAAGTAGCTGACGCACTTAGCAGGAAGAATAGTCTTTTGATGACCATGTCCGTACAGGTCATTGGGTTTGAGCAATGCAAGGAATTGTACCCGACAGACCTTGATTTTCAGCAGGTCTGGGAAGGGTGCCTCTCATCTTCTAGCACGATAGACCTATGGTTCGTTATACATAACGGTTACCTCTTTCGAGCTAATAAGTTATGTGTGTCAGCATTCTCTCTTAGGCTACAATTGATTTCCAAATTACATGAAGGGGGACTAGCTGAGCATTTTGGACATGATAAGACGTTCACACTGTTAGATGAACGATACTTTTGGCCCAAAATGCGCAAAGATGTTGTCAAGTTTGTTCAAAGTTGTCGAGTGTGTCAAGTGTCCAAGGGTCGACGTCAGAATAGTGGTTTGTATACTCCATTGCCCATCCCTGAGCGACCTTGGGAACATGTTTCCATGGATTTTATTGTGGGTCTTCCAAGAACCTCGCATCGTTTTGATTCCATCTTAGTGGTGGTTGACCGGTTTTTCAAAATGGCTATTTTTGTCCCGTGTAAGCGAACCACTGATGCCTCGTTAGTAGCTTCATATTACTTTAAGGACGTGGTCCGCTTTCATGGATTGCCTCACACGATCACTTCAGATCGTGACACTCGCTTCATGAGCCATTTTTGGAAATCATTGTGGGCCTTATTGAAAACCAAACTCCAGTTTGGCAATGCATACCACCCACAAACCGATGGCCAAACCGAAGTTGTGAACCGTACCTTAGGGAACCTACTAAGAAGTCTAGTTGGTGAAAATGTAAAAACTTGGGATCTAGTCTTGCCGCAAGCCGAGTTCGCCTACAATAGTTTCATCAACCGGTCCACGGGCAAGTCTCCTTTTCAAGTGGTTTATGGGCGGTCACCAACCCATGTAGTAGATCTTGCACCTGTGTCTAGTCTTCCAGACCCAGCCTCGGACGCGTTTGATGCCGTTGAGTACATGTGTGATATACATAGACAGGTCCAAGCCAAACTTGTTGAGAGTTATGAAGCTTACAAAGCTTTCGTGGATCAGGGTCGTCGAGATGTCCAGTTTCAAGTTGGTCAGTTAGTATGGGTTTACCTGCGTCCAGAGCGTTTCCCAGTGGGTACTTATGGTAAATTGAGTCCTAGGAAATATGTCCCTTTCAAGATCCTCCAGCGATTGGGTCCAAATGCCTACCTCCTTGAAATGCCTGAAGATTGACACATTTCGCCTATCTTCAATGTGTCTGATCTATATGTTTACTGTGGAGACAACAAGTTGTCAGAGCCGACTTCTTCCCAACCAGGGGAGAATGATGTAGAGCAGGATCGACCTTGATCCATACAGCCTGACTCAGGCAGGGACCGAACCTGCACGATGGGACCGAGGATCGGACCCAAGTAGTGGATCTGACCCAGATCATGGTACCAAGACGCAGGGCTGATGTACCCCTGCGTACCTACTCCAGACGAGCACAGGCCCGTGCGTCCCAGATCCAGCAGCAAGGAGGAGTCATCTCGGGTCCAGGGTCGGACCCGAGACCCGGATCCAGTTGCACACTTTAAATACCCTAATCTAAGGTTGCGTGCGGGGGAGAATATTGGATTTCTGAGCTTTCTTTCCTCTGTCTCGTTCAGCTAAAGTCTTCTTTCTTTATTTTGTTTTTTTTTTCTTTCATTCCAGCCGCAAGTTTTCATTTTGCTATTTACTGTCTTCATTCATGATAGACCTTATCAGTTTCATAATAAACTGTTGATCGGATCGATTGATCCGATCCCTTGTTCAACGTTTCCATTGAGTTATCTGTTGCTGCACGACTGATCGTGCCTTGGAAGATTAACATCCAATGTCAGCCCCTAACGTGACTGTGTCGATTCCCTCGCTGCATCAGTTTATATTTGGTACAGTCGATTGTACCTACAATCTAGTTTGAATCTCATGGTGTGAGTTGTTTTGACATAATCTAGCATGCTCAATTTAGTAGGAACCAACTCTTGGATAAATTTTTTTTGACAAAAAAACATGTTTTTATCAGTCGGGAAGAATCAATGCCTTCATAGCCGTTGATTTTTGGATTTCTGGGAAAACCTGTATACAGGTCGGATTCTGGCGATCCAAAAGCCGATTTCCACTAAACAAAACCTGTAGATCACATCTATGGTGTTAGGTCTGAGAAAAAATATACAAACAAGGGGGTTCTGTCTCATTTTCTTGGTCGTTTGCACCTACAAACTACTGTAGCAAATCTTAATCCATATATATATGCAAAAATGAGTGTAGCATGAATGTCACAAATACTAAAAGTTTGTCATATGGATTTTTTCTAACTAAAAGGTTTTGTGTTGAAAATTTAAATTTAAACACCCAAATTCAAATCAAAAGAATTTTTTTTAAGACAGTATGGTCAGATTTGTTTTGACTGTGTTGGATACGGTGTTGACCATGTCCTACGCGAATCGTGAAATGTCCCGCATCCAAGTCCGTGTCACAGTGTATTGACACGTGATTCACCCTTTAAGTGGCGTGTCCCTGTGACATAGCAGTCACATGATTTAAAATTCATTTTTAACTAAGCAACCTTGTAGGTCACATCCATATGGTCCGATTTACAAAAAAAATCTAAAAAATATGAACAGAAGGTGATTTATATTTTATACTCAATAATTCTGTGTCTTCAGTATCCCCAAATATTAACCCTTTTGAAAATATTGCCTATATCTATCTTTTAAATGGGTAAATGATACTAAATGTAAAATATCATGAGATTTTAAAACTTCATATATTGTGATATTATCACAATATTATCACGGTAATATCATGATATTTTCAGTCACTTTTATTTTCTACATTTTAAATATGTTTTTTCTTCTTTCTTTTATATTTCAAAATTTTTGTAACTTTTGTTTACATTTCTATAATAACTTTATTATCTAGACATATTCTTTTCTTATTTAGTTTTGCTCTTTTTATATTTTTTTTTGGTGCCAAGATTTTCCCAAGATTTATCAATGCAACCTTTACTATTGCGAGATTTGGCTTGCCGATATATAGCCAAGACCAATATTTGTCACTATGGTACCATCCCATTATGATGCCAGAAACAGGATGAAATCCAGGTGGGTGGGAGCCAAAAAAAATTTGTTTTTCAAGGATATGGATCATAATGTGTATGCCTTCATGAGAAGTACATGAATGTCATGCAGTATCTTACCTGAAGCCACCCAAAACCTGAATCCTATGAATACTAACTAGATCTTGTGCAATCCAGTTCCCAACTCTGTACAACTCACAGTTGCATATTATATATGAGATAAAAAAAAGAAAAACAGAAAAAAAATGCATGGTTGGATATGCATCATAGTACAGATATGGTTTATACAAGCATCAACCTTGGCAGGAAGAGTTTAGGTGTTGCTGTAACATACAAGGACTCTCCTAGTTTTATGTCTGATTTTTATTTTTTCATGTAGGTTTTAAAACTAGTGGAATTGATGGTTTTCTGTTGCTTTTCATTCAAAAATACGTATATGACAATGTCCTTTTGCAGGCTATGGGGTATCATGATACTGATATTGCTGAATTTTTGTTTAAAAGCAAGCCTCAGTTGGATCAGTTGATAAATTATATTTGTAAAGACCTCAGTAAAGCATGTTCTATCAAGCCACCTCCTGTTCCAGCGGTAAATGATGTATTTAAGACTTTAAACTAAATGTAGTTTTGTATTTCTAATTTTGTTATTACAGAAGAATTTTACTAGATGCTTTTTGTGCAAGTTCTGTTATAATCCACAAACCTTGCTGATTTCCTCTTAATAGGACTTGCTGTTGGAACCAGTTCTTTCTGACCTTGGACTTCGGGATATGAGCCAGACTTATTACTAACAAATGGAACCATATTCTACTGAAGTTAGTTTTCTGGATGTTGATGTATGATATTTTATTAATCAAGGTGTATTATTCCGCACATATTTTGTAGGTGTAGTAAGAGGAAAAAAATGAATATATCACTGCTGGATCTGCCATACTGCCCATAAACCATAAAGTTCAGAAAGTGAATGGGGAAACAAAGATATAGAAAGAACAACGCAAGTATCTAGACAAATTTATGTTCCATTTGCTTTATGATTTATAAAATTTATATCATTTCATATATGATATCCTATTTAAGGTATATGTATGTGTGAACCGTTTGATTTGTCAACACTCTTCATCACTAGAACAGGAAGTATCTGAAAGGAGTTGGAAGTAATTAAGAATTGAGGGGTTGGCAAGGATTATTTTCCAGGTCATATGGCATCATTACCAAATATTCTAAATCATAGCCTTAGATTATCAATTTAATGTTCAAACAAGAAAATCGTTAAAGAAACAAGAGTTGTTATTTTGTCTAGTTTATAAGTTGAACATGTAATCCACTTTTAGAGTTTTAGCACTAGGTATGGTATTAATTATTATTCATTCTCTTTTCTTCAGGATAGGATTCCAGGTGAGCCTTTTGTTCCTAAATCATTTAAAGAGGCTGAAATGGAAAGGATTTTAAGGTCTATGGATGTAAGTATTACCTGAAATCTACTGTTTATCCTATTGAGATATTGCTTTTGTCTGAATTGCAATTTGTTCTGCCAGGGCGTGCCAGGAGTGCCAAGCATGATTATGTACTCAAAAGAGGATTTGTTAAATATGCAGAATTTTGGGGAAGATAAAAGGGATGAAGATGATGACGATGAACTTCCTTCAAACTTGGTGAACTTTTTCCTTTAACCAAATACCCTTAACTGCCTAGCTTTCCTCTGCTTTTACAATCATACATTGTGTTGGAATTATTTCATATAGCACCATGACTTGATATCGACTGTGACTATTGTTCACTTTGTGGTCTTAATTAATTAACTAAAAGCTATCCAACAATGAAATCTCTGCAAAAAAAAATTCTCTGGAGTCAAGCTTTGGGCTGGGGCCAATCTGCTCCCTGGCCTTTTCCCTTCCCAGGTTCCTGAATACCAATGTGACAGGTGTCATAATTTATAGTTAAAGGGCTTATTGAAGACCATGAAAAAATACAAAATTTTCCCTTTTAAATTGTATGATCTTTTGTTACTTATTTACAACTTGTAATCCCATTTAGAATGAATACTAACAGCCTACTTGTAATTTTCTTGGGTTTTGCAGAGGAAAGTGTGGAAAGATAAAGAATCATGGAAGATGGATTGGAAGCAAAAGGTTGCCAAGGGAATCAATGATGCAAGGATGGCAGTGTCAAGACGTAAGAAAGGCATCACAGAAGATCCGGAAATGTTGGAGAGGGAAAAGAATAGGTTCAAGATCTTCGAAATCTAGCAAGGCTGAGCTTTAGGAACTTGAATTTGCTGCAATTATTGGTGCATTCTCATCAAGCCTGAGTGCTTTCAAATCGCAAAACTTTTCATCTCCGCAAGGTCTTCAGAGGTTATTCCGCTTTGGACTGTCGAGTAGAGATGGATGAAGTGTTAAAATTTTTGTTAATTGGCTTTCGGATTCCAACGTACTTTGGATGAGGCTCTCTCTTTGGATTGCATTGCTTTTGTTTTTCCATCAGCGGAATGTCTTTAACTAATTTTCTTCTGGAATGTTGAGTATAGATGCTGAATGTTGAGAAAATTTTGCCTCTCTATGTTTGTTGTGTACTGTAAATGTCATAAACTTTGCTGTTTTAAAAGTAGATTGCACCTAGAGGCTGAAATGGTCATGATTCATTGGTACTTCAATGTTGTTTAAGATGATTGATTTCAACATCGGATTCTAAGTGTGATCTAGGTTTGTTGCCTGACATCAAATTTTTTTTCTAGAAATACTAAGATCACAACTATCACATTTCTATGCTTCACATATGCTTGAAGGGAGTACTAATGATATTTATTAAGTGCAAGTTAGACCATCCTATCGCCTATATTCAGATTACCAATTTCATTGAATAAGGTGGTGGAGATGGACACTTCTGGATCACTTGTAGGAGCTTGAAAAATGGGTGGGGGATGTGGGTGTGTTGAGATCAGGTGCAATCACATTGCAGAAATGCAAGACGGACAACAGAAAACGGGGGGTGATCAGGTGCAGCAGGACATTGCATTTGTGCAAAGTGATTGCACCTGATCCTGCCTCAACGTCGGGTGCCTACAGCTTGGGGTTTGCCAACCCAAGATTGTCGTGATTTGGCATCCATCTGTTATCACTTACCAGAAAAAACATGAATGATGATGATTTGAGATTGATCCACATCTGCTTGCAGAGACCATTGACTAAAATACCTTTTTTTCCTTTACAATCCTTGGCATGATTGTGGAGAATTTCTCATTGAAGGGGCCCGTCGGAAAGCACTCATTCACTGAAGATATGGAAATTACGTTATGAATGACAATTGCAAGTTTTGGTTTGTTCCACTTTTTCCAGATAAACCCTCTAGTGGTGTGGCTCAAACATTGTAGCGGGCATCCAACTACGTCAATAGTGTATTGCTTTGGAACAGCGTGCCTCTAAATCAAAGTTCTGGTAATGAATAATCTAAAAACCAAATTAGACCAAATGTCATATATGCATACATCTTATGGAAAATTTTTTATTCGACTAGAAGTCAGTGTCATGATAACTTAAAACCTACTTGGACCAGACAGGTCAAGCATCATGGTCCCCAGAAAACAAAAGATGCAAAATAGATTGAACAAGTACTAATATGAACTGGCACCATAAGGTTCCCTTGGATCAGAGATAAAGTGAAGACCATAGGAAGGATCCCTCCCGATTCTTGTTTAGCTCAACCGTATTCAATCTAAATCCTTGGGGGCATGGTGATGAAAACTTCTTAGGGCTTTCGCTTGCCAAAGACACCAATGCAGTCTTTACCCTTGGAGGGACGGGGGTGTGGGGTTAATTGCAGGTTGTTCGTGTGCGAGTGTGCGGCATATATGCAGATGTTTAAGAGTATGGGACCGCCTGCTTAATCACAACGACCAATCCTTTTGTTACAAGGACATTAAGACAAGTTAAGCTTTTCACTCAATTTCTCAAAATTTCATCACTAAATGCAGCAAAATTGTGACAGTATAGATCATTGACTGCCAATGCACAATGCAAGGATTTGTCCAAAACAAAATAAACGATAAACAAATATAGAGCAAACTCCATAAAGCACCAAAATAGGGTTCACTACCATCTCATTCTCAACGCATCTTGTAGTGCTGGGTTCTTGAGACTTGGCAATGCTGGCCATTAAGTGAGTACTTGAGCATAATGTCGACATCACGAGGGTTCTTCTTATTAGGTGCCACAGTCATGCTTCCAGTCAGTTCTTCACCCTCACAGATAGTTAGCACATCTTGAAGGTACAAAACTGTCTGCTTCCAATGTGTAGCCCGCGACCTTGGTCCTATTTTAAAATGAAAATGAAATGTTGATCACCAAGATTTCATAAGCAGCAGTTTGGACAAATAGAGTGCATCCACAATGCAAGGACGCATATGAAATCAATAATACAATGTCTCTTCATTTAGGAGCCATAATTTGTTATTTGATTTGAGATTTGGTCAGTGAATGAATCATCAGTCCAGGTGATAAGGGGGCAGTTTTTTACACCATACACCAATTAGAAACGTGATTAATGAATTAAGTCCAAACCTGTAGAAAAGCCCATCCACTTGTGACATTTTGTGAACGAGACGTCAAAGTAGGCAACAAGAGCATGTATGTAGTCGTTACGCTCTGCCACAAGCTTAAAAGGAGCTGTGAAGGAGGCATCACCTGGAGCCATATTTGAGATGTCCATAGTCTGAAAGCACAGTAGTGGGTTCCAATCAGTAGGTGAAAAAGATGATTAAGAACAAGTTTTGAGAGTAATAGACATGCTACCTTGAGTAACTGGCTGTTTGTGACAATCTGATTCTGATCAACTGTGTCGACAAGTGGTTCCATCATGGCTTGCTTCTTAATGCAACTCATGTCAAAACCGTATACATTATTCCAAACTGAAATAGACACAGCATGATTCAGATTATGCAAAATGACAAAAGTAAAACATAAAGAAAGGGAAGTCCGTAGCTTACATTCAATTTTGTCATCCTTGTACTCTGCATCCTCAATAGCAGTCAAATACAACGATGCCTTGTCTGGCAGCATAATACCACCATCGATCTACAAAGAAACTAAACACAAATCAGTAGAAGGAATCTATACCATACCTACCACTCAGAACTGAACTACATTGCATTATACTGTTAGATGCATGCAATAGATGGCCCCGTATGGGGAGGAAGGAGCAAGAAGTATCGTTATAAACAATCTGAGAAATAGACATTGATGAGTCTGGCCTGTTCAAGAATTTTCTTGTCTTCTGCTCATATCTCTCCTGTCCATAACAGACGGCAAATCCTATCAACATCATACTCCAGGTAAATAAAGATTATAAGGCCCAAAGATATTAGCTTTTGATTCAGGTTCCTGAGGGTTACAAATGCATTTTCTTCTACCTTTTATGACAGCTAATAGTATCTGAGTGCACCAGTAGTGACAGAGTCGAGTATCTTAACAGTTTCAACTAGGAACACCTGACAAAATACATGAGGCAGAAGAATTATCAATGCCAATATGATAATGCAATGGCCAGATCACCTATCCGTTGCCCCCACAATGCACTGAATCTGGTTGAGCTTAATAAAGATGTGAAAGGAGGCATCTTCACATCCCGTTTATAACCACTGCCCTTGTTTGAGCATTCTACTATCATTTTGAAACATATAGACTGTTTTTTATGAGCAATTTCATGACATTATGAAAGCACAGTGAATGAGAAGAGGGAGAATGATGGACCACATACCTTACTATGAAAAAATTAGAAAGGACCCATGACACAATTAACAATTTGTGAAGGGAGATGGGTTGAATGAAACTGCTGCTCTCAAAAACTAATGAACTAAGACTGCAATTGAAAACAAAAATTGAAGAAACCATGATACCTATGGTGGAATGATGGAACTAAAGGGGCTAATCCAAGTAAGACAATTAAAGAAGAAAGCAAATGGAAGCCATGCCTCTAATGTTTAGATGTTAAAAGGGGATAGAACAAAAAAGAACTTCATGGCATCTCTTTGTTAAAGGTGGATGCTTATGGCAGCCTCAGATTTTGAACCTAGATAATAGCAACACTTAAGAGGACAGTGCTTTGCTAACGAGCAGTGTTGTGAAAAGCGTTGAGGCGTAGCGAGGCATTCCACCAAAAACCGAGGCGAGGCGTAAGCCTCGAGGCGTAAAATGTAAGCCTCAAAATATTTTTTTGAAAACTTTAAAAAAATTATAAAAAAATATCTAAAAATATAAATAAATAAAGAAATGCTTTATTGATGAAATAACGACCAATAAGAAATATAAAATCTCAAATAAGTACTAAAAAATATGAGATTAACATATAAAAGTAACTAAAAACTGATTACATAACTGGAAAATATATGAGATTAACCAAAAAAAGTTAAAAAATACTAAGAAACTGATTACATAACTGAAATAACTGGAAAATATATGAGATTAACCTACAAAAGTTAAAATATATGAGATTATTCTAAAAAATATGAGATTAACATATAAAAGTAACTAAAAAAATGATTACATAACTGGAAAATATATGAGATTAACCAACAAAAGATAAAATATACTAAGAAACCGATTACATAACTGGAAAATATATGAGATTAACCAACAAAAGTTAAAATATATGAGATTATTCTAAAAAATATGAGATTAACATATAAAAGTAACTAAAAAACTGATTACATAACTGGAAAATATATGAGATTAACCAACAAAAGTTAAAATATACTAAGAAACTGATTACATAACTGGAAAATATATGAGATTAACCAACAAAAGTTAAAATATATGAGATTATTCTAAAAAATATGAGATTAACATATAAAAGTAACTATAAAACTGATTACATAACTGGAAAATATATGAGATTAACCAACAAAAGTTAAAATATACTAAGAAACTGATTACATAACTGAAATAACTGGAAAATATATGAGATTAACCTACAAAAGTTAAAATATATGAGATTATTCTAAAAAATATGGGATTAACATATAAAAGTAACTAAAAACTGATTACATAACTGGAAAATATATGAGATTAACCAACAAAAGTTAAAATATACTAAGAAACTGATTACATAACTGAAATAACTGGAAAATATATGAAATTAACCTACAAAAGTTAAAATATATTAGATTATTCTAAAAAAATGAGATTAACATACAAAAGTAACTAAAAAAATGATTACATAACTGGAAAATATTTGACATTAACCAACAAAAGTTAAAATATATTAAGAAACTAATTACATAACTGAAATAACTGAAAAATATACGAGATTAACCAACAAAAGTTAAAATATAGTAATATACTAAGAAACTGATTACGTAACTGAAATAACTGGAAAATATATGAGATTAACCTACAAAAATCTTGTTGATCATGTCTCAGAAATCTTGTTGTAAAAAAAATATATATATATATATATATATATATATATATATATATATATATATATATATATATATATATATTGTTTTTTTTGCGCCTTGAGGCACAGAGGGTCGCGCCTCAAGGCGAGGCGTGCCTTTTGCACCTCAAGGCGTGTTTTTGATAACACTGCTAACGAGACTTAAATTTCCCACAATTGAAAGAACTAACCTTGAACTCCCCATTCTTGATCTGGCATTTGGTCCAACCAAACATCCAAAACATTTCTTCAGTGTTGTCTGTCTGGCTAATGATCAAATACAGATTGCTCAGTTCAGATATTCTTCAAGGATATTCTTTGGTGGCTAGATGCTAACATTTATAATGGATGAGGAACCAGTCTCTCACTTTTCACAACTTGTATAAATTATAAAATGTATAGCTTTTCAAATGCAAGCCCAGAGTGCATGTTTCTGCCATCATTCATGTAGAATCAGGGATGGCCCATCTTCATATGAATCTAAGAAGTTCTAAGATATGCCCTGGAGACCAAAAGGAGAGTCCAAAATATTGCGCCTAGAAATACAGAAAGTGTTTCTCAATCATGCATTTAAGTGTCTAGAGGAGACCCAAACACAGGCATGACATCCATGCACTATATGGACAAGACCTTAGTAACTAAAGAGAGTAATTTATATAAGGACGATTCAAATTTATGAAAGATATTAACTATATGTTGATAATCTCACTCTAAATTTTGTACTGAGCAATTTTCTCAAACCCAGAAAATTTCCATCAAAATATGCACAGCCAGTTTAAGCATCTTGAGAGTTAAAGGCTACAAAAAAGTAGCATAAAGTATATCTACTATTATGAAGCATGTCATCTGATTAAATAGTTTTCAATAATACTCCAGCAATATTTACAATCATATCAAACAGGCAAACACACTATGATTCTACAGAAGATTTAAGAAGTTCTTGTAAGGGCTGAGGTGCTGAGCTCATATAGCTATATGAACAAACCCTGTAGCTTTGCAAGGCTTGATTTGGAAGGGCTGTTAACCCTGGACTCGATTGTTATTTTTCTCAATAATATACACATACACTGAAAGAAACAACAGCAACAAACGGACATTATTTAATAAAGGCAGGCCAAAGAAAAGTTCATATATAAAACAAGAGCAATGATGGAGTGACCCAGATAGAACCCAAACATACATTTCCATCATTTCATGCTGGAAGTTGTACAAAGTTCAGGGGCACTTTTTGCCAATAACAAAAAGTGGAAGTGACTTTGGGGAAAAACATTACATGGTAACAGCCAGCTATCAAAACATACTTTCAAACCTATAGCTGGATCAAGAGATCATCGCTCAAAACAAAATTGATGTACATTTTCTCTCTCTAGGTGATAAACTTTTAGAAAGCAAAACAATAACTGAGAGAATGTCATGGATGCTAAGTAGTAAAGTGACAGAGTGCAGCAATAAACAAAAGATTATGTATGAAAATGAAAAGTCACATGCATCTCAGAGCACTTACAAGCCATTTATCACGTGCATAGAGAACCGTATTCAACATATTTTCAAACACTAGAAAATAGCCCATCCACTCTGAGACAATAATGTCCACATGTTCTACTGGTAACACAATCTCTTCAACCTTGCCCTTCAAAACAGTGATAACTGAAAGTGAAAAAGGTACAATCTTTAGCAGCAAGAAGGAAGCTT
This sequence comes from Nuphar pumila, assembly GCF_984573655.1. NCBI lineage: Eukaryota > Viridiplantae > Streptophyta > Magnoliopsida > Nymphaeales > Nymphaeaceae > Nuphar > Nuphar pumila. The sequence continues at coordinate 28,073,527 of NC_143263.1, read as the reverse complement.
CTTACAAATTTACTACTTTTAAAAGCAACAGCTGGCAAACTGTGCCAGATGAGTAGGGTGCACATACTGTTTGTACAACAGTGGAATTTCTAAAAACATGGGTTCAAAGGTGCATTTTAATCATGTCATGATAATAAGGTTTAATTAATTACATATGCATATATTGCTCTGATATATATAGAGTGCCCCGTGCAGGTCAGAGGTCACTGGAGAATTGCACAACTGCAGACATTGTGGTGGTGGCGAGGGGCATAGTTTATTTGTGTTTTTCAAAAAGAGAAAAAAAGGGATTCACCAACTTTGACTGTCAGAAAAGTAGCAAACAGGGTTAGATGCACATTGACCACAACAGACCTGCTTTGACCATCTCTTGCAGTACCCATACCTTGGATGTAAATGGGTTGGACTAAGGCCAGATCTAGGCAATACCGAGTTCGACCTAATCGGATCTGACGTAATTGGTTTCAGACACAGATTTCGAGTCTGATAGGATCAGCTGAAACCAAATCCAGATCCAACTTGCTTAAAATCCAGCATTTACTCATATTTGGATTTGGATCTTAGTCAGACTCAGACTCGGATTCGATCCAAAACTCAATACTGAGTCTGGATCCAATCAGTAATTAGATCCAACTTTGGCTACTGCATCCAATTAATCAGGTTCAGATTCAGGCTGGACGTGTTCACATCCCTACCCACACCAATGGTGCACTGTGTCAACATGAGTGCATGTTACATAGCTGGTGGAGCGGACATGTTGTAATAAAGAAGAAATATAGAAAAAATATAATGGAGACAATATAGAGAAATCATGAGGAAGAACATAAAATACATTATTCTCACCATCAGCATATCCGTTAGCTTGAATAATTTCTTTAGCCATGTCACCCATGAGAGAGCACTCTACCTGAAAACAAAATTGAAAAAAAAGGAAAACTCACTAACCATTTTAACTCCAGATAATAGCATCCAAGAACTTAGGACAATAAAAGCATATAGAAAAGAAAAGCACAGAGTTATGACGCCTCTTTTGTGAAGTTTCATGATTCCTTCCAGAAAGGAGAACAGAAACTACAACGTCATAGAATATCATCTACTAATGCAGAACTGGTTTTTGGTGAAATGAAGTAATAACCAAATGACGTGTGGTTATTGGTCTATACAGAGAACATAACGTAATTCAAAACCAACATGTGCAGCCTCATGAGGTGAATATTCAATGGTAGCACAACAGATCTGATGTAGCAGAAGTGTGGAAAGAAAGAAATGCAGCAACCTCTTCTTAGAAGCTAAGTCTTGAATTCACAAGATAATCCAACTATTACATCCATGTTTATAAAGTTGAACTCCTAAACTGAACAAAAAATTGCACCAATGATGGAATTTCTAAATCTCCCAATTGCCAATAAACAGAGTACCTACATTCCTACTTGACACCAAACAATAAATTTTCTAGATGACAAACTACTAAAACCTGAAAATGACCAAAAAATAAGGCATAAAAACTTTAAAGTCAAAGTTGACACTTGAAACAATTGACTTGTGATTCCAACTGTCAACAATCCAAAGGATACTTAATGTCTCCATATTCAGTAAATAAAATTTCCAACAGATGAAGAAGCAAGCCTGTCTGATATTAGCGTCAATGCCTATTTGAAGTTGACCTTCTTTTTGACCACTCTTGACCTTGTCTTCATGTTCCATGAAGGATAGGGCTACTACATCCAAATCTCCTGACCTTGTAATGGACATTTACTAGTCAGGACAAGGTACCTTCTTAGTTTTTCAATATTGATAAAAAATAAAAATGTGGCATTAATGTAAACCATGAAGAAATGTTAGCAAATGCAATGTAGATCATACACCAATATGGCAACTCCCTGGGGGCAAGATCAAGCCCCCAGAGTTTTATGCTGCCAGGACAGTGATCGTAAGTACGGCAGGCAGAGCTGGTGCGGCTAGGTCTCTGATCCTGGGGGTGGTTTCTCCATGTAAATATAAAAAAAAAATCATACACCAATAAGAACAAAGAATGAATATATCAAAATGTGACAGCATGGCCAACAATACACTTAAGAAATTGAAGAAGATATATTGGCATTTGTTCTATTTGTAGAAATTCTTCCCTCTAAAGTAGGCCACATATAATACTATAACTTTCAAGCATAAGTAACCAAAGTTCTTACAAATTTTAACAGAACTTTGGAAAAACCAGTCAACTTCTTGTGAAAGCAAGTTGTAGCACTCACTGCATAAACATGTCTGGCGCCTGCTTTAGCACAGAATAGAGATAAAATTCCAGTCCCTGCTCCAACATCAAGAACAACTTTGTTCTTAAAGAGAAAAGAATTCTGACAGATGACATTTTGATATGTTTTAGTTCTCACAGAGTCTTTCAACATTTCCTGCAATGTTAACAAACACCAGGTAAGTTTTCAGCAAAAACTTGTATGCGTCACAGTTTTAATACAATCACTATAACTAGGTGCATGCAGATGCATATGCACACGCGTACGTGAACACATGCACATGCATACATATGTCATTGAACGTGCTACAGCCGATTGATAACCTGATAAAACAGGAAGAAAACAGTGATATGCTCATACTCATCATAGTCTATGTCACATGGGTGTGGGTGCGGCAATACGGCACTTTAAAAAAACTTGGGTGCGGGAGGGCAAAAATATAAACAATTATATATATATATATATATATAATTTTTAAGTTTTAATCACAAAACAGTTTTAAGTTTTAAAAAAACTTGATTAAGTTTTTTTTTAAGTCTAAAATTTGGAGATATATGACCCTGGGTGTGTTGACCGCACCCAGGGTCAGGTTGACCGCACCGGGTGACGCACTAGCACGCCCACCCACGTCGCGTTAACGCGGGTGCGGCACCTGGTTGGCCTAATCCCTGTGACATAGCTCGTAATAGAAATGACTAGCCATAATCACAAAGAATTCTGTTGAATCTAAAGGTGACTGTGAACCTTAGAGGGAATTTGATGGCACCAACTATTTTTGTGTGGGGCCACACATGCTTTCAAACAGGAAAGACAAACCTCCTGCTTTTTGAGTTGAAGCCGGGAGGTTTTTCTCACTGTTTTCTGAGGAGAAAAAGTCGATAGGTCGGATAAAGTTATCTCCAGTGCTCATCTGGTAGGGTTGACTTGTGAATGTCACCAAGTTAGAAACCCACGGGTGGCATCCCTTGCTGCAAGGTCAAAGCTTGGTGTACTCCCTGGTGGGCAAGGGGGACCTCAAGGGTTTTACCAACTGGAATCGGTGATGTTTTTTTTTTCTTTGGACTATCCAAAAAAATAAGTTATCTCCAGTGATAACTTTATCTGCACAGTCAAACATGTCCTACCCCTTATAGAACACGAAGACAGAATTGATAGCTCAATGCGGCAATAATTAGCTAACCCACAAAGGTTTCAGATGAATCTCAAGGCATAAGTATAGAAGCGTAAAGCCAGTTTGGAATAAGACAAATGAAAATTTGTGGCAGTAATGTTGAAAATGAATTGACAACAAATTTCTTAACTAGTAGATCAGGAAAAAATTGAAGATAGCTACGTTCCTAAGTGCTTATCCATCTCACCAAAAAGATAACGTAGAGACAGACCACCTTATACTTACTTCATGTATACCTGCAAACAACAGAAACAAATTCCATATTAGTTGAAAACTATGGAGCTACAAAACACCAAAAAGAAAAGGAAGAGAGAATATGACATTAGAATCGATCTTACTGCCAGAAAAAACAACACATAACTAGGTTCAGAGCTCCCAAGAGAAACAGGAAAAGCTCAGAGCATCGAATCACTAAAATAAAACCATACCATCTCTTTTGATTAACAGAGGACGCAGACCCCATTAAAAAAAGGAAAATAACTAAACATTATGGATACCAAAACTAAAACAAACACAAAAAATCAAATTTAACCCACTGCTGAATGGAAAAAAGGAAAGAAAAAACAGAAAGAAAAGCTCATTATTGACAGTATTTCAGGAAGCAAAGAACAAAAAACAGAAAGAAAAGCTCATTATTGACAGTATTTCAGGAAGCAAAGAACAAAAAACAAAGAAAACATCAATTGGCAGACTGCCCACAAAAGCAAAGGGGAAAAAAAGACGATAGAATGCATCCCCTTATAACAATGCATAGCAGAAACAGAAAACAGGGATAAAATCATCGCAACGAAGTCATACCGAAGTGAGAGTATGAATCGAAGTAATAATCGGCGCTAGTTTTATCGATGCCGATAATCGAATCGCTTAGCTCGCAGCTGGATTCTGGAGCCGAATTCTCAGCTTTCTCTTCCTTGAAACAAGCATTGCTAACATTAGCATCCTCACCGCCGTTCATTGTGGCAATCCGGACGTTCACTGAGCTGTTAGAACTGTTCCCCTTGTTGCCCTTTCGGCGACGCTGTGACTTTTCCTTTGTGGGCATTCTATACCCTATCACGGAAGATTCTGCGGGTTTTCGAGATGGGTATCGATCAAAGACCAAAATAGAATCACGAAATCTCGGATTTTGATAGGGGAAGGGATTTATGGTGGGCTTTTGAAGATGGGTATTGCTCCAAAACGTAAACAAAGCACAGAAACCTGGATTCTACAACCAAGAAAGGAACTTTTGCCCGGTTTTTGAGCTAAAACGAAGATAGAACCACGAAGATTAGTATTTTGCAAGTAGAAGAGGCATTCGTGGCGGATTTTGAAGATGGGTATTGCTCTATAATGCAAACAGAAGAAAGGGACCCCTATTCTGCTAGAAGAAAAGAGGATTTTTGGTGGATTTTGAAGATGGGTATTGCACCAAAACGAAAAGGGAAGCACGAGAGCTTGCACTCTGCTAGCAGGAGAGATTGTTGCTGGCCTTTTGGAGATGGGTATTGCTCTAAGAAGGATAGTCACTTTAAAGCTAAAAGAAGGGATTCATATTGAAGGGTTTTTCCGCAAAGAGATGGAGAAAACGTACTCCACAGAATCATCTTTCTTCTTTTGCCTCCTTCCTTTTTCAGAAAAAGCGCTCATTGAGAGATTGACGACAAGAAGAGCCGAGCGTTCGCAGGCCAGCGTTAGTGGGTACGTGGTTTCGATTTGCTTTGTAGCCTTTTAGGGCGTCCACCAAAGTTTATGAATTAATGTGGACTTTGTTCGACGGAAACGAATTAAAATCACTGAAATCTGAAACAGCAGGGGTACGGTGACAGGACAGGCAGATATGCCCACTGTCTAAAAATGTCAAAAGACTCAAAACAGCTTGACAAAATGACGATATTTTATAAAGCCGTTTAAAATGTTCAAAATATGGCTATATTTTTTTTTAAAAGTATGTTTTTATTTTATCACGATATTATGGTTTATTGACCTTGCTTAAGTGGAAAATGAGTTTTTACACACCAACGGGGCTCCGCTTGTCTGGTGGGAGCAGCTACTGCACGTCACCTTGTGTTTCAAATGGTATAGTTGTATAACTGTCAAGGGTCTGCCTAATCCCAGCTTGGCTTAAAAAAAAAAAAGGTTTTTACACGTTTGTATTTATATTTTACATTTTATTTAAAATTTTAATGTATTTAACTTTTTAATAACAATTTTTTTTTGCCTAGTTGGGCGTTTGAATCCCGTTTGCACTAGTCCGCAGGATGCGATGAGCATGGGCCCCACATGCATCAGCGTGTCCACACAAAACGCGGGATGCACGGATGGGGATTTGGTGTTGCGGATGCTTATTTGGCGTCAACCCTCCCACAAAACAGTGGTGGTCCGGCGGAGGGACACTTTCTAACAAAACAAAAAATCATTTATTGGAGCACCTGGACAGGGCAGGACAGTGTGTCCTGTCCTCTTCATCAATGTGTATGAACGTCCCAGCGTGTCCTGTTCATGCACATCCCACCATTCAAACGCACACAAGAACTGCTACCAACAGGAAGAATTAGTCCAGGACTTTGACTCAGCTGCCACCAGACTTCTCAGCATTTTAAGTATGGTTTATTTTTACATTTTTGCTTATATAATTGGATCACTTGTATTTGGATGAAATTTGTTAATGGATGTATGGACCTTTATTTATTATGAAAAAAATAACATATTTTTGAAGTTATTTTGGTAATTTTCTTTTAGAAACTAACGTTCATGAACTTGGGCTTGATAGGCCATGAATTGAGAATTGTCAAGATTATAAGGTCCTATAAGAAGGATAATTTGAACCATCCAAATGAATCAGTGGTTATGAGTCATAGAAAGCCCACGTAGTTGATTAGATCATGAACTTATTGAGTATTTCATATTAGCTGAAATGAAAGCTAATAATAATAATAACAACAAGAGTGATCATAAGAGTGATAGGGGTGCAGAGAGGCCAAGACATCCCGAGGTCATACACACAGACCAAATGGTCATCGTCCTCTCGCGCTTTATGACAGCCATGATGGACATAGCCCTGGCAATTGAGAGTATGCCATCTCCCATTCCTCCCCCAACTCCAGTTATGGTCATAATCAACGACCAGAGGCAAAGATTTGAAGAAGATGGGGGTAGAACCACCCCAACCACCCATTGGGGGATCACCAGGATTACGGGGGCATACGCCCTATAGGCATGTCAAGAGAGGATCAATGGAAAAGCATGAAGGTAGAGGAGCAACAACGTGTTGTTCGGGTTGCAGTAGGACCCGCTACAACCACTACGGGGCAGGGCCGAGCAACGCTACACCTACTAGTAGTGGGAGAAGAAGTCAAGAGTAGTGCAAAACATCTGTCATGAGAATGCTAGGAGGATAATAGTGCAACAAGACAGGAGCATTGTCATCCCAAAAGAAGAACAAGCAAGAGAAATTTCGCAACCTCTTCGAGGCATATTCTTACCTAGGAGAGGTAAAGGACATATGAATAGATATACATACCTGCGTGCTTTTAGCAACACAACAACATCGGTACCTGTTAGGGTTTCTTCAGACTCTAAGGACGAAGAGGAACCCACATACACCCCTAGTACCCCTACACCTTAGTGGATTTTATGATATTGGTCTAGTGTTAATCATGTAATAAAGGCTTGTTGTGGCCTAATTGTTTGTAATAAGTCACAAGTTGTATTACAAAAGAACCCGTGAAAATGTTATAAAGATATTTTTTAATAAATAATAAAATTTTGTGTGATGAATGTGTCTACTTGCATAAATATGAATGAATAAGCAAATATAACTACTTAGTAATACACTCTACTCATGTTGCAGTACGAGGACTCGTCAGAGTACATTATACCAATCAAGGAGCTCCCAAGCAAGTATTAGTTCAGCAGGCCCTTCTCAAGCGAGGCAAAAAAATGAGGGTTTTGAGAGAAGGGATATTGCAAGCCCCAGTGGTCGTATGTCGCCACAGGCATCAGACAGTCTTCCTCCAAGGAGTATAGAAGCAAAACATGGAGGAGCTTCACCGATTTCACTACGACAGGAACATGCTATGGTGGAGAATGGTGTGCCTTCCGGTTATACTACGAAGAAAATTTTGTATGAGTTATTATAAAATTCATTGCAACAAAGCCAGAACCCGATAGTGTCAGGAAGTAGTTCTTGGGCTGAGATGTTCAAGAACATGAGAGTCTACCTTCAACGGAACTCCTAGAGGAAAGGCGACTGAAAGTGGATGATGCAAGCTGAGAAGGCATTGGATGCGATATAGTGCCCAGAGGACCAGAAGGCTTGGGTTGCAGCCTCCAACTTAGACGGTGATGCTGAGTACTGGTGGCAATCCATTGGAGATGTCCTGGGAAGTGAAGAGTTTGTTTCCTAGATCACTTTCAAGAATAAGTTTTACAGATAGTTTTTTCCCAGCATAGAGAGAATGGAAAAAGCGAAAGAATTTAGAAAGCTGAAACAAAAAAGTATTAGTGTGGAGGCATACACCACCAAGTTCAATTCATTGTCCATATTCAGAAAGGCTTTAGTATATACAAAAAAGTAGAAATGCAAGCTTTATGAGCATGGACTAAAGCCCAGGATTCTGAGAATGGTGGGACCGCTGCAAATTTGAAAGTTTGCCAGATTGGTGAAAATGGCATCTTGTTACGAGTTTTGGGATACCCGGACTGTAAAGTCGATGAAAAAGGAGAAACCAAAGTAAGTACAACAGGGATAGTTCTGTTCGTCTTCCCATGGTTTTTTCAAGAAGAGAAAAGGCAACAACAGATTTTTGAAGGCGTATGAGAGAAGCAGTAGGAGAATCAACAATAAGCAACATGAGAGAAACCTAAACAACCAGAAGCCAAGAAGCCTCGATACCAAGGACTACCTTCTAAGGGCAACAACAATTGTAAGACTTGCGACTTCAAGCATAAAGGCTATTGTGATGAAAAGAATATCAAGTGCTACAATTACGGACAAACAGGATACATTACAAGGAGGTGCCCCCAACTAGTGTAGGGAAAGGGAGCAAAACCCAGAGACAAATCAGTTACTCTAGGTCGAGTTTATGCAGCAACTCTACAGGAAGCTCTGGCTAGTTCAAACATGGTGGAAGGTACACTTCTGATTTTTGGTGTTAATTTACATGTTCTTTTTTATTTGGGTTCTATGCATAGCTTCACTACCCATACTTTTGCAACATTTTTACCTGTTACACCTATATCTCTAGACATAAAATATCAAGTAGACATACTAGTGGAAAAGACTGTTTGTGTAGATAAATTACCAAAGGATGTATAGTAGAAATTAAAGAATGCCTATTGTCAGTAGACCTCCTGTTATTGAAATTTAAGGGAGTAGATGTTATCTTGGGCATGGATTGGTTATCTAACCATCATGCGACAATCAATTGTCGAAGAAAAAATATCAGTTTTCAACACCCCAAAGCCCCAATTTTCACCTTTCAGGGTATTATAAAACTTGCAAAGTTGATAATTATTTCATGTATTCAAGGCAATCGTTACCTACAGAAGGGTTGTCTTGGATATTTGGCTTATATGAAGAGTAGAGTTAATGATAACCTCTCATTCGTAGAGGTAGAAATTGTGTGAGAATTCATGGATGTTTTCCCTGAAGAACTTCTTGGACTTTCACCAGATAGAGAAGTTGAATTCTAGATTGATCTAGCTTCTCACATGACACCCATCTCTATTCCACCATATAGGATGAGACCTGCAATGCTCAAAGAACTTAAAGAAAAGTTATAAGAGTTGTTGGATATTGGATTTATTCGACCATCGATATCACCTTGGAACACACCAATCTTGTTTGTGAAAAAAGATGGGTCACTGCATATATGCATTGACTACAAGAAATTGAATGCAGTGACAATAAAGAATAAATATCCACTACTGAGGATAGATGATTTATTCGATCAACTCCAAGATGCAAATTATTTTTCTAAGTTGAATCTACACTTTGAGTATCACTTGTTGAAAATTCGAGAAGAGGACGTGGCCAAGACAACTTTTTGCTTTCAATATGAGCATTATAAATTCTTGATCATGCCCTTCGAGCTGACAAATGCCCCAGCTACATTCATGGATTTAATGACTCGAGTGTTCAAACTATTTTTGGATAAGTTCATGGTGGTATTGTGGATGATATTATCATCTATTCGGCCAATAAGGAACAACATAAAACATTTGAGAATAGTTTTGTAAATACGTAGAGGGCATAAGCTATATGATAAGTTCTTTAAGTGTGCATTCTGGCTAGATTAAGTCCCATTTTTAGGACATATCATTAGTAAAGAAGGAGTGATGCTGGATCCAACAAAAGTTGAAGTGGTGACCAAATGGTATACACCCAAGAATGCTACAGAAATTTGAAGTTTCTTGATATTATAGGTGTTTTGTTAAAGGATTCTCAATATTGACAGCCCTAATGACTAAGCTGACCAAGAAAGATGTAAAGTTTGAATAGAATGAGAAGTGCGAGAAAAGTTTTCAAGAAATCAAGAAGCGATTAACCACTACACCAGTGTTAGCTCTACCTTCAATCACTGGCGATTTTACCGTTTATAGTGATGTATCACATAAAAGATTCAGTTATGTCTTGATGCTGTATAGTAAGGTTATTGCATATGTATCTCGACAACTAAAAGTATATGAAATGAATTACCCAACTCATGATCTGGAGTTGGCGATGGTCAAAATTTGGTGACACTACTTATATTGAGAACAATTTGAGGTATTCACTGACTATCAAAGTTTAAAATATTTGTTCTCTCAGAAGGAATTAAATATGGGACAGAGGTTTGACCCTCTGCCCTCACAGCGAGCAAGTGCTAACAAAAAAAAAACTGTAAACTGCGGAACAGGTGGACTCAGTCTACACAAAAGGCAGACCAAGTCGATCGTGTCACTCGGTCTGGGCATGACCCAGACCGAGCTGGGTCAGGTAATGACTAGGGTGACTTCGTCTGGGCGTGCCCAGACCGAGCCAAGTAGCAGAAAAAAAGGTTGTTAACATGACAGACCTAGTCAATCCTGTAGAAGGACAGACGAACTCGGTCTGAACAGACCGAGTCGGGTATGATAGTTTTAGCAGACCATCTCGGTTTGAACACCAAGTCGGATCTGATTGTTTTAGATAAGACTGACCGATCTTGATCAATATTCAGGGCAGACCGAGGTGGGTCTATTTTTGGCAGACTAACTCAGTCCAAACTAAGTGAGGCCCATAATTTGGGTCAGACTAACTAAGTCTAGATAGAGTCGGATGAGCTTTTGAAATATATATATATATATATATATATATATATATGTGTGTGTGTGTGTGTGTGTGTGTGTGTGTGTGTGTGTGTGTGTGTGTGTTGAATTGGATGAGTACATAGAGCGAAGTAAAAATCGAGATGGCACATCTGTTTTCCAATACGAATTGGATCCAGGTTTGGATCCAAACTCAAATTGGATCGCAGGTACATAAAGTGGATTCAAAACTAGGTGGATTTAGTTGAGTTTAATCAAAATCTAAGACTTTTCAACATGGACTCCACACTTGTGCCAAACCATCATGAAAAGGTTTGGATCGGGCGTACCAGATCTAAGATCCAGTCAGAGTTGCAGTTAAAAAACCTAAGTGATCCGCTTTGAAATCAAAATCAATCTTGATCCAAAATTTAATGCGAATTAGATGTGGTGTAAAGATATGGTATAAAGACAACATAAATCAGAAATATTATATGAAATTGTGGGTGATCAAAAAGTAAAAAGACTATTTTACCCTCAGTATGCCTAATTAGTAAAGAAGACATAACTTGATACCCCAAGGTCAGATTTAGGTGATTTTTAGATCCTTGGATTCTCCTTTTTGAGTATAATTCATTAGCAAGGGATGCAATGACATGCTTTGAAAGAACGGAATCAGAGTTTGACATTAAAGCCTAGGAGTATTTTTATAATTTTTTATAAATATGAGACTTTAAATGATAATACAAGATTTTTGTCTATTTCAGATCAAAACTTGTGAGAAGACGAAGATTATTCCTTAAAGTTGGAATTTAAGCATTTCAGGTAAGTGAACATTTGCAAATTTCTTCTTAATTGAATAAAATATATATTAGTTTGTTTAGGCATCTTTCAATGTGATTCTATGTGTTTTAAGTATGCGAGTTTTATTTATTTTGAATAAAACATTGTTTAGCATGCTTAGGAATCCATAACTTTGATGTTCAATATGATGCTTAAATATGATAATACATTTTGCATGTTTCTTGATTTATGATATGATTATGAATGTATCCTGTATAGAAAAAATCATGACATTTTTGCATGTAAAAGATTAAAGTATGATGTTGAGAAATGAGTGTAGGGTTCCAGAGTTTTGGGATAGGATTTGTTATGAGAATGTCACGTTTATATCTTGGTGAGGTTCATTGTAAGTGTCATGATTTAATAAAGTGACTCTGTGATGGGTCATTATTCTTAAATTTATGACATATGAATACATGTTAAAAAGTAGTTAGTAGACATATATTGATGATTGTATAATACATTAACTTCAAGAAATGAATGTTGAAAGAGTAATGTGCATAAGATAGCCATACATGGCAGATTAAGAAACTCTACTAGGAAGCATGGTCTAGGCATTGTTGAGGTGTATACTTCATGTATACCTTGAGAATTTTTCAGACGTTCCTAGGTGACCCTTAGGGGTTAAAACATTGCCTCCTAGACACATGTAGGATGTAGCATGAACCACAAAACCTTGAGAGCAAGTATAGCTTCTTAATACCTTGGAGGCAGTTATAGCCCCTTGAGTACCTTGAGGGCAGGTATATCTAGCGTAACTCTTCGGCTAACTACCGATAAGTTTTTGTGGCTCTCAACTTGCAATCGGTGAGCAACTTTAGCACTTATGTCTATAGTTTATGCTAGTTTGGACTATATTGTTATGAATGGTTCATATGTTTGGCCAACGCTACAGACTTTGAGTTGTCTACATGTGTTGCTACGCTCGAGGAGGATATATCAAGAATAGTCGATTAGAGTAGAGTATGAGTTGAGTATGATGATAGAAATACAGTAAAATTGGGTAAAATTCATAAATAACATGTGTGCTTAGTTAACAAACTAAACTAAAACTAGTAGGTTAGAACTCACTATAGTTGTAACGGTCATGTCTATTTATAAATGAAAATTTACTGAGTTGTAGATTACTCCCTCTCTTGGTTGCAAATGTAGGTTCAGGAACTGCTGTCAACATGAAGAATTAGTCCAGGACTTTGACTAAGCTGCCACCAGTCTTCTTAGCATTTTAAGTATGGCTTATTTTTATATTTTTGCTTATTCTTCTTATATAATTGGATTACTTGTATTTGGATGGAAATTGTTAATGGATGTATAAAGCTTTATTTATTATGGAAAAAAATTAGCATGGTTTTGAGGTTATTTTGATAATTTTTCTTTGAAAACTTACGTCCACGAACCCGAGCTCGAGAGGCCCCGATTTGGGTCGTTACAGACACAATCCATAGCCATACACAACATGCGAAGGAACACACAATACACACACAAAAAAAATGACACATACATATACCCGAAGGCACATACACACACATAAACGCCCACAATGAGACACACAACCTCACACACATACACATAAACACCCACAATGAGTGTAATAACAGCAAAAATAAGCATCGAGGGACTAAAACTCCATAAGCTAGGGAAGACAGTCCTGTCATCCCCAACTGTCTGTGGGAAGGTTCGACCATTTGAGACGAATTTGCACTCCAGTTTTCCATCTCAGATGATAGTAAAAACTTTCTAAATCCTTACACTTCCCATGAAAAATATGGTATTTTCTCTCTATCTAAACCATGTGCCACAACGTCAAATGCCAAGACCTCCAAAAGAACTCTCATCGTGCTCCCCTAGGGGTGATATACAACACAATTAGAATGTCCTGCAAGAAGGATAGCAAAGTACTAAATAAGTGGCAAGTCCAAAATAAGTGCTTTGTTGATTCTTCTTCACAATAGCGGGCAGTGGCTAGCAAGGTGAAAGTAAAGCACTAACCAGCTCACTAAAGATGCTCGAAGCAGTAGCTTAGCCAGCCACAAAGATAGATTTAGGAGCCAAGGGCGCCCAAAATAGATATACATTGATGAAGTGGTAAAGGTCCCATTACTAGAAGTATTGGATAAGGTCATAAGAGCAAGCTATTGTTGAAAAGCCAAGTCTGAAGGTTCTCTATGCAACACAAGATCCCGAAGAGGAAGAACCAAAGTCACATTTTGCCATATTTGGCCCTAACAAGTTTATAAACAAGAGAATATGAATCTCTGAGCTAAATATCTTGCTAAAACAAGGTTTTATTTTTCATTTCCCACTTTCACTCTTATTGCCTCATTAAAAGAGCCCAATACCCAAGTGAATCCCTTTCAAATACCAAATCCATGATGACATGTCATCATTGACTTAATAACCAATTCCAAGGACACCCCTCCAAACCATATTTCTCCAAGAATATGCGGCTAATATCATTTTCTCCGTGGCATATTCACCACAATCATTTGGCTAAGAGAGCACCATTGAATCAAAATTATGGATTCTCAAGTCACCTAGGTGCAAGGGTTGGGATATGATATCCCAGTTAACAACAGCTTTTGACCTCCCTTCCAACGACCCTTTCCAAATTAACTTTTGAAACAAACAGTTAATTCTCTTCTCCACCCTTTTAAGAATTTTAAAAATTTGAAGAAAGCAATTAGCCGAATAAGATATATTGTGGTAGACAAGGTTAATCATACTCGCTTTTGAGAAAAAACATGAAGCACATGATTGGATTTTCTTACAAATATGATTTTCCACAGTACTCCAATGAGATTTTCGTGAGACCCCCAAGTGTAGTGGTAGCCCCAAATATTTCATTGGTAGGAAACTCGGTTTACAGTTAAAAATGCTAGAAGCCAAACCTTGGTATTGGCCGGATGAGAGACCTCTTATATTGTTGTAACTCTTCATTTGATTTAATGAACTTTCTAGTTTGTTCTCTCTTTTGTGCATATTCTACATGGGTGCATCTAGAAAGCTTTGAGATTGTACATGGTATCAAAGCTAGCATTTGGGGAGTTCGTGAGGGAATTAAGAGTGTCTTCGTTGCACCGGCCATAGAGGCAATGAAGTGCCATACTGACATCATCATTGAAGGGGATGGCCAGACTGGTACTCTAAGTTCTCCGTTGGGTTGGTTGATTAGGGTTTCAAATTTGGTGACATATTGCATTTTTCTATGAATTTTTTAATATTTCTGGATTGTGACTGAGCTTTGTCCAGATTTGAGAATTCTTGATGCATGGGTCAGAATTTCATGTTTTTGATGCCTCAAGTACGTACATCCTGTTTGACTCGTTTTTTATATTGGGTCCTATTAGAAGTGATTTGGTGAAGTTTGGTTGAGTATTTTGTGAATTTTGAAGAGTTTTAGACCAAGAACTATGAGGTGGTTGGCCTGTTGAGTGTGCTTGCATGTTTTGTGACTAGTATTGGTCAACCCATACCAGTTTGCTTCTATTTCGTGCTTGTGACTGTGTTATGTGGTATCTCTTGGTTTGTTGGTTGTTTTGATGGTGAACTCTGGTTGTTTCAAAAAAAAAAAAATCATAGAAACCGTTGTTTCAAAAAAAAAAGTCAAATATGTGCTTACCAAAAAAATGTTTTGGTTTTTTATTTTCTGTCGATGAAGTGTCGTCGAAGAATAGCCACCGATGATTCACAAAAAATTAGTATAGGAGAAAGCACGTTGGTGAACACTGGTTTGGGATCACAAAAACCTTAGTTTATGTGAAAATGGCCCAGGGGTGTGACAACCGGTTTTTATATAAATGAAGAAAATTCACATTTAATTCGCGTATGAAAATCTGCAAACAAGTATATTCACAATGACATAATTTGCAAAGTTAGTACATAATTTGCAAACTTTTTGAGGATCATAAGAAGTTCACACTATATCCCGCAAATTTAATACAGTATTTGCGAAGTTACGATATATTAACATGTGGTTCGCCTTTTATCTCATGAATTTCATGTTATATATGTGAATTTACAATGATGTTTGTGACGTTTAGAGGTTTCAGTTTAAAAGGAGGTTTGTAAATGTATTTATGTGAACTTCCTGTGGTATGCAAAAAAAACATGTGAACCTACTTTTAAGTGAAAAAGTTTGATACCTGGGGAGCATACCGATATATCGCGCGAACCTCAGGAGGTTCGCTGTGCGAAGGTTAAAATGGTTCTTTTAACGACAAACATTTGTGGTTTTCGACATTGGGCAGATTTTCAAAAAATTATAGAGTTTTTTTCAAAAAATGTGTCATACTGTACACGGTCATTTTCCAGAAAAAATGCTAACTGAACTTAGTCATATTATTCATATGAGATGGCAGCATCTCAGGTTGTGTTGATAGCATCTGCCTTGGTCCTTACTGCTAGCAACATGAGGATAAGCGACAGGCCTTGGTTTCGATTATTCCCCTGCTTGCCTATCAATAAAAATAAAATAAAATAACTAAGGTTGTGTGCTTATAAGAAAATTGGATTGGATCCAGTCCTCGGTGCTAAGGACCAAATCCACTATATTTTGACGAATTAAAAGAATGATGAAGAACCCAATTAGCAGAGGAGTGCAGTGTTATTTGTTGCCTGAAGAATTCAGTCTCCAAACTGACTTGTTTTAGGAATACCGGGAAACCCGATATGCCAGTTATTGTCAATTGCAAAGATGGGAAGCATGACCTGAAACCCAAACGGGGAGACTAGTCTTCTTTAATGGGAAAGTATTTGTTTGTTACCCTCGTAGGTAAGGAACCCCTTACTTGGAACTCAGAGAGAGGTTGTTTTGAGCAAACCTAAACCTATAGATGTGTTTAGCATGGTTAAAATAATAGGAATCGACCTATGGTTTTTAATTTTAATGGTTGAAAATTCGATACATTGTAGGCTGTTGATTTTTCAACTGCCAGAAAGTCTGGGACACCAGAAAAAACATATCCGATTGCTGGTTTCTATTAAACCATATGTGGAACATATTTGAAGGATCAGATGTGTAAGAAAATAATAAAAAATTATAATTTTTTTTAGTAAAGAGGTCTGTACCCACGAGGATAGTAAACATTGCCCTTTCTTATCATCTTTATATGGAGAATAACTTCTTGACAAAATTATGAAAGCACCCACCATCTACATGTCATTACTACCCCCACACTTTTCAAAGTAAGATATAGAAGCAGAAAATAAGTTAATGCAGGACATGTAAGTAAATGGTCGTGTAAGTAACCAACTGGGGCTCCGCTTGTCTGGTAGAAGCGTGGAGCAGCTAGTGCATGTTGCAGGTTCAAAACCCAATGGTATAGTTGTATAAGCTTGCCTTTCAAAAACAAAATGGTCGTGTAAGTGGTTACGGCATGTTACAATGGCACAACCAGTTTGCTTTGATCAGTTATTTGAACCTTGCATTGCTTCTGCCATCAACTGATCCAATCGCTTTTCTTTCTTTTTTTCGGCTAAGCCAAGGCAAAAACTGCCCCATCATCAACCACACATACATTGGCAGGCCTTCTATTGGTACTAACACCCTTGAAATCCCTTCGGTCCAACGGAATGTACACCCAGCTTTGACCTTGTGGCAAATAGGACACTCCGTGCGGGTTTCGAACTTATGACATCCATCTAGCTTGGTGACATTGGCCAATCGCCAATACCAGAGGAGTGGAGACCTTATGGCCCATGGGCAGGCACCTTTTTCTTTCATGTCGCTGCAAATGAATCAAGTGAAATTTGTTGTCATAGTCTTATCCCCATCACAACGTGATACGTGATCTTCTGTCTCCAACAAAATTGGATTTTCAATCTTTTTCAAGTAAACAAGTAGCGTGCAACACTCATACAGCTCGGTCAGGACGAAGTTGGAACATGTTTCATAATTTGAAAAGAAAAAAAGAATAATTTATAATAATAATAAATTCCACTGGCATCTTGGAACAAGGATCATGGCTGCCCCTGACCAAAATCACAAAGTTGATTTAACCAAACACGGGATCCGTACAATATAACACAGCGAGAATTCTCGTTACTGGTCGAACAGAATGAAAATCAGAGGATCAGCAATAGAAGAAGACGCATAAGAATGATTCATGATATAACTTTCGCATGTGCCCAAGTGTTAGTCCAACAAATACAAGCCCCAGGGCCACACAGCAAAGCCATTGTCAGATTCCTTGTGGTCTCACATTTTTGGGTAGTGAGAGACACTTCGTTGTTGAAGAGCTAAGAGTCAGAAAAGACCTCAATCTTTTCTACAAAGAATCAGAATTGAGCATCTTGCTCTGAAAAAAAAGAAAGAAAAAAAACATATTTTACTTCATGGATCAGCACAGCATCTTGTGGGCCCGATTCCTGAAATGCTACAATCTAGAGATGCCGAGGCTCCGAGGTGACGGGCACCATTTAATTAGTTGCTTGAAACCTGAGCTTCTTAACTATTAGCACCACCAAAAACTTGCCAATCAACATATGTGCGTTGAGACCGTATTACGCATAATACATGTAGAGGCTGTTTGCAGCTGCGCATGCAATCGAATTTTCCGACGGGTGCCACGCTAGGTGGAGCAACTTTGTTGAGAAATCAAAGGCACCCCCATTTGCATCAACACCTGGGCTCTCGGCACCTGTTATAGATTCATGCATCACGTTGTAGCAAAAAAAAAAAAAAAAGAATACCACGAGAAAAAGGAACAAATCTAGACACGAGTTCGAACAGTAAAAGCATCAAATTAAATGAGGTGACAATGTCATGCAAATAGAAAGTTGATAGTTTACCTCGTCTAACAACTCGGGTGAGGCTGCTCAGAGATCTGGAGGGCCTTGAGGGGGTTACAACTTGTCTCCTATAAGAAATCAAATCACATAAGGGAAGCAAACATCAATAACCATATCCATCGTCCCCTGTGTGTGTGTGTAAAGCTTGTGCAAAATGGTCGTTATAGCTTCCTAAACCCACAGAAATTACATGCAAGTATCCACAAGTGCTCAAAAAAACAGCAGCTCCAATAGGTAACGTTTACAGCTAACATGATCAACCACAGATTCTCCTACTATCAGATACACCATAAATCTAATCAACCACAACTTATTTTACACTCAATGAAAATCATAAAACTCAGGCCCAATTACAATGTATACACACGCATAATCATACAAATATGTGCATGATCCAAGATGGTCAACGTAAACACATGACCATCATCAATAAATCAGAGGCTAAACCCGAGATTGAATCATACACACGCATAATCATACAAATATGTGCATGATCCAAGATGGTCAACTTAGACACACGACCATCATCAATAAATCTGAGGCTAATTGAATCACCTTACAAACTCAATCTAAAAATATAGGCAACTAAGTTTCCAGTACTGTTTATTCAAATTTTGAAATAGGACACCAAGGACCTTAATTCAATTTCCAACTATACAAGCAGCAGATTAGGATGCCTTTAATGAGTAGTTCTAATTGTACCCACTTCTACTGATTCCGACATTTGCAGCCTAAATTTTGCCCCATTCAATGTGGATGTGAGAGCTGGTTACTCACAAGGGAAACAGTGGTTATCAGTTTTGGTTATCCTTTGGCTCCAAGCAGGTCACTGTTAAATTATGTAATCAAACTTGTAATTTCGCATATATATTTTATATATATAAGGTAATACATATACATATATATAATATATATGTATATGTATTTACCAATTATATATATATAATATATATATATTCCTAGTAAGGGTAGTTTAGGAATTTTACACATATTCTTTTTCGAGAATATGTTTTTGTATTTATTTTCTTTTTTCTTTATTCCTTTTTCTTTTCGCATTTAATGCATTGTACTTGCATTGGGAGGGGCCCAACCCACTAGTCGTTGGACCCCTCCATCGGTCACATTTGTGACCGTTGGAGGGGCTCCAACGACTATGTGGAGCCCCTCCCAAGGCCTCCTCCAAGCCCTATATATATGGGCAGCTCCTCTTGTATTTCCTTAAGGGTTTTGGGATTATAGCCCAACCTCTTTAGTTGTTTATGAATCTTATGAGTGCATTTGCACATTTGTGATTCGGTGTGTTGTGCTTGTTGTGCACAAGTGTTCTTGGGTGTGTATGTTCACACATTTATTCTCAAGGTTATTGCGTTATCGACTAAAGTATCTTGTTGAAGATACTTTTACATGGTATCAAAGCCTCGTTGAAGAAGAAGAATTGCGATTCGCCTTCTCTTGCAATCCTCGAAAAGCGTGCCTTCGAGTTTTTTGAAATCAAAGAGGATCTCCTTCTTCGAGCAATATTTTAGGAGCCTCTCTTGTCAAGAAAGACCCAAAAAGTAATTAAGGTACGTTCTATCTCTTGCATTCTTTCCTCTCTAATGGGTGAAAAAGACTCCCATTTCTCCTTTGGGTTTAACCTTAATGGCTCAAACTATCATGTTTGGGCCGGTAATATGGAAGCCCATATTAAAGGAAAGGGGCTTTGGGGTTACGTTCATGGATCCATACCGGAACCGGAACCCAAAATTACCATTATTGAAGGAGGGGATATTAAGATCCTTGAAGGGGATGAAAGACAAAAAGGCTCTTGAAGAATATTCTAAGAAACATGATGATTGAGAAATGAAGAACTTCAAGATCTTATCTTGGATTTTTTCATTTGTTGAGACCAAGATAAACGCCAATATCATTAAATTTAAAAGGGCTTCCGAAGCTTGGGTATATCTTGAGAAAATGTACACCTCAAGAGATCTATCCCACAAGTACTTTCTCCAAAAGAGGGCTTTGACTCTCCAACAAAATGACATGACCATTCGGGAGTACTTTGCCGAATTATCCTCTATTTGGGACGAACTCGCAATCCTTGAACCTAAATGGAGTGGTGAGGCAATCGGATTAAGGCACAAACAACTTGAAGAAGACCGGTTCTTCAATTTTTTAAATGGCCTTAGACCCGAATTTGAACAAGTTCGGTCCTCTCTTCTCTCCGCCTTCACATCCCCCTCACTTGAAGATGTTATCACCAAGCTAAGTGGTGAAGAAACCCGTATGGGGATTGGCAAAAATAATCCTAGCATTCTTGTTACTTCCTCTACTCAAGAAGATGGTGAAATGGCTAATGCCGTGTCAAGACCGGGAAATAACATGAGAACCTATAGACCTCCTCATTTCAAGAATCAAGGTCAAGGAGGAAATGATCGGTATGGCAAAAGAGACTATAGCAAAGTGACTTGCTATCATTGTAAAGAACCCGGACATATCAAACCTTTGTGTCCTAAATGGAAGAAATTGATTGCAACGGCTATGGCATCTCAAGTAGAAGAACGACCTTCTTCATCAAGTGAGTCTTTTTCTCTTCAACAAATTGTAGAAGCACTACAACCTCTTCTCAAGGGTGGTACTTCCGGAGCCGCTATGTCATCCTCTTCCCCCGGTAAGACATCTTGGCTTTTAGATTCCGGGGCATCCTTTCACATGACCCCTAGCTATTGCTCTCTTTCAAATTTTTCTAAAAATTCTTTTCCATCCTTTGTTTCAACCGCGGACGGAACATCTCTTGAGATTAAAGGAATAGGTAATTTTGAAAAACAAGACTTCTTTGTTCCAAAAATTCGTTTTATCCCAAACCTTAACCTAAATCTTCTTTCCGTTTCCCAACTCTCGGACCATGGTTGCGATATAAAATTTTCTTCTAATAAATGTTGGATACAGGATCGCCAGTCCGAGAGATTGATTGGGGAAGGCTCTAGAAGAGGAGACCTCTACTACGTAGATTTTCTTCAAGTTCCCAAGAGTCAATTTTGCAACGTCGTCCAAAACAAAGATATTCATGTATGGCATAAGAGATTGGGTCATCCCAATATAGTTAAAATCTCCTATTTGCCTTTTGTTAAACATCTTTGTAAAAGTGACTTTTTGTGTAATGAATGCATTCTTGGGAAAATGAAATGTTTGCCCTTTCCTCAAAGATCCATGTTTACGACTAAACCATTTGAAATTGTCCATTCCGATGTATGGGGACCGGCTCCGATAATGTCAAAAGGAGGATTTTCATATTATGTGATCTTTGTGGATGACTATACTAGGTTTTGTTGGATCTATTTCCTTAAACATAAACATGAAGTTTTTTCAACCTTTAAAAGTTTTCACATGATGATTTCAAATCAATTCAATGGATGCTTAAAAATCTTTAGGTCTGACTCTGGAGGAGAATATCTCTCAAATGAATTTAAGAGTTATCTTGAAAATTTTGGTATACTTCACCAAAAATCTTGTCCGAAAACCCCTCAACAAAATGGGTTAGCCGAACGAAAGCACAGACACATCATTGAAACAACTAGGACTTTGCTCATTTCTCAAAACATTCCAAAAAATCTTTGGGCTGAGGCAGCCCTTACCTCTGTCTATCTCATAAACCGACTCCCATCGAAAAACTTAAACAAAATTTCCCCTTTTGAAAAACTGTATGATAAGGAACCTGATTATAGCAGGTTAAGGGTCTTTGGGTGTAAATGTTTTGTTCTCACTAATAAGAATGACAAACTTTCTCCTAAAGCCATTCCTTGTGCCTTTCTTGGCTATTCTGAAACCCAAAAAGGGTTTCGTTGTTATGATATCAAAAGTGATAAATTGTATGTTTCCAGAAACGTGAGTTTTTTGGAAAATATTAGTGGATTTGAACGTTGTGACCCCCATAATGAAAATATGGATTATTCTTTTTTATTTGATTTACTGAATAAGGACGATGATACTAGTGATAATGAGTCAGATCAAAGTAACCCAAATGAATTTGAAACCGAGGAAAACATCTCCTTGCCTTCCTCGTCACATCAACCTATTGAATTACCTAGAGACCCTATCACCTACTCTCATAGAGATCAAAACAACTTTAGGAGTGCTCTTGACAGATATAATGATGCCAGTTCCAGTGCCTCTCAAAATGAAGTGATCCCTCGTAGAACTGAGAGAAGTAGAAGACCTCCTTCTAGGTTCATTTCCTATGACTCTTTTTCACCAAGATATAGAGTCTGCCTTAGTGCCATCCACTCTTATATAGAACCTAGAAATTTTGAAGAAGCACGAAAGTGCCCTGAATGGATTAATGCCATGGACAATGAACTTGAGGCTCTAAGAAGAGCCAAAACCTGGGAATTTCAATATCTTCCTGAAGGCAAGAAAACAATAGGGTGCAGATGGGTTTTCAAAGTAAAAACTAAAAGTGATGGATCCCTTGAAAGGTATAAAGCTCGCTTGGTTGCAAAAGGATATAGTCAAGAATATGGTATTGACTATGAAGAAACTTTTGCTCCTGTAGCTCGTATGGTCACTGTTCGATGTCTTATAACCGTTGCCTCTATCAACAAATGGAACATCTATCAAATGGATGTGAAAAATGCCTTTTTAAATGGCGACTTAAGCGAAGAAGTTTACATGGATGCTCCTCCTGGAATGGAGACTCCTAAGGGAAAGGTGCTTCGTCTTCAGAAAGCACTCTATGGCCTAAAACAAGCTCCCAAGGCTTGGTATGATAGGTTTAACTCTGTTATAATTGAGAATGGTTTTTCCTCTTGTTTTACTAACACTGCTCTATTTGTTAGAAAATCCAATGCAGGGATTGTAATTTTACTTTTGTATGTTGATGACATGCTCATCACTGGGAGTGATTCTAACGGGGTTAAGAGCATAAAATCTATCTTAAAAGATAAATTTGAAATGTCTGACTTGGGTTTTCTAACTTACTTTTTGGGAATTGAAGTAGCATACTCTCTTAGAGGATATTTCTTATCTCAAACTAAGCTTGCTTCTGAGATCATTGACAGGTCAGGTATTACAGATGAGAAGCTTTGTGAAACTCCTGCAGTAGTAGGAGCAAAGATGAAAATTGATGATGGGGTTCCCCTTTTGGATCCTACACCCTACAGACAGCTTGTAGGATCTCTGATGTATCTGAGTATTACCAGACCAGATATATCCCATGCAGTCCATACTGCAAGTCAGTTTCAGCATGCGCCTACATCCGTTCACATGAGTGCCATCTTACGAGTCGTAAGATACATAAAGGGTACTCTAAATAAGGGAGTTTTTCTGTCCTCTTCTTCTGACTTAAAATTGATTGCTTATACTGATTCAGATTGGGGTGGTGACCCAAATAACCGTCACTCCACCACTGGCTTTTGTGTGTTCTTAGGAGACTCACTAATTTCTTGGAGATGCAAGAAGCAACAAAAGGTGTCGCTCTCCTCAACTGAAGCTGAATATCGTGCCATGGCAACTACTACCATGGAGATTGTTTGGATTCACCAACTGCTAGAAGACATGGGGATCAAAATTGAAGGACCCACCAAGCTATGCTGCGACAACAAGAGTGCAATCTACATTGCAAAGAATCACACGTTTCATGAGCGGACTAAACACATCGAAATGGACTGTCACTATGTTCGTGAAGCATATCTCCGAGGAGTTATTGATCTCCCTTATGTCACGTCCGAATATCAGTTGGTAGATTTCTTTACTAAAGCCTTGTGCGCTCCGCGGTTCAACTTCCTTCTTGGCAAACTTTCGGTCATCTTGCCCTAAGTTTGAGGGGGGTGTTAAATTATGTAATCAAACTTGTAATTTCGCATATATATTTTATATATATAAGGTAATACATATACATATATAATATATATGTATATGTATTTACCAATTATATATATATAATATATATATATATTCCTAGTAAGGGTAGTTTAGGAATTTTACACATATTCTTTTTCGAGAATATGTTTTTGTATTTATTTTCTTTTTTCTTTATTCCTTTTTCTTTTCGCATTTAATGCATTGTACTTGCATTGGGAGGGGCCCAACCCACTAGTCGTTGGACCCCTCCAACGGTCACATTTGTGACCGTTGGAGGGGCTCCAACGACTATGTAGAGCCCCTCCCAAGGCCTCCTCCAAGCCCTATATATATGGGCAGCTCCTCTTGTATTTCCTTAAGGGTTTTGGGATTATAGCCCAACCTCTTTAGTTGTTTATGAATCTTATGAGTGCATTTGCACATTTGTGATTCGGTGTGTTGTGCTTGTTGTGCACAAGTGTTCTTGGGTGTGTATGTTCACACATTTATTCTCAAGGTTATTGCGTTATCGACTAAAGTATCTTGTTGAAGATACTTTTACATGGTATCAAAGCCTCGTTGAAGAAGAAGAATTGCGATTCGCCTTCTCTTGCAATCCTCGAAAAGCGTGCCTTCGAGTTTTTTGAAATCAAAGAGGATCTCCTTCTTCGAGCAATATTTTAGGAGCCTCTCTTGTCAAGAAAGACCCAAAAAGTAATTAAGGTACGTTCTATCTCTTGCATTCTTTCCTCTCTAATGGGTGAAAAAGACTCCCATTTCTCCTTTGGGTTTAACCTTAATGGCTCAAACTATCATGTTTGGGCCGGTAATATGGAAGCCCATATTAAAGGAAAGGGGCTTTGGGGTTACGTTCATGGATCCATACCGGAACCGGAACCCAAAATTACCATTATTGAAGGAGGGGATATTAAGATCCTTGAAGGGGATGAAAGACAAAAAGGCTCTTGAAGAATATTCTAAGAAACATGATGATTGAGAAATGAAGAACTTCAAGATCTTATCTTGGATTTTTTCATTTGTTGAGACCAAGATAAACGCCAATATCATTAAATTTAAAAGGGCTTCCGAAGCTTGGGTATATCTTGAGAAAATGTACACCTCAAGAGATCTATCCCACAAGTACTTTCTCCAAAAGAGGGCTTTGACTCTCCAACAAAATGACATGACCATTCGGGAGTACTTTGCCGAATTATCCTCTATTTGGGACGAACTCGCAATCCTTGAACCTAAATGGAGTGGTGAGGCAATCGGATTAAGGCACAAACAACTTGAAGAAGACCGGTTCTTCAATTTTTTAAATGGCCTTAGACCCGAATTTGAACAAGTTCGGTCCTCTCTTCTCTCCGCCTTCACATCCCCCTCACTTGAAGATGTTATCACCAAGCTAAGTGGTGAAGAAACCCGTATGGGGATTGGCAAAAATAATCCTAGCATTCTTGTTACTTCCTCTACTCAAGAAGATGGTGAAATGGCTAATGCCGTGTCAAGACCGGGAAATAACATGAGAACCTATAGACCTCCTCATTTCAAGAATCAAGGTCAAGGAGGAAATGATCGGTATGGCAAAAGAGACTATAGCAAAGTGACTTGCTATCATTGTAAAGAACCCGGACATATCAAACCTTTGTGTCCTAAATGGAAGAAATTGATTGCAACGGCTATGGCATCTCAAGTAGAAGAACGACCTTCTTCATCAAGTGAGTCTTTTTCTCTTCAACAAATTGTAGAAGCACTACAACCTCTTCTCAAGGGTGGTACTTCCGGAGCCGCTATGTCATCCTCTTCCCCCGGTAAGACATCTTGGCTTTTAGATTCCGGGGCATCCTTTCACATGACCCCTAGCTATTGCTCTCTTTCAAATTTTTCTAAAAATTCTTTTCCATCCTTTGTTTCAACCGCGGACGGAACATCTCTTGAGATTAAAGGAATAGGTAATTTTGAAAAACAAGACTTCTTTGTTCCAAAAATTCGTTTTATCCCAAACCTTAACCTAAATCTTCTTTCCGTTTCCCAACTCTCGGACCATGGTTGCGATATAAAATTTTCTTCTAATAAATGTTGGATACAGGATCGCCAGTCCGAGAGATTGATTGGGGAAGGCTCTAGAAGAGGAGACCTCTACTACGTAGATTTTCTTCAAGTTCCCAAGAGTCAATTTTGCAACGTCGTCCAAAACAAAGATATTCATGTATGGCATAAGAGATTGGGTCATCCCAATATAGTTAAAATCTCCTATTTGCCTTTTGTTAAACATCTTTGTAAAAGTGACTTTTTGTGTAATGAATGCATTCTTGGGAAAATGAAATGTTTGCCCTTTCCTCAAAGATCCATGTTTACGACTAAACCATTTGAAATTGTCCATTCCGATGTATGGGGACCGGCTCCGATAATGTCAAAAGGAGGATTTTCATATTATGTGATCTTTGTGGATGACTATACTAGGTTTTGTTGGATCTATTTCCTTAAACATAAACATGAAGTTTTTTCAACCTTTAAAAGTTTTCACATGATGATTTCAAATCAATTCAATGGATGCTTAAAAATCTTTAGGTCTGACTCTGGAGGAGAATATCTCTCAAATGAATTTAAGAGTTATCTTGAAAATTTTGGTATACTTCACCAAAAATCTTGTCCGAAAACCCCTCAACAAAATGGGTTAGCCGAACGAAAGCACAGACACATCATTGAAACAACTAGGACTTTGCTCATTTCTCAAAACATTCCAAAAAATCTTTGGGCTGAGGCAGCCCTTACCTCTGTCCATCTCATAAACCGACTCCCATCGAAAAACTTAAACAAAATTTCCCCTTTTGAAAAACTGTATGATAAGGAACCTGATTATAGCAGGTTAAGGGTCTTTGGGTGTAAATGTTTTGTTCTCACTAATAAGAATGACAAACTTTCTCCTAAAGCCATTCCTTGTGCCTTTCTTGGCTATTCTGAAACCCAAAAAGGGTTTCGTTGTTATGATATCAAAAGTGATAAATTGTATGTTTCCAGAAACGTGAGTTTTTTGGAAAATATTAGTGGATTTGAACGTTGTGACCCCCATAATGAAAATATGGATTATTCTTTTTTATTTGATTTACTGAATAAGGACGATGATACTAGTGATAATGAGTCAGATCAAAGTAACCCAAATGAATTTGAAACCGAGGAAAACATCTCCTTGCCTTCCTCGTCACATCAACCTATTGAATTACCTAGAGACCCTATCACCTACTCTCATAGAGATCAAAACAACTTTAGGAGTGCTCTTGACAGATATAATGATGCCAGTTCCAGTGCCTCTCAAAATGAAGTGATCCCTCGTAGAACTGAGAGAAGTAGAAGACCTCCTTCTAGGTTCATTTCCTATGACTCTTTTTCACCAAGATATAGAGTCTGCCTTAGTGCCATCCACTCTTATATAGAACCTAGAAATTTTGAAGAAGCACGAAAGTGCCCTGAATGGATTAATGCCATGGACAATGAACTTGAGGCTCTAAGAAGAGCCAAAACCTGGGAATTTCAATATCTTCCTGAAGGCAAGAAAACAATAGGGTGCAGATGGGTTTTCAAAGTAAAAACTAAAAGTGATGGATCCCTTGAAAGGTATAAAGCTCGCTTGGTTGCAAAAGGATATAGTCAAGAATATGGTATTGACTATGAAGAAACTTTTGCTCCTGTAGCTCGTATGGTCACTGTTCGATGTCTTATAACCGTTGCCTCTATCAACAAATGGAACATCTATCAAATGGATGTGAAAAATGCCTTTTTAAATGGCGACTTAAGCGAAGAAGTTTACATGGATGCTCCTCCTGGAATGGAGACTCCTAAGGGAAAGGTGCTTCGTCTTCAGAAAGCACTCTATGGCCTAAAACAAGCTCCCAAGGCTTGGTATGATAGGTTTAACTCTGTTATAATTGAGAATGGTTTTTCCTCTTGTTTTACTAACACTGCTCTATTTGTTAGAAAATCCAATGCAGGGATTGTAATTTTACTTTTGTATGTTGATGACATGCTCATCACTGGGAGTGATTCTAACGGGGTTAAGAGCATAAAATCTATCTTAAAAGATAAATTTGAAATGTCTGACTTGGGTTTTCTAACTTACTTTTTGGGAATTGAAGTAGCATACTCTCTTAGAGGATATTTCTTATCTCAAACTAAGCTTGCTTCTGAGATCATTGACAGGTCAGGTATTACAGATGAGAAGCTTTGTGAAACTCCTGCAGTAGTAGGAGCAAAGATGAAAATTGATGATGGGGTTCCCCTTTTGGATCCTACACCCTACAGACAGCTTGTAGGATCTCTGATGTATCTGAGTATTACCAGACCAGATATATCCCATGCAGTCCATACTGCAAGTCAGTTTCAGCATGCGCCTACATCCGTTCACATGAGTGCCATCTTACGAGTCGTAAGATACATAAAGGGTACTCTAAATAAGGGAGTTTTTCTGTCCTCTTCTTCTGACTTAAAATTGATTGCTTATACTGATTCAGATTGGGGTGGTGACCCAAATAACCGTCACTCCACCACTGGCTTTTGTGTGTTCTTAGGAGACTCACTAATTTCTTGGAGATGCAAGAAGCAACAAAAGGTGTCGCTCTCCTCAACTGAAGCTGAATATCGTGCCATGGCAACTACTACCATGGAGATTGTTTGGATTCACCAACTGCTAGAAGACATGGGGATCAAAATTGAAGGACCCACCAAGCTATGCTGCGACAACAAGAGTGCAATCTACATTGCAAAGAATCACACGTTTCATGAGCGGACTAAACACATCGAAATGGACTGTCACTATGTTCGTGAAGCATATCTCCGAGGAGTTATTGATCTCCCTTATGTCACGTCCGAATATCAGTTGGTAGATTTCTTTACTAAAGCCTTGTGCGCTCCGCGGTTCAACTTCCTTCTTGGCAAACTTTCGGTCATCTTGCCCTAAGTTTGAGGGGGGTGTTAAATTATGTAATCAAACTTGTAATTTCGCATATATATTTTATATATATAAGGTAATACATATACATATATAATATATATGTATATGTATTTACCAATTATATATATATAATATATATATATATTCCTAGTAAGGGTAGTTTAGGAATTTTACACATATTCTTTTTCGAGAATATGTTTTTGTATTTATTTTCTTTTTTCTTTATTCCTTTTTCTTTTCGCATTTAATGCATTGTACTTGCATTGGGAGGGGCCCAACCCACTAGTCGTTGGACCCCTCCAACGGTCACATTTGTGACCGTTGGAGGGGCTCCAACGACTATGTAGAGCCCCTCCCAAGGCCTCCTCCAAGCCCTATATATATGGGCAGCTCCTCTTGTATTTCCTTAAGGGTTTTGGGATTATAGCCCAACCTCTTTAGTTGTTTATGAATCTTATGAGTGCATTTGCACATTTGTGATTCGGTGTGTTGTGCTTGTTGTGCACAAGTGTTCTTGGGTGTGTATGTTCACACATTTATTCTCAAGGTTATTGCGTTATCGACTAAAGTATCTTGTTGAAGATACTTTTACATGGTATCAAAGCCTCGTTGAAGAAGAAGAATTGCGATTCGCCTTCTCTTGCAATCCTCGAAAAGCGTGCCTTCGAGTTTTTTGAAATCAAAGAGGATCTCCTTCTTCGAGCAATATTTTAGGAGCCTCTCTTGTCAAGAAAGACCCAAAAAGTAATTAAGGTACGTTCTATCTCTTGCATTCTTTCCTCTCTAATGGGTGAAAAAGACTCCCATTTCTCCTTTGGGTTTAACCTTAATGGCTCAAACTATCATGTTTGGGCCGGTAATATGGAAGCCCATATTAAAGGAAAGGGGCTTTGGGGTTACGTTCATGGATCCATACCGGAACCGGAACCCAAAATTACCATTATTGAAGGAGGGGATATTAAGATCCTTGAAGGGGATGAAAGACAAAAAGGCTCTTGAAGAATATTCTAAGAAACATGATGATTGAGAAATGAAGAACTTCAAGATCTTATCTTGGATTTTTTCATTTGTTGAGACCAAGATAAACGCCAATATCATTAAATTTAAAAGGGCTTCCGAAGCTTGGGTATATCTTGAGAAAATGTACACCTCAAGAGATCTATCCCACAAGTACTTTCTCCAAAAGAGGGCTTTGACTCTCCAACAAAATGACATGACCATTCGGGAGTACTTTGCCGAATTATCCTCTATTTGGGACGAACTCGCAATCCTTGAACCTAAATGGAGTGGTGAGGCAATCGGATTAAGGCACAAACAACTTGAAGAAGACCGGTTCTTCAATTTTTTAAATGGCCTTAGACCCGAATTTGAACAAGTTCGGTCCTCTCTTCTCTCCGCCTTCACATCCCCCTCACTTGAAGATGTTATCACCAAGCTAAGTGGTGAAGAAACCCGTATGGGGATTGGCAAAAATAATCCTAGCATTCTTGTTACTTCCTCTACTCAAGAAGATGGTGAAATGGCTAATGCCGTGTCAAGACCGGGAAATAACATGAGAACCTATAGACCTCCTCATTTCAAGAATCAAGGTCAAGGAGGAAATGATCGGTATGGCAAAAGAGACTATAGCAAAGTGACTTGCTATCATTGTAAAGAACCCGGACATATCAAACCTTTGTGTCCTAAATGGAAGAAATTGATTGCAACGGCTATGGCATCTCAAGTAGAAGAACGACCTTCTTCATCAAGTGAGTCTTTTTCTCTTCAACAAATTGTAGAAGCACTACAACCTCTTCTCAAGGGTGGTACTTCCGGAGCCGCTATGTCATCCTCTTCCCCCGGTAAGACATCTTGGCTTTTAGATTCCGGGGCATCCTTTCACATGACCCCTAGCTATTGCTCTCTTTCAAATTTTTCTAAAAATTCTTTTCCATCCTTTGTTTCAACCGCGGACGGAACATCTCTTGAGATTAAAGGAATAGGTAATTTTGAAAAACAAGACTTCTTTGTTCCAAAAATTCGTTTTATCCCAAACCTTAACCTAAATCTTCTTTCCGTTTCCCAACTCTCGGACCATGGTTGCGATATAAAATTTTCTTCTAATAAATGTTGGATACAGGATCGCCAGTCCGAGAGATTGATTGGGGAAGGCTCTAGAAGAGGAGACCTCTACTACGTAGATTTTCTTCAAGTTCCCAAGAGTCAATTTTGCAACGTCGTCCAAAACAAAGATATTCATGTATGGCATAAGAGATTGGGTCATCCCAATATAGTTAAAATCTCCTATTTGCCTTTTGTTAAACATCTTTGTAAAAGGAGGTTTTGTTGGATCTATTTCCTTAAACATAAACATGAAGTTTTTTCAACCTTTAAAAGTTTTCACATGATGATTTCAAATCAATTCAATGGATGCTTAAAAATCTTTAGGTCTGACTCTGGAGGAGAATATCTCTCAAATGAATTTAAGAGTTATCTTGAAAATTTTGGTATACTTCACCAAAAATCTTGTCCGAAAACCCCTCAACAAAATGGGTTAGCCGAACGAAAGCACAGACACATCATTGAAACAACTAGGACTTTGCTCATTTCTCAAAACATTCCAAAAAATCTTTGGGCTGAGGCAGCCCTTACCTCTGTCCATCTCATAAACCGACTCCCATCGAAAAACTTAAACAAAATTTCCCCTTTTGAAAAACTGTATGATAAGGAACCTGATTATAGCAGGTTAAGGGTCTTTGGGTGTAAATGTTTTGTTCTCACTAATAAGAATGACAAACTTTCTCCTAAAGCCATTCCTTGTGCCTTTCTTGGCTATTCTGAAACCCAAAAAGGGTTTCGTTGTTATGATATCAAAAGTGATAAATTGTATGTTTCCAGAAACGTGAGTTTTTTGGAAAATATTAGTGGATTTGAACGTTGTGACCCCCATAATGAAAATATGGATTATTCTTTTTTATTTGATTTACTGAATAAGGACGATGATACTAGTGATAATGAGTCAGATCAAAGTAACCCAAATGAATTTGAAACCGAGGAAAACATCTCCTTGCCTTCCTCGTCACATCAACCTATTGAATTACCTAGAGACCCTATCACCTACTCTCATAGAGATCAAAACAACTTTAGGAGTGCTCTTGACAGATATAATGATGCCAGTTCCAGTGCCTCTCAAAATGAAGTGATCCCTCGTAGAACTGAGAGAAGTAGAAGACCTCCTTCTAGGTTCATTTCCTATGACTCTTTTTCACCAAGATATAGAGTCTGCCTTAGTGCCATCCACTCTTATATAGAACCTAGAAATTTTGAAGAAGCACGAAAGTGCCCTGAATGGATTAATGCCATGGACAATGAACTTGAGGCTCTAAGAAGAGCCAAAACCTGGGAATTTCAATATCTTCCTGAAGGCAAGAAAACAATAGGGTGCAGATGGGTTTTCAAAGTAAAAACTAAAAGTGATGGATCCCTTGAAAGGTATAAAGCTCGCTTGGTTGCAAAAGGATATAGTCAAGAATATGGTATTGACTATGAAGAAACTTTTGCTCCTGTAGCTCGTATGGTCACTGTTCGATGTCTTATAACCGTTGCCTCTATCAACAAATGGAACATCTATCAAATGGATGTGAAAAATGCCTTTTTAAATGGCGACTTAAGCGAAGAAGTTTACATGGATGCTCCTCCTGGAATGGAGACTCCTAAGGGAAAGGTGCTTCGTCTTCAGAAAGCACTCTATGGCCTAAAACAAGCTCCCAAGGCTTGGTATGATAGGTTTAACTCTGTTATAATTGAGAATGGTTTTTCCTCTTGTTTTACTAACACTGCTCTATTTGTTAGAAAATCCAATGCAGGGATTGTAATTTTACTTTTGTATGTTGATGACATGCTCATCACTGGGAGTGATTCTAACGGGGTTAAGAGCATAAAATCTATCTTAAAAGATAAATTTGAAATGTCTGACTTGGGTTTTCTAACTTACTTTTTGGGAATTGAAGTAGCATACTCTCTTAGAGGATATTTCTTATCTCAAACTAAGCTTGCTTCTGAGATCATTGACAGGTCAGGTATTACAGATGAGAAGCTTTGTGAAACTCCTGCAGTAGTAGGAGCAAAGATGAAAATTGATGATGGGGTTCCCCTTTTGGATCCTACACCCTACAGACAGCTTGTAGGATCTCTGATGTATCTGAGTATTACCAGACCAGATATATCCCATGCAGTCCATACTGCAAGTCAGTTTCAGCATGCGCCTACATCCGTTCACATGAGTGCCATCTTACGAGTCGTAAGATACATAAAGGGTACTCTAAATAAGGGAGTTTTTCTGTCCTCTTCTTCTGACTTAAAATTGATTGCTTATACTGATTCAGATTGGGGTGGTGACCCAAATAACCGTCACTCCACCACTGGCTTTTGT
The DNA here is from genome assembly GCF_984573655.1 of Nuphar pumila. NCBI lineage: Eukaryota > Viridiplantae > Streptophyta > Magnoliopsida > Nymphaeales > Nymphaeaceae > Nuphar > Nuphar pumila. The sequence goes on along the minus strand of NC_143263.1, from coordinate 28,040,045 downwards.
GTGTTCTTAGGAGACTCACTAATTTCTTGGAGATGCAAGAAGCAACAAAAGGTGTCGCTCTCCTCAACTGAAGCTGAATATCGTGCCATGGCAACTACTACCATGGAGATTGTTTGGATTCACCAACTGCTAGAAGACATGGGGATCAAAATTGAAGGACCCACCAAGCTATGCTGCGACAACAAGAGTGCAATCTACATTGCAAAGAATCACACGTTTCATGAGCGGACTAAACACATCGAAATGGACTGTCACTATGTTCGTGAAGCATATCTCCGAGGAGTTATTGATCTCCCTTATGTCACGTCCGAATATCAGTTGGTAGATTTCTTTACTAAAGCCTTGTGCGCTCCGCGGTTCAACTTCCTTCTTGGCAAACTTTCGGTCATCTTGCCCTAAGTTTGAGGGGGGTGTTAAATTATGTAATCAAACTTGTAATTTCGCATATATATTTTATATATATAAGGTAATACATATACATATATAATATATATGTATATGTATTTACCAATTATATATATATAATATATATATATATTCCTAGTAAGGGTAGTTTAGGAATTTTACACATATTCTTTTTCGAGAATATGTTTTTGTATTTATTTTCTTTTTTCTTTATTCCTTTTTCTTTTCGCATTTAATGCATTGTACTTGCATTGGGAGGGGCCCAACCCACTAGTCGTTGGACCCCTCCAACGGTCACATTTGTGACCGTTGGAGGGGCTCCAACGACTATGTAGAGCCCCTCCCAAGGCCTCCTCCAAGCCCTATATATATGGGCAGCTCCTCTTGTATTTCCTTAAGGGTTTTGGGATTATAGCCCAACCTCTTTAGTTGTTTATGAATCTTATGAGTGCATTTGCACATTTGTGATTCGGTGTGTTGTGCTTGTTGTGCACAAGTGTTCTTGGGTGTGTATGTTCACACATTTATTCTCAAGGTTATTGCGTTATCGACTAAAGTATCTTGTTGAAGATACTTTTACATGGTATCAAAGCCTCGTTGAAGAAGAAGAATTGCGATTCGCCTTCTCTTGCAATCCTCGAAAAGCGTGCCTTCGAGTTTTTTGAAATCAAAGAGGATCTCCTTCTTCGAGCAATATTTTAGGAGCCTCTCTTGTCAAGAAAGACCCAAAAAGTAATTAAGGTACGTTCTATCTCTTGCATTCTTTCCTCTCTAATGGGTGAAAAAGACTCCCATTTCTCCTTTGGGTTTAACCTTAATGGCTCAAACTATCATGTTTGGGCCGGTAATATGGAAGCCCATATTAAAGGAAAGGGGCTTTGGGGTTACGTTCATGGATCCATACCGGAACCGGAACCCAAAATTACCATTATTGAAGGAGGGGATATTAAGATCCTTGAAGGGGATGAAAGACAAAAAGGCTCTTGAAGAATATTCTAAGAAACATGATGATTGAGAAATGAAGAACTTCAAGATCTTATCTTGGATTTTTTCATTTGTTGAGACCAAGATAAACGCCAATATCATTAAATTTAAAAGGGCTTCCGAAGCTTGGGTATATCTTGAGAAAATGTACACCTCAAGAGATCTATCCCACAAGTACTTTCTCCAAAAGAGGGCTTTGACTCTCCAACAAAATGACATGACCATTCGGGAGTACTTTGCCGAATTATCCTCTATTTGGGACGAACTCGCAATCCTTGAACCTAAATGGAGTGGTGAGGCAATCGGATTAAGGCACAAACAACTTGAAGAAGACCGGTTCTTCAATTTTTTAAATGGCCTTAGACCCGAATTTGAACAAGTTCGGTCCTCTCTTCTCTCCGCCTTCACATCCCCCTCACTTGAAGATGTTATCACCAAGCTAAGTGGTGAAGAAACCCGTATGGGGATTGGCAAAAATAATCCTAGCATTCTTGTTACTTCCTCTACTCAAGAAGATGGTGAAATGGCTAATGCCGTGTCAAGACCGGGAAATAACATGAGAACCTATAGACCTCCTCATTTCAAGAATCAAGGTCAAGGAGGAAATGATCGGTATGGCAAAAGAGACTATAGCAAAGTGACTTGCTATCATTGTAAAGAACCCGGACATATCAAACCTTTGTGTCCTAAATGGAAGAAATTGATTGCAACGGCTATGGCATCTCAAGTAGAAGAACGACCTTCTTCATCAAGTGAGTCTTTTTCTCTTCAACAAATTGTAGAAGCACTACAACCTCTTCTCAAGGGTGGTACTTCCGGAGCCGCTATGTCATCCTCTTCCCCCGGTAAGACATCTTGGCTTTTAGATTCCGGGGCATCCTTTCACATGACCCCTAGCTATTGCTCTCTTTCAAATTTTTCTAAAAATTCTTTTCCATCCTTTGTTTCAACCGCGGACGGAACATCTCTTGAGATTAAAGGAATAGGTAATTTTGAAAAACAAGACTTCTTTGTTCCAAAAATTCGTTTTATCCCAAACCTTAACCTAAATCTTCTTTCCGTTTCCCAACTCTCGGACCATGGTTGCGATATAAAATTTTCTTCTAATAAATGTTGGATACAGGATCGCCAGTCCGAGAGATTGATTGGGGAAGGCTCTAGAAGAGGAGACCTCTACTACGTAGATTTTCTTCAAGTTCCCAAGAGTCAATTTTGCAACGTCGTCCAAAACAAAGATATTCATGTATGGCATAAGAGATTGGGTCATCCCAATATAGTTAAAATCTCCTATTTGCCTTTTGTTAAACATCTTTGTAAAAGTGACTTTTTGTGTAATGAATGCATTCTTGGGAAAATGAAATGTTTGCCCTTTCCTCAAAGATCCATGTTTACGACTAAACCATTTGAAATTGTCCATTCCGATGTATGGGGACCGGCTCCGATAATGTCAAAAGGAGGATTTTCATATTATGTGATCTTTGTGGATGACTATACTAGGTTTTGTTGGATCTATTTCCTTAAACATAAACATGAAGTTTTTTCAACCTTTAAAAGTTTTCACATGATGATTTCAAATCAATTCAATGGATGCTTAAAAATCTTTAGGTCTGACTCTGGAGGAGAATATCTCTCAAATGAATTTAAGAGTTATCTTGAAAATTTTGGTATACTTCACCAAAAATCTTGTCCGAAAACCCCTCAACAAAATGGGTTAGCCGAACGAAAGCACAGACACATCATTGAAACAACTAGGACTTTGCTCATTTCTCAAAACATTCCAAAAAATCTTTGGGCTGAGGCAGCCCTTACCTCTGTCCATCTCATAAACCGACTCCCATCGAAAAACTTAAACAAAATTTCCCCTTTTGAAAAACTGTATGATAAGGAACCTGATTATAGCAGGTTAAGGGTCTTTGGGTGTAAATGTTTTGTTCTCACTAATAAGAATGACAAACTTTCTCCTAAAGCCATTCCTTGTGCCTTTCTTGGCTATTCTGAAACCCAAAAAGGGTTTCGTTGTTATGATATCAAAAGTGATAAATTGTATGTTTCCAGAAACGTGAGTTTTTTGGAAAATATTAGTGGATTTGAACGTTGTGACCCCCATAATGAAAATATGGATTATTCTTTTTTATTTGATTTACTGAATAAGGACGATGATACTAGTGATAATGAGTCAGATCAAAGTAACCCAAATGAATTTGAAACCGAGGAAAACATCTCCTTGCCTTCCTCGTCACATCAACCTATTGAATTACCTAGAGACCCTATCACCTACTCTCATAGAGATCAAAACAACTTTAGGAGTGCTCTTGACAGATATAATGATGCCAGTTCCAGTGCCTCTCAAAATGAAGTGATCCCTCGTAGAACTGAGAGAAGTAGAAGACCTCCTTCTAGGTTCATTTCCTATGACTCTTTTTCACCAAGATATAGAGTCTGCCTTAGTGCCATCCACTCTTATATAGAACCTAGAAATTTTGAAGAAGCACGAAAGTGCCCTGAATGGATTAATGCCATGGACAATGAACTTGAGGCTCTAAGAAGAGCCAAAACCTGGGAATTTCAATATCTTCCTGAAGGCAAGAAAACAATAGGGTGCAGATGGGTTTTCAAAGTAAAAACTAAAAGTGATGGATCCCTTGAAAGGTATAAAGCTCGCTTGGTTGCAAAAGGATATAGTCAAGAATATGGTATTGACTATGAAGAAACTTTTGCTCCTGTAGCTCGTATGGTCACTGTTCGATGTCTTATAACCGTTGCCTCTATCAACAAATGGAACATCTATCAAATGGATGTGAAAAATGCCTTTTTAAATGGCGACTTAAGCGAAGAAGTTTACATGGATGCTCCTCCTGGAATGGAGACTCCTAAGGGAAAGGTGCTTCGTCTTCAGAAAGCACTCTATGGCCTAAAACAAGCTCCCAAGGCTTGGTATGATAGGTTTAACTCTGTTATAATTGAGAATGGTTTTTCCTCTTGTTTTACTAACACTGCTCTATTTGTTAGAAAATCCAATGCAGGGATTGTAATTTTACTTTTGTATGTTGATGACATGCTCATCACTGGGAGTGATTCTAACGGGGTTAAGAGCATAAAATCTATCTTAAAAGATAAATTTGAAATGTCTGACTTGGGTTTTCTAACTTACTTTTTGGGAATTGAAGTAGCATACTCTCTTAGAGGATATTTCTTATCTCAAACTAAGCTTGCTTCTGAGATCATTGACAGGTCAGGTATTACAGATGAGAAGCTTTGTGAAACTCCTGCAGTAGTAGGAGCAAAGATGAAAATTGATGATGGGGTTCCCCTTTTGGATCCTACACCCTACAGACAGCTTGTAGGATCTCTGATGTATCTGAGTATTACCAGACCAGATATATCCCATGCAGTCCATACTGCAAGTCAGTTTCAGCATGCGCCTACATCCGTTCACATGAGTGCCATCTTACGAGTCGTAAGATACATAAAGGGTACTCTAAATAAGGGAGTTTTTCTGTCCTCTTCTTCTGACTTAAAATTGATTGCTTATACTGATTCAGATTGGGGTGGTGACCCAAATAACCGTCACTCCACCACTGGCTTTTGTGTGTTCTTAGGAGACTCACTAATTTCTTGGAGATGCAAGAAGCAACAAAAGGTGTCGCTCTCCTCAACTGAAGCTGAATATCGTGCCATGGCAACTACTACCATGGAGATTGTTTGGATTCACCAACTGCTAGAAGACATGGGGATCAAAATTGAAGGACCCACCAAGCTATGCTGCGACAACAAGAGTGCAATCTACATTGCAAAGAATCACACGTTTCATGAGCGGACTAAACACATCGAAATGAACTGTCACTATGTTCGTGAAGCATATCTCCGAAGAGTTATTGATCTCCCTTATGTCACGTCCGAATATCAGTTGGTAGATTTCTTTACTAAAGCCTTGTGCGCTCCGCGGTTCAACTTCCTTCTTGGCAAACTTTCGGTCATCTTGCCCTAAGTTTGAGGGGGGTGTTAAATTATGTAATCAAACTTGTAATTTCGCATATATATTTTATATATATAAGGTAATACATATACATATATAATATATATGTATATGTATTTACCAATTATATATATATAATATATATATATTCCTAGTAAGGGTAGTTTAGGAATTTTACACATATTCTTTTTCGAGAATATGTTTTTGTATTTATTTTCTTTTTTCTTTATTCCTTTTTCTTTTCGCATTTAATGCATTGTACTTGCATTGGGAGGGGCCCAACCCACTAGTCGTTGGACCCCTCCAACGGTCACATTTGTGACCGTTGGAGGGGCTCCAACGACTATGTAGAGCCCCTCCCAAGGCCTCCTCCAAGCCCTATATATATGGGCAGCTCCTCTTGTATTTCCTTAAGGGTTTTGGGATTATAGCCCAACCTCTTTAGTTGTTTATGAATCTTATGAGTGCATTTGCACATTTGTGATTCGGTGTGTTGTGCTTGTTGTGCACAAGTGTTCTTGGGTGTGTATGTTCACACATTTATTCTCAAGGTTATTGCGTTATCGACTAAAGTATCTTGTTGAAGATACTTTTACAGTCACCCCTTCAATTTTGAGTCAAGGGAAACCAGCTAACCAATCAAAATAAAACATAATGCAACCTTGAGATATATCAATCATCCTAGTTCATATTAACATGGCCCAAATATGAAATTCCACATTATGGAGAGGATGGATGATTTGAACCGGACGCCCGAGGGCACATGACCCATTCTTTAGTGAAAGTGAAACTCCAAAGTTTTGGAATTATACGACGGGGAAATAAGAAACTGCATACGTAGGAATACCATTTCACTAATTTTAAAATGATAAAAAGGATTACCTCATAGGGTTTTTGCTACCTTCCAAAGTTGTTGCCTCATTGCTCCCAGCAACACAACCAAACACGCGAAACAGATTGCTAGTACCACACACAGAGTCAGTGCCATATATGATCAAAAGGCATAGTTGCAGCTTAAATAGGAATATAAAGATATCTTTAACATCAAAACTGCAAACCTGTAAGAACCTGTGGCTACTCGCAATCCATCTCCGCTTAGACAACACTCAAATTTATCAAAAATTGAATCATTTTCATATAAATCACACAGCTGCACGAACACAATTACTTTCCGGAAAATCAGCCCCTTGATAAGAATAGAACAATTTCAAATGAAAAGTCAGCAAAATTACCTTAGGTCTAAGATACTCGTGAACCTGGAAAGTAGAGACTGGACCAGAATCCATGTTTATATCCCAGAGCTATTAGAGCAAAAGTAACAGATGTAAGCATGAGCAATTGGAAAAAGATGCACTACCAGATCACATAGATGACAATTAAATAATAAACCATTATTCATGAATGAAGTGAAAAGTTGCACAATATCCAGATCTGTCATTCACATAACTAGGGTAAAACAGCAAAAGATATAAAAGAATTTTACAGAAGTATTACAAATGTCATCCAAATCATCATCATGTACTCATCACATAAGCTGGTATTTTAAACCAAGAGTAGTGGAAGGTGGAAGCATACAAACATGCACATGCACACACAAATGCATGCATTTGTCATGGTAAGTGATCATTCTGAACAAGCACATTTACAAGACTGCGTAGCTCCAGCATACAAAAAAACTAAGTCAAATTTTTGAATTGGTCGATACGCTGGCGGTATGCAATATGCATGCACACATCATGGTAAATGCTCATCCTAAATGAACACAGCTCCAAGAATGAAGCTCCAGAGCATACACAAAAACCAAATTCAAGCTTTTGCATTTGTTGGTGTTTCCAAATTATGCAATAATATATGTAGTTTAAGATTAACACAAGCACGTCCATGTATGCACACTCATGCTGATGAAACCATAAACAGATGGGGATCTCGGTTGTCAAAGGAGGCGGCTAGGTGACCTGAGCGTAGCCCCACCGCCTGGGCAATGCAGTTTGGGTGGTGGGGCCCTAATTTTCCACCTAGGCGGTTTATAGTCATTGACAAAGTGTCAACGAATATAAAAGGGGGGGCCCTTTTCTTTTGATTTGCATTCAACTCTTGCATTCGACTCTCTCCCCTTAGGGTAAGAAGAAGAATTTCAAAAAAAAAAAAGGTATGCGCTCTCTCTCTGTCACTCGCTCGGTCTATCTCTCTCTGTCAATTGCGTCTCTCTCTCTCACTCACCTCTCTCTCTTTTGAAATGTTAATAGGATGGATTGAAAACATTTGCAACTTTCTTTTGAAATAATGCAATTTTTGCATTGATTTGAGAACAACAATTTCTAAAGATTTCAGGGACAATTTCTAGAGTTCGTCATTTATGTGTTACTAAATGATGCATCTAATCTTACTACACTATGCTTGAATCAGGTAAAGTGGGGCCCCCAAATCTACAAAACTTCATCAAGTAGTTTCCTGGTGCTTCCTTCGATCCTAGTAGTAGTATATCTCCTTTTATTTCAGCAAAATTTATGTATATGTATCATGTAAGCTTTGATCCCTTAGTGCAGATGATGTAGACTGATGAGATCTTAAAAACTCACGTTGGATATAGTTGTCCAATTTATGAAGTATCACATTATGCATGGTCATCTGTTTGTTTTGAAAGCATGTAGTTAACCTTTGTTCTCGATGTATATGTTGTTTAATTGGCCTCCCTAAGATCTTCTTTGTTATCTTTGTCCCCCATGAAAAACTAAGAACCCCATGTCAAGAGCCCAAACGAAACTTTTAAAGAGTAAAATATGGAACAGGTGAAGTTGGGGATGGTGTTTACCATTAGTCTGAATTGTTGCATAAACAACATATCCTCAAGATAGAAGAGATTTCAGGATATGGAAACTCACATGGAAAAAGCATGAAGAACACATACTGTGTCGTCCTGATGCTGATTTCTCCATCTTTTGGCCTTTGTTGTGGTGAAGTTAAGTTTGAAGTTTGCTTGTCCTAGTGAAATTAAGGTATTATGTCTAAAGTTTGATTGGTAGGTTGTTATTTGTTAGATTTATATGCCCCTAGCTCGTGCAGTTTGTGTAACTCTCAATTTAAGTGTGCATAATTGTGAAATGGTTTTGTTCATACAGCCTATTTTTACTTGTCACTAGGACCTATGTTCACCCTTGATTTCTCTAGGTTGGTAGGGCTGCTCACCTTCCTTTTGCCAGGTTTTAAGCTCAATAGTGCCATAAAACCAACAATTATCTTCCACTGATGCAGCTGCTGCGTTACTCTCACTTAGATCTGGCACCAGGCTTGCCAGGTTTATAGGGATGATTAATTTTATGTTGGATACATGTTTGTTGTTAGTTTTAACACTTTGTTTTAAGAATTTAGATTATTTTAAAATTATTTGGCATTTATTGATGGTTGTTTGCTTTGCTTATTCAATTGTTTTCCTTATGATCGAACACATTATTTGGTTCTTTATCATTTTTTAGAACAACGATGGAAGGGGCTTCTTTTGCAAGTGCCAGTGGGTCCACTCCAAGCAGGACATTTCCAAATTTAGAAGATATGCAAAACTTCAAGCGAAGATCAAGTGATCCAGCATGGGAGTGGGCCGACATTAAGAATAAACATGATATGAATTTTGTGGCACGCCTTAGATGTGGAATAACTTATAAAGGAGGCATATATGGAATAATGCAGTATCTACCTTGAATCGGAAAAAATGTGAAGGTTAGTGATAAAACAACTACAAAAATCAAGCAAGTAATTTCTAAGTACACAGAGGAATCGAAAAATAAGAGATGAAAAAAATAAGAGATATATATGAAAGAAGTGAAAGTTTGTTCTCAGCTTCTAACTCTGGCGAAGGACATGTTGAAATTTTGCGTATGGAGGAGGGGCAGCCAAGCAGTACATTCGGCTTGAGACCATCACAAGCAAAAGAGCCTATAGATTTGTACTTCTGAAGTGATGTAGCAGAGAAAGGAAGGCAAGCAAACAGACAAACCATGTTAGAGAATCGCTTCAAAAAAGAAGAAAGGAAAACGATGTGCGAGTACATTAGCAAGCGGTTTTATGATGGTGGAATATCTTTTAATACAACAAGACTGCCTTCATTTTATAGTATGATTGAAACAATAGGTCAATTTGGACTAAAAATGAAGTCTCCATCATATCACGAGCGGCAAAAACCACTTTTGAATAAAGAAATAAAGAAAACGAAAGAGTTTTTGAACCAATATAAAGTGCATTGGTCTAAATATGGATGCAACGTAATGTCAGATGGTGTACTGATACAAATAGGCGTACACTTAATAATTTTTTGATTAATTGTCCTTTAGGAACAATGTTTTTGAAATATGATGATGCATCAAATGAAGTAAAAGTTGCAAATTTGTTTTTTACATTGCTGAATGAAGTCATGCTCAGGATCTTGGAGACTTCTCCATTCCTTTTCATGAGATAAATCGTGACTTCATGCGCAAGATTCAAAAGAAAGAAATTGCAGAGGCTTTGAAAAAAATGAAATCAAGAAGGATAGTTGGCCCAAATGGTATACCTATCGAGGCTTGAAAATGCTTGGGTGAGAAAGGTTTTGAATGGCTAACAAATCTTTTTAACAAGATTTGGCGGACAAATAAAATGCCTAATGAGTGGAGAAAAAGTACTTTGGTGCCTCAATATAAGAATAAGGTGATATACAAGATTGCACAAACTATCGTGGTATAAAACTCATGAGTCATACTATGAAACTTTAGGAGAGGGTGATTGAGTATAGGTTGAGGAAGGTTGTCATGATATCAGAGAATCAATTTGGTTTTATGCCTGAAAGATCAACTATGAAAGCTATACATCTTCTTAAACAACTTATTGAGAGATATAAAGGGAGGAACAAAGATTTGCATATGGTTTTTATTGATTTGGAGAAGGCATACGATAGAGTACCTAAGAATGTTCTCTGGTGGACAATGATGAAGAAAGATATTTCTCTCTAGTACATTAGTATAATTAAAGATATGTACGAAGGAGTAGTAACCAATGTCCGCACGTGTGGAGGGGTGACAATCAATTTTCCTATAACGGTTGGGTTACATCAAGGGTCTGCATTAAGCCATTTCCTATTTGCTATAGTGATGGATGAGCTTACGACATCAATTCAAGAAAATGTGCCGTGGTGGATGTTGTTTGTTGATGATATTGTTTTGATTGATGAGTCTAGAGCTGGGGTTAATGCTAAGTTAGAATTATGGAGACAGACATTAGAAGCAAGAGGTTTTAAGTTGAGTAAGAGTAAGACAGAATATATGGAATATCGGTTTAGTAAGCAACGAAGTAGTGATGGGAATGTAGTGAAGCTTGGTGAGCAAGAAATATCGGTGGATGATTGTTTCAAATATTTGGGATCTATCATTCAAAAGTATGGAGAAATTGATGGAGATGTAAATCATAGGATAAAGGTTGGGTGGATGAAATGGAAAAGTACAACTGGAGTGTTGTGCGATCGTAGAATGCCATTGCAGTTGAAGGAAAAGTTTTATAGGAGGACAATTAGGCCCGCTTTACTATATGGTACGAAATGTTGGGCTGCCAAGAGACATTATATTCAAAAATGAATGTAGATGAGATGCGTATGCTTAGATGGATGTGTGAAAATACAATAAAAGATAAGATTCAGAATGAGGAGATACGTAAGAAGGTAGGCGTTGCATCAATTGAAAATAAGATGAGAGAAAATCGTTTACGGTGGTTTGGACATATTCGGCGAAGGCATGATGATGCTCCAGTTAAGGATGGAGAAATGGAAAAATATATTAGTTAAAAGAGGTCGGGGTAGGCCTAAGAAGACTTGGATGGAGATGACAGGAAAGGATATGAATGCTTTGAACCTCACCGAGGACATGACATTGGATAGAAATGATTGGAGGAGAAGGATTCATGTGGAAGACCCAGAATGATTTTCTTTTTTGGTTCATATCGCCGACCCCAATTGTTTTGGGATGAAGGCGTAGTTGTTGTTGTTGTTGTTTTGTTGTACATTGTTGAATGATATTGTCGAAGAAGTTGGGGAAGAGAATGTGGTTCAAGTTGTTACTGATACTGCCTCCAACTATGTCAAAGTAGATAAGTTGTTGATAGATACGAGAAGACATTGTGGACTCCTTGTGCTGCATATTGTATAGATTTGATGTCGGAAGATATAGGAGAATTGAAAGAAGAACATTTTTGAAAAAGCAAGGCAATATTGGTAGTATTCATATACAAACATACTCAATTGTTGAATATGATGAGAGCACACAGACAAAGGGACATAGATAGGCCTCCAGTGACGAGATTTGCTACTAGATTTTTTACTCTAGAAAGCATATATAATTACAAAAAAGGCCTAAGGTTTATGTTTGTTGGAGATGATTAAGTAAAAAGTAGTTTATCAAAAACGTTCGTCGGTAAAAAATGTGAAACCATGATTTTGAGTTCAAAATTTTAAAAGGAAGTAAGTCGTGCTTTGAAAACAATGGCCCTTTGATTGACGTATTTTGATTGGTTGATAGCGATGAAAAGCCTTCTATGGGTTACATCTACGAGAAAATAAACCGTGCAAAGGAACAAATCAAGGCATACGTTATTTTTTTGTATTCTACTAATTATAAATTTTATTTTTAAATTTTAACTTAGCTTTTATAATGATTATTTTTAATTATTTTACTTAATATGCAAATTTGCACAACGATGAAGAAAGATATGGCCCTGTTTGAGAGATAATTGATAAAAGATTGAGGGATCAATTGCACAAACCTTTGCATACAGCAAGCTTATATTTGAATTTAGCTATGTATTATGAGTATGAAAATATCGAGTCCAATGAAAAGATAAAGAATGACTTATATAATTCCTTCAAGTGTCTTGTTTGAAGTGAAGTAAATCGAGATGCACTAGGAGACCAATTGATAAGATATATAACTGCTAGTGGACCTTTCGGCATGAAATTAGCAAAGAAGAGAAAAATGCTAACACCAGGTAAGATAATTAAATTTTATATACCTCGCTTTACATTATTTTTATAAATTATATATTTTATTTACATCTAATTTGATTTTATTTAGTGGATTGGTGGATTTCTTTTGCCATTGGTTGTCCCCAGCTCCAGACCTTTGTTGTTCGAGTCTTAAGCCTCATATGCAGTGCATCCAATTGCGAACGTAATAGAAATATTTTTGAAGGGGTAAAATATTATTTATTACTAATTAGTAATTACTAAATAGTGTTTGTCAGTTTGTATATATTTTAACTTTATTTATTCTTTTTGCAGATTCATACAAAGAAAAGAAACCGACTTTTGCGAAGAAGTTGAATGATTCGGTTTTTATGCAATATAATCGGAGATTGAAGCGAAGATATGATGAGCGAATGAACAAAGAAAATCTTGACCCCATCGTCTTAAGAAAAGTCAATGATAACGATTTGTGGCCAAGTAAAGATGAAGCAGTCTTCGAAGATGACATGTCACTTACATGGGATCTTGTTGATAAGGCATCTGAAGCGTTAAGGCATAAGGCGAGGGCAAGAACGCGTACTACTAAAGACCTAAGAAAGAAAAAGTCTGACAAAGGAAAGAAGGTGCTGAGCGTGAAAGAAGAAGAAGAAGAAGCTAGCTCTGTAGATGAAACTAAAGAAGAAGAGCAATATATCGATCAAGATGATTCAGATGATAATGATAAACTTTCAAGTTCATTATAAGAGGATTAAATTTAAGTTGTTATTGTAAACTTATTATAAACTTGTTGAGGTTATTTAACTATTTTAGACTTGAATACACTTAAAGTTAATTATGTTCCGTGTGTAGATTTGTTGAATATTTGCATGCCTAAATTTTTATTTGGTGATTAATTGGTTATGTTTTAATTTTTTGTATACGTTATCAGTTGCATGGTTTGTTTATTCAATTGTTCTTTGTTTCATTTTTTAACATGGTTATCAGTTACAATGTTTTATATCTTTATAGTGATTAGATTTATTAATTTGTGTTCAAGGAGGTTGATGGAGGATGGAGGTCTTGAAAGATGCCTCTCAAAAGATCCTGCATTGAAATATTATACACCAGCTGACTTAGAGATGCCTCTTAAAAGAATAGTGAAGTGTAACTTGAGATTTTATAATGCATGGAGGATTATATAGATTTAAATGTCAAGTTGTGGGGCATATCAACTTCATTGTGAAATTATATACATAGCATTTCTTCGGATTATTATGCCAATCAGGAACTAAATGAATTCTTTTCATAGACAAATCATCCCAGTAAACATACTTGCAGTACTTGACATTTATCCATCAAGCCAGAGGTTTAACAATAAACCTATCCACTACTCATCTGAAAGAGGTTAAGAACATTTCAACATGAAAGCTTTGCAAGAACATGCTCATATACAGACCATGTACTGATTTTATGTAAAATAGAGTTCAGTTCAGTTGCAGATGATGAATGAGTTTGGTTGCTTTTGGTTCCGTATCCTTTAATTTTCCCTTTATATTCATATTATCAATATTTGCTTAACCCATTCAGCATTAATGAAGTAATATCAATAAAAAAAAAGAACAAAAACTAACGAATGATGTTTTAGTTAACGTAACTACTATAAAGAATTTTTTTTTTCAGATGCAGTTTCAAACTCTGACATGAAAAATGCATTTTAATGGTATCCACATTTAAGTGACAAATTGAGACGGCCATAAGCCAAATTGAAAAAAGTAAACCAAAACTACTAAGAAAATCATACAAACTGCACACCCAGTAGTGTTAGTTGAAATACTTTCCAGACTTCCAGTCCTACATCGAGCAAACACTGAATGCATCTTTAAGAAATATTGCTACAGCATATGCTCAGTTTACTGACTACAATTCAATGATATGCACAGTTGAGGGTATGTAAATGCTTTGTTTCTTATGAATGAAAAAAAAAGATAAAAAAAAAGTGCAACAAAGTACCTTGAGAGTCATATAATCGCGACTAAGAATATATCTTCCATCCTTGGCAAACTTAATGTCTGATATGGAAGCAATAATTTCAGTGAAAAAGGACCTTGAACTAGGAGCCTCATGCTCCTCAAACCTGAAAGGATGGATGAAATCTTTGGTCAGGTTATCAATATGTAAGCACTGACGGTTATGTAATTACAAGGACAAGTACTGGAAACTGAGAACACCTAATAGACAATATTTTAAATGCCATTAGAAACACTCACAATTTGGCATGAGTATCACATAGAGCTGATTGCCGCAAGTCAATTAGACGAATTGAACCCTTGGAGCTGCTGTATGCTAATGTATTGCAATGAATAGGATGAAACTCAGCAGAAGTAATTACCTCTGAAAATATATGTGAGTAATAAGAACAATGTTGGTCCAACTCAAGTGCTGAACACAAATGTATATGACCTTTATGATTACTTTAGATCAACCAGGGACAAATAAGTACTCAAACCGTACAATGCATGTGGAAAACCTTAAGCATAGACAAAACATAGTAAGCTTAGAGAGCAATGTTTGTCTAATTCAAGCAATGAACATAAACAGGCATGACCATTATCATTAGTTTAGGTCAACAAGGACAAGTGCTCAAACAGTAAAATATATGAGGGTACCTTAACCATAGAGAAAAGAAGGTGTCAAGAGATTAAAAGGAATAGGTGTGTGAAGTCTCCGAAAACAACAAAAGTATGATCTCTCTCTCTCTCTCACACACACACAGAGACAGACACACATTGAGGCGAGGACCCTCAGTGGTCTGCCCGGTTGGGAGTGGGTTTTCTTCGCGAGAGACAACAGTTAAAAATAAATATTAAAAATAAAAAGAAAATGGGTTTCAGGTAACGGGTCCAAACCGACCTCATACGCCTGTCAACATGGGTACTGCAAATACAGACATACCCATGGTTTCCAAGAGTGCACCACTGGTAATTATCTGCTCTGTTATGGGTGTTGGTGTTTCTGTTATTATCATTTATTGCTTTTTCTTTCAAAAGCATTTCTGTCTTTTAACTTTTTGTTGGATGTAAATATAGGAATTCATAGTCTTAACTACTAAACCAAGTCACATGGGTGCGGGTGCGGGTGCGGGGATTCGGCACTTCCAAAAAACCCGGGTGCGGGGTGCGGCAAAAAAAATAATAAATATATATATATATATAAGGGGTCCGGGTTCCCCCGACGCGGGTCCTAGGCAAGGCCGTTCTGTTCCGAGCAAGGCCTAATCAATACCACCACCAGCTACGCTCACGTCACTTTCTAGCAAAATAATTAACTGGCCGGGTAAGGCCTTAGCTGCCCACCCTTTCCCGTCTAACCCACAAACCTCATTTCACCACACCATCAATGGTCAAGTGCTCACCTCATTTTTTTTATTGTAATGATTATAAAGAGGATCAAACTAGTTTAATTTAAGTAGAATATCATTGTATCTCCTTGGTGATATTGTATCTCCTTGGTCAGGAAGTAATTACTCTGGCTTTAAAATCACCAGTCAATATCTTATTACTTTTGACCTCTGTTTCCGTGACTGTACCTCCTCCAGCCATCTTTTCTTCGTTTACACTTTTAGATTTCTTTATGACATATAATAAGATATTGGGAGATTTTGTGTTTTGCGCTTTTTCCTTCTGGAAGTGGAGGGGGGACTAGTTGGGGGCAATTAGTTAGTGCATCACGTGAAGGAACTTTGGTTAGAGTCCCCAACCCTGGTTGGGTGCAACACTCGAGACATGTAAAGGGTTAGGGATAACGACGGTGGAGGGAAAGCGACTGCCACGGATGGATGTAGACGGGTCAAGACTCAAACCATACAGAGAGAGAGTGAAATATGTACTGGTGTTTAGGGCTAGAGAGAGAGGTTTTTGTTTTGAATTTTTTATTATTGCAATAGAAATTTAACGTGTAGGGTGTGATGTGATTTGAAGTAATAAGAGGCAGCAGCGTTAGCTTTACTAATTTGTCCCAAAGGCCGAATGTTGGAAGCATGGGAAGCAGCGAAGGATGAAAGGGGGAGATTGGTTGCGCATCAGAGATCGGGGCAGTAGTAGTGCAGGCACAACAGGGAGCTTTGCAGGCGCAGCAGCAGCAGCCATGGCCGAGAGGGAAGGTATTAGTCCGGCGTCTCAAAAGCTGTCTCGCACCGACGCGTTCCCCTTTAGGATGCATCCCTTCTCTCGTTGTGACAACAGCCCCACCTTTTATAACAGTGAGGGCAGGTCGAGCGATTTATACGATGTCCCCGGTGGTGCAGTTGCAGAAGGAGCTGCTGCAACAAGGACTCTGCAACCTTTTCTTATTGCCTTCAAATCCCCACGTATCAACTCTAAAACAACACCCCTTCCAAAACACCCTTTGCACTTCTTTTCCGGCACCTCTGATTTTTTCAAAGAATCACCCTTATACCATTTCATACGGCAACAACAACAACAACTACGCCTTCATCCCAAAACAATTGGGGTCAGCGATATGAACCAAAAAAGAAAATCATTCTGAGTCTTCCACATGAATCCTTCTCCTTCAATCATTTCTATCCAATGCCATGTCCTCGGTGAGGTTCAAAGCATTCATATCATTTCCTATCATCTCCATCCAAGTCTTCCTAGGCCTACCCCGACCTCTTTTAACTAATATATTTTCCCATTTCTCCATCCTTCTAACTGGAGCATCATTAGGCCTTCGCCGAATATGTCCAAACCACCGTAAACGATTCTCTCTCATCTTATTTTCAATGGGTGCAACGCCTACCTTCTTACGTATCTCCTCGTTCTGAATCTTATCTTTTATTGTATTTCCACACAGCCATCTAAGCATATGCATCTCAGCTACATTTATTTTTTGAATATGATTTCTCTTGGCAGCCCAACATTCCGTACCATATAGTAAAGCGGGCCTAATAGTCGTCCTATAAAACTTTTCCTTCAACCGCAATGGCATTCTACGATCGCACAAGACTCCAGTTGTACTTTTCCATTTCATCCACCCAACCTTTAGCCTATGATTTACATCTCCATCAATTTCTCCATACTTTTGAATGATAGATCCCAAATATTTGAAACAATCATCCACCAGTATTTCTTGCTCACCAAGCTTCACTACACTCCCATCACTACTTCGTTGCTTACTAAATCGACATTCCATATATTCTGTCTTACTCTTACTTAACTTAAAACCTCTTGCTTCTAATGTCTGTCTCCATAATTCTAACTTAGCATTAACCCCAGCTCTAGACTCATCAATCAAAACAATATCATTAGCAAACAACATACACCACGGCACATTTTCTTGAATTGATCTCGTAAGCTCATCCATCACTATAGCAAATAGGAAAGGGCTTAAAGCAGATCCTTGATGTAACCCAACCGTTATAGGAAAATTGGTTGTCACCCCTCCACAAGTGCGGACATTGGTTACTACTCCTTCATACATATCTTTAATTATACTAATGTACTTGAGAGAAACACATTTCTTCATCATTGTCCACCAGAGAATGTCCCTAGGTACTCTATCGTATGCCTTCTCCAAATCAATAAAAATCATATGCAAATCTTTGTTCCTCTCTCTATATCTCTCAATAAGTTGTTTAAGAAGATGTATAGCTTTCATAGTTGATCTTTCAGGCATAAAACCAAATTGATTCTCTGATATCATGACAACCTTCCTCAACCTATACTCAATCACCCTCTCCTAAAGTTTCATAGTATGACTCATGAGTTTTATACCACGATAGTTTGTGCAATCTTGTATATCACCTTATTCTTATATTGAGGCACCAAAGTACTTTTTCTCCACTCATTAGGCATCTTATTTGTCCGCCAAATCTTGTTAAAAAGATTTGTCAACCGTTCTAAACCTTTCTCTCCCAAGCATTTCCAAGCCTCGATAGGTATACCATCTGGGCCAACTGCCCTTCTTGATTTCATTTTCTTCAAAGCCTCTGCAATTTCTTTCTTTTGAATCTTGCGCATGAAGTCACGATTTATCTCATGAAAAGGAATGGAGAAGTCTCCAAGATCCTGAGCATAACTTTCATTAAATAGCTTATCAAAATAATCTTTCCATCTCTTATTAATCTCCTCATCTTTGACTAAAACCCTTTGCATTTCATCTTTGATGCATCTAACCATACCCAGATCCCTCGATTTCCTATCTCTCATCTTTGCAAGCCTATAAATATCCTTCTCGCCCTCTTTGGTATCCAACTTGTCATAAACTTCCTTATATACCTTATCCCTCGCATTTTGAACTACTTTTTTAGCTTCCTTTTTTGCTATCATACACTTCTCCAAATTCTCATTATCACGACTCTTACTTAGATTTCTATAACACTCTCTTTTAACCTTAATAGCTAATTTGACATCCTCGTTCCACCATGATGTATCCTTACCTAGCGGTGCACTGCCTTTAGACTCACCCAATACCTCCTTAGCCACCTTTCTCATGCCACCCGCTATCTTATTCCACATTAATTATGAATCCTCCTCGAGACACCAATCAGCTTCCTTAACTACCTGCTCTACAAACATTCCATAGGGCAAAATTTAAAAAAAAAACAAAAAATGGATCAAAATGACCCTGGGTGCGTTGACCACACCCAGGGTCGGGTTGACCGCACCGGGTGCCGCACCCGCCCCCGCACCCGCATCGCGTCGCGGGTGCGGTACCTATCTGGCCGAATCCCTGTGACATAGCTACTAAAGAAGACCGGATTTTATTGCCTTCAAGTTTTCCCACAAGCTGTTATGGGGAAACCATCAAATTTCAACAATCTATATGGGTCTCTCCAAATAAACTCACTATATAACTAGAAGCTATATTCTTTGCAATTCATGTGTCGACATCTAGCGTTTTAATTGTTTATGTCACGAGGGACCTTTGCCCTTCCCCTCACCCCAATATTCTGAATGGTATTGAATAAAGCCAATGACTTTCTTAACACTATGCTTGTATTCCATACTACAACCATCCAACATGGTTTATATTAGCAAGAAAATTTTAGCACCATATCAATGAATAAATTTATCTTATACAAATAGATTACAGGGTCTTATTTGTGCAGAAGAAAAAAATTCCATTATTACATTTCTATCAACAAGCGGTAGTAACTAATAAGTATCATGGAGGACGGAATTCTATGAGTTGTTGATTTTATACTTCCATCTAAATAGGGCATCACATAACAATGAACTTTATTTCATGTTTTCAAATTAAAAAGAAAAAAGAAAAAATCTTGAACAAGAATAATGAAAAGAAAATGTTATGAAAGAGCCACAAAAATAAGTTGAATATGTACATAAGCTAGTATGCAACTGAGTTTTGTAGCTGTAGCTTGATCTGAAAGTCCTATGATTCTTCAATAAAATGTAAAACTAATAATGGATTCTTTTTTTGATTCATCCTTTCAGTTGAATAACCCTTTCAAGTTCTTGTATCTTTTTGACCTATTCTTTACAAGTTAATAAAAAGGCAAATCCCTTTTGATACACCAGGTCAGGCTGACTATTGATATAGTGGATAGATCTACCCATTTTGAAGTCCTTTCTCTGATAAAAATGATCTTTATCTTCTGCCTCAAATTGAAGCTTTTATTGAAAGAATACATTATTATAACTATTTGTGTCTGGTTCACCTCCTGATCCGTATCACATCCCAGGTTTGATTCAATGGGATGAATTGAGATGGTACTTTGCAAATGCATGTTTTTCTTGAATCTATCAACTATTTTTGTTTTTATGATTACTAGAAGGGATCAAAGGACATCTTGTTTGATCTTCAATGAATTTTGATATCTAATCAATCTCTTGGAAGCATTTGGGACAACTTGAATTTCTGACCATCTGTAGGGGAAAGGGACAAATTGGTATACTCTGTCATCTATAGTGATAAACTTGTTAAATCAAATTGGTATGTGGTCTATCCTTATTTCAAATGGCATATAGACTTAGGTGGTGATGTGGTCAATGCTAATAGTTCTCGTGTGTACTTTTACGATTAGAAGCAGACTTCTTGGATGGTAGAATCCTGCTTCTTGCTACTGGTACTGGGTTAAATGCTCACCTATTTCCCACCTTTTAGATTCTGTCAGGTGCTGGAGCTGTTCAAGACAACTAACTATGGATCTTGACCATTGTGGATTAAATTCAATCCATTTATTGTTCTTAAGTTCTTGCACTGACATGTACAACCTCAATATGCTTGCCACATTCTATAGCCTCTTGGGAAGTCACTACCTATGGTCACTATGCAAATTGTGATACTAAGACAGTATACTGATGATCTTCCCCTCCTCCTCCTCCTCCTCCCTGAGGAGTGTGACTTGGAAGGGAAGCATGATTTCACCACTATAAACATTGACTTAATTGACCCTATTCTTCATACTTATGATGATCTTTATGATGAATCAGAAATTTATTAGGATCATTATCTCATCGTCATATACATTATGTATGTTATACTTTTGGTATGCAATTATGTATTGTTTGTTTTTTTATTAGTATAATTTACTTTTTTTCTGCTTGACTTGTTTGATTATTTTTTGTTTTCTTAATTCACTTAGTGTAGCCATAATATATTTAGGTTGATTTAATTATGGTGTTATTTTTTTTATTGATGAGGAATAGCAATTGTAGATTGTTAATTTGATTTATTGCATGAATTTACGCATGGGAAAATATATTAGTTAAAAGAGGTCGGGGTAGGCCTAGGAAGACATGGATGGAGGTGATAGGAAAGGATATGAATGCTTTGAACCTCACCGAGGACATGGCATTGGATAGAAATGATTGGAGGAGAAGGATTCATGTGGAAGACCCAGAATCATTTTCTTTTTTGGTTCATATCGCCGACCCCAATTGTTTTGGGATGAAGGCGTAGTTGTTGTTTGTTTGTACCATACCCGCACCCAAGTTTTTTTAAAGTGTCGCATCGCAGCACCTGCACCTGTGCCCACACCTATGTGACATAGGGATTATGTAACTGTGTTTACTATGTATAACTGTGTTGTGTATAGCATTATGTTGTCCTTTATACAAATATGTATAACTATGATGCATCTTTATTTTTGTTTTTTTTTTATTTGGTTATTTTTTTTATATTTTTTGTAAAGCTTATGCCTTAAACCTCGCTTCATGAGCTGGTCTTACGCCTCACTACACCTCAACGTTGTTCACAACATTGGTTGTGGATGTAAGGTTCTTGCATTTTCTTTTCCTGGTGACTCTAATGTGCCATCAAGCAGCTTTGCATTGTCAAACCTCTTAGGAAATTTTCAGTAATACTTCTCACCATTATCAAATAAATAAGTTTTCCTATCTTTTCAGACCAAGATGATCAATGGGAATACTAAATGCAGTATCTTGTTATCAACACACGGTATACAGAACTGAGCATTTCATGCATTGAAAATGCCATATCCCTATGATCCCATCTGAATGGAACTTTCAGCAGCTAATCTGAATTCCAGATAATTCAGACAGACAACATATGCATGATTTATATCATATTTCCTAAAACAAAACAATATTTAACTGCAGTAATGAATATACATGGGTGGCGCCTAATAGCAGCAAGCATGCCCATAAAAATAACAAAAGCTCATACCAGTGAGATCTTCCATGTTTGCAGGCTTAACATCAACTATATTAAAACTCTGATTGCTTATTTCAAGGTTCCACAAATTAATCCGCAAGTCATCAGCAGATATAAAAGTCTCTCCATCACTGAAAAGGAAAAAGCAATTGTTATACAAAACCATCATGGGATAAAATAGTGCTGATTATGTTACCTTTAATTTAATTGGCAAAATGTAACTAATCACATCGGAAAAAAAAAACTAACTTTAAATTGCACATAAACATTTGCAAGATCAAATCAGTAGTTAAAAACTCATGCAACTTGTGCAAATGGCAAGAGCCCAGATAATAATTCATCATCTACATGAAAAGACAAATACATGGAAACATCATAAATACATTTTATGAACACCAAGCTAGCAACCTTTTGAAAAGAGAACAATCAACATCAACAAAGATGATGATGATGATGATAATGACAATGATGATAAACAATGATAATGCATGAAATGCATATCATATTATCATAAAATCATGTATTCATATGAGCTTTTATAGCTTAAGCACCCTTGTTTATGTTGTTTTAGGTGTGAAGGAGCTACGGTTTGAATTTCATCAGAATCAGAGTTAAAACAAGAAAATTAAAGCATTTTATAAGAAATCGGGTTTGTACTGATGGGAACCGGATCTAGATCCAATCCAAAATTGTGCAAATAGCATTAAGATCTGGTCTACACGTCCTCTTAAACCCAAATCCAAGATCCACATGTGAAAAAATTTAGAAAAACCCTTTTTGAAAATGGTACAGACACATTTTAGCAATTTTAGGAGGTTTTAGGTACTATTTTGGAAATAGTTAAAATAGGGACCTATTTTGTAATTTTCATAAATTAAGGACTGCTTCTGCAATGGGATCTGGTCATGCAGGTGGCTTACATTTTAGGCCCAAAACTAAAACCAGAAAATTTCTAGCAATTACACGTGTGTGGATGAGTTTGGTTCAGACATGGGTGACACTGTCACCGTGACAGCATATATTCTAGACTTGCATAGATAGAAAGGCAATACAGATCTATAAAAGTTATACAAACAAGAAATGCAATTTATATTATAGCAAAATCCATGGTTTTAGTAGATCAAGAACTAAATAAGTTCATACTCGAGAAATACTTAAATAATATTTATACTATGAAATGACTTATTAATTCTGGAAAACATTCTAATCTGCTTCCTAAGCACTTCTGATGACTTCCTTACTAATCTCCGCCTCTAGTATCTTACTCAGTGGGCAATGACATTATATGCTTGCAGCCCATTCATCACAAATGCAACAGTTATATAAATGATCAATGAATATATTGGAATAAATTTTAAGCATGAGATTCGCCATTCAAGAAAAAAAAACTACCAAACGAACCTAGAATAACAAGCCATAAAAATCACAAATATATAAAATGTAGAAAGAACTAATAAGGGCCAACCCCATAGTCCGAAGGAATTAATGCAAACCAAGGCCACAAACATCTCCATTCTCCAATATGTAGAAAGCTGAAAGTATTATGATATTTTAGAATATATTTTACAAAACAAAAATATGGCTACATAAATATTGTCAAATTAGATATTATTACACTTAATAGGTTCTAATTTCTATTTCTTTTCTGTGTATACTATATTACTATAATAATAATATGATCTATGCTACTATTTATAAATAGTATAGTTATAATCGAATAAAGTAGCTATAGTTAAGTTGATAGTAATAGTATCATATGGTTTTGTTACTGTTTCATTTTTTATTGTTTTAGATTTTCACTATACTTTACCTAGTTTGACTTATGTATTTGTCTTCTCTTAATTTTGTAAAAATGCATAAAAGAACTAAACTTTGGAAACCTCCTGAGCTATTTCCTTGACAAGAAATTCCCAAGATAACATGCAACACCGATTAAAAACTTGAAGAGCTCTTTCGTGCAATTGAAAACAGGGGAAAAGAAGGTTATCAAGGCTTTGATGTCATATATAGGGCCTTAAGAGGTTAAATCCATAGCAATCAACACAGGTCCTCCAATGCCTAAGGTATAGGCCCCTTGTTGGTACAACGTGCAAGGCTGCAAGCTTTACAAAAATTTAAAAAGAAAACATGGAATAAAAATGTACCACAAGAATATGAGAAAGGAATACTAATAAAAGTTAGAAAGAGAAATTTCAATAATATAGAAGTCAAAAAAAATTATTACATGGTACATCAAGTAGTAGAGTAGATGTCGTGGATTAAAAGGCAATGAGATCTGGTGCATAAGACCCAGGATAATAGCAATGTCAAAGAACTGGAAAAAATAAAATTACAAATATGTATTTTAACTACTAAAGTAGCAGGTAGCCAGGTTTGAAAGGTGATCCCCCTTGAGGACTGATGCATAAGCCACAAGCAAGGCAGAGGCATCAGTGTCAATGCACCTATGCAAGCACAAAAGAACAAGAAGACCATGCAAAAACATGAGCACAAAAAAGCAATTTATATTAGCCAGCCATTTACATAGAAAACTTAAAGGAACTAGAAGGAAAAAAAGAAATAAAGAAAAAACACAATAATAATATGGAAAAAGCAGAAGATGGGCCTTAGGCTATCATGTGCATGTTAAAGAACAGAGATAAATGAACCTGTTGTTTGAAATAGAATTGATGTGATAGTCATGTGCATGAGCATATACTCTTCCACATCTTGCGACAAGGCTCGTTTCATGGCTAGCCACCTGCCCATAATCCATAAGATGTGTAAAAACATTAAAGCTAACTGATAGGAAAGCTACAGAAACACTGCATGAGGACAGCTGAATTACTCACATAACAACAGAAAATGAAATTCTCAAACAAGCGTAATATAACACAAAACCCATCAACAAGCCAATCACTGACAGCTATAGTATATCATTGTCGCATTACTACTTAAAGTTTTAAACTACTCTAGTGTGATAAATCAAGAAAAAAAAGGGTTAGGTTGAGTACAACTACCACAGGCAAGTGCAGAGATGGAATTCCCCCTACGGGAAACACAAAGTCATTGTTCAAATAATTATATGGCCTTTCTGAAGATCCGCCATTCGGAAGATACATCTTACGGCTGGGTGAAGAAGTGCTGGAACCAGCTAAACTACCATTCCCTACAGATAACGAGGGGTCCACATTCATGTCACAAATTTTCTTCACCTTCTTTTCTTGGACCTGCACAGTAACCAAGAAGAGAACACAAGCATGCAAGGTTTAGAATTGAAAAGACCTGCTAATAACAAAAATGTGGTGAAAATATTTTTGATGGATCGAAACTCAAGTCATGCCTTTTATAATCAACAAGATCAACAGGTAGTAAGTTCAATATCTACATAACCTAAAGTACATCATTAGTGCTGACACTACTGGCATTGATTTTGACTCTTTCATGTTTCAGTGACCAGCTTAAGCAAAATCTAAAACCAGATACAGAAGTGTGTCCAAAACTGCAAAAGCACAGTATACACATAACAATCACCGCATGGTCCTCTGACAAGATCATAAGACAGTTACAATTCAATTCAACATTTTCGTTTTTATATAAAATCAAATAGAAGAACATTTGATTGATCTGCAAATATATACAAAAGAGACTTCTTATTTACGGTCCTACTACCATAACCAAAATAATGGTTTGAAATGAAGAAACCACCCACTATTTCAGGTTCCCCTTATGAAGCTGTGGAGCAACTTTTAGAATGTTTCTTTGATGCACTTTGGCAAATAACGACAAGTGGGAGGCATAAAAATAACTAACTTAAGATAAACAAAATAAATTTGCACTGAAAGAAACAGATGACATAGTTTATGAAAATGAATTTTCTCTAAAAATCACTGCCTGAAAACAAGCCGCAATAAAAATAAATACTGACTCCTCTTAACTCCTTAGGCTGAGGAATTTTAAACAGATTTGAGGCTTCTACAAGACTACAAGTAGTAAAAAATAAGCAAGCTTCGTCAGTTATTAAACAAGTGCCCAAAATCATTTGTCCAAAATCACCACAAAGCGCTAGAACATACTATGTAACAGTGCCACAGTGGTGTGACAACCAAGAATCACAAGCTTTAAGCATAAAGCAAACAGCTTAGGCTCGGACCAAGGTCAAGAAGTCTAAACGCAAGGTGTATGCTTCACTATGGGGTTGTACGAGTAACCTAGGGAAGACTAGGAGCATAGTTGAATCTCAAAACACACTGCAAAAAATTGATTAGCAGCAATCTCCTAATTCCTATCCTTACCACTCCAGTAAAGAGTGTTTGTAGACATAACACAAAAAATACTCTATGGTTAAGGACTGTACATTTAAGAAGGGGAGGAGGGGTCATGAAAAAAGAAGTTCATGATCCAATACTCCAGTTCCTACCAAACTTGGATTCTAGATTTTACCACGCTGATTTTACCCTCCTCGAGTTGAAGCTAGGTAAATCACATTCCTCTCAGATTGCTGCCTTAACTCTCACCCAATGTTATCATTACAAACCAGACTAAATGGGAAATTTATACTTTCACAGTTTTAGTTGCCATGCACTTATATAAGTTTGACAGCCAAACCATGTTGAAGAAACCATACACTAAGAGAACTAGATGCACGCATCACAATCTGCAGCTCCCCAACATGCACAATCTCTACTTGTCAACGGAATCTAGCTGCTAGCACTATATCAGTTGTATCAAGAACAGTGAATAATCTAACATACTAAGCAATAACAATAACCAAATAAATAAATAAAGATGCAATGCGTGAAGATTCACCTGCGTCGTGTCGTGCATGGAGTCTTCCTAAGGGCCACCGCACCTGCATCGACGCGACACGACGTGGGTGCGGCTACCATAAGAATCAGTCACACCGGGCGTGGTCAAACTTCTCTGGGTGCAGTCAACCACACCCAAGGTTATAAATGTCCAAAAATGGACTCAGTCAACTATGCCCATTTCGGTCCAAGTAAAAAAATAATAAACCACGAAATCGTGGTTTCAGGGGGGAGGGCACAATTGCGTAAACCTCCCCCCCTCCCTCTCGACCTTCCTCCAACTCTCGTCCCCACTCCTCCTCCTCTCCTGACAACAACGACACCGGTAAGTCTCTCTCTCCTCCTCTCTTTTTCTTCTTCTTCCTCTCTCTCTCTCTCCTCCTCCTCTCTTTCTTCTTCCTTCTCCTCCTCTCCTCATTGCCACAAGGGCCGAACCCAAGGTTGGATTCGGCTCCTAGGTTCGATTCTGCTGGGTTCAGCTCGGATGAACCCAGACTTGCTAGGTTGGACTCATGAGTTTAGCAGAACTGAACCCAAGGTTGTTGGGTTCGGCAAAACCAAAACCCAGGGTTATTGGGTTCGATCTGCTAAACATAGGGTTGTTATGTTCGGGGTTCGGCAGAACCTGCTGAACATAGACTTGGGTTCGATAGAACCCGAACCCACGGTTGTTGGGTTCAGCTCTATTGAACCCAAGGTTTAGCATAACCAAATTCAAGTTTGGGTTGGGTTTTATAATTCTATTCTAAATTTAGACAGCCATTTTTATGAATTTTATTTTAATAAAATGTTGTTTTTTTTTAAGAACAAAAATGGCAGACAAAGTAAAAAGACTCGCGAACAAAGAGAAATGAATTGTGTCAACTTCATCTACACATGCAAGTTCGGTTGCTAGTGCTAGTGTTGTTGGTAGTGGTAGTGTTGGTTTTTGTTCTTCAATTGTATCATGTGATGATAGGTCACTACGGGCACATGTGGAAGAGACTTGGGAAAGTTGGAGGGGTGGTGGAAATGTTAGATTTATGTGCAATCTATGTGAAGTAAGTTTTGTTGGGTCTTACACAAGAGTTGAGGCTCATTTATTGAAGATATCAAGACATAAGATATATGGATGTAAAAGAGTTGATAAAGCAATGCAGATACAATACAAAAAAATAAAAGATGAATATGAGAAGAATAAGACCATGACTAAATCTTACAATCAATGTACTCCTTTCAAGCCATCAAGAAGATGCCAAAAAAATTTGTTGTAGGAAGTAGAGGAACAATACAATCATCATTCAATACACATAGAAAGAAGGAGATGGATAGAAAAGTAGGGAGGTATTTTTTTCTAGTTCACTTTCCTTTAGTGCAACTAAAAATCTTTATTTAAAGGATTTGGTTACTTTTCTAGCAAATTGCAACTTGAGTGACTATATACCTCTAAGTTCAGAAAAACTACGAACAAACAATCTTTGCAAAAGAGAGGGCGAATGTTGAGAGGTTGCTAGAGATTAAGAAATTTTTATGGGAATAAAATAGAGATTTTATTGTTTCTGATAGGTGGATGGATATTCAAAGGCGTTCACTGATTAATTTCATTGCTTATTCGCTTTGATGCAATTGGATAATATAGAAATGTTGAGTATTTGAAAGGATTGTTTATAGAAGTAATAAAAGAAGTGGGTGATCAGAAAGTAAGGAAGATCATCACAAACAATACTTCAATTCGTATAAGTGCAACATTAAGTTCGGAGAGTGAGTATCCTCATATTTTTTGAACTCTCTGTGTAACACATAACTTTAATTTAGCCCTCAAGAGCATCTGCAACCCAAAAAATGAAGAAGATTTGCATGCATATACTATATGTTCATAGATTGAGGAATTAGAAAAAGATGTCAAAAATATTAGAAATTTGTTGTCAACCACCATCATGCTAATGTCATATTTAATAAAAATTCTGATCTAAAAGTGTTAAAGGTTGTTGAAACACGTTTTACATCCATCATTGTGAAGGTGAAAAGAATCAAGGAAATAAAAAAAATGTTTTGACTAACATGGTGATTGATGATAATTAGAGATCCTATCGTGTTGATGATGTTGTCAAGGCACAAGAAACTAATAAATGCATTATTGATGATGAATTCTAAGATAGTCATGTAGTTTCTTGAGTTTACGCAACCTATTTGAAAAATGCCGAGAGAAGTTGACAATGATGAGTCTATTCTTTATATAGTTTATGAAATATAGGATAATATGATTGAAAAAAATCAAGTTAAAGTTTTTAAGCACGAAAAAAAAGATCTTACACTTGATGATTCTGAATTTTTTAATTATATACATTCAATTTTAGTTAAAAGATGGGATAAGAGGAACAATTCTTTGCATTGCATGGCATATTCTTTCAATCTCAAATATTATGCAAAGAAGTAGCAGGAAGGTGGTGTTGGTCGTGTCATTCCAAACTTAGACCCAAAGTTATCAAAGCATAGAAATATGTATATGACAAGACTTTATCGAGAACTGCATATTATAAAGCAAGTCATAAAAGAGTTTAAAAAAATTTACTCTGAAAGGTTATATGCACAAATATTACTAGCAAGAGAGGAGGAGGATATAGATCTTAATCACATGGTGGTCAATATATGGATCAGAAACACCTCTTCTCTGGCGTCTTACATTGAGATTGTTATCTCAGCCTACGGAGCAGATATGCTCAAATCCACAACATCAAGAAAAACAACTCATAAGCAAGCGTGCAAAGGATTTAGTCTTTATTCATTTAAATCTTCGATTACTTTCATAAACCAGTGAGGAATACAAGTACTATTTTTAAATTTTTCTCTTAGTTATTTGACTATCTCGTAGTTCCTTCATTTAAATATGCATGTATTTAACATTTTTGAATTTTAATTGTAATGCAAACAAGGATCATCCAAATTTTGAAATATAAACCCATATGAGTGTGACTTAGAGAAAGAGCATGATTTCAACACCGCAAACATAGACTTAGCTAAACCTACTCTTTCTTATAATGAAATTGAGGAAGAAGAAAATTATTAGGATCATTACATTAACATATACATTGTGTATGATATACTTTTGGTATATAATTATGCTTGACTTGACTTGTACTTCGTAGTTAATTTGATTTATTGCATGAATTTATGTATGACGAATTGATGATATGATAATTAGTTTTATTTCATTAGTAACACTAACTTAAAACTGTTAAAGTATATATATACCTTCCCCGCACCCCCACACCCAAGTTTTTTTAAAGTGCTGCATCATCGCACCACACCTGCACCTAACATAGGTTACAACATACTTGTCTATCATGATACTCAAAATATGCACAATAATAATGTTCATCACATCTATCTCAGCATTGTATGCACAATAGTGAAGATCAAATGTATACTCAAAAACTCAACAAAGACAAATATACAGCACATGATGAATTTTAACCCAACCCTGGCATTGAGCTATCAGACACCTGATCTTTAAAATGATTACAACCTTATTGATTGTCGAACAAATCGAAGTATTGAACTTCCAAGCATAAAATATTTTTCAGCTTTCACTTACTCTTCTTACATAAGTTCTTGGATTACTGCATCACAACATGGTTAACAAAGCCAACCCTCCACAAATGAAAAGGAAAGAAACAGTTCTTTTGACATTGAACAAGGAAAATCGAGATAAGGTGGTGGGTTCAGGATAGAATGATGCCCTGCCATATGGCCCTCCCCCAAGCGGTTAAAACCCACCCCAGCTGCCTCCCTTTCCCACTTAGGGATTCTGCTGTTTTGGCCTTGAGGCAAGGGATGCACACACTGCATGCCGATCTCTTCAAGCAAGGAAAGAAATAGTTTTCAGCCTCGATTTAAGTATTTTCAAAGCCATTGGTCCTTTGCATACAGGCTACACTGCACTAGTGTTACCACCGGCAACTGAGTCAACTTTATCAAATTCATTAATTTATTGATTCAATCAGTATCACACCAGCAATCTAGTATGTTGCCCACAGAAGAAATAGATGGGGAAAATGCTCAGCAAATCTTTAGCATAGCAACTCAATATTTAGGACAAAGCAAAAACACTGAGGTCCTCATCAACTTGAACTTGTGATCTGGCTAAGGCAAATCTTCACTTGGAATGAGTCATAATGATCCAAGGTAGAAATTTGGCTTTCCAACCTTCCAAATACGGAGCTACCGAATGTTCCAAAGCAACAAATCTGACAGTGAACGCTAATACGGTGATGTTCAAGGAGAAAGTGAGACACTATTAATGTCTCAACTGAATTAAAAATGGCCACATGTCAAAAGTTGGGCTGTGTCCAGCAAAGTCTAGGTAGGACTTCTATATAGCAACCTTCCAAAGCACTGAATGACCCAAACTTCCAAACTAACAATTACAATAGAGCGCCCACACCAGAAAAAACAAAGTCACTGAAAGGTCAATGGTGTCTAGTGTCTACATCAATACAGATCAGCATCAAATTCAAATATTCAACTACAAGAAAACAACATGCAGAACCAGATGAAATTCACAGTACTACGTCAATGAATTCCTTTACCTTCCAAAACTTTATTGTTTTGTCATTCGTTGAAAGAAGAAATAATGCTCCATTAGCTGTTTGGCACCACCTGATCTTATTGATCTTCTCCTCAATTTCCAAACTTTTAAGATAATCAAACTGAATATGAAAGAACATACAGTCAATGGTCCTAATTATTGACGACCAAAGTTTCCCAAAGGTAGATATTAAGATTACAAGTGACAAAAATCAACATCATCAGCTGGCTGACCTCAGGTTCATGGCTTTGGAACTCCGTTTTATAACGGAATTCAGGTTGTCTACTGATGGGGTAATCCAGCCTCTCCAATTCTCTTCGAGAATGATACTGCATCATATTAAAATAAAGGGAAAGTTAACCTTGACACGAACAAAACGTTCATAGAGATTTAAGCACAGGAAATGGAATTTGGCAGGATGAAAAAAGAAAGGTAAAAACAATCCACTTACATCCTTCAGATCTGTCCTTTCAAATAGAACTACACGCCCCCCTCGGTCTCCAGTAGCAAGATGATCACCAGTCTTATCAAATTCTATTGCTGAGATAATATCAACTGCAAAAAGAAATGATCACTTCTATCATATTATGATAAATAAGAATGAACCAGTTACAAAGCCCACAAATTCATTCAAATGAATGGTTCAGATGAGTTGGTGATTTCAGCAGAATATGCCCTAAAAATTCAGACATAGGATGGCTTCGCATTCAAGTAAAAGGCATATGCAGACAAAAGCAGACATGGATACACACATGCATCACAAGAAAGATAGAAGAAACGATTTGAAAATACAACAAAAATATTGAACAAAGATAATCGAAAGTGTGCACACCTTTACCAAGAGAAATGATTTACAGATGATTTTGATGTCAAAACATACAATATTGATGGCTTGAGAGCACATGCTTGTTAGACAACTATATTGCCAGGTTGGTCATAATGGGTAAGCCATGCACTTAACAGTGTCAACCATATGGCAATTCTCAGACCAGCAGATGATCACACTTTTGGAGGATTAAAAGAACTCCAGTTGACTTCATGCCCAGTGTAGATTCTATTTTATGGTGTGCACCTCTACCAAGAGAAATGAAATTTACAAACTATAACAACTGTTAAAAGCAATATTCATAAATCTGGGGTGGTCATACGTAATTTAGCATAATTATGTATGCCTACTTGTAATCACATTTTACCTAATCACCTATTTAAATAGGTGATTAGGGTTAATGAAAAGAACTCTCTCTCTCTCTCTCTCTCTCTCTCTCTCTCTCTCTCTCTCTCTCTCTCTCTCTCTCTCTAAAATAGAACCCAGGGCTGAGAGTCTCAACATGGTATCAGAGCAGGTCTCCCTTCTGGGATGACACTGCTGCTGCTGATCGTGAAGGACTGGATGTCGTGGATCGGATAACGCTGTTGCTGCTGATCGTGAAGAAAAACTGGATGTCATGGATCGTGATCTGCTCGTGGGTCAAATAAAAAATTATTCTGATCGTGTCCGGTCATCGTGACGCATAAACAAAAGTACGCTGATCTGAAAACAGCGATTGGATCTGAAGCTGCTGATAGTGGTGATGAGGCTGCTGCTGATAGTGAAGTGTGAAGAAGGTTTGGATGTTGTGGATCGTGATCTGCTCGTGGGTCTTTAAAACATATATATATCAGATCGTGTCTGAGCATCGTGACGCATAAGGAAAAGTATGTTGATCTGAAGTCACGGCTCAGATTAGATTGGTGTCGTCCTGGGTGGAAGTTG
This sequence comes from Nuphar pumila, assembly GCF_984573655.1. NCBI lineage: Eukaryota > Viridiplantae > Streptophyta > Magnoliopsida > Nymphaeales > Nymphaeaceae > Nuphar > Nuphar pumila. The sequence goes on along the minus strand of NC_143263.1, from coordinate 28,006,982 downwards.
TTAAACTATGTTGCAGTCAACGATTTGACTTGAAAATAGTGAATTAAAAAAAATAGATTGTTATCGAATGTCGACGATCAGATCATTATCGTGAAGATTAAATGGTAGGTGTTTCAGTCTTGAAGTTGGTTGTCTTTGCTGAAAAATTCCAGTCTTGAAGTCGATAGTCATTGCTAAAGAAAATTTTTAGTTTGTGGTTGGGGTGATGATCTGATCGCTATTCAGATCTGGAAGTAGATTACGCAGGAGACTCTTAGTTGCACAGAAATAGCGTTGGAAAAAAATTTGTCGTGTCTAGTTGCTGTCCTTGGTGAGCAAATAATTTTTTTTTATGGCTTATTCACGTGCCCTAAATAACGACCAAAAAGCAGAGGCCATTGGTGAATATAAGGCCTTTGCGAACCCTTTTTCATATGGATCCTCAGTTAAGCTAGATGATACTAATTATGCAAGGTGATCTTGTACCATCATGATGTATGTTTTTGGTCATGGGAAAAAGCACGTCCTGTTGGGATTGGAGCCCACTGAAAGAACAAAAAAATATGTCTCCTAGGACGAAGACAATGACATTGTGATGTCATGGATAATGAACAGTGTAAAACCTCATATAGCTGATTGACTGATTTATTATATCTCAGCTAAACAAATGTGGGACAATCTTCGTGATACATATTCTCATGAAACCAATATGAGTCGTATTCTACAAGTTGAGCAGGAGATTTATCAGTTGCAGCAAGGAGATCAGACTTTGGCCCAATACTATGCCATTGTTAAATCTGCCTTTGAGAGGCTAAATGCACAGAGACCCTTATGTTGCACCAAACAAAAGACCCCATCAGGAGCAAACCATGGTTGCCAGTTGAGGAAGCAGGAAGCAATACAGGAAGCGGGAGCGGGAAGCGAAGCACTTTCAAAATTTTAGGAAGCGAAAAGCGTGGGACCACTTAGGAGCGAACCGGGAATCGTCTCGGAATCGAACCGGAAGCGACCTAAGAAGCGAGGGGGAAGCAAAAAAAATTTAAAAAAAAATGAAAAAATGGGGAAAGTGAGGGGGAAGCGTGATGGGAAGCGCGCTTCCCATTATAAAGGGAAGCATGCTTCCCATTAAAGGGAAGTCGACCCCAATTGTTTTGGGATGAAAGCGTAGTTGTTGTTGTTATGCTTCCCATTAAAGGGAAGCGCGCTTCCCATTAAAAAGTGGCGCTTCCCAGCGCGTTTCGGAAGCGCAACGTTTCGCGCTTCCGAAGCGTGCTTCCCCACTTACCTAAGCGCTTCTGATAACTCTGGAGCAGACTATGGTTGCCTGGTTCCTTACAGGGTTATCATCAGATTTTTCAATTGCCAAAGTTCAAATGCTAACTAGTTCTGATGTTCTTACTCTTGCAGAAGCCTACAGTCGTCTGAGTAGGCTTGCCATCACTCTTCCTCAAACTCAATCTGAATCACAAGCATCAGCCCTAGCAATCACCTCAGGTCGTGGAAGAGGTACTTTCTTGAATTTTCGAGAAAGAGGTCGCGGTCGTAGTACTGGAGGAAGATGAAGGCTTCAATGTATATATTGTGGTAAACTTGGACATCTTAAAGATAGGTGTTGGGATAAGACTGGTCGACCTCCTATCCCATCACCTAAACCAAATATGTCCAAGGCTCAAGTTGCTAAACTCGAGGCAGAGACTCCTACTACCTCCTCCAGCGATTCGGTTATCCTCAATCGTGCAGAGTACGATGAATTGGTGTCTCACCAGCTTCCTAGTTTGAGTGTTCCTATGCATGTTGCTGATGTTGCATGCTCTACAGGTGATAGCCTGAGTTATCAAAGTAGTAGATAAATTATTGATTTGGGTGCCTCTAGACACTTATGTAGGACTTCCCATAATTTTTCTAAGCTACATCCTATTGTTGAACCTCGCAATGTTATACTTGCTTATGGGAGATCTTCTTCTGTTGTAGGATAGGGAAACATTCCTATATCCCCACACTTCAATTGACGAATGTCTTTCATGCTCCTTCATTTCCTCAGAACTTACTATTTGTTAGTCGTATTGCTAAGGAGCATAACTCTAGGGTGATATTTGATCATGTATGTTGTATTTTTCAGGACTTGCTGACGGAGAAGAGGATTGGTGGAGGCCATGAGGAGGGTGATGTCTATTATCTACATCAGCCAGTTGGATCCATGAATTCTGTGTCCGAGCCATCTTTCAGTACCTATCAGTGGCATCTCCGTATTGGTCATATTCATTTGCCTAAGCTTCGTAGACTTATTCCTCAGATTTCTTCGTTGATTCATTTCAGCGTGACGCCTATCAATTGGGCAAACATCACAGAAGCTCCTTTCCTTATAATCAGAGTCCATCGAGTCAAGGAATGTTTGAGATTTTGCATGTTGATGTATGAGAACCTAGTAGAGTACCTAGTCGATCTCAGTGTCGTTATTACTTAGTTATTGTTGATGATTTTTCTAGATTGTCATGGGTTTTCTTAATAAAAGAAAGGTCGGAGGTTGCCTCCATTCTTATGTCTTTTGTCATTGAAATAAAGACTCAGTTTCATTCTCTTGTCAAGATTATCTGCACTGATAATGCTCTCGAGTTCAAGTCTAATGAATTGTTACAATTTTATCAAAATCGTGGCATCTGTCCTCAAACTACTTGTGCCCATACATCTCAGCAAAATGGCGTTGCTGAGAGAAAACATAGGCATCTTCTAGATGAAACTCGCACTCTTATGTTGCAATCAAATATGCCACCCTCATACTGGGGGATGTCATTCTCACTGCTTGTTATCTCATTAATCGTATGTCGTCTTCATCATTGGAAGAACAAATCCCTTTTCAAATTCTCTATCCTAATGCTCCATTGTTCATGATTTCTCCCAAAGTATTTGGATGTGTTTCCTTTGTTCATAAACTTGGACCTAACCGTGATAAATTATCTGCGCAAGCCACCAAGTGTGTCTTCCTTGGATATCCAAAAATCAAAAAGGCTATCGGTGTGATGATCCCATCTCCCGTCGAGAGTATGTTAGTGCAGATGTATCTTTCTTTGAATTTGTTCCTTATTTTTCTACCACTGCATCCAGACTACATGTTGAACATGGTGATGCCCTACCTCTTCTCATTTCTCATTTTCCCTTGGAGTTGTTTTCACAAACTATCTCTCATTCTCAGTCTCCCACAACTGCTCGGTATCATGATCCTCCTTCTGGTGTACACTCGCAGATCACCACCTGAATCAGAACCTACATCACCGCCTTCTTCAGAAGTAAGTTCTGAAAATATTGAGATGTCTAATGTTGATGATGATAGACCTATCGCTTTCAGGAAAGGTAAAAGACAATGCACATTACATCCTATTTTCAAGTTTGTTACTGAGGCACGGCTTGGGGTTCACATGAAGAATTTCATCTCCGCTTTATCTGCCACATCTGTCCCACTTAATCATCATCAAGCGTTGTTAGATCCTAAGTGGAAGCAAGCGATGCAGGTTGAGATGGACGCCTTGCTCTCATGCGACACATGGGATTCGGTTGTTCCTCCCACTGATGCAGATATCATTGGATGTAAGTGGGTGTACACTATTAAGTATAACTCGGATGGCTCAATTGAAAGGTACAAGGCCCGGTTGGTCGCTAAAGGGTATACTCAAACATATGGAGTTGTCTTTGAGACTATTTCTCCAGTAGCCCGTCTTGGGACTATTCGTTTGGTCATATCTGTAGTTGTTCATTGTAGATAGAGTTTATGTCAGTTAGATGTGAAAAATACTTTCTTGTATGGGGATCTGTCTGAGACTGTGTACATGTAGCAACCTCCCAGATTTGAGGTTCAAGGGGAGTGTAGCAAGGTGTGCAAACTAAAGAAGGCCATATATGGTCTTAAACAAAGTCCTCGTGCATGGTTTCAGAAGTTATTTGAAATTATGTATGCATTTGACTTCAACAGGTCATCTTCAGATCACTCCTTGTTTATCAAGAAAACCTCCACTGGTATTGTGGTTATGGTTGTATATGTAGATGATATTATTCTTATAGGAAGTAGTGCAAAGGACATCTCAAACACAAAAATTCATCTTCAGAAGCACTTTGTCACAAAAGATCTCGGTTCTCTTAGATATTTCTTGGACATAGAGGTGGCCAGAAGCAATGAGGGGTTAGTTCTATCACAGAAAAAGTATATACTTGACCTATTGCAGGAAACAGGGATGTTAGGTGCCAAACCAGCCAATATACCAATGGATCCTAAACTGCATATGTATGATGAAAAAGCATAACCAATTAACATTAGAAGTTTTAGATCCTTGGTTGGTAAACTTTTGTCACTGTAACAAGGCCAGATAACTCCTTAGTCGTGAGCAAGATAAGCCAGCCAATTCATGAACAAACCTACTCAAGTGCATTGGCAGACAGCTATGATGATTCTCAAGTATTTAAAATCCTCTCCTGGAAAGGGATTGCTATATAAACAAAGCTCCAACCTTGATATAATTGCATACTCAGATGCAGACTATGCAGGGGCCATCGATAATAGAAAGTCCACCACAGAGTTCTGCGTGTTTGTAGGAGGAAACTTAATTATTTGGAGAAGTAAAAAACAAACTGTGGTAGCTCGTTCGAGTGTTGAATTAGAATATAGAGCTATGGCTTAAACAGCTGCTGAAATAATGTGGATTAGGTCCCTTCTAAAAGATCTACAAGTGATTATTCCATCCCCAATGTTGATGATGTGTGATAATCGAGCAACCAGCAACCAGCAACCACCTATATAGCTAACAATTCAGTTTTTCATGAGAGAACGAAACACATTGAAGTTGATTGCCACTATATACGTGACTTAGTGCAAGCGGGGCATATTTCTACTAGTCATGTGACTTCTGAAGACCAATTTGCAGACGTCTTCACCAAGCCTCTCGCAAGTGCAGGTTTCTCAAGATGTTGCAGCAAGCTGAGCATGATAGATATATATGCTCCAGTTTGAGGGGGAGTGTTAAAAGCAATATTCATAAATCTGGGGTGGTCATACGTAATTTAGCATAATTATGTATGCCTACTTGTAATCACATTTTACCTAATCACCTTAAATAGGTGATTAGGGTTAATGAAAAGAACTCTCTCTCTCTCTCTCTCTCTCTCTCTCTCTCTCTCTCTCTCTCTCTCTCTCTCTCTCTCTCTCTCTCTCTCTCTCAAATAGAACCCAGGGCTGATAGTCTCAACAACAACAATATAGGTGCAAAGGCATACGGCATACCATGTTTTGATGGTCTGAGATCTCATGTTTGCAAATCGAGACATCTATATCATCAAGTTAGTCATGTTCAGGCCAGTAAACTATATGCTTGACAGCATCAAACATATGACCAGAAGATGTTTTACACATTTAGAGGTTTGCTTCCAGTTGACTACTTGCCCAATACAAAAGGTAGCTACAGGCCTAGTGCAAATTTATTTTTGGAGAACTTATCCACAGCACCTAACAAGGATGTTATATTGAATTTTCATACTTTTCTCGTCCATCATCCTAAGGTACTAATAAAATTCACAAGGATGATCTCTTTCCAACAAAGTCCAACTCCTAGTCACATGTTGAAGGCCAGTGATTTAGAGATTTACGGAACCCATCCCATCAGCAGATAAAGCTCAAAATTATGGACTTTTCAATTTTTCAGTTCTACTCTAAACCAACATATTTGGGCAGTTCCCTCAAAGGAAAACCTCTGCAACAGATTAACTAATTCAGCACATAGGCTCGGTGCTGATCGAACATCCTGAATTCCAAATTCCTCTTGAAGGAAAGGATACTTTTCAAGTAGTCTATCAGAATAAAAGTAAATTCATTTGCCTCAGTTTCATAGGAAGAGTGAGAAAGTCCCTTTAGGTGTATTTCATTCTTGCCAAGTTTGCCACGGATGGAAAAGAACCATCGCAACAAGTTACACATATATGCTAGACAATGCATTAGAGAATCGTGCCAGAAGTTAAAATATTAGCATCGCACAAACGATATACATTTTCACGATAAATAGCCTATTTGTTTAGAAGATATAGACACTAGAACCTAGCTGAACCAATGGGCTCATCCAACCTAAACCTGACGAGCATTATCTTCCATGGATCACCACCTCCACTGTAGAGCACACTGCCATGCACAGTTTTTCCATTCTGCCAATTCTTTGCCCATGGAGAACTGCCCAGTCGTTCCAATTCTATAATACCTGCCTGAAACCACCTTCGGACTCACCTCAAATAGCATTACTCAAGAGCATTACAGAAGACAAAGAAGTACAATATATAGACCGAGAAACTCATGACCAAAAAGAAGATGATTTCTTCACCCAATTCCCAAGATCCCAAAAAAAGAAGAAACCTTTCAGTTTGTGGACAAGTCATGCATGATAAATCTTGCATTCTCTACCAGACAAGGTGTGAATCATTGGTCCTACTCAAAAGACTATGAGAAAGGAAACCAACGGAAACAATCATCAGCCCCATCATAAGCCACAAAGAGATCATCTTTATCTACCAAAAACCATGAATTACTCCCGCGTTGGGACTCCACTCTTTTTGTACTTACTGAGAAGAAATACATTACGAAATCATTACAATTGGAAGCAAACTACCTCCAAATGTCGCCAGATTCTGAAACCTCCAACAAATCGAAGATAATTACAACTAAAGTGGCAAACTTTCCGACAGAAATTATCAAACAAGCGTCACTAAATCCCATAACCTTGGATGCATTAATCCGCAAAAACAAAATTTCTTCCCAAAACGAAATACACCTTCGTCGACAAACCCCAAAATTACGTTTTCCCTCAAAAAACCCTCGGCCAAAAAAAGCACCAATTCCTACCCTCACCGACAAAATCCACAGCAGTACCAGCACCTATACATCTGAGAACGATCGAAAAAGAGAGAGAACCAAAACCCTAGCCCTAACTCCAGCTCGAGCAAACCAAGCACCGAGAACTCGAATTCCAAAGACCCAGTCAGAGACCTCCCGTAAACATGAGGAAGCAAAACCAAAACACAACCAGATCGGAGAGAACAGAAAACCCTCACCTTCCTGGACCTCTTCCCCGGCCGAACGCTCGCCAAACACCTGTGAGAATTTCCACTCGAGCGGTGGTGGTGGCTGCGGTGGCCCCGCGGGGCTCCCGACCCCGTCGACGATCATCTTCCGGCTGAATCAAGCGCTAGCTCCGGCCAAAAACAGCATCCGGCACCAAAGATCTTCGAGAAGAGCACCGATCCCGCGGGCGATCATGGGTCTCGCTCCGGCTGGTAGCGGCTGGAATGCGGCGGCCCGATCATCGGCGGGAGGAGGAGCTGGACGAATTCGCGATGAGCGATCGAGAGACGTCGGATTCGAGACGATCGGTCGGCGAGGATGAGAGGATTCGATGGGAAGCAGAAATCGGAATCGGGAATTCTTCTTCCCCTTTTTTGGGTTTTTCTCGTTTTTCCTTTTTCCTTCGCAGAGAGCAAAAAATAAAATGGATTCGAGAACGCCACAGCTCTTGTTCTTCGCCCTAGCCGTTCCTCTCTCTCTCTCTCTCTCTCTCTCTCTCTCTCTCGTATAAAAAGAGAATTAGAGATAAAATAATTCACGGAAAAAGAAAAAAAAAAACAGATGAGTATGAGAAGGGTGTTTCTGGAATTTGTTCTTTGAAATTTTCTTTTAGAATTTTGTGGAAAATAAAGATTAAGGTGTTTTTAGAAAACCTCGAAGAAAATAATGGAAATTAATACTCTCTCTCGTACAAAAAGATAATTAAAGAGAAAATAATTCAAGGAAAATGGAAAAACAGATAGAGGGATGTTTTTGGAATTCTTGCTTTGAAATAATTTTTTAAGTTTTTGAGGAAAATAAAGATTAAGGTGTTTTTAGAAAATATTTAGAAAAATAATACTCTCCGCTTCAATGGATGGATATTGGTAGGGCTGGGCTCGTTCGAACTCATGAAATAAGCTCGGCAAACAGAACACAATCAATCAATCTTAGGCTCGGCTTGGCTCGGCTGGTATAGGCACATTAATTAATAATAAACATATTTTACATATGGGAAAAAAAGTTTAGGTCGATTTGAGGAAAATAATACTCTCTCAGATGGAGGGATGGTGGTGAAAGTTTTTAATAGAGAAACTTTTGTGAATATTAAGGGCACTTTGGAAAAATATTTTTACATTTGAGGGTAAATCAAATGTGAAAATGAATCATACTATTTATTAGCATCAATTTCTTATGTTTGTTTTAACTTTGTATATGAGCTGTGACTCAGTTTGTTTTGTACTATAATAACAAGTAAAAGACATGAGTCTTTTTCAAATTAGGTTCCATTTCATATCCAAATAGGTTAGAACCATTATCATTTATTTAGAGATAATTTAAGATAAAATTCAAATTTAAATGAAATTAGATGCAAAATATGAATGAATAAATATTTAATCCAATATCATCATGGTTCTATTTTGTTGTAGACCTCATTTGGTTAAACTTTAGTAATTTTTACATTTAAGCCATTTACATTTTTAGAAGAGAAAATATGGGCATGGTCTGTGGGCTTGTAAGACTTTCATGGGAATTGAAGTCCCATTGGAGCAAAGTCCCATTGGAGCAGGTGTGACCAATGTTGCAAGAACCGTCTAGGGCCATGAATCATTTTCCAAACGATTGAGAGATGAATTAATAATTGGCCAACTTTTAATCAGAGAATGATGTGTAAGAAAATATTAAAATAATATTAAAAAGTTTTAAAATACGTTTTAAACTATTTTTTTCTAAAAGTTAGCCAATTCAGGTCTGTTTCTTATTGATTTTCTGCCAATACAATACGTATCGGGCAATTCAGGCTCATTCAAACCGATACTGACAACATTGACAATCCCTTCATCCTTATCCATCTTCCAAATGAATTGGGATAAAGGATCCCATGTTTGATGTAAGTTCCCCGCTAATTAAAAAATGTATTCATTTTTCATATAAAAACAAACCACTTTCCTACTCTCCCCTTCAGGATCCCATGTTTGGAAGCGAGAAAGACATAAGTGAAGATAGGAAGAAAAAATATATGGATTTCCTTACCATTCCAAACGAGAGAGATTTTTCTTTGAAAGAGTTTTTCTAAAAAGTACAATCTTTGATAAGAAACATCCCTCCAATGGGGTGGAGGAATGTTTCCTACCAAAAGAAAATGGTGATTAAAACTCCCTACAACCCATCTCACCACCACCATCCATCTCACTACCACTATCACCATCATCCATCTCACCACAACCATTGGGGCCATCGTCATGAAGAAGCTCTTCATAGTCGTGCAATTCGAGCCTCTTTACGCCAGAGCCTACGACAATCGGGTCTAAAGGTTAACAATGATCGAAAATTCAAAAGCCATGAGTTTCTTAAACTTCTTAGACACTTATTACTCACTAACACCCTCATATTTAGATGCTTTCTATATGAGAGACATAATACTTACACAAACTCAACATCCTTTTCTTTAAGTAAATTTTTTTATAGATGGCTCAGCTGTCACTACTTTTTCAAGTTGCTTATTTGATCACAACAATCTCGATCACATCTTACTAGTGTTGCATTTTTTATGAATTACGTCATAAGTCCATGCTTTTGACCATGGATTATATTTCATGTTGATCAAAAAATTAACCTTTTATCATGCAGTAATATATAAATCATTAGACATTGAGTATTTTTTTTGGAAAGATCAATATTCAAAAGAGAAAAACTTCACTACAAGGTTCATGATAGAAAGAACAATTTCAAGTGACCTTTTTATAACATGTGCAATCTTACACATTTCTTGATTGACCAATAGATGTTAGTGCCTTCATGAAACTTTCTTAACTCACTATAATACAAGATAAAAAATGTACTACACAACCAAATTTGAGGATAAAGGCTTACCACATTAAAGAAAAAAAGTGAGCAAAGGAGACTCATGTGAAATTGAATTAAAAAAATAAAATATGCAAAAATAATTATCTATCATGCCATCATTTTCCAAAATAACCGATTTAACCGTTAGAATGAGTGAAACTTGTGCTCACTAAAAAATCTTGTTGTTGATGATGTGATAGACGCTAAAAATCTTGTTATTGATGGGCTGTCAATGACGTGCGATAGAGCTCAAGCAAAAGCAATAAAAACTTGACGAAAACCCTAAGGTTGGGGACCACAAAACCCTCACTAAGAAACTCGAATGTTATGCAAAAATGATCTTAAAATATGAAATATAACTTTTATATATACGCAAGTCGCATTTAATGCACATATAGAGCTTCACAAATGTAATGTGCGATGGTCAAGAGATTCATGAAAAGGTAATGAAAATATTTGTGAACCTAAAAAGTTTGTATGTTGAATATGTAAATGCTTAGTAGGTCTATAATTGAGATCAAAATGTTTGCATATACGAAAGGCATTCATAAGTCGTCTATAAGAACGTTAGGACGTTCACAAATATATGGTGTGGACATGACGAACTCGAATTAGAAAACATGCGAAAGTAAGAACATTCATAAAATAACATTAAGCCATTCATATGTTAAATAGATTCACATTGCATTAACATGAGGTTCACATTTAATATTTGTGAATGAGATTTTTGCGAATGTCACATCATACATTTATAGGTTACTCCATAACTTTATGTGATTTTTCACTTAAAGGTGGTTCATATGTCGTCTTTAGGAAAGTCAGGACGCCCCTTTTAAATTCTAGAATGTTTTGTATAAGGCTTGCAAATCTCAAAAGATCTTTGCATTTCAAATGTGAATCTCTAATTTTGAGATTCAAGTTAACCATGTTCACAAATTTTTTATGTGAATTTTATCAAGTCTGCAAAATTTTCATACAAATCTCCTTGTCATTGAGATGTTATCTACATATTTATCGTGCGAACATCAACAAGTTTGCATGTGTGAAGGGTAAGAATATCCTAATAAAAAATGAAAATCAAAGTTTTGGACATGGGAAAGATTTCGACAAATTGGTCGGCATTCTCAAAGACACGCCATTTTAGAAGGACAACACAGTCATTTTCTCTCTCTCTCTCTAGATCTCTCTCTCTCTCTCTCTCTCTATATATATATATATATATATATATTAGAGAGTAGTTGCCTACACCCATCTGTTCCAACCGCTGTCTACTGGGATTTTGAAAGGTTCTTTTCCATGTTTTTTTCTCCAATATGATTGTAAAGATGTGTTCTATGCGTCCGATCTTCTATGAATGCTCTTACATCATTCAGTTTCGATGCTTAGGTAGGTTTTTATAAGATTTAAAAATCAACCGTGTAAAATTTTTATAAATATCGTAAATATGCAAAACTTAAAAAATAATGTGTTTTTTTATCAAAAATTTGACGTAAGTCTCGTTTCCTAGCAAATCGACAGTGTTGAATGCATCTACGTGGTCAGATTTGGGAAAAGCAACTCAGAAACTCCTTCCGTCACGGTAAAGTTGTAGCAGGGTTCAACATGGTCAAAATAATAATAATCGATCCTTGAATCATAGTATTTCAACCTAAACATATGTTTTTGAGGTTTGAAAATTTGGTATATTATATGCCGTTGATTTTTCAACCATAGTAC